>NC_142121.1:18281562-18893125 GCF_056152115.1 Neolamprologus brichardi
TTTAATTTTCTATCATTTACTAAGTTACATGTCAAATTTAAGTTGATGGGCATCTTTTTCATCAGCCCACATAAAAACAAATAGTAGCAACAAACTTTTAGACTTGCAGAAAGCATCATCACTTGCAAAAAATATCTGCCACCCTCTAGATTATGTGGCAGAATATTTTCCCAGCTAGCATAATCGAATGAAAGTGAAGGACAAGCGATAATTTACAATGGCGTCCATGACTGTGTAATAAAACAGGAGGCCTGCTAGTGAACCCAATCTGCATTTTACAACACTGCTGGGTTGAACGCCAGTTCACCTAAGCTGAAACAACAGGGAAAGAGACACAGGACCCTAATACATTTATAGACTTATTCAGGGAAGCCATATTGAATAAGGCAACAATAAGTTCTATTGCATACTGTAAAGCTGTCACTGGCAGCAGTCAAACACCGGTCAATGCTAAAGGGCAAGAGGACGAAGGAGACAAAGATTTGTTGCTTTGAATTTAAAGTGGTTAAAATACATTCTCTAAAACATCATTTTTTACTCCAGGACTGGAAACAAGTCAATCATTCCTGACCTTGCATAAAAGAGAGAAAATAAAAGCTTTTTATAGCCAAATTCATGTAAATATCCATATTTCATGACTGGCCTCTACCATTTTCACAGCTACTTCTAACATCTGGTCTGAACCCAATGGCTCATTTCAGATTAGATCTTTGATAATGGTTGACCAGGCCTTGTCCTGGCTATAAAGTGCTGTTTAGACAGCCCTGTTTGTTATGGGGTGTAAAGAGAGATCCATGGATCATGGTGAAAGGGCCAACGCTATCAAAACATTTACGCTTATCAGATGACAAACCAGCAAAGGGGTCATGTTCCAGTTCCAGGAGCTGGCCTGGGCTGCCCTCCATCCTCCACGCAGACCAAACATCAGTCAAATGGAGTTGCTGAAGATGTGAGAGACTTCAGAGGTGATCACTGGAAAGGGCCGAGTGTTGTTTTAAAACAAATTCATTCCCACAACTTTTATACTACATCATTCTACAACATATGCACGTACCTGTAGACTATACTTTGGAAAATTAAACTAAAAAACTACTGAAACTGAAATGTACAGAAGAGAATAAGAGCCCTGAAAAAAAAAAAATTGGGGGGGGGGGGGGGGGGGGTCATGACCCCTTTGGGATTCTAAGACAAAAAACAAACCAAAAAAAGTCAACATTAACCAATACAAAGTTCTAACTTTAAACCAGGAATTCAGACTTTTTCAATTAACTTTATCCTCATAATTTGTACTTTATTCTCAATTCTAACTTTTTACAATTCTAAAAGTGATATTTATGAGAAAAAAGTCACAATCCTGCCTCTTGTTCTTTGAATTCTCAAAAACTATTTTTTTTATTTAATTCATTAATTATTATTATTTTAAACAGAGGTCTTCATCTTTTTTCCAAATAAATTGCTGAAAAATTTGTACTAGGTATAAATCTACCCAAATTCATCTTGACGATTGATAATTAATTGTCAACATTTCTGATACTTAATCAACTAACTAATTTTACAAGACTCAAAGTTCTAGTTAGAGTTTCTCAGCTGTGATGCTTCAGTTCCTCGACTATTTAAATACGTTAAATTCAAAATAAGACGGCTGTTTGAGGTTTAAAAGACCGAATCCATGTTCTTGTATTGACAGATAATGATACTAATAAAGACAACTGGCAGGTTAAATAATAATGAAAATAATCATTAGCTCTCCACTAAATCTATCTTTAAACCTTTTCCCCCCTTTAAGGACAACTCACTCTCTCAAAGGTTCACACATCCAACACACTAACTTAATTTCAGCACACACTCATGGAGAGCACATAAGAAAGAGGTCTGTTGTGTTTATCAGGCATCCAAAGAGATCCACTTTTCACAATGGGACCTCTCCTTTCTTTTCCTTCCTGAAAAAGATCTCGGCCACCTTGAATCTATTTGACTGACAGCATGACAAAGAGGCTTCTTAATGTCCTGGAGAAGGAGCCTCCTCCTCTTTCCCTCTAAACTTCCTTACAGGGCGATCAGCTGTATCCATCATACCCCTCTTCCTGACCCCAGGCAGCACTGCTGCATCGGCAGCACCCCACCCCCGTTACCCCCTCACTCTCTCGCCACATCTCCTCCATTCTCCCGATTAATAGGCACCAGGTTGCCCTCGGTGACGGGACACGCACTTAAATCCCATCAGTCGTCCTTACAGCAGCAAGAGCCACAGCATCAGCAGGACTCTTTTTGTCTTAATCAGACAATGGAAGCAGTCCAGCCTTTGTTTGGGGCTTGACCCTGCACACAAACCGTGCCGATTTGAAAAAGTGACAGTAAACCTATTCAGAGCTGTTATCACTTCATCCTGCCCAGGGTCCCTCCACCAGAGGAGAAATTTTACCAGCCAAGAGCCTCTTAGTAATTTTGGTATGTGAGATTTTATATATATATATAAAAAAAAGGTTTTACAATCATTCATGAAATAACCTCGTCAGTAAAAGAACTAAATAAAGACAATCTGAATGAATTTTAAAACTTTCTACTGTAGACAATACAGGCCTCAATTGCACTACAAGCACAGCTAAATGTAGTTTTAGAATTCCCCATTGCTCTGATATAGTCATTATAGGTAAACATATAGTATTATTGTAGGGTTTATATTACAATATAAGGCATCTTGAGGCGACTATTGTTCTGATTTGACGCTGTATAAATAAAACTGAATTTAATTTTGTATTTTGTACTTTTCTAAATCAAAGCCTGATATGCTGCAAGTTTTTTTGTAAAAAAAATTCTGACATGACAAATTAAAAGAAAAACCCCCAAAACATATATTTAAAATCCCTTCAAATTATTATGATCAGCATGCTTTGGGAAAAGTTTTTCTTTGAATAGGGATGAAAATTTAATAAAAAGTCTCTAAAACATGTTTTTGTGTTAAAGCGAATGCACAGATCTACTTATAAAATAGTCTGTTGAATGTCTGCATGTTTTATTTCTGGCTGCACTCAAGCTGAAATTGTGCCTCGCACAGATAATGGAGAAGAGAGAGCGAGGGTGCTACAGAGAGTGAGAGCGAGACAGAATGACCTCCACCGCCACAGAGGAACGCTGAGTCCTCGCAGCACATGGCTGGGTCTTGGTCACCTTAGCCTTGGACGGGCTGCAACAGCCAATGGTATAGCCTTCTGCTACAGTCAGCCCTCTCCCCCACAATTCTGGCTGCAGGAACACTCACTGACCTTGTGTTTCAATATGAAAAGGGAGAGAGAATGAGTGAGTAATGTCCTGTTTGGGGTCGTGTTTGTGTAATTAAGGTTATGTGTGCGTGGGCAGCAGCATTTTTTGGAAAAGCATCTATGGGCTAATGCAAAGATGCTGCCAAGGCGACGCGGGAAATCTGGCTGAAAGCTTGAGTGTTTCCAGCTGCTGTTAGCATACATCAAGTTCTCTCACATTAACAATTATACACAAATTATACACATACAAAAAAGAAAAAAAGAAATGTGCATCAGTGTTGCAACTCCAACATCTAAGAGAGATTACACCAAATGGGTTGTTAAAATGATTTTCAGATGTCAATTGGAGCAAAAATAACATCATGATTGATCAGCCCAAACCCATAAGCAAAGATTATTCACACAGCTACAATTTTCACAGCTGGATTATTAAAATTAAATGCTACTTTTAGCTGTTCCCTTATTCACAAGAGGTCTGATTGGTGTTTGATTTGGTGCTCGTCCTGACCAGTGTTGGTCAAGTTACTTGAAAAAAGTAATCAGTAATTAATTACTGATTACTTCCCCAAAAAAGTAATCCCGTTACTTTACTGATTACTTATTTTCAAAAGTAATTAATTACTTAGTTACTTAGTTACTTAGTTACTTTTTAAAAACATGATTTACAACCTGAATAGGTGATAAAGCGATAGATCTTTCAGCCCAATTCTACTTTTTCTACATAATCATCATACAAAATGTAATCAAATGGAAAAGTCTCTTTTTAAAACTTGTTTTGTTAGTTTTAATCTTTTACCTTTATGCATGAAGCAAAATTTTAATTATATGCACCATTCTCTGACTTGAAGAAATTAGTTTAACATTTAAACCTATTTTCTGCACATTCCAGCACATAATATATATATATATTGTGTTTACACTCACTCTTTCAGATGCAAGTAAAACACAGCAGAAAATAAATAAAGTCAAAGACTAGCGGTCCTTTTGCTCTATTTTCACCTGTAAAGCAGGAGTAGGGTAGGCGGAGGGTTATCCTGGTGCAGGTGTGCCGCAGCGGTCAGTGGAAGGATACGGCAGTTTCTCTGTGAGTTTCCCATTACGTCGTAGCGCACTCGGTGCTTGCTTGGAAGTTTAGGGGGGGTTTTTTCGCTGTAAAAAGAAGTTTTCTTCCCACGCACAACGGACACTAATGTTTTTGTCACTTTTTATGGAATCAAACTCAAAGTAAGGTCAGTACTTCCACGCTTTAAACGCTGCACGCTCATACTCTCTCCCGCACTCGATATATGATCCATTGTTGATCTGCACACAGCTGTTGTCACGCACGTCGCACTCGCTTACGTCACTGTCATGAGACATTCTCGCAAGAAAATCACGGTTTTAGTAACGCAGTAACGCAGCGTTCCTACGGGAAAGTAACGGTAATCTAATTACCGTTTTTGCAATAGTAATCCCTTACTTTACTCGTTACTTGAAAAAAGTAATCGGATTACAGTAACGCGTTACTTGTAACGCGTTACTGCCCATCTCTGGTCCTGACCCAACCCTAAAAGCAACTGTGCCACCTCGCAGAAAAGACGAGGTGAATGTGTACATCACTGCATTGTGGAGCCAGCAAATTGGTGATGGTCAATTAGTTTTCTATTCCACAATCAGTCTTAACAATCACAAGAAAGACCTTACACAAAACCTCCAAACCCACACAGACTTAGATTAAAAAATATGTATAAAGTTCAGCAAGGCTAAGAAAATCCACTTTATGTGTATGTGTTTGTGTAAAACTCCTCCGTGAATCGCAACCTTATCGTGGTGGAGGGGTTTGTGTGTCCCAGGGATCCCAGGGGCTATGTTGTCTGGGGGGCTTTTGCCCCCCAGACAAACCGTCAGGCGTCCCTCCTGAGACGCCTGACGGTTTGCCAGAACCTCTTCGAGGCAGTCCGAAAGTCTTTTTCCATGGCCTCTCCGAACTCCTCCCACACCCGAGTTTTTGCTTCAGCCACTGCCCGAGCCGCATTCCGCTTGGCCTGTCGATACCTGTCGGCTGCCTCCGGAGTCCCACAGGCTAACCAAGCTATACTGTGTATAGTGCTGGCGGAGCGCTGCTGACGTCGACTGAGAAAATTGTCAGGCGGTGGAAGGAATACTTCGAGGACCTCCTTAATCCCACTGACGCGTCTTCCAAGGAGGAAGCAGAGTCTGGGGATGAGGGGAATGACCCGCCAATTTCTGGGGGCGAGGTCACTGAGGCAGTTAAACAACTCCTTGGTGGCAGAGCCCCTGGTGTTGATGAGGTCCGCCCCGAGTTCCTGAAGGCTCTGGACGTTGTAGGGCTGTCCTGGCTGACACGCCTCTGCAATGTTGCGTGGAGATCAGGGGCAGTACCCGTGGATTAGCAGACCGGGGTGGTGGTCCCCATCTTTAAGAAGGGGGACCGGAGGGTGTGTTCCAACTACAGGGGGATCACACTCCTCAGCCTCCCCGGGAAAGTCTATGCCAGGGTGCTGGAAAGGAGAGTTCGTCCGCTAGTCGAACCTCTGATGCAGGAGGAACACTGCGGTTTTCGTCCTGGTCGCGGAACACTGGACCAGCTCTTCATCCTCTCGAGGATACTTGAGGGTGCATGGGAGTTTGCCCAACCAGTCTACATGTGTTTTGTGGACTTGGAGAAGGCATTCGACCGTGTCCCTCGGGGTGTCCTGTGGGAGGTGTTGCGGGAGTATGGGGTGTCTGGCCCATTGCTACGGGCCATTCGATCCCTATACAACCGTTGCAAGAGCTTGGTTCGCATTGCCGGCAATAAGTCGGACTCGTTCCCGGTGGGTGATGGGCTCCGCCAGGGCTGCCCTTTGTCACCGGTTCTGTTCATAATTTTTATGGACAGGATTTCTAGGCGCAGCCAAGTGGCGGAGGGCTTTTGCTTTGGTGGCCTCAGGATCTCATCTCTGATTTTTGCGGATGATGTGGTTCTGTTGGCTTCATCGGGTGAGGGCCTCCAGCTCGCACTGGAGCGGTTCGCAGCCGAGTGTGAAGCAGCGGGAATGAGGATCAGCACCTCCAAATCTGAGGCCATGGTTCTCAGCCGGAAAAGGGTGGAGTGCCCACTCCGGGTCGGGGATGAGGTCCTGCCCCAAGTGGAGGAGTTCAAGTATCTCGGGGTCTTGTTCGCGAGTGATGGGAGAAGGGAGCCGGAGATCGACAGACGGATTGGGGCTGCAGCTGCAGTAATGCAGACGCTGCACCGGTCCGTCGTGGTGAAGAGGGAGCTGAGTGTAAAAGCGAAGCTCTCAATTTACCAGTCGATCTACGTCCCTACCCTCACCTATGGCCACGAGCTGTGGGTAGTGACCGAAAGGACGAGATCGCGGATACAAGCGGCGGAAATGAGCTTCCTCCGAAGGGTGGCTGGCATCTCCCTTAGAGATAGGGTGAGAAGTGCGGCCATCCGGGAGGGGCTCAGAGTAGAGCCGCTGCTTCTCCACATCGAAAGGAGCCAGCTGAGGTGGTTTGGGCATCTGGTAAGGATGCCCCCTGGGCGCCTCCTGGGTGAGGTGTTCCAGGCATGTCCCACCGGGAGGAGGCCCCGGGGCAGACCCAGGACACGCTGGAGAGATTATATCTCTCGGCTGGCCTGGGAACGCCTTGGTGTTCCCCCGGATGAGCTGGAGGAGGTGGCTGGGGAGAGGGAGGTCTGGGCCTCTTTGCTTAGGCTGCTGCCCCCGCGACCCGGCCCCGGATAAAGCGGATGAAGATGGATGGATGGATGGATGTTTGTGTAAAACATGTTTTGGTGTTAAAGTGAATGCACAGATCTACTTATAAAATAGTCTGGTGAATGTGTGCATGTTTTATTTCTGGCTACACTCGAGCTGAAAATGTGCTCAAGTGCTGAACAGCGAGCTGGTATATGCTTTAGTTCTGCAGTGCGCATAAGACACATGCACATGGTTGGATGGCCAGGCTAGAAACATTAACCAACTATAAATGACAAATTATTTATTAGACTATGTTAATGGACAGTTCACAAAGTCCTCAGTCTCTGTGGCCTCAGCATAAACATATAGAAGTTTTTAACATCTTTTAACTGAATCTGTGGTTTGTTTTAAAGGACTGGAAACTGATTACCCTAGCACTTCCTTAACCTTTTGCCCATTATTTTTGGCTCTTGTTCCGCTAATGTGTGCATACAGAAATATAGAGAAAACACTTTGTGATTGTGCCCCACTGCCCTCCCCGAAAGTGTCCTCTTCTCTCTGCTAATATCCCTGTGGGATGGATAATCACTCTCTCCCTCTCTGAAGCCCTCTCACCCCCCTCATTAATTTTACAAGGTGACAGAATAACACGTGAATTAGTAATCAGTCATCAAAGGTTGGCTGGTTAAACCCATAAATAATTCCATACACCCCATTTTCTCATATTAAAACTGGGTTGAATTTTTGACACAGGGTTCCTGCAATTGTTTCACAAGAAAAAGCCTTGCTGGGACAGAAATGACTTCTGTCTTACAGAGCTTTTAATTTGAAAGAGGACATAAGAAATTCACAATGCAGCAACAAACAACATAGTGGCTCAAAAGTACTAAAATATGAACAACTTATTTGATAAAATTAGTCCTCGGAGAAGCCCTATAATCTAAATAAAAAACAAGAACCAGTTACAACTGAATTAAAACAGTCTTTTTGATACTCTTTACTGTTACTGTACCAACAATAACAGTAAAGACTGATGCTAGTTTCAGCTAGCATTAGAGGAAGCTAGCTCATCATTAGCTACCCGACTCAATCACATTTTTAGCATTTCAGTACACTACGCCATGGTATACTTTTACCTTTGTTGTTGATCCAGAAAGTAATCGTCGCCAACTCCGTCCTCTCGTTATAAATTGAAAATAAACCAAATGGCTGAAAGTTGCAGAGCACTTGAATACAACCTGGGTAAATAACTAAAAAACTTTTAGCATGCTAAACTGAAAAATTGAGACTTCAAGAGGAAAAATTTATACCAACCTAACCCACTGCCTGTGTGTGTGTGTGTGTGTATGTATGTGAAGTAAGCTGAATTTTTTTTCTTGGTCATAAATATTAACAGGTCAGTTTTAGCCTACTGAACGTCTGTCAATCGAGTTAAAGCATTTTAAACAACATTAGCCGTATAACAGTGCTTGCTAACATAGCAAAAGCTCACATTTTTGAGCCAGCTAATATTAAGCGATCTTATTTGCTTTTTGGGCCTCGGTTGCAGTGGGCGTGGCTTTCAGAGTACCACCCGACCCCTGGCCTTTGGCTCTGACGGCTCTCTCCTGATACATGCGTTAGGGGTGATTGCATTTTATAGACTAACTCTGATTGTTTTATTTCCTCATCTGGAGGGGGAAAAACAGCACTACACCCAAACCCATTAACACTGCAGTTAAGAGACACACTAATGATCATATGCAATGCTGTATGCCATTATAGCTGTCGTGTCACATAAAATGTGACATGCAGTCAAAAACAGACCACTTCTGTATGTGTTAAATGGGCTTGGTAGAGCTGAGGGAGTAATAAGAAGAACATTTTAAAGCTAAACTGCAATGCCAATCAAAATGTAAAGCAGTAAATGCTAAAAAAAATAAATCTTTTGCTTGCTTGTGTGAACAGAACATTCAGACAGATGAAGTGAAATTGCTTTAGTTATGACATAATATAGTGTTTTAGACATTCGCCTAAAGTTCAATTTATCGGTTCGATTCGATCCCAGGTGAGGATACAAATCCTTTTGGGGTTGTCTCAGGAAGAACATTCAACAACAAAAAAATCTGCCAAATCAAACATGCAGAGCTACCCGCTGTTCTTTTATCTCATTGCAATGGTTCAGGCTCAGGTTACTTTATTTGTACCTATAGGTAGATTTACTTTGCAGCAGTGAGTCATCCATACTCACATTTTCAGCAGAGACACAGACACATGTAGCAAAGCTATGGTATGTTTATCTGACTAATGGCTGCTGGAAAAAAGCAGTTTTTAAACAGTGTTGTTCTGTACTTTAAGACCACAAAATAAAAAGTTGTTCAGAAGGAAGAAACTGAAGCTCCTCATGCATTGTCAAGTAAAATTGAAAGTGTTGCACAAGGATGCTGGGCTCAGCTGTGGCTCACCAATCAGCGTCTTAAACGCAGACCACAGCCTACCGAGTGGATTTCTGCCAAAGTCCCTTGCCAGACACCAAAAGCACCTCCAGAGATCATGTTTCCATGCTATTTTGGCAGGACACAGTTGGGCCAACATACTATTAGACAGGAATTTTTAATATGTGGCCAATTGGAAGAATAGTGTCATAACTAGGGATGGGTATCGAAAACCGGTTCTTGTTGAGAACCGGTTCCCAGTGTTTCAATTCCTTGGAATTGTTTGCCATTTTTGCAAACGATTCCCTTATCGATTCCAGTCGCCCCGAATGACGTCATCACGTTGCGGAGCGTCATTTACCTGGCAGGAAACACAGCGCCTAAGCGGCTCAAACGCTCAAAAGTTTGGTTTTACTTTACGAGAATGGATGACAACAGGGCAACTTGCAATACTTGCAAAGTAGATATTTCATTTAAGGGAGGAAACACTACAAATATGCAAAAGCATTTGCTCACAAAACACACGATGACCTTAAATGAATGTCGTGTTTTTAATTCCGCTCCGGACTCGTGAATCTCAACCCAGCAGCAGCGGTAACGTTTGCACGTCCTCTCCCGTTAATGCGGCAGGTAAATAATCAACTAACAGTGCATATTATGTTAGCGCGATCTGCCTTATTACAAAACCTGCCATTACTGTGCATTTAGGTGACCATGATGAGAGAGACAGACAGAATCTGGCTCAGATGCTGGCAGTTCTCACTGCAGTCTACCGTTAGCGTCTCCTTTCAGACCAGGATAGACGAATGTCACCGAGCAGTGACTAAGTTTGTGGTCAAAGGTTTGCACCCATTTGTCACAGCAGATGATTTTCGGTAAGTGAATGTGTTTAATTGTAGGCAGGGACATTACTGGATATTCTTGTGTAATTGCTACAGAATAATTGATGTTATACTTTGTTATTGCTACAGAAGAATATTTATTTTATTATTTTACATTTACAATTTTTTTTCCTGGGGACCCTGTGACACCCCATTGAAGAGCCGTAGGCTGTGGATCTCTTAAGATCTCACTGTTGGGTTTGTAAGGCCATGTTACTCCTAAATTTCTATCTTGTTCAAAGAGAAGATATAAAACAAACTTCTAAGCTATTAGACCTTAGTGTTCTCCTTTTTTAAAAAGAATCGATAAGAGAATCGATAAAGAATCGAATCGTTAAACAGAATCGAAAATGGAATCGGAATCGTGAAAATCTTATCAATACCCATCCCTAGTCATAACTCAGGCAACTTAGGGAAAAGGCATGTGCTTATGTCATTACCTTTAGATGAAATGAAGCCTTCAAACGTGTTGATGTTGTGAAAATGTCTAATCTTTTTCTAATCCTGCCCAAGTAAAACTGGTCTGTAAAGATGCAGTAAATAAAAAAAGAAAAAAAAAAGATTTATAACAAGTGACATCAAAACTAAACCTTTCTCCCTTTTTTTCAAGTCACATGCTTGTGCCGCCAGCACTTACTTTATTGCCCCTTTAAACTAGAAACACTCCAGTATATTGTTTCAAGAATGCTTAAATGGCTTACTTCAAGATGCTATGAACAAAAACACAATAAGATCATTTTATCTGGAAGATTCGGAAAGCAAAACCGTAAATTTTCCTTCACAGTATTGTGCTGTGATCCAGACTGTGGCACAGCACATGCTGTGCTCTTTAAAACGAATATGTAGCTGCATGCTGAAATTTCTGTCTGCAGGTACTGTACCGCTGGAGCTGGCATCTGTGCATGGGCAGGGAATACAGCAGTACACCCTGTGAGAACACACTGTTCCATAACACTGTTGTGCAAGAAGGGATTCTCCGCTGAATGCTTTCGAGGTTTCAGTGGCAAGAATGAGGATATATTATGACTGAGTGCTCTCAGTGGAGACACACGCACAATTTGCGCTTCGTGAGTTCATATTGCTGTAATGGAGTCCACAAAAATCTGAGAGATTGAGCTTAAAAAAAAAAAAGGAGGAACAGTGTAGACATGAGTCTGTACTTTGTGCCACAATCCTACTGTAATGTGATTTGCAAGATCTAATTTCTTTTTCCATGAGTTCAGCGAGAGTCCTTCCTTCACCTTGACATGCCATCACTCCCCCACAAATACGTGCATGAACTCCCGCTTTCATGGTGAACCTTTGACACATTTCCTGGCACAACCAGCTCGTTTTCATTCATTTCTGGGGGTGCATGTGCAGATGAAAAGAGCGCAAAAGTCTGGATGATAATATTCTGTAACTGCACCACAAAAAGGAGTGTATGAATAGAGGATGAGCATGGTAACAGGAGGCTTAAATAAACTAAGGATTAGGTTCACTAAGTCATTTGGTTAGTCAAGCACAAAATCCAGCAGTGACAGATAAGAGCCTTCCCTGCATGTCAGAATCATAGATAACAGGACAACAGGAAGTGGTGTCTACTGTGGTTGCGTAGCACTCATGCATAAATGTACACACACACACCGACACACCACCAAGATTAGCATCACAGATCTCCTTTTGCAACAAAGAGCAGGATGTTCAGCCCAGCGTTTTTGGCTGCACCTGTACATTTTACATGTCCTACATTCTTGAATATAAGTTCCTTTCATCCATCACAAAAAGCTAGATCACTCTAGGACTGAGAGAGAGAGAAAAAACGGGGCATTCTTTCAGCTCAGAGGAATTTCATCCTTACAGCGTTTCCGTTTCCCCTTTGCTCCTGAGCAGGCCGTAAACACTGAGGTGTGAAGCAGACTCTCACCCAGAAGCACAAATTCATGGTCAGCTGAGGGGATAACGTTAAACAGTTAATTATCTGCATTTTATTTAAGGGGTGCGTTAAATTAAGTTCAGCCTAAGGCTACGTCCAAACTAGCGTTTTCAGTCGTTTTCACTGAGTTGTGTGTCCACATTGAAACGGCCAAAAACGCTTACGTTCCAGTACTGCGCATGCGCAAAAGCGAATGAGAATTAAAGAACTTGAAGAAAAGCTATCTGGAGCAGCAGATATTAATCTTTTTTAGGGCTGTCAAAATTGAGAGCAATCAAAACAACTGCTGTATAATGCACTCCGCCATCTTTGTTTAATTGGTCACATGGCTGCATCACATGACTAAAATATGTCATAGTAGAAAGTCAGCGTTTTCGAGTGTCCACACTGCGACGGGACAGCTCCATTTTCAAAACTGCTGTTTCCTTGGGGAAAACGCCGTCTCAGTGTGGACGGGAGGCCAAACGGAGAGAAAACGATGCGTTTTCAAACAGAAACGCACACGTACCCGGGTATTTTTGAAAACGCAGATTTTTCTATGCGTTTGCACCTTTCGTCCACACGTAAACGGCGTTTTCGGTCACTGAAAACGGAGATTTTTAAAAACTGCGGCCAGGGTGGATATTTTCTAAATCTCCGTTTTTGCATTTATGCGTGAACGAGAAAAACGCAGAAAACGCAGCGTCAAAGATGTGCGCCTTTTTTGACGTCACAGTGTGCGCCACGTTATTGTTTCGGTGAAATGAATTTCTACAATACTGTTAATTGTACTCTCTGCAGTGTTTAAATGCTTACATATACACACACAGTTACTGTCCCTCCACACATACCACTCTGTTCTGTTTCTATGCCCCAGCTTTGTTTACTTTTTCCCACCGAGGCTTCTAGATTTCTGATTGGCCAATCTACACGGTTCGGAATATAGCGCCACCTGCTGCTTTGGCATGTTCCTAGCAGCGTTTTCCTTCATTTCTGCCTTTACGTGTGGACGGGATTATTTTTTAAAACGAAAACGGAAAATCTCCGTTTTCAAAAATACCCGTGTACGTGTGGACATAGCCTAAGTTTTAAATGAAATTGCTCTGGATTTTGATGCCCACTTAATTTTTTATTCATCAAACCTTATAGTGTGATACTGAATACGTACAACCCTCCTTTGCCATAAAATCCCAAGTTTGGCTCTGAATAAGTACTATGTACTAATTTCTGTTAACGTGTATGTACTGTAGTGAGAATGGTTGGTAAGAGAGAAGAAATGTTTACTGAAGTAAATGAAAAAACAGATATAATTGCTCAGTTTCCTGCAGGTGAAACTAAGACATAACAGCTGATGGTGGAGGGCTTAGAGGAAGAAGCCCTCCCCCGGTAGCGGGATCAATGCACATAAATGGAAGAGGTCACAGACCTTTGACATCTCCATTCAGCCGGGGGAGGGGCACAGGCCTTTGTGAGATTGGCTTTAATGATCCAGTTGTCAGGCGTGTCATACACCAGCATACAGTACATACAGTTTCACATTTTTGGTCATTCCTCTTCACACTCAGGTTTTACACATTTAACTAATCCAACAGGAACAAGTGTCAGGTTTGGATAAAGAAAAGTAATATTCTGTCTGCATCCAGCTGCCTTACTAGCTTCATCACTCCCACTTCTTTTTTCACCCTTTTCTCCCATCTCTTCCCCTCTGGAGGCTCCCCAGCTCTTCTCAAACCTTATTTGTGCTTCTCCTCTTCTTCTTCTTTTCATGATGCATTTTTCAAGAGACAATCATTAAAAAGGAAACATGGAGGACCACTTTCTACAGTGTTTGCTGTTTCCATGGTTCCGCAGAGATGATATTGAAAAATTAAAATTACCAAGATGCCAAATATTAAATATTCACTCGGATGAATGAGAGCTTCAAAACACACGGTGAACTGATTCTCTGCAGAAGAAAGAAAAACATACTGCCCTTACGTGGCCCCTGTAGTCTGAATATTTGCTTTCATTTATTTAGACTCACAACATTACAAGTGAACACAGTGTTCCTGGCATTCTTGGCCCGCAATAAAAATAAACAAAAAGACAGGCTAAAAGTTTACGAGCATCCATGTGGATCACGTTTGGCTTCGCACATCATGGCTGAGATGCTCTTTAAATTTTCATGTTTTGCTGAAAAGAGCCAGTTAATCTTTGATATACAGTGACACGGTAAGGTTAGCCAGTCAAATTAGATACAGTTACCGCTAAAAAGCACTAAAGAAAGCTCATTAGGAATCAGAAAACATCTTCTTCTCCTGAAAGTGAACCTTGATTTCTCTGTAATTTATTTGCATTTACCAACAAGCATTTTTTTTGTAGGAGACCTGACCTCTGTTTGCAAGAAGTGGGACATAATGCTTCTTTATAGGGAGGGAAGGATGGAAATTTACTGCATTTCCAGCTTGTAGTCACACTACAGAACAACATATGTGAGACAAATGCCATGAATTGAATTTTTCTTTAATTAAAAAAGCTACAAAATACATATAAAACAATATCAATTAGCTTGAACCTCAAACAACGGCAACAGTAAAGCTGCCGAGATATTAATGCAGATGCAGTAATAATTTCAATAATACAAATAGATGTAAAAACACACATTTTATATACTGAATATTTAAACTTTTTTATATTTTTAGGATGTTCTGCTGACAAAATTTACACACTTTTGTTTAAGTATGCAAGTCAAATTTTAGTGCTTACTTTTTCTTGCTGTGGCACTGATGGAAACACTGATATTTTAATGAACTACGTTTTTGATGACAGAACAGGTTTTGGTGACACAATCGTATTGACAACACGGGATATGAGGATAAAACCTGAATAGAGGGTCATGACTCCTGCCTCAGCAATTTGATGAATGGCGCCTATATTGAGGACCACCTGTTTTCTGGGGCTTGTCACACTGCAGCCGAAGAAGTGTGAAAACAATAGCGCTGATCTCTCTAGTTGGGATTTTGTCCCTCGTGCCATCTGCACTCGTGATCAGAAAAGGGCACATTCACTGAGAAGTACTTCAGAAAGGATCAAAAGAAGCATCTGCTGGTTACCCCCTGGAGGTGTTTTTGTGATCTCAAAACTGGTATCGTGGATGATCTGATTTAGTTTCATTGATCGGTATATAAAATTTGCTTGAAGCCACCATGGAAACTGAATCCACCGTGTTACTGATTAAATAGATAGTCAGTCGGTTTGAATCTTTTTTGTTATGACAGTTAATACAACCCTCAGTGATCTGACAGAGCCTGGTTTGTCATAACAGCAAATGAACACGAATCTTCGTTGTGAAGGAAAAAAAGAGAAAGGCACAAGGCCAACTGAGTAAACAACACGACATGAACACCAAAAGCAGAGCCCCAAAAATTACAGTGAGAGAATAATGACAGGAAAATAAATCAATCTGTTACCCTGGTGACAATTGCCTGAGCACGAATGGATGTGAAATAGTCATTTATCCACAACCTGGTTAATTTTTTTTTTTTTCACAAGCGAAATGTCATGCTGCATTTTTTGGAAAACCTCTTTGCCTCACAACAGGTTTCCAACACAATAAAACAATGGATGAGTAGATGGGGAAGAAAAGGAATGTAGACCAGCATCGTAAGGAAATAAAAGGTCGGCTAATGCTCCGCCCAAATAAGATGTGTTATTATTTTAAATAGGTCATCGTTTGAAGGCGAACAGAAAAGAGGTGCATCTTACTTAATTTGTAGTTTTGAACGATCCGATGTGCATGTTTTTATGAAAAAGGGAGGGAACCTTCAGGTGTTTAATGAAACAACAGCTTAGAAATTTTTAAAGCTTTACTTGAGACGGCAGATTAAAAAGTTAAGATGCAACAGTCACTGAAAGCAAGCCAGTCAGAGCCTTCACAAAGCAACATGAGAAAGAGACATCTCCTTCAAGGCTAAAGAGAGAGACCTGTCCTAGTGCACGAATGCTGTCATAGGGCCTTAGTTATCTCCACCAAGATTAAGTCCCAATTGTTCACCAGGAACAAAGGCAGCCAGTGAGGAAACCAGCCCCCCAAGGGCCAGATGGTCAGCACTCAGAGCCCCCCTGACCCCTCCATTCCTTGTCCTCTTTGACAGGGCTGCGCGTGCTCCACGCAAGACAGGCCACCCAGCTAATTGACAAATGAATGATTACTCATGTGATACTGTACTCATGTAAAGTTCCTGCTGTGAAGCAGTAAAAAATAAGCAGAACGTCTACTGTAAGCACCCCCGTGCATCTGGTGCAGTGCCAAATGTGCTGTGGATGGAAGAATGTTGTAATATGCACAGGCTCCAAATAAACCTGCTGCTCACTCTTATCTGATATGACTTTATCTAAGCTGCTGAAGCTTGTTTCAACACCAAGCCTTAGGCAACTGTAATAGTATTCAGCAGACACACGCACAAGTATTAGTGACCTGGCTCCAGGCACAGTCGGCATGACTTTCCTAACAATGAATAATTACCAACAAGTACTGAAGCAATCACAGTGGATAAATGGACTGATTGCTAAAATGATCATGTTAAAGCTTGGCTGCACTCTCTCACACACATCTTGTGGGGACATCTAATTGACATAATGCTTACCCTAGCCCCTTACCCTAATCCTAACCATGAAAAATGAATGCCTAACCATATCCCTTACCCTAAACCTAACCATAACCCAATTGTAACCCTGTCACTAAAACCTCTCAAAAAAATACCTTCCAACTTGTGAGGACCAGGATTATGGTCCAAGGGCTGTTGTTCCCCACAAGTATAGCAAACTTCTAATTTTTGGTTCCCACAAAGATATAAACACACACACACACACACACACACACACACACATAGAGAGAGAGAGAGAGAGAGAGAGCCAGCGTTTACAGCTGAGCATCAATGACATCCCGATTTAGAAGGCTTGCTGGTTTGTGCCAATTATACTGCACCAAAATAAAATTAAGGCCTCGAGGAAAATAAGAAATAAAAATAAAAAACGCAGTTCAAACGCAAGCCTACCTTATATGTAACGCAGCAAGTCACATTTCCACGGGGATTGGGGTCCGTGTGTAAACTTGCACTCTCCGGTTCCGACGCCAGTACCAACGTTGCTGCTGCTTTGGGCGCTCGGCTGCTCACAGCTGATCACAGCCGACGAAGCAACAACGTGACGTCAGGAAGCTACAGTACGTACCGTTTGGTTCAAATCAGCGGAAGTTCGGCTAAGGCTGTTCTTTGTGATCGCTTGTTTATCAAATGGGAGGAAAAAGGCAAAAGAGGTCGTCCAAAGCTAGTAAATGAATAATAACAATCGACGACATGTATAAGTAGTTTTTTTTTAAATTATTATTATTATAGTTTAAACGTGCAGTAAGAACTATATTAGGTACTACTAACTTTACGTTACAATATAGCGTCGACAGCATGATATTTGCTCGGTTAATTCGCAGATATAAGAAAAATAAACAGTTTGCACGAAAGACTAATGAATAAACATGCCAAGAAAGTGAAAAGAACGAGTCAATAATCTCACCGAAACACGAACAGATATCTACACACACCTGAAAATGAAGGTTATGTTTAAGTTGCATTTTTTTAAACATGCATACTTACCTTTAGGTGATTGTATGGTGATTGCGCAAACTGTCCAAAACCTGCTTTTGGTTTTCAGATCAAAATGCTGTCAGATCCCTCTGTAGGTACAAATCATTAATACACTGGGGGTACACGAAAGCATGGTCTTTAATGCTGCATAGCTTTGATAGATACTTCTGGTCATATAAAGGAATATGAATACGAAACGTACGCGACATGTTGACTTTGCGCCCCTTGTCATAAAGTCAAGCTCAATGGGCTTATTCAAGTTCTTGAAAACGAGTGAGCTCTCTCGATAAATTGTAAAACATCGCCCCCTGTCGTATGACATCAAGAATAAATAAAATGACATTGAAGGTAATTGCACTCAAGTTATTACGCAGTACAGCAAACAATTCTTGTGCAATAGATGCGCTTTTAAAAATGTGCAGCATTTACAGGAAACAAATGAACAGACAGTAAATCAGAGCGAGAAGTGCATGTGTGCACGATCCATAGGCTGAGGACATTAATAACTCGTGGACAGGCTAGATACAAAATGCACCTCTTCCTAGACCCTGTATTGACATATAGGGGCTTCCCTGAATTATAACGACCTTGCAGGAACATGTATTCTAATACCTATACTATACATTTTCCAAGGTAGAATGGTTGTACAACAAACATATTTATTTACTTAGAAACATTAGGAAAGAAAGAATTTTTTAATCGATTTAGAATTTTTTATTCTATTGGCATAATTCTGTCTACTCCATCTACTTTGTGTAATGTGCCAGTATGTGCCTGTAGTATTGATATTTTAACCTTTGCTGCCACTGGCAGCAAAACAGACACAAAGCATGATGCTACTACCACCATGTTTGACAGCTGGTATAGGTTTCTTAGGTTTTAAAACCCCACCTTTACTCTTCCAAAAATCCCAGTCTTTGTTTTGTGTGAGCATAAAACTTTTTGCCAGAAAGCATTTGGCTTGCCCATGTGGGCAGCTGCAAATTTCAGTCAAGCTTGAAGGTGTTGAAGGTCTTTCTTGGTCAGCATCTTCTCAGTTCATGCCAATGTAACACTTCTAAAGCTTCACTGTTGGTATTCCAAAACTTTCCAGGCTGTAGCCTTGGTGGTTCTTGTTTGGCTCTTTTGGTTGTTCCTGGACATCCTAACCAATTTCCTCTCATCTAAGGGTGAAAGCCAAAGTCTGGAAGACGAGCCAAAATGATGATACATCAGAATAACTTACACTTAAGTATTTTGGTTTGAACTGCAGATCTGAGTTTGCAGTTGTTTAGAAATAGCTCCAAGAGACCTTCCCAGATTATGTCTTTTAACACACTGTTGAACCTCAGCACCACTTATTAAAAGATTTAACCGAGTGTAAGTATATATTTGAGCCTGTATATGTACTTTTGACACTGTGTGGAGTAGAGAAAATCTAAAATAAATTCACATTTGCGCACCCAAGTGTTTCTTTAGATGTATGCTGCTCAACCATTGCACCCTGGGAAAAGAACCATTCAAAGAAATAAGTAAAAGTTCCAAATTGCCATGACAGTTATGGGCAAGATCAGTCTATGTAAACTTTCATAACTGACTGTACATGTTAGTTATGAAAGAATAATTTTGAGAGTGTGTGGTTTTGTTGCACATAATGTAAGCCAGTGGAAAATAGATTAAGCTAGTTAAAGCTCAGCTTTAACTTAAAAATAACATCAGGAATTAAAAAACAAAAACAAAAAAACTAATAATATAGATTAGTAATAATATATTCATCACAATTAATAAAAATATTACTAATATATGCTGTTATGATTATTATTATTATTATTGTTATTATTAATTGTCATATTGTCATAACATTTAGATACAGTGTTTATAGTACTTATGGATATTCGGATGAATGGTTTTGCTGTTTGTGTCGTGACCATTATTTTTTATTAACAGTCTAACCAACAGTATTTCTAAAATAGTCTTTTTTAAAAAAATAAAAAAGAACCAAATAGAATCTTTATATATCAACATTAAAGATAAATATTTGTAATTTAACTTTATTCTTCCTCAGATGGTAGATTTTCAGTGAGATCATAACGTTTAGGCAACTTTTTAACGTTTGGGAGCAGCAACGTGTTGCCTTCCAGTTTGTGATGTAGACTTGCGCATGCCCAGTACCTGACATTTGAAGTATCTTCTCAGGGGTGTTTGAACAGGAAGGCGGACATATTGGCGAGACTGTTGGAGAAAATCGGGCATCGTCTGCGATTGTTTTCTGAAAAGTAACACACATCAAACCCAATCAGTCTGTATTCCATCTGAGGGATAAAGCAGTTTGGACGGGGAGGCAATCGAGGCTCAGTGACAGCGCACGCAACGCTACGGATGGACTGCCTTTAAACGTTGTAACGACTCCGTCTTTACACTCATCGAAATTTGGAAGAAGCAGAAGTTTTTTTTCCCACCACTTCTACTTTTGAGCTGTCAGATTGGTTTGTCATTTTCTGCAGGGGCCTGGCATAGATATGGGAACGGCACAGGACTAGCTTTCCAACAAATTGTGCTTTTTTTCAGAGAGACGGTGCATTCACGTTTTAACTGCCTTTTGTTTGGATGCACCAACATTTTAAGCCCTTATCCTCAGCGGCATCCCACGGAGGCTGACTAATCTGTCGCCGCATTTATCTTTGCCACTAAAGTTGTTTGCCACTCGTACCGGGGACACATACTTCAAATCCGAAAATGTGGCTTTTGCATGTTCAATGCAACCTTAAAGCGTGTGGAAGCTCCAGGAGAACGATGTGTTTTCTTTGAAGTGCGGCGGAAAGTTCAGAAGAAGAAAGGGACATTTGGCTAGCTAGCTAGCTATCGCTAGCTGCTAAAGCTAGCTAGCCACTCGCCATTGGGCTGTTTTTGTTCATAACTCAACGTCGGGAATGAGTTTTGCAGCAAAAATGTCTGCTGGGGATACCATGGAGGCTCGATTTGAAAAGATCGATGCCATGTTGAAAGACCCAAAGTCAGAAATAAACACGGATTGTCTGCTGGTAAGTTTGTAGCATAGTAGCGGGCTAAAGTGGCTAACGTAGCGATTCAGCCAATTTCGGGGTCAGTGTAGTCCTTGAAGCAGAAATTCTTTCCGAGACCAGCACACTTCATCTTGTCACTGAAGAATTGCTGACACAGAATACACGGACATTTAGTTAGCTTGAACACATGTGCACTGGCATGTAAAAACTAGGGGTTTTCGGAAAGGAAATTATTTTTAACACCTCCAGATACTTTACAAAATCGAAGGCAAAAGCGCACACTATAATAGGGTGGAAATAACAATCTTTAACTGTGGTATTCTGCTAGTTTAAAATAAAAATAACATAATTGTAACGTAATGACTAATAAGTTGGACAGATGGCACAGAGACACACACGCTTCGTTACAATATTTTTGTTTTAGGCAAGTTAAAACCCATCAACTGGTGAGTTTCCTGCCTTGCACTGCAAACCGATTGCGATATATATATTTTTGGTCACCAGTGTGCAGCTTAGAGCATTTAAAAGGTGACCAGTTAGATGTGTTGTTTGTTTCAGCTTCATATAAAGTGATAGGCCCTCTTCAAGCCTGTTCTAACCTGCAGAGCTTCAGCTGCATCAGTACACCTGTTGGCTAGAGTTTTTCCTGGCTGCTTCCTGCCTGTGGGTGACAACTCACGAAATGACTCCTATCTTAAAGGAAAGGCGGCTGTTGCCACGTGCTTCAGCCTGGAGCAACACCTTTATTGGTTTTTATTACGTACAGCAGTCCCAGAAACTGACTCATCGTGAGGGGATGTTGTTACGTCGAGGGTGTGTTGATATGAGGAGCGTTTCAGGTTCAGTGACAGCCGTGCTGCGTGTTTTCGCACGGATTTGCGTCTTGGTGACTAAAGGGAGCGGTTGTGCTCAGATGCTTGTTGTGGTAGAATCAAAATGAGTGTAGGTAATCGGCTGGGGGGACGGACGGACTGAATTTCCAGTTACTGACTTAAAACCTATGTTTTGGGTTTTCGTGTCTGACCTACTTTTTTCGCCTTGGGCACACCACTGAAGTGGCAAGAAATAAACAGTTCCCATATTATTATGTATATCCTAATAGTTCTTGTGGCCACGTGGCTCTTTGATTCCTCTTGATTCCTCTTGACTTTATGATATAGGAGATATAGGACTAATGTCCTAAACAAATGAAGTAAGGAAAGCCCTATAGGAAAAGGGGCTTGTCCCAAAACCCCACCCACACATCCCAGAGTGTTTGTGTTCAGGGTGCTACAGATAGCGGTCTTTAGTAAAGAAAAATTGCTTAGCACTGACCTCCCATCGTGTTGCAGAAAAGGGGCTCTTAAACTCACCTAGAGGTGCACATGCTCTGCATTTCTAATGGCAAAAAGCTGTAGGGACTGTTCCCACTGGCAGCCTCACACACAAGGGTGTTGTTCGTTTTTTTTTTTTTCTTTTTCTTCCCCTCTCTGCAATCGCCCCTGATCAATGAATGGAGGCCTTTTGCTGAGGCGCTCTCTGCCACCATGCAACTCCACCCACAGCTTAATAAAATTCCATGCTAATCAAATAACCTCTTGTCTTTGACTGGCCTGGAGTTCCCTGTGTGTCCCAGAGCCATTCTGCATGTCTGGAGAGTTGAGCCCAAGCAGGCAGCTCTGAGGTAGCTGGGTGTGGGCTCTGCTCTCTACCCATAAACCAAAATTATGTGGACTGAAGACTCATGTTTCTGAGGGCTGTGAATCAGGACATTTAACGCATGAAGCAGCCAACATGCTTGGCTATGAGTAATAGGCTCCATCAGAATGCACAATGCAAGCCTTTTACTGGCTGTGTTTCTGTACCTGGCATAGCACTCTGAAGTATAGGACCATTGGGATTACACTTTTCCCTTATAGGAGCTTGGCCTGTGATATGTGTGATGGTGACATTTGGCCTGTACCTTAGTGCTCAGCTCTGGGCTTGCATAACAATTTACTGTTCTCCAGTCCTGCTGCCCTTATCTTCACCCGCTAAATAAATCCTGCTCAGAGTGAAGAGAGCCTTATCTAGATGGGCAGCCCCCTCCCCAATCATTGTGCTCTACATTGGCTTCTACAGAGCCAATCTGAACAGACAGAATTCCTGACATTGTAATGTGAAAGCTCAGTTGCCATTAAAGGTCTAAGCATTGTTAATATATTTTATTCTTCTGTCAACCAGCAATGACTGGTTTGTATCGAAGTCTTTAGAAAAATGAAAATTGGTTGTGTATTTGTCAAAGTACTGAAAAATGGCCCAGGCACCCTCGCACTTGGCGCTAGAGTATTAAAGTGGAGTCTGTTTATCATCTAGTGCATTATAATAAATGAATCGATGTGTTAGGACTCGCTGTGAGCGATAATTGAGGTGCACTACATAAAGGCTTCCTGCCATCGTCTTTGTTCTTCCTTTGACACTTGGACTACGTCAGCGCCTCTGAGTTTGATCCTTCTTTCATCTGTTATTTGGGCTTTAAATCTGTAATAAGAGTAATTACAGGAAACGGCAAGGCCAATAAACCAGATTCATACGATGGCGACTGTGCGAGTACTGCACGTCAGGGTGGATGCTCTGACTTTGATTTAGAGTGTGAGCTAAAATCACAAATTCTGCATATATTTCAGTTCGTGTAGGAGATAGCAATAGATAAATTAGCTTTGTGGTGAGATTCCTATACATTTAAATTTTACATCAGTGAAGTTCTGATATAAACTGGTGTATGAGACACAGATTTATTTTGTTGAAATCACATTTGGAGGTCAAAATGTTTTTTCTACTCAGTTTAGATTTAGTCTTAAAACATCAGAACTGAGTGAGTGATTCTTATGCCTTATAATGAAATGATAAAGAAACTTTGGTATAAAAACAGCTGGTGTGAAAACTTGTATTTTTTGTTTAAGTCCAATTCGGACTAAGGTCTAATGCTGGATATAGCCCAATTAAGTGAAACTATCATACAATAAAATGAGGCCTTATAGAAGCTTACCTTGAAAAACGGTTTTTCTGAGCGTCTAGCATAAACATGTTTGTGGCCTGCGTTCTGATTTCCTTGCATGGTTGATTTGCCAAGGCCCAACTTTTGAAAAACAGCCAGTGAATCCTTGTCCTGCCTTCACGACCTTTGCCTTTAATGGACCTGCCCTGCCTCTTAAGGTGTTGTCTTGCACTCATAATGCAGCAAAATTCAGCGTCGTTCTAGATTTACCGGAGATTTTTTGACATAATACTCACCCTTTTGTGGTGTTCTCAGTTAGCATATAGGCCCGTGTAAGGGGTAAATGACAAGGCAAGATTTTCCAGGCCATTGTTATCAGGATATACCAGTCCTCTAAGCTACTTCTGTTTTGTGTTAGTCAACCAAAACAAACTGTGCTGCGTAATGACCTTTCATTATAAACCACAGCATCACATGTGCCATTTATCTGTTGAACATTTGTTAATTGTGACAAATATATACTATCAACAAAATCAGTCTTTTCACTATGAGGGCGACACTGGTGAATGCAGGAACCTTGAATGCACCACCGGTTGTTTTTGCATCTGCTCTTTCTCACAGCTGCATCCCCTGCAGGGCTAATGTAACTCTGACAAAAAGTACTGCAGTGGCCGTATTTTCATGGGGGCAATCACCTACGGCATTCATTTAAGTTGGATATGTCCATTGCTCCCCGGAAGTAAGAAAAGTATTTAAGTAAGGTATGTAATACTTTGGAAGATGCACACGAAATGTGTGGGCTCTGTTGATTTGTTTTGAATTTAAAACAACGCAACACCCGTTCGGAGCTTTTTTGATAATGAACTGCATCGTCTTGATTTGGAAAACATATTTGTGGTGAAGGTTACGGTCAGCATTTCATCTACCCCTATTGTCAGAAGGTTCAGGGCTGTCAGTTGTAAACTGCTCTCCTCAGCTATTCAGTTATGGGAACAACAATTGACTGAGCTATTTGTAGCAGTGCTTTCCCTCAACTGACTGATTATGTGCAGGAATGCATACTAAAATGGTCCAATCTTTTAAAATTGAACTCCTCTTTCTTTTTTGTTTCTTTGAAATGAGCCCTTTCAGAATCTGTCTTCTTTACTAAGGGCTAAAATGCCCGTTGGGTGCTCCTGCGTACATAGTGGTCTATATTCTCTCCTTTAATGAACTGGTCATTTGCTGGCGTGTGCCGTGCAGGCAGAGGAGCACAGTTTTGCTTGAGAATCCACCGCTCAGTCATTGGAAACCAGTGAGCGATGGCCACTTTTGGAATTACTCCATTGTACTTTCACATGAAAGCTTTTGTGACAGTAATTCTCGCTCACTGGGACCTCATAAGAAACTCAAATACCCCTGTTTTGCCACTCCTGGGCTTACTGTCACAGGCATTTATCCAGCAGAGTTGTTAGATATGCAGTCTTTCAAGGTACATGGGATTTCCTGTCAGTAGATATTATCTGCAGCCAGAGTGTGTAAGAAGTAGTCCAGACAAAGTGCTTGGTTAGAAAAATTCCAGCTAAAGTCTCAGTGGTGGTTTCTAAGTGTACTAGAGGGATCAGTGTTAACTCTCTTGGAATGTCTTTACCTGAGAGGAAGTGATGTGTTATTTCATGCTTTGAATGGCTTCACTGGTTTGTATGATCACATTCACGTTTACACGGGCACACCCCGCTGTGGAATAGGCTGTCTGCTCAGCTGCTCACATGTGGAAAGCATATTGTCTTGAAGAGGTGGCAGAAAAGGACGTGAGAAGAAGGGCTCAACTTGGGCCAGTCCACATGCCTTGCGCTGGCATGCTGAGAGGGGATGATGTGGCCGAGTCTCTCATGGAAATTTTAACTCAGACTTTAATGTCTGGAAAAGAGCTTGTGCTTGTGTGTGTGTGTGTATTTTTATCCCTTAAGGATTAAGATATAAAGGAAATAATTATCATATGTAATGTCAGCCAATGCATTGGTGTGTTCCGTATAACCATACATTTTTAAAAATTATTTATTTTAAACATAACTATCGCATTTCATGAATAGGGCGATGAGACGGTTTTTCATATGATTAGTTAGTAATCCCAGGGATGTGTCACCCACTGGCTGAAGCAGCATCAGCAGAAACTTCAAGCTCTGGTTTGTTTTCCTTGCAATTTTTCCCAAGACTGCCACATAATAAAACATCCTGTGCACGGCTACTGCCCAGCCCCCTTCGAGCTGAGTTAATCGTATTTGTGATTTTCCTTATAACATAGATTGCAGGCACATCTTGTTAAGTTCATAGCAGCATATAATCTCAGTAATTGTATCATTTGAATTAATAGTGTCACATTTTTGCCTTTTGGCTGAAGGCTATGATAACAACTTGGATCCTTGGTGTTAATTTATAGTGTGCGTGCACCTTTTTTCATTCAGTTTGCCTGGAAAGTGCTCATTACTGCAAAGTATTCTAAATTATTCATGATGAAAAAGTATTTCAAGTATTCCTGTACTAACAGCCTCATATTTGGTACTGTAGCCTGGAGCAGTGTTTGCAATGAAAACTGTATTGCAAATAGGAATTTAATATGCAGACACCAAACAGGCAATAGGAGCTGATTGAAATCCACTAGGTGGTCTTTGTGTGTCTATTGCTTGAGTTGATGATTTTCATCTGAAAGAAAACAGACTCGCATAAATGGGTTGATCCATGATGTGCTGACAAGTTCAAGGGATATCTTCCAGCGGTATTTTCCAAACTCCATTCACGTCAGGCGTTGCAGTCATCTTGCAGTGTTTTTTTTTTCCTCTCCTCAGCAGCACAGCTGTGTAGGTGGAACGGTGATAATACTTTGGAAGCATTACAATCCACATTAGTTCAGAGAGCTGGCAACAAGCCCCAATAATGTAAAGCACTTCTCAGATTCTGACAGTTTTCTTTGAAATTGCCTATCATGACATGCACTGTTAAGCTACACAAGTCTTGGTGCCTCTCCAATGTGCAGGAAGCTGCAACTGGCTATTGGTATTGGCTGAATATAAAAATCACCGGTGGTCCTCTTGATGCATGTTATTAAAGGTTGTGACAAAATTGTGACAAAAATTACTCCTGCTTGGCCGTCTTACATGTATGTGCAGGTGATCTGGATGCTCTGCTCTGCTGTAGTCGGCACAGTCTAACCTCTCTACGCTGCTTCCCACCCAATGCTGAATTGTGCGGTGATAATCAGTTTCCCACAGATTTATTTTCTATCTGTGGTATAAATAGTTATGTTAACGTGTGTGTTTGTGTGGTGTTGCTGAAAAGCTGAATAAGTGAATAAAAAAAAATCTGTTTAAGTTTCTTTTCTGCTAATATTTATATTTCCCCAAGTTCTTCTGTCAGTGAGTTGCGTATTCCATTTCAACCCTGCCATATTGGATTAAACCTGGTGGTAGTGTGGTTGTGTATGAAGTTAAGGTAGCCCTCTAGCTTATAGTGGATCTTCAGAGCAAAACAAGTGCCACTGTCCACGCCACTATCAGAATAAGACTGAAGCAAAGGGCTCTTAACAACTTTGCTCCTATTAAAAGACAGCTCTCAACTTCTCCACTTTGACAGCTGGCCAAGAAGGCTTTTAGCTCAGCAAACAGAGTAGGGCTGCAGCAATTCATCAAATAAATCGATTTATAACAAAAATTTCCTCAGTGTAAATGTTTTTGCTTCGACGCGCAGTTTAACTTTGTAGCCCTCAGCTGTCACCATGTAAGTAGTTAAACATGTAGCCAAATTTTGTCTACATACACAAAGCGCGTAGCCGCTACTGAGACGGTAAACTCGAATGGAGTGAAACAAAAGTGTCTGAAACTGCAGCAATTGCCATAATAACCTTTACGGGGAAAAAGTTGGCAAGAGTCATGTGGCGAGAATTGAACCACCTCTTCAGCAAGCTCTAATGTGAAGAAAAGTGAATTTTGTAGCAAACCCCCATTTCCACCACATTTGTTTTACACAGTAAAATATCTGCAGTAAAGCTGTAGAAGTTAAAATGAAAGTATATGCAGATGACTGCGGAAGACTGCAGTCGTCCTATAATCGATTACGAAAATAATCGGTAGCTGTAGCCCTAAAACTGCCGTTTGTTGTGATAGGTTGTTAAAGTAGTTCCATTTTTTTCCCTTCACGGTACGTGCAAAATCATGCATACAGGAAATCACTCGCACACTGTTGTGTTGCTTTACAATTTTATTTTGACTACACTTACCTGGTTGGTCATCCTACTTCCTCTATCGCTCATGAGTGGAAGGCCATTAATTCTAGGTTCTGTTGTATATCAATGCATAAACATCCATTAGGGGTATTTAATGTTGCTAAACTACCTTATTTATTAATAGTTTGCCAGTTGATTAAAATGCCATCTCAGCTTGCCCTCAGTTTCTCTCTATGAGGATAGGTGACACCACAGCAAACATGCAAATGCCGAAATTCAAACACCGATGCTCACAGCCAGTGCTGGTCATTTAGACTTTATCAAACTGATATCATTATTTTGTTTGTTAATCAGTTAGCTTTCACATTCTTGTTTCATGATTTTATCCTATATTGTATTTGTATTTGCCCTACCTGGCTCTGTTATTGCTCTGGTGTTTCCTTAGGATGGCTGGCTTTTCTTTGTTGCTTCCTTTATTTGTTCTCCTATTGGGCTAGCTAGCACAACATGCACCAGCTCTCTCCACTCCCTCTGCCTTTCCGTCATAGTGTTTTACAGTTGTGCTGATGATTGAAAATGAGGCTCTCTATGTGACTCTGCACTTGGGATAGATTATTATTATTATTTCTCTTTCCTCTCCTTCACTTTTTTGTTGAGAACTTGCTTGGCCACATAACTAAAATAGCTCTCTGACGTGTACAGTCCTGTTGAGGAATGTTACTGTGGCTGTCCAGAGTTTTCTGCGGCAGGAAGTTATGCAAACTTGCATTGCTGAGTGCAAAGCCTTGTGATTAAGGTCCTGAAGGACTCAGTTCTTCAGCATTTTTTTTCCCAGTGTAAGCTGGCTGGATACTATATGGCTCAAAGGGCGTCTTTCTTTTCCCCCTCCCAGCCTCTTCTGTAAATACTCTCTCCTGAATGTTGACTTCTGAAGGTTTCTAAACTGAGCAGAAGAGCTTCCAACTTATTAGTTTTCCAGTGTTCTGTCCTGGTAAAATTTGAAGTTGTTTTTCTTCTTCCTAACAACCATTCTACATCCTAACAACCATTCTACATCCTAACAACCATTCTACATCCTAACAACCATTCTACACCTTTTACTTTTTCCTTTTCCCCTCCCACCTGCGTTTTCCTTGTACCGCCCATCCTGCAGGGCACTTGCTTGTTTTATGTCTGTGTCCTCCACTGCTGAGCAGAAACAGCAGAGTGACTTAAGAGGATTCCCAAGCTGCTGATTCACCATGTGTCATCATTGCTTTGTTCAGAGAAACACAAAGACACTGCTGGAATGACAAGATTTCATGCTATGATGGAAAGTTCAGAGATGATTTGGCCAATAAATACATTTTATTGCATATTTTAATTGTAGCTCTTACCAGCTTTATAGTGGAACATGTACCTCTGACCTTTTTAAAGGAAAGCATATGTAGGTTAGCTCACCCATTGAAAACATCTGGCTCACACCTGCGCGAGGGACTGCATAAGTTGACGTACATTCGAGGGTTTGTGTGCCCGTCTTTTTTCAGCCATTCTGCATTATGGAAGATTAGATTAAACCCTGCCAGTGGCACTTGTGCTGTAGCCTAGCCGAAGGCAAGACTGTTTCTCTGCATGTTTATAGTTCTTGAAATCACAAACTTTTACTGTAAACAAAATGGCAACAAATACTTTATGTCAGTTTATTTTATTTGCTTTCAATCATTGATCCAAGTCGTACCCTAACAGAGATGATGGTAATCAAGTTATGACTCCATGGAGGGCCAGGAACATCGCTGTAATGCCTATGATAGGGAAGTGTCCAGTCGTCATTACTTACCATATATTTCTTAGGTTCTTTTGACATTTAGCTTTTTTGCATCAGTGATGCTGCAACTGCTTATACAAACTTGTGATGTCAGTTTGGAATAATATACTTGTTGCTTAAAAAGACAAAAGCTAAAAAAAGTCATTGCATTCATTTATAGATGGCAAAAATTGTATTGACCAAAGATAATGCTTTTGAATTCACTATGTTGGTGCTAAACATTATGGATGCAAAATTCTCGTCTGATTCCAATTCTGATGTTTAAAGTTGCAATTTGGTAGAGAGCTCCCTGTGTCTTCACATTTGAAGCTGGAACAGAAAAGCTCTCGGCCATTGGTTGATGTCATAACATGTGCAGTTACTGGCCGATAACTTGGTGCATCCTCGTCGTAAGTGTCATGCAATATGCAAGCCATGCTTTTTAAAACTTTTTTTTGTTTTGTTTTGTTTTTCAACAAAATGCCTAAGTGCTCCCCAGCAGTAACATGATCCAGACTGGAAGCCAACTGCCAGTGTTATGCAGACATTTCTGCACAGAGCGGTTCCACAGTTCGCTTTTCTCATGCCGTGTGAGATGACGGATCTGTGACGTTGTAGCGGCCTTTTAATTTTGCTTTCATGCATGGTCACCCTTCTGCTTTTCTTCCAGGATGGCTTGGATGCACTGGTATATGACCTTGACTTCCCCGCCCTGAGGAAAAACAAGAGCATTGACAACTTTTTGAATAGATGTAAGTACACTGCATCAAGCTTTCCCCCTTATGAGAGCTCCCTGTGTCTTTCTCATTAACTATTTGTGTTCACAGTTATGTATGGGTATAAGCCTAGACTCAGGGAGGGGGGAGGAGCAGTTTTTTGGGTCACGGCGTGTATGTGGGCTTGGACACAATAGGTGTCTGCTGCTTAGTGTCCCCAACAAAGGGGCTTTCATAAATGGTTGGTGACCCGCCTGATGTCTGTCAAGGCTGGCTTCTCTTTTTCACTGTGTCCCCAGAATGGGGAAGCTGCTATAAATATGATGAAAAAAAAACTATAAATCAAAGGTTTCTCTCTTTCCTTAATGTATCTGGTCAAACTGCTCAATTTTCAGCACTTAATATATGGGACAATGGTGAGTTATAGCGTGTACCCCAGAATTTGCACTCAAATCTGTACTCATACTGTATTGATCATGTGGTGGTTTTTATGGGATCTCAAGTGTCCATCTTAATGCATCAGAAATGCACGAGATACTGCTAAGATTGTGCAGGATATTAATGTCATGGTGCATGCCGTAACTTTTTGTGTATTCTTAACAGGGTTTTTTTTTTTAAAGTTTTGAGGACAACTAGTATATAACGTGTCATATTTGAATATCAAGTGACCTACTGTAAACCCCTAGGCAAAAACTGCCATTAGGCATCTTCTCAATTACTCTTGGTTCCGTACTTTCGTGAAAGGCATTGATGGATATGGAATAATGGCGCTATCTACCAAGACAGTGATCTTCAGTAGCATGACTTGCCTGAAGCACTTCTAGCTCTGAATCCCCAGCCATGCATTGTGGTTTGCACCACAATCAAATCAGCTGTTTGCTCTACTGTATGTATGCCAAGACCTACTGACATTAATCCATCACCCGGCCTCGTGAGCAGATATACTCACACAGTATACTACTATAACAGTAACTGGAGTTCCTATTTGTTGCATTTCTAAACATGTTTTTTTATGTCTTCAGGGTTGCCTGGGATTTTTCAAGTAGGGATCATGATCCCAGGAACTCATGCGTGGTGGAAATGACTCACAAATGTTCTTATTCTAATAGCTTAGTACTTTCTTTTTATTTTTAGATCACTTGAACTTGGATGCCCCCCCCCCCCCCCCCCCTCCCCGCACCCCGCTTTTCCATGCATTCCCGTGCTAGTTGTGAGTCATGTGAATTGAAAATTATCCCACTAGTACTGCTTTGACCAAATTTGGCTGAACAGTGGATACTGACTCCCCAAGGGGAGCTAGAATTATTACATCAGGGAGAGGCCAACTCTCAGTAAGCAACAAACTTTCCCTAAACGGCGTCACTCAGCTGTGCAGTTGCAGTACGCTGTCAACTTGTTCTGCTTTGCTTGCCAACAATGTGGATGTCCTATGAAAGTAACCCCTGAGATTGCATAAACAGGGAGGCTGTGATCCCTCAGTGATGGAGATACACCTTCTCTCAAAGGTCAACACCATAACAAGAGCTTTGTGCATTTCTCCTGGTAACTTTGCATGTTTTTTTTTTCTTCCCCCCCCAGACAAAGAGACGATTAGTAAAATTCGTGATCTGCGAATGAAAGCGGAGGACTATGAGGTGGTTAAAGTTATTGGGAGGGGTGCATTTGGAGAGGTGCAGTTGGTAAGAATGCCATTCTGTCTTTTTATTTCTTTATTTCTTTGAATAGCACAGTAGCTATAAATGTAGCACATTGATGAATAAGTCTGACTTGATTGCTGCCTCATTATCGTTTTTCAGGTAAGACATAAAGCGACAAGCAAAGTATATGCCATGAAGCTGCTGAGTAAGTTTGAGATGATCAAGAGGTCAGACTCTGCTTTCTTCTGGGAGGAGAGGGACATCATGGCCTTTGCCAATAGTTCATGGGTCGTTCAGGTATGATGGGACAGAGGAGTGTCTAAACATGCAGTTATTAGTCAGACATGGTTCAGACCACATAAATCCAGCCTCATTCATGTGTCTGACATAAATTGTTGGGATACTTTTGAATCCTTTTCCTAATTGTTTGAATTCTGTCCTTCTACAGCTCTTTTTTGCATTCCAAGATGACCGCTACCTCTACATGGTGATGGAGTACATGCCTGGTGGTGATTTGGTAAACTTGATGAGCAACTATGACGTCCCAGAGAAGTGGGCTCGCTTTTACACAGCCGAGGTAGTCCTGGCCCTGGATGGAATCCACTCTATGGGCTTCATTCACAGGTGACAGTACAACATTTGTATTTTTCTCTGTTTGTGGTGTTCATATATGTTGAAAAAGAAGCTATTTTCGTTATTTAAAAAGACTTATTAACGTTACATCGTCATTTCTAGTTCTGCTTTTTTCCCCACAAGGCATTTTTTCCCGTTGTAATTGTGTGAGATTTGTAGCGGGATCAAAAAAAAAAACCCAAAACATTTTCCCACACTGTCAGCTTCATTTTGCTTTCTAATATGTAAAAGATTGCTAAAGATAAGTTGGGTAGACATGCACTGTTTTGTTTTTTTGCTTGTTTTTTTTCTCATGGCATTTGGAGCAGACAGCCAGTGCAACAAACATGTTTGCCAATGTGTGAAATAGCGTGGGCCAGAGGGAGCTTTATATAGTCAATAGCAGAGCAACAAGTATGGCATGCATCTGAACATCAAATTGTTTCTCCACACAACAGCCCTGAAGCACTTTGAGTTCATAACATTACTGGATACAGTGGTGGTATTTTTTTCCATAAGTTTTCTTCTAATTGGAGTAAAACATTTTTTAGATGGATATATCCTTTATTAATCCTTTTGCAGGAAATCACATTTCCACGGCAGCTTCAACCCAGACATTACACAACACATCCCAAACAGCAAAACAATGTTAATTTCTAATAAAGTTAACGTTATTGCATTAAATGGTCTTATAACAGCTTGTATAAAGGATTTCCTGATGTACTCAGATTTGCACGATGTGCAGAGAAACATGAACACTATTCTTATTAACAGCTGCCCACATACCTCATGCCATCTGATCTGTCGCTGCTACAGCGTTCAGACAGATCTGACTGTGTTGTTTTTTGTTTTGTTTCTCTAACCTTAATGCTAATGCCCATGCATCGGCTCAGCATGAGAACGCCGCTGAAGCCTTTGAATGTTTTGGATGAGTTTAGTTTCCTTGTGATGCGTGTGTTTGATTTGGATGTTTTTATTGGCGTCGGGCTTGAACTGATGTCTAATGATGTTTTTTGTTTCCTCAGAGATGTCAAGCCTGATAACATGTTGCTTGACAAAGCAGGCCACTTAAAGCTCGCAGATTTTGGGACCTGCATGAAAATGAACAAGGTATCAGATTCACTTTCTTTCAACACGGCCATATTGTCAGATCATGTTGAAAAGATTATTTTTAAAATTTCCGTGTCTCAATTTAATGCTGCTCAATTATAGTGAGAATCCCAGTCATGATTATTCTGGTCTGTATTTTAATCTTGATTATTGAGCAATATTAGACATTATCTTAACAAAGAGTATGGAGTTACTGAACTTTAAGAATGTGTCCTTGTATAAGGAAAAATGAGGTGGAGGTGTCGAGGTGGTTTTTTTGGGGACCAGTTATGAATTTATTGTCAGATCTTTAGCTCAGCACCTGTTGATTAATTGTTTACTTAGAGAGAGGGGAAAATTCTAACTTGGAAAGCTGGGAGGCGGTTTTGTTGCCAGAAAGATGTGAATAATGCTTTAGATTATTTGCAGCTCATACTCGACACCTCAACATTTTTATAAAAATCTCATAAATCTACTTTAAGAGTTTTACTTCAAGATAGATCTCGAGGAGTTAAAGATTAATAGCTGAGTTTAAGTGTCTGGACATAGCTGGCATATAAATAACACTGCGAGAAGAGTATTTGTATTGTTATCATAATTTTGTTTTGATCTAATTGTTGAAAGCCAGAATTGTAATTTAGGTTAAAATCTGACAAATCACTTAGTTGTTGTTCTCATCCACTTTTATAGAATTAACTAAACAACAACATTAATAATAGTAATTACTGGGATGGCAGGTTGGCTGTAGCTCAGTAGAGCTGGTCATTTATTGATTGGAAGGTTGGTGGTTTGATTCCTGGCTCTCCAGTCTGCATGCCAAATATCTTTGGGCAAGATGCTAACCCCATATTGCTCTCTGACGCATCTGTCGGAGTATGAGTCTGAGTGAATATTAGCTAGAATGTACTTAAGCATAGAAAAAAGTGCTTAAGTGCTTATATGAATGGGTGAATGAGGCATCCTGTGTAAAGTGCTTTGAGTGCTCTGGCAAAGTGAAAAGGTGCTATATAAGAATGAGTCTATTTACCATTTCCCTGTAATAATGATAATTTTTTTGAAGTAAAGTGTTGGAGTTGTTAATGTTGATGATGCTCGTGCCCTTCAGGACGGTATGGTACGATGTGACACAGCAGTGGGAACTCCAGACTACATTTCACCTGAGGTACTGAAATCCCAAGGAGGAGATGGCTATTATGGCAGAGAGTGCGACTGGTGGTCAGTGGGAGTGTTTCTGTACGAAATGTTAGTTGGTGAGTATTTGCATTGAAAGATGACTTATTTTACATATTTAGAGCCAGACATATTACTTACCTATTGCTCTCGTTTGTCCCGTGCATAGGCGACACTCCTTTCTATGCAGACTCACTAGTGGGGACCTATAGCAAAATTATGAACCACAAGAATGCGCTGACCTTCCCTGATGACAGCGACATATCCAATGACGCCAAGAATCTGATCTGTGCTTTCCTGACCGACAGGTTAGATGGCCACAGACCGAGCAGCGAATCACAAAGCTTTTTGTCTGAAATCCTTTTCTTTGCATGAATTGATTTCAGATGTAGAGAACCCTCAATAGCAGAGATAATGGCGCTCTTTGCATTCAGATACTTGCTGTCTTCTGCTGACATTACCATACAGAATTGCTGAAATGACTAAAGTTCTCCTCCTGACCCCCACAGGGAAGTTCGACTTGGCCGTAATGGTGTAGATGAAATCAAGAGGCATCCCTTCTTCAAGAATGACCAGTGGACGTGGGACAACATCAGAGAGAGTACGAATGTTTTCACTCTTAATGTTAAGGATTATTTTCACAACTCCCTTTTAATTTGGCTGCGGCTCACTGTTATTGCAATCATGGATCCTGTGATCATGTTTTCCATTTGACCTACTGCAGACAGTTGCAGGAAATTCTTGTAGACGAGCCATTCATTCAGTATCCTTTCTAAGACTAAACGTGATTCCTGCTCAGAGTAATAACTTGCAGCGCAGCATTTTTGAGGCCAACAATGGGGAAAGCAGTTTAAAGCAAATGTTAATGCGCTGGGATTGACACTGGAGCAAAGAGAGATTAGAAATGTAGTGCTAAATCCACTAGCTATAGTCGGTTCTTTACTGGCTTTATATTTAATACTTTACTAGGCTGAAGTCAGCACTTTGTTGCCACCGCCACCCCCACCCGTTCGTGTATCAGGGGCTGACCAGCTCTACTAGCTGGCTGCTTTCCCTTGTTTTTAAGAGGGTCTCCAAAGAAAGAAAAAAGTCAGTCCGGAGGGGGAAAAAGATAATTATATCATAATTACAGCGGATTTAAATATTTATAATATACCACAGTGATAAGAAGAAGCCAAGAAATTTGTTTTGGTTTGGGGTAACTGACTATATAAATGACTTAGTTTGCATGTATTATTTAAAAAATGAACATTTTAGTTTTTAAGCTTTTGCACTTAAAAAATAGGCTTACTTTGCTTCAGTATGTACTAGCCATAGGATATCAGAAATATGGTTGTCAGTAGAAATTAATACTGAAATATCATGATTCCTAACTAGGGATGGGTACCGGTAACCAGACCGAAAAGCAGCGCACATTTTGGTGCTTTATTTCGGTGCTTTTTTTTCCCTGAGCTGTGATACACTTTAGATTCTAGCCAATCATTTTACGTTTCCGAGGATAGTAGGCGGGCCCAGGTAGGTACGTTCTTTTAGAGCAGAGCTACAGATTAAAATGCCCAAGGCGAAGCGGTCAAAAGTATGGCTGTACTTCACAGCAAAATATGCAAACTCAGCAGCCTGCAACAAGTGCTTTAAGCTGATACTGTGATACTGTCAAAGAAGGTAACACCTCAAATCCGATGAAACACCTGGCGACGCATAGCGGTTTTTTTTTTTAAAGCCGAGAAATGCGCCGTATTTAATAGTTTGCTGCGAGACCTCACACCGTGCACATCTACTGCGGGTGTGGTGCCTGTTATCTGACCCGGAGTTAGCAACGTCCCCCAAAAACCCGAAGAGTAGAGTCCTGGCCCCTAGCCCTGCCAGTGTAGCAGAAATGATGACGGATGATGATGGCAGCAGCCGTTCTTCTCTGCGTGAGTAGCTTAATGTTGTTCATGTGTAATTTACGTTGAGTAGGCTAACCACGTTATTAAATTAATGCACGTAAGGTGAACTAGCAAACACCATCATAGCTAGATGCGGCTGTCTTCTTGTTTGATGGCAGATACTCCCTTCACCCTGGCCAAAAAGGCTAAAATGACCAAAGAAAAAGTGGAAAAAAGTTAAACATGAGAGGGTTTTGGACAAAGTTTGTGTTTTTTCCATTGTTTAAGCACTGCTTCCAGCCAAGAGTGATACCATATATGCCCTATAGCTGCAGAAAAGGCTAACATTGTTATCTTTTTACAAAAAACAGCTGAACATGAGAGGTTTTTGGATCAATTTTGTGTTCTCCATTCTTTAAGCACCGGTTCGAGCACCGTTTAAGCACCGGCACCGTTTCAAAAGTACCGGTTTGGTACCGGTATCGGATAAAACCTAAACGATACCCATCCCTATTCCTAACAGTTAAAACATTAAATGCAAGCTCTTTAAATACTGCTCATAGGGTTAACATTGACTTAATCAGCTTTTTTAATCAGTTGTACAGGATAAGTCTTTGTGAACATTATGTGTTTCTAGCCTGAAACTATCATTTCAGGTTATAAATGTTTCGGCTTATATAGGGTGGGCCATTTATATGGATACACCGTAATAACACGGGAATGGTTGGTGATGTTAAAGTCCTGTTTGTGGCACATTAGTATATGTGAGGGGGCAAACTCCTCAAGATGGGTGGTGACCATGGTGGCCATTTAGAAGTCGGCCATCTTGGATACAACTTTTGTTTTTTCAATAGGAAGAGGGCCATGTGACACATCAAACTTATTGGTAATGTCACAAGAAAAACAATGGTGTGCTTGGTTTCAACATAACTTTATTCTTTCATGAGTTATTTACAAGTTTCTGACCACTTATAAAATGTGTTCAATGTGCTGCCCATTGTGTTGGATTGTCAATGCAACCCTCTTGTCCCACTCTTCACACACTGATAGCAACACCTCAGGAGAAATGCCAGCACAGGCATCCAGTATGCGTAGTTTCAGGTGCTGCACATCTCGTATCTTCACACCATAGACAATTGCCTTCAGATGACCCCAAAGATAAAAATCTAAGGGGGTCAGATTGGGAGACCTTGGGGGCCATTCAGCTGGCCCATGACGACCTGGCACCCATAATGTGGTGGTGCACCATCTTGCTGGAAAAACTCAGGGAACGTGCCAGCTTCAGTGCACAAAGAGGGAAACACATCATCACGTAGCAATTTCAAAACATCGAAGGGATGTTCGACTAATGCCACTCTCCAGTGACATGTGGCGAGTGCTACGCTGTGGGCTCTTGCTGAATGAAGCTAGGATAGCCACTGATGTTTCTTCATTAGTGACAGTTTTCTTGCGTCCACATTTTGGCAAATCCAACACTGAACCAGTTCCACGAAACTTAGCAAGCAGTTTGCTAACTGTAGCATGGGAGATGGGTGGTCTCGTAGGGTGTCTTGCATTGAAATCTGCTGCAGTGACCCGGTTACTGCGTTCACCAGATATCAACACAATTTTGATCCGCTCCTCACGTGTTAACCTCTTCAACATGTCAATGGCTGTGAACAAAGAGAAACTTGTAAATAGCTCATGAAATGGCCGACTTCTAAATGGCCACCATGGTCACCACCCATCTTGAGGAGTTTGCCCCCTCACATATACTAATGTGCCACAAACAGGACTTTAACATCACCAACCATTCCCGTGTTATTACGGTGTATCCATATAAATGGCCCACCCTGTACATTTAATAACATAGCTTAAATTCAATGTGTAGTTCATCTGTTATGATGATCTTCATCATTTCCTCCATATAAAATTTCCCACAAGTCACACCACACCTGTTGCTGCATTTGGAAACTATTTATGTTATTACTAAGTAATCACAGTGTTGGCTTTGACTTGTTCTGAAATATCAGTTTTCTTGACATCCCTGGTGTTTATTAATTAATATTAATCAAAACTTGAATGGTATCAGGACATTGACTGACTTTATGGATTTCTAAAACATGTGCTCTGAATTTTTGTCATGCTCTGTAACACATGGAGGCTTTTATGTATAATAAAATTTGGCGGTGTTCCCCCCCCCCCAACCTTTGTTGTCTTGTTGTCTCCTTTGCTGTGTGCAGCGGCTGCCCCTGTAGTCCCCGAACTTAGCAGTGACACCGACACCAGTAACTTTGATGACATCGAGGAGGATCGGGGAGAGGAGGAGACCTTTCCCATACCAAAGGCCTTTGTGGGCAACCAGCTCCCGTTTGTAGGCTTCACCTATTATAGTAATCAACAGTAAGTCTGCCAGACTTGTTCTTTGTACCACTAAATTATGTGTGTGTTCTGTTTTTTTCCCTTCATCTTTCTTGAATTTTTATATTTATACCTGTATATATTATGTCAATACAAGTTTTTAATTGTGCATCACAGATGCTTTAGCCATGGAGCCAAACAAACAACAACAAATTTCAGAGTAAATGTCACAGACTTATGAAAAGTTTATTGTCTGTTAACGCTTTTTTTCCCAGCCTTTTGCGAAGGTCCGCTGACACGAAGAGCAGTGACAAGCGTAGCAGTTCCACAAAAGAAGATAAGAGTCATGTGAGTACAAGTCTTCAAGACAAGGTCTTTGACACGTTGGATGTCTGCGACCTTATCTGATCAGTTGAAATGGAATGTTTCTGTTCAGTTGGAGAACCTGCAAAAACGAATCTACCAGCTAGAGGAGCAGCTGCACAGTGAAATGCAGTTGAAAGATGAGTTGGAGCAGAAATGCAGGTATGGAATAAACCTTTATCTTACGTTCATAGCCACTTTCCAAAATACAGATTAAGACAAAGCCTTGGCTTGAAGGAAAAGAATGAAGATGTAAATTTTTTTAATCCTGATGGAAAAATGAGTCTGCCTGTTAGTCTGACTAAAAGACATGTTGCAAAAACGTTGAGCCTGATGAGAACAGAATAGATGAGTTGCAAACTCTAAAAAAAGTTTTGCTTCGTGGGAGGATTAATGGTATGTATGAGCAGGAAAAGCTTGAATGACAGTTAATAACGACATGGTCCCAAAGTGTCTTCTGTCCCTTGGTGCCTCTGTGATTTTATGAGGAAAGTGGAGTTTTCCATGAAACAATTTTCACAAGATTTTCACAAACTTCAGCCTCATTGTTTCATCCCTGTGTTTATTTATTTATTTATTTATTTTTTCTCTTGTTGCCCCTAGGACATCAAACAACAAGATTGAAAAGATTATGAAAGAGCTGGATGAAGAGGTAAATGCCTTGCCTCACATTATAAATTCCTGTTATCAGCTTTGCAGTACACTCCTTTGATTTTGTTAATATAGTGTGGTGTCGCTAGCAAGCTATGAAGTTAAATATATTACTGTTTCAGATCAGTGGCTAGATTAGGGCTTGTTCCCCATCCACATCAAAGCTGCTCTTTTGTTCCTCGCTTTAGGCAAACCTGAGGAAGAGCGCCGAGGCCAGCTTGTCTCTGCTGGAGAAGGACAAGCTTATGCAGCAGCACAGATTCACAGAGTACCAAAGAAAAGCCGACCAGGAGTCAGAGAAGAGACGGAATTTGGAAAACGAAGGTGAACTTCATGAAATGCTGCTGAGGTTATGAGTTAGACTTCTTGCAAAATACACGCACTGGTCACTTTATTAGGTACACTTGTAAAGTGACCACGCACTGGTCACTTTATTAGGTACACATGTTCAACTGCTTGTTAATGCAAATATCTAATCAATCACATGGCAGGAAGTTGGTGCACGAAGGCCGGTAGATATGGTTAAGATGACCTGCTCAAGTTCAAACTGGGCTTCAGAATGGGAAACAGAGGGGATATAAGTGACTTTGAAGATGACTTGTTTGTTGGTGCCAGATGAGCTGGGATGTTTCAGAGAATGGTCTGCAAAAGAATAGCAGGAAGTTCACTGTACTCCAGTGGCCTCCACAGTCAGGAGGACTCAAACCAATAAATGCAACTTTGGAATCTGATGAATGAGGGATTCTTATTTTGGATGTCCAGGTGACAAAATTGCAGAAACTGTGTGATGCTTTCGTATCAATATGGAGCAAAACGTCAGAGGAATGTTTCTAGCACCATGAAGAATGAAAGAAGTTCAAAAGGCAAAGTTGGGGAGATTTTTAATCGTTGAGTAAGATGAAGTATGTACTTTTTTTTTTATCAGATGAAGCCTAATGTGCTGACTGGATTACCTGATAACCTCGTACCGTCTTCATCTTGCTAACTGCTGAACTTCTGCACATGGGCTTCTGACTTGAAATTACTCTTATCAGCTCTTTTTTTTTTTTTTTTTTTTTTTTTTTTTTACATTTAATTTAAGTTATTTTTGAAGAAAAACAAAAAAAAGAAAAGTCCCGAAAGTACTTTGTGCTGATACTTTCTTTCAGTCTTTTAGCAGTAATTTACTGTCCAGAGTTGATAGTTTTTGTAAAAATAAAGTCTAAAAATGAAGAAAGACAACCCCCACCGCCATATCCTCAGACACTACTAGTCTGATCACTCTGGAAAAAAATGAATTACTGAATAATGAATTACTAAAAGGCACCTCAGCCATGTCACAATACATTTATAAACAAACCCATAGCTAAACAAGCAGCTGCTATTATGTAGTGGTAAAATCTAATGTTCATATAATAAAGTTAATGATGTGTGTTGGCTCTAGGCTGCTGACATAAAATAATTTATACTGGGGAAACTAAAGATGAACTTTGAGCTAAGCAGCTGAAGGTGTAATGTGCTGTAATTGGAAACAGGAGCTTAAATGAAGTTTTTTTATTTCCTTTATTTCCCTTTAGTGTCAAATTTGAAGGAGCAGTTGGAAGATATGAAGAAAATCAGTCAGAACTCGCAAGCCTCAAATGACAAGATTACCCAGCTTCAGAATCAGGTATACAGCAGACACATGCGTGCACACTCTGGAAACTGAAGGACAAAACATTAAATGTTTTTTCCCTCCCTTTGTGTTGGATTTTTTTCTTTAATTTTTTATTTTGGATTGACAGCTGGAAGAGGCCAACGACTTGCTGCGTGCAGAGTCAGACACGGCGGGGAGACTGAGGAAGAGCCACACGGAGATGACCAAGTCAATGGCACATTTGGAGAATTTGAACCGTGAGCTGCAGGAGAGGAGCCGCGCAGTAGAAGGAGAGAAGGCGCAGCTGGAGAAGGAGCTCCTGCTTCTACAGAGCACCCTGGACTCTGAACGGAGGAACTACAGTCAGGACTCAGAGGAGATCAGGGAGCTGCAAGGTGACACTGACACGACCAGATTACAGTTTCAGTTATTGATAACTGAAAAAGCAAGTGTTACCATACAGTTAAAATACATATTTAAAAGTCCAAAGTAGAATTGAATTGGTGTGAAATAATTACTTTAAAAGGCTTTAAAAAAAGAGGAAAGAACCCAGCTTCATGTCTTAACTGTCTGCCTTTATCTTTCACTCTTAGCGAGATTGTCGGGGTTGCAAGAGGATAACAAAAACTTGAAGCTTAGTCTGTCCAAGATGGAGGCAGAACGCAAACAGGCCCAGGAAAGAAGCAATAATTTGGAGAAGGTATGCATGTCACACTGAGTGGTATTTGTGCATCCAATTTGTAGACGTGTGCAAGTTGTTTGATTTTTTTGTTGTTGTGTTCTTTTGTTGTTTTCCCTCGCCACAGGAAAAGAACAATTTGGAGATAGACCTGAATTACAAACTGAAGACCTTGCAGCAGCGTCTGGAGCAAGAACAGACGGAGCACAGGGTGACGCGGGCACAGCTCACTGACAAATACGAGTCTATCGAAGAAGCCAAATCAGCCGCCATGTCTGGTATGTCAGTCCTACGTGCGATCCTGCCCTGCTTCACTTCTTCTGTCCCCCCCCCCCCTCTAATTCAAATCATTAAGATTCTTTTTTTGCTTTGACTGTTCTATTTGTCTCAAATATTATTACCTTTTCTCTCTGCGTCATGGTTATTTTCTACTATCTTATAAGAAGTCACCTCCAGGTTCTGTTTTCGGTGAGAGGAATTCATGGTGCAAAGCAATGAGCGTGTTAGGACATTGCCATTTTTGCATATTGAGGGTTTTTTTGCAATAGAATGATACAGCAAAAGATTCACCCAGACGGCTCAGCTTGGTGATACATGCAAAAAAGAAAAAAATGAAAATGAGCTTTTCTGTATCAAATGTCTCTATGCAATCTTTGAGCTTTGAACAGACGCCAGTTGAAACCTGTTGCCATCTTTCTGTTCCCTCATTCCTGCATATATTATCTGAAGTGAACTTGAAGAGTTGCTAAATGGTAGTTATCCCCGAAAACCAAACAGCCATTACACTAACTGCTTTTTCAAATATGTTCTCCAGCTGTCCAGCAGAAGATGTCAGAGGAGACGGGAGCAAGGATGAGGGCAGAGAGCCGGGTGGTGGAGGTTGAGAAGCAGTGCTCAATGTTGGAGTTTGACCTTAAGCAGTCTGTGCAGAAAATGGAGCAGCTGATGAAGCAAAAGGAACGGCTGGAGGATGAGGTAACTGAGAGGTCTTCACAATGGAGTTTTGTGTGTCGTTTTATTCCTTTCAGCGCCGCGATTCCTAGAATTCTTTCCCGCCCTCTCGTTCTTCTCCAGGTGAAGAATCTGCAGATTCAGGTAGAGCAGGAGTCAAGCAAACGCATCCAGATTCAGAACGACCTGAAGACCCGCATGCAGGAGATGGACCGTCTTAGGTGTTCAGAGAAACAGCTCAAACAAGAGATCAACACATCACTGGAAAGTAAACGCTCACTGGAGTTTCAGCTGGCACAGCTGTCCAAGTAAGTTTCACCTTTTAGTTAGAAAACTCACTGTTTGTTTTTCTCTTAAAATGTTATCCATGTTGTCTGCTCACTAGTTATAGAGCCTTAAACATTATCAAATATGATGGAGATAAAATTGATGATTAATAGTTTTATATACATGTTTGGAAATGGGGCATTTGCACAATTGTGTCTGTTAATTTAACCTGGAAACAAACTGGCAGTAGCTGTAGCCAGGAGGGCTTATTTTCTCTTGCTGCTGCACTGGCCAGTAATGCTCCTTGGAAGTCAGGGTGTAAATTGCCCTACAATTGCCTCCTATTTTCATAAAAGTGCTGTTATTCCAGCTTAGAGCGTGACTCTCAAAGCTGTTCTGCTACAGTGTTTACACCACAGGATTAGCGTTTACTCTCAGTCCAGCTCCATCTACTTGATTGCTAATCCTCTGGCTAGTTTGCTCTACTGCGTCGGCTGACTAAGCTGAATTAAGATGTCAGGTCTCTTTTTTGTTTTCCTAGCTGAAGTGTGTTGGTTGCTGTGTAAAATATTATACATGTTGGATTTACTAAAGAAAAAAAATCAAACACCTAACATATTTGTTTTGACGTGCCAACAGACAGTACAGAGGCAACGAGGGACAGATGAGGGAACTTCAGGACCAGCTTGAGGCTGAACAGTATTTTTCTGTAAGTATATGTCACAGTTTCTCTGTCGTGCTCATTTAATGTGAAAAGCTCCAGCTAATCTCGTTTTTTTCTCCCTCAGACGCTTTACAAAACTCAGGTCAAAGAACTAAAAGAGGAGATTGAGGAAAGGAACCGGCAGATACAGGAGGCTAATAAGAAGGTGCAGGATTTGTGCAACGAAAGGTAAGAGGCTCTGTTCTCCTCATGAATACTGCAGCCTTCTTATATATCTAAATAACCTTTAACCTTTTGTAAGTATTCCTCATTTCTTTCAGCTTTTGCTGTTTGATGGGGGGGGGGGGGGGGGGGGGGGGGGGGGGGAGGAATTCAAGTGATGAGGTTTTTTCTTTTTTTAAATCAAACTTCCTTTATCCTGCACACAGGGATTCCTTGTCTGCACAGCTGGATCTGACAGTGACCAAGGCCGAGTCAGAACAGCTTGCTCGGGCGCTTCAGGAGGAGCAGTATTTCGAGCTCAGCCAAGAGAACAAGAAAGCAGTGACAAGGCATAAGCAGGAGATTGGGGAGAAAGAGGCTACTATTGCACGGGTGAGCCTTCAAACACACACTGACAGCATTTTCTTTATCCCCACACTCATATCCATTGCTCACTTTGTAATTCTGTTAACTTAAAGTAGAGAAAATAAACATCTTCATATTTTTGCACAGCTTGAGGAGTCCTATAAAACTCTGACCAAAGATGTGGAGAACCTCAGCAGAGAGAAGACGGACTTAAGTGAAAAGCTTCGTATTCAGGATGAAGGTACTGTGCTTTTCATGATGCGCACATCTCCGCGTTGTAATTAATGTCGATGTACAAGCTTATTCCCCTTGTCTCTCTCAGAATATGTAGCTCAGAAGGAAGAAATTGAAAAATCAATCAAGGCCAACTACGAGAAGATCCTCTACACAGAGCGCACACTGAAGACTCAGGTAAGAGCCTCTTACTTTTCGAGAAGTTACTCCATACTGTTCCTGTAAACAAGTGGAGAGATGCGGCCGATGTGTTCAACTGTTCGGTCTTTTCCATCCGTCAGGCGGTGAACAAACTGGCAGAGATCATGAATCGTAAAGACATGAAGCTGGACCAGAAGAAGAAGGGTAGCACAGCTGACCTGCGGAAAAAGGAGAAGGAAAACCGCAAGCTTCAGCTGGAGCTTAATCAGGAGAAGGAAAAGTTTAACCACATGGCCATCAAATACCAGAAGGAGCTGAGCGAGATGCAGGCGGTACGTGAACGTCTGGTTGGGCTGCGGCCCAGTATGATGATCTGTGGACTATTATTTGGTTTTAACCTTTGACCTTCCTACCACCAGCAATTGGCAGAGGAAAGCACGTATCGCAACGAGTTGCAGATGCAGCTGGACAGCAAGGAGAGCGACATCGAGCAGCTCCGGGAGAAACTGAACGACCTGCAGCAGCGCATGGATAACTCCAGCGTCACCAGCCTGCAGACAGACGAGACGGACAGTAATATCGCAGGTATGTTCCCAGCCCGTCACAGCTGCTGTTGCCTTTATTGATCACAGTGACAGTTAAAAATCAAATAAACCTACACTCGTTAACTTTGATCTGGTGACGAAGTTATGTGGTGTGGGATTTTACTTGGTTGAAAACTTGATTTACTTTGTTTGTGTCAGTTAGCGTAGGTACCACGAGGACTCGATTCCTGAAGTATAACCTTCTGAATATGATTTTTGTTTTGGTTTATTTGACACATTTGACTTTTGTCTCGTCTAAAATAAGTCTCCCTTTCAGGTTTTATTCTTTTAAATGTGTTGTTTTTAATTCATGAGCCAAAAGATCTGAATCTGTATTTAGAGCATCATGTGAATGATTTTTTTTCAAACAGTTTAAGTTTAGTACAGTAAGGTGTTAGAAGGCAAAGAAGCAGCTGTACTGACTCACTTAATTCTCTTTTTAATGCATCACCTTCTTAAATGACATCTAACATGTGTATGAATAATGTTGTGCTGGCTGTTTTCATGTTTGTTGGTAGCTGTGGTTAAATCAATCTCTTCTTTATTTCCCTCATGCCCAGTTGGTTCTCCTTGCTCTTCTTATCTTTGTAACTTCCATTCCTTTTCCTCTGTGAGTAACTCGGTGAATCAGCCCCTTTTTGCCCGGCCTGCGTTGCAGCTGTTGTATGTGTGTGTACTGTAGTTTTGTTTTTTTTCCCCTCCACCCAATTTCTCAAGTATTGTTTTGCCAGAGGTGTGATAGCCATATCTGCTGGGAGAATTCAACAGCACTTTTGAAAGAAGCCTGACAGAGTGTGGGGAGTGAATGAGCTCTAGAGGAGAAAAAAAAAGTAATGACTAACAGTGACGAGATATTAAGAGAGAGCGCTGGGAGTGAATTTGCTTAATGTCACGAGGCCGGCCTGAGCAGCGAAGCAGCCAAATTAGAACAAAGTTTACTGACACAACACCCGGTGTGAGATCTGCCGCATCACTCTCAGCACCTTTTAAATGTCTCCAAACACTGGAACAAACGTGTTCTTCAAACACGCAACACCCTTGTGTCTGTGTCGGCATGCTCACCACAAATCGCTGCTCGTTTGGACACGAAGACCTCCCTCACGACCTCACATGTAGTAGACAAATCCCACTTTTTCCCCCCCACTGAACCTGTTTAGATTGTGTTGTTTCAGCTGCATGCACTTGAATTTATGATTTAATTTTTGAATAAAGATAACACACATTTGTTTCTGTGAAAGGAGTGAGTGATCAAGCTAATTGAATTCCAGCTGCACAAATACTACATCAGGATTTTTAACATACTTTTGCAGTCTTACATGCTGTCTTAGCATGCTATAAGAAGGCCTTACTCATACTAATATTATCTTCTTGCATGGGTGTGTGAAGTTGCAGCCTGGGATAGCTACAGTCTTCTCTTGTCACCTACTCCAGTGCACTTAACCTTAACGCTGGCAAACTCCCGAGGAGTTCACCAGCGTTTTATTTATTTATTCATTTATTTATTGACTTGTTCTTTATTTTTCTCCCCAGTTGAGTTTGGACCTGATTTGCTGCATGGCCTTCATCTAGTGTCTCTAAATACTTGCGCAGAATTTTTCTTTTTATGTTTTTCTTCTTTGCTGCTTTTCAGAGTCCAGATTGGAGGGTTGGCTGTCTATTCCTAATCGTGCTAACATCAAAAGATACGGATGGAAGAAGCAGGTGTGTGTCGCACGGTTCCTTTGCTCGCTCACATTTTTCGTTATGCAGAAAGAAGTTTCACCAACCCTCTCATTTGTCTCTGCAACATTTGCAGTATGTGGTGGTGAGTAGTAAGAAGATTCTGTTCTACAATGACGAGCAGGATAAGGAGCAGTCCAACCCCTCGATGGTACTGGATATCGAGTAAGTGTTTTTCTTTGTGGCGTCTTCTCCTTGCTAGCTTGGTCTTCTATGAAAAATGTAGAGAAGAAAACAAGTAACAAAGGTTAATGGATTTCTCCTCTTTTTTACCTTCTTGTGTAGCAAACTGTTTCATGTGAGGCCAGTCACGCAAGGAGATGTGTACCGAGCTGAGACTGATGAGATTCCAAGAATTTTCCAGGTAGGCTTTTTTTTTTTTGTTTGTTTTTTTAATGTGCAGTTTTATTTTTATGTTCACATTTCCATGCAGTCATGAATAGAGTTTGCTCAGCCACAGAAACGAGGCCCTGTCTATCTCTCTCTAACTATTCAGATTTTGTATGCTAATGAGGGAGAGTGCAGGAAGGAGGCGGATCTAGAGACAGTCCCTCAGGGCGACAAGACCAACTGTCTCCCACACAAAGGCCACGAGTTCATCCCCACGTTATATCACTTCCCTTCAAACTGCGAGGCCTGTGCCAAGCCTCTGTGGCACGTCTTCAAGCCGCCTCCGGCCCTGGAGTGTCGCCGCTGCCACGTGAAGTGCCACAAGGACCACCTCGACAAAAAGGAGGATGTTATTGCTCCTTGCAAAGGTAAAACACGAATTCTTATCTCTGCAGGCTATGCTGGTATCACGAGCATTTTAAGACAATAAACAGTCCGTATCTATAAATCCTTGAAGGTGTTTTCTAGTTTATGTACAGGCTCTAATTTGGAATTCACTGCCGAAGCATTTTGGGATACTCAAAGTAAACAGGACAAATTGGTTATTGTTGCAGCTAAACTCAGAGGTTTCCAAGGGAGTTCTTGTTGTTGTTTAATTTCAGTATCAGTCATATAAACATTGTTTATATCCTTGAGGCCTTTTTGTTGAAAGAAAGTATTTTAAATCCTGCGTTGTTTACATCCTTGTTTTGTCCTCCCTTGTTCATCAGTGAAATAGTGTGAAACCACTGGCACGATCAGGTTTTGTACCACACATCTGCTAATGTGTAAACAAAGTCATTTGGAGGACTTGGATAGTTCGAGGTCATGTTTTTAAGGCTTGATTGTGTCATCCCGTCCAGTAAACTACGACGTGACCTCTGCCCGGGACATGCTGCTGCTGGCTCTGACCCAAGACGAGCAGAAGAAATGGATCGGCCACCTCGGAAAGAAGATTCCCAAGACCCCGCCGTCGACATTCACAAGAGCCTCGCCGCGGTCCATGTCCACTCGCTCTGGACCCAACCAATCCTTCCGCAAGAACCCTAAAAGCAATACGGGAAAGCTGAGGTAACTTGATAACTTTGAAATAGACCTTATTTGTATTTATTTATTAACTCAGATTGCGTTTACATATTTTCACTAATGGTGAAATAACTTTAGATAACTACGATAAAACGTGAGTATTTTTTTTCTTCAGGCAGTCAGTCAGGGTGTGCTGCAGTCAGTTGCCTTTTTTTTCTCTTCTCTCTCTCTCCTCAAACCCATCTTGTGGGCTGAGATGTGGTCAAGTCAGTCATGTGACCTGCTGTTTGTCTCCTGTGTTGTAGCAGAGCGCAGTCCACCCTCCAAGCAGCAGACACAACATCGAGCACTTGTTGACAGGAACTTCTTCAGAAAGTGTTTTTTTTTTTGTTTGTTTTTTTTGTGTGTGTGCGTTTTTAAAAAAACAGACTTTTTTCTATGACTTAAAACTTGTCTATTTATTAATTGTGTTATTGGGTGTTTCAAACTCAAGAGACACTTCCTGGTTGCTTGGTTGACTCTTGGGCTCTGTGCAGTTGACACTTGGGATTTTCTAATTGGCACTAATGTGTTGTTGGGGTCAGTTACTAACTTCATATCCTTACATGGCAACTCTCATTAGACTGGTCAATATTCAGGATTTTTACATTACTGATCAAACATGATGAAAAGGTGTTATAGTGTCTGTAAGCCAGCTTTTCTGTTTCTGTTGTTAGACTGGGTTACTAACCAAGGTTTTTTTTTATTTTATTTTGAAAAGGCCTTTCTTTTACTGGACACCTGTCTCTGTTCTTCTTTCAGCTAACCATCTGAACCGTTGGGATTTTTCTCTGGACTCTAAACTTTCCCTTCCTTCCTCATCCTCAAAAATGGAAAGAAACTGTATTGCATAGATAATTCATTAAAAAACAAAAAAACAAAACTAAAAAAAATATATGTATATTGACAAATAACCAACGCTGGAGAAATTGCAACACACTTCAGACACAAGGCATCGTGGACATTAAAAAAGCCTGATACAAGGGGAGGGAGTCACTTGACCAACTCAGCAAACTTGCAGCTCTACGTTTTCACCAGAAGATGGCGCACACGTCTTGATCTAAAGATGGACAACAGAGGGAGAGAGGGACTCCTGTCATGTAGACATCCTGTGCTTCATATCATGTGAGAGTTGGAATGGAAACTGGAAGGTAAAAGGGGGTTTTGCTGGGACTGCTGCATGTATGTGTTCAGTTTAAGGTACTGTCATACAGGGATTGCAGATCTGCGGCGAAAGGTTGTGTCTCAGGGGTGGAAAATTGATATCTATTTAGTAATTTCTTTCCCCCACCTGTCGGATAACGTGGGCTTTAATGCAAGTATGCTTTTGTTTTGTTTTGGTTTTGTTGTTGTTGTTTTTTTTTTAATGACTGATGCCTTCATCTAACGTCTCTGGCCTTTTTGCCTTTATTCTTATCACTCTGCAAGTCAGTTATATCAGGTTTGGGACAACGTATTGGGACATGAGTATTAGATGTTTTGAGTATTGAGTGAGGAGCATGCAAGATCATCATTTAAATCTATGCATTGTTTTTATTATAATTATTTTTATTGCTCCAAGCCATAAGGAAAATTCCATTGTAATGGCATATAGGAGTCCTAAAACTTTTTTTGTTTATTTGGTACATTGTCTGTAATATTTTTTTTTTGTGTATTCCGTGTATTTTTTCTTTGTAATGTATTGCCTTACATTGATTCATAGATAAGTGGTTCAAAAGGAAAACATTAAGTTAACAAATGTAAAACTGCACTGTTTGACTTGACTGTAAATTATTTGTAGAAGACTAAACAGGTGTAGCATTTGGCCCACCTAGTGCCTTACCGTTTGGATATTGATTTTACTGCCATATGTTTTTCTTTCCTTTTTTTTTGTTGTTGAAACAAGACAAATCTGAATTCTTCCATCATTTATTTTTTAAGAATTTGCCACACGTGTGTGGTTTTATCAAAACTGTCTGGTTTGAATATATATAAAAAATTTATATATATAAATAAATATATTAGATTACCTCTTTATGAACACATAGCAATAGAGTTTGTGTAAAAACAAAGTCCCCGTTCTTGGTTCATATCATAAATTTGAGGAGGATGTATCTAAAAACAAGCCCGTGTCAATGATTGTCCTCGATTGCAAGTCATTTTCTCTAACATGGTAATGTCCCGCTAATGCAAACACCCCCACAGTGTATAATATGAGAGAGACATAAGGATTATGGAATACCTCCACAGTCTTTTTATGTGTAACGTTTTGTTCAGTTAAAAAAAAAAAAAGCACTGGAACTATGATCTACTCGTGTCTTGGATAATTTGCATGGTTAAATTGCATTGGAATCCGCACTGATGGATATGTCAATAAACATATCTCTGTCATTCATTGTATAGTAGTTTTCACTTTAGATGTCATTTATGTTTTTGTATCAGGCCAGCTGGGACAGATTCGAGCACCCCCAAGCACATCTTTAAATGCTAATTTAACTCTGCTAATCTTGACACCTTTATTCTCACCAGGTTTATTTTTGGGCCTTTTTTCACTTTTATTTTGAACAGGACATCAGAGCACACATGTAGGAAATGTCCTAGTGTGGAGTCAAACCCAGGCCTTTGCACAAGGGTTCACCATATTGGTCTTCTGCTTAATCACTAAACTATATCGGCACAATTAATTGTAGTTTTGTGCTTTTATATTCTAAAAAAAAAAAAATACTTAGTGTTTTTTAATCAAATGGAGTGGAAGGAACAAAGGGGCTCCATCCCCAAAGTTGGTCGATTTATGGTGTCACAGTGAGAGCAGTGCAGTCTTTGCTGTGAGATAACTATCATTCACTCACACTTGGAAATCCGTGTAGTTACAGCCTTATAAATACTGTAATTAATGATGTCTGAATGATCTGGGTGTGTGTGTATCTCGGGTGTTGCTGCAGGCCAGCAGGGCGACTAGCAGATGTCAGAGCTCATCGATAAGTTCCCAGCGTGTTGTTGCAGCGTCATTCTGTTTGAATGAAGTTCAGTCCGAGAACTAGCAACTCTTCATACGCGCCCCAGTGGACCGAAACAGGAAAAATAGCGAGTTGAGGATATTAAAGGTTTCTAAATATGCCGGTGTTTACAGGTAAAGTACTTTTAATACAGCATGATTATCACCAAGGAGAAAATACTTTAAAAACGGGAACCCTTACACGTGTTTTTAGTTTTAAATTACATTAGCATGTTAGCTTAGCTGTGTGTAGCATGATTTGCATTTAGCCTACAACCGTTAGCATGCTATCTTGACAGGATCTTGTTCTTAGACTAGTGGTAGAGTTATTTCAGAAGACACTTTTTTGAAACAGGGAAGCGCACAGAATTGTTACACCTCTGTATCCGGCTTGCTGTTTGTTAACGTTATTTACTGAGTACGTGAAAAAGCTGTCCAAGCTAACTGAGCTACTGCTGCTGTCAGCTAGCTTAGTTACCCAGTTAGCAGGTAATAAGTAAGGTGAGTTAACTAATTATGTAAAGCTACTGATTCTCACCGCAATGTCACCACTTTAATTGTGGTTTTACTCGCTGAAGACATTTCCCTATAATTGTTTTAGCAGAATTGGGAGCACTTGTGCCTTTTACTATAAAGGATAGCATTGCTAACAAAGCTAGCTAAATCATAGTGTAGTTATACGTCTTTACTCCAACTGCGTCTTGTTGAAGACATGCGATCACTCAGTTTGTTTTCTTTGTGTCAGTGATCTTATACTGATTTCTATAATCGCCAATGAGCGCCTTTATTACGGTTCATAGACATTCAGACTGCTGCATATTTGTTGGCTCCCACTTTGTGTTTATTCACCGACAGTCAGCTTGACTAATCGGGTGCCTTATTCCTTGGAGCACTACCCTGATGCTAAGGAGGTGCTGTGTCATGTCACGGTTTCCCAAACCAGGAAAGGCTAATATGTTGACACTGAGTGCTTCTGTTTCTTTCAGTAAATGTGAAATGGGGCAAAGAGAAGTTTGATGCAGTAGAGCTCAACACTGAGGAACCACCCATGGTGTTCAAGGCGCAGCTCTTTGCCCTGACAGGAGTTCAGCCAGACAGACAGAAGGTCATGGTGAAGGGAGGCACTCTCAAGGTACTAATATAAACATCCAAAATCTAGAAAAGGAGATCCTCAGAGAACCACACCAGTGCATATAGTTCCTTTAATTTAAACATGCTTAGTTTCGGTTCAGTTTCAAGGTTGTGCTATGGCTCTTACAAAAATGAAAGGGACTTTTTGATTAATTATAGGATTGGTTTTGTCTTTTCATTTGTTTTGAAACAAATAAGGTAAAGTTAAAGGTAAGATGAGTAAACCTTATCCATTTTAAGGTTGCTAATCAATGTTTTATCTGAATTCTAGGATGACGAGTGGGGAAATATTAAGCTGAAAAATGTGAGTACCACATATACCAAGTGGTTCTTTACGGGAGCTTCACCACAAAACTTTCACATAAATTACTGGAATGAATATTTCTCTGCTTTTTGAAGGGAATGACCCTGCTGATGATGGGCTCAGCAGATGCCCTACCCGAGGAGCCTGCAGTCCGACCCATGTTTGTAGAGGACATGACTGAGGAGCAGCTGGCCTCAGCAGTGAGTAATCCTGAAAATTACCACTGTGGGGTGAACAAATATAACAATTACAGCTTTTAGTGTGGATGTGATTGATTGAATTGGGCTTTCATGTACTGAGTATAAAGTATAAAATGGTAAACTAAATGTGCAGAATCATTTAGTTGCTAAAAACTTTTTTTGTGTGTGGCTCAGCGAGACATTTGCAAGCTAGGTGTTTTGGTGTAGTAATGAATTTATAATTTATTTACTGAAGAGAAAATATGCAGCAGACTCAAAATACAGTATGAATTACAAACGTCCACATGATAAAGACTGGATAAATGTCTTTAAAATGGAAATGGGCAAACAAAAGACCCGCTTTCTCATTATGAGTTTGTTCATCTGTGGATCCTCGGTCCCTCTCATCAGGGATGTGAGCAAAATTGGCGAGGAAGAGACATGAGGAGAGAGAAGTTGGTGGAAGAAACAGCCATTTTAAAAAAAAAAAAAAAGAGAGAGAGAGAGATGCATCCTCTGGAGCCCCACTTTTAAGGAAATTTTATTCAAATCTCATGTTTGGCACAACTGCATCACAGTGCAACTGTATTTTACACGTTCAGATGTAGCAGTGTTCTTTATATTTGTTTATGTTTAGGGCTGCTTTGAATTATATTTACTTATTTATTTAGTACTTCCTAAAAAGGATACACTTGTGCGTCTTTTATTAAAGCTCCTCCAGCAACATGAAGTACTGAGATTGATGTCTGGGTCATAGGCAGGAGGGAAGAACAAATGAAAGAAATGAGCAAAGCCTCTTTAGTGGTTCATAGAGTTTGACGTGTGAACTCATTACCGTATCTGAAATTGGACACGCCAAAAGAATTGTAAGGACAGAGTTCGACAAACTTGAGCTTTTAAAAAAAGACAGTTTATGTATCTAGAACAGATCAGATGACCATACTTGATAAAGAAGAAGTGGACTCAATGTGATGTGTTGATTCTGTATTGTCCCTTCTGCACAGTCCCAGATCTACGATGAAACTAAATTTATGTATCCCTTACCTACACGTAGTGTTATACCTTGAGATGAACCTATGCCACTGTGAATGTTGTCATTGTCAGATGGAGCTGCCTTGTGGACTGACGAACTTGGGCAACACCTGCTACATGAACGCCACAGTGCAGTGTCTACGCTCTGTGCCAGAGCTCAAAACTGCACTCAGGAGGTCATTTTTACTGCTATTACTGTTTGTCGGTGACGTGTTCAGACAATTACGAATAATTTCACCACCACTGGTTTTTATTGCCGTTCACATCACATCACTCTCCCTCTACAGGTATTCAGGTGCTCTGCGATCTTCAGGGGCAAATGCACCATCTCAGTACATCACAGCAGGTGTGAAGCATGACAAAAAATAGACATATTAATGTCGTGATTTACTGATACAAATAAAATGGTTTCTTTGTTTTTTAGCCCTTCGTGATTTATATGAGACTATGGATAAAACCTCGTCCAGCCTCCCTCCCATTATTTTGCTGCAGTTCCTCCATATGGCCTTTCCACAGTTTGCTGAGAAGGGGGATCAGGGGCAGTACCTCCAGCAGGTGAAAAACTCTTAATTATAGTTCTGCGTTGTTAAATTTGATTAGCCATGTGACGTGTCTTTAACTCAGTCTCATAATGGCAGCAAATTCATGACATTTATTGTGCTTTGTTGTTTATTCAGGATGCCAATGAATGTTGGCTGCAGATGATGAGAGTGCTTCAGCAAAAGCTGGAGCCACTAGAACCAGAGACTACCATGGAGGTAATGCTTAAAAACCCCACCAAATCTGTTATTTTGTAATCTAATTATGGCTGTCTCATAAATTCATGAGAAAATCTTGTTATTTTTAATCTTCAGACTGAATCTGAGGGTGGAGCTGCCTCTGCCTCTGCAAAGAAGAACTTCATCGACCAGTATTTTGGTGTAGAATTTGAAACTAGGTATCATTCTGATGTCTTTGTCAATCAAATCTTTGTGCACTTTAATACTTGATATATAGTTTCACTTTAAAAGACTGCACTGTTCTTTCATAGTTGTTGGTAATGAGATAAAATCCAGAGGTGAAACATTAATGAGCCGGGCTTCTTCTTAACTCTACTATTCAGCATGAAATGCACAGAGTCTGAGGAGGAGGAACCAATCAAGGGCAAGGAAAGCCAGCTCCAGCTCAGTTGCTTCATCAACCAAGAAGTGAAATACCTGGCAACAGGACTAAGGCTGGTAAGTATCATGAAAAGGCTGAGGTCTGTGTGCAAAGCATAGATGGTATGAAAGATGCATATAGCCACCGTGAGATCACACAGTGGTTTTGGACTGGACATTTTTAACCTTTAACATTTGTGTTTTGACTATTATGCTTACAGTTAGGAGCTAACGCTAAGCTTGATTCATTCACAAACTGTATGAGTGCAATACACAGGCACATATCAGCTAATTGGGCCTACATAACAAGCCAATAAGACAGACAGTTTATTGAACCCGCAAAGGAAATTGTAACTGTGTTACAACAGCATGAAAACAATAGAACACAATACGATAAAAGCAATGTTGTAAAAGTATTAAAAAGTAGTACCACAAGCTGACAGTGAAGGGCTTATAATGTGAGGTAGTGCAAAATATTTATATACAAAATTGATTTAACAAAACAAAAACATGAAGTTATGCTGAGATGGGTGGGGGCTGAGCCTCCCTCCATTTCTCTATGGAAGTCGCTCATCATTGATGTTATGACTCTGATCAGGTTGGGACATTATATTGATGGGAGCTCCCGAATTTTTGTGGACAAATGGAAGAAACCACTGGAAGCACTGGGAGTAACCTGTAAACTCGATGCTAATGGACAATACTTATGGACATAATGTTATAATACTCTAGTGCTGTGCAGTGTTATTATTTTGGATGTGAACCAGTCTTGTATTTGTTGGGGAAAGAGTTAAATAAAAGTTGGGAAAAGTGAAAAAAACAACCAAAACAAAACATGAAGTTAAAGAAAAATAAGACCAACTGCAGATTTTATTAATAAATATGTAAACATAAGAAACTGCAGCAGGAAACTATAGTATAGAAATCTGTGTTGAAAAATGTGATTTCCTGCATGCTGACAAGTGTGTTTACCTGCCCAGAACAGGAATTGTTATAGAGTTTTGTAGAGAATAGTAGGGATGATTTCCTGAAGTGGTCTTTATGGTAGCGGGTTGAATCAGTCCAAATGAGAATGAGCTCTGCTGCCTCTGTAGTGGGGAGCTGGTATGGTGGGTTGTCCATGGTGGACAGCAGTTTGTCATTGACCTCCCGTCCCTCACTGACTCAGACACCTGCACATTCTGACCAGCAATGGTTCGAGCCTTGTGAATTAGTTGTTGATCGTGGCGGCATCTCTGGCACTGATGCTGTCCCCCAGAAAAGTACACAACAGCAAAGTAAATGACACTCACTACCACAGGATGGTAGAAGATCTCCAGCATTTTGCTACACACACTAAAGAACCTGAGTTTCCTCAGAAAGTAGCGTCTGCTCACCCCCTTTCGCACAGCATCATTTTTGGTCCTTAAGTCTAGTCTGTCATTCAAGTGAACATCCTAGTGCCTGTAGTGGTCCACTGTTTCAGCCTCCTCACACATGATGGTAATGGGCTTAGTCACAGTTCTTTTTTTCACATTGGAAATCAACCAGCATTTCTTTTGTCTTGCTCATGTCCACAAAGAGGTGATATCTACCAGACCACTCCATAAAACTCCTCAACAGCTCCCTTTACTCCCACTCTTGGCCACCCTTAATACACCCAACCCCTGCAATGTCATTAGAGGACCTCTGCAGGGGGCAGGACTCACAGTTATGCTTCTAGCAGATGCTGATCCACTCCAGCTGTTTGGGCCAGGATGCCTGTCAATCAGCATGGGTTACAACATGGATGAGTTGGTCCAATCGTACTTGATCAGAAGGAAAAACCGCACAAACTTGGAATGTTTGTGCAAAATGAAATGGCTTGCAGTGGACAGGTGCAAGGATACTGGTGGTTACACGCTCGTGTAGTAAAGAGGATATGTTCTATCACAAGACATGATAAGACAGCTGATCAAGTTGGTTTTTTTTTGTTTTGTTTTTTTAAATTCTAATTTTTCTGCCCCAACAGAGACTGCAAGAAGAAATCACAAAAATGTCTCCGACCCTGAACAGAAATGCGCTGTATATAAAATCCGTAAGTCCTCTTTTCGCTGTTATATTCCTTTTTGTCATTTGAAACTGCCAGCTGTATGTAGGACTTGAGTATGACATTTATTTCGGTTTTCTTTCCTCCTGTTAGTCAAAACTTAGCCGCCTGCCTGCTTACTTGACTGTTCAGATGGTCAGGTTTTTCTACAAAGAGAAGGAGTCTGTCAATGCAAAAGTTCTAAAGGTTTGTCTTCAGCTGCAGTTCTTTCTAACAGTGCTCACAGTAGCTGAGGATCTAAAGTCTCAAAATTTGTGTATATTTTTTTAGGATGTCAAGTTCCCGCTCATGTTGGATGTTTATGAGCTGTGCACTGCGGAGCTGCAGGAAAAGATGTTACCAATCAGGTCAAAGTTTAAGGAGGTCGAGGACAAGAAGCTAGAGAAACAGCAGCAAAAGGTAAAGCAGATCAGCTCGCCGTGACATTTACACATATTTAGGAGTAGAGGAACTCCTATTTAAAGCATAAACTCTATTTGATTTTCTTTTCTAGTTGATAAAGAAGGCAGATGCAGCAAAAGAAGTGAAATATGAGCCTTTCTCGTTCTCAGAGGGTATGTACCTGTGACAGTAGTGCAGGAAACGTTGTTACATGAGTAGAAAAAATACATTTACAATATAAGTTAAAGAAATCAGGTGTTGGAAGTAGATGGGAAAAAAATGTAAATGCACTACAAATTCACCTGCCTTACCGGACAAAGTCTCGAGTCATCACCCCTGTTTCCAAGGAGCCAGGCTGAGCAGCAGTTCTCCAGGCTTTCTGAAGGTCTTTTATCTTGGGACATTGGCTGCTTTTTCACTCAATTTACACATAGAAAGAAGGACATTCAGTACAGGACTTTTACTTTTATTTATTTTACTTTTTTTGTAAGACTGACTTATGAATCATTCGAGCATAAAAAAGGTGCCTAACTCATGTGATGAACTAGTATTGTCTACACATAACAGACAACTAAGCAAAGTTCAATTGAATCTACAAAAAATGCCAAAGATAACATTTTGACAGGTATAAAATAGTATTTTTGCACCAACAGGGTGTCCTTTAAAAAACAAAAAAATAGGAAACTGGACAAATGGATGACAAACATGGCAAGCTTCAAAACACGATCTATCATCTGGAAAGGGTCTGATAGCTTTGTCGCTATGGCGGTGAAAAATACAGCGCAACACTATCAGTAGGGCTGGGTATTGTCACTGATTTCTATAACTCGATCTGATTCACAGGGCCCCAAAATTTGTAAAAGTTTACATTTCTTCTGTATTGAACAGCAGAAATTAGGCTCTCTTGTCAGAGGTCGTTTTTTTTTTTGTTTTTTTTTAAGGCAAAAACAGCAGGCGAAAATACTGTACACAATAGGGGTTCAACGATACACAAAATTCACGGTTTGGTTCGATACTTTGGTGTCACAGTTCGATATTTTTTCGATACAAAAAAATGTTCATGCCTTTTTAATTTTAATTAATAATTAAATTAATAATTTAATTTTTAAACCCACCCCTAACTATCAGTCATGGATCGCCCTTCCCAGAGTCCAGACCTCAACATTATTGAAGCGGTGTAGAATCATTTTGACAGAATCGAACAAAAGACAGCCAAGATCCAAAGAAGAGGTGTAAATGTCCTTCAAGAAACCTGGAAAACTATCCCTAAAGACTCTTTAAAGAAATTACAATAGAGCTCCCAAAGACAGTTCAGGCTGTCTAAGAATAAAGGTGGTCATACCAAATATTTCAAGCTTGTTTGAATGGTACAAACTCTGTTTTTCCACGTTTAAATAAATTGCTGGACCTGTCTTTCATTTTCCTGTCAAAACAAACGCGGTTATGTTTTTTTGTCATGAAATCTTTGGAGTGAAATTTGAATATGCTTTTTTTTTTTTCCTGTGTGGATATTTGTCTTTCGATCATGAGTCAGAATTAAAGGTACGGCATGTTTTCTTCTTGTAGACCTTGGTTCCAACAACAGTGGCTACTACGACCTGCAGGCTGTGCTGACGCACCAAGGCCGCTCAAGCTCCTCAGGCCACTATGTGGGATGGGTCAAAAGGAAAGAAGGTAATCGCATTTGTGTGACAGTAATCAGTACACACCTGATATCGATTAGTCCCAGTTTATACTGTGCAAGCGCTTCATGTGTCGTGTCTTATGGTGTCGTTCTGACAGATGAGTGGGTCAAGTTTGACGATGACAAAGTGAGTGTGGTGTCTCCAGAGGATATCCTGCGACTGTCAGGTGGCGGAGACTGGCATATAGCGTATGTTCTACTGTACGGCCCCCGGCGGCTGGACATACTTGAAGAGGAACAATAGCTGTGGCAGACTTCTCAGAAGACAAAGACGACATCCAATATACACACAAATTGCCATTTCAAAGCACTGTCTGCATAGATGTGCAATAAAACTGGTGTCTTTAAAGATTTGAATACCTTAATTTTTTTGTTTTCTTTTGTAACCAACACAGATGCTTGTAAACAAATTCTGTCAAATGGTGTTAAATATTCAACCACAGTGGGCTTTGAAAATGGAGAGATGATGAGAGGCAATCTCTGGACTGGATCCTCAAGAGGTTTTTGAGTCTAGCGCTGCAGTTTCATTAAATGTTTTATACACATTGTATATTTTTTAAAGCCTTTGATGAGGTGCTCATATCATTAAAGCAAAATGTTTCTCTCTAGTCAGTTAATCTTGTACAGAAATGCCTAGCCAAACTGTTGTCCTCGACATTCTGGCTTGTATCGTCTCTGACGTATTACAACACTGTAAAGACTTGCCCTTGTTCACCTGTTGGCCCCCTCGGGGTAATCTGGGTTCAATCTCAGGTCTTTTAAGTGCTTGGCTCACATCATCTCCTGTAATTGTTCTGAAATGTATTGACAGATGAGGTTCTTTCTGCCAAATCTTCACTAATGCTCTTTTCAGGGAGGTGTGTGGGGAAATGATTCAGAAGATGTTGCCCTTGTGGTGAACTGTGTGCGGTTTAATAAAGGCTTGAGATTCAACCGTGATGGTTTGCTTAATAAGCTTTTGAACGTCGTTCTTGCTGATGCGGATCTCAGACTTTAATCTATACCTTTACAAAAAGAAAAAAAAATGCTGTGCTTCACCTTGTTTCTCCGTGCAGCTTTCCCGATCGCCCTGCCACAGTCTGTAAGGCCTGAACGTCAACTCTCTGTAATAACTTAATTGACTGAACTCGTTTCATAGGTGGTAAAAATAAAGTGTTACACCAAAATGAGATTGTTGTGTATCAAAACAAACGTGCTACCAAACTTTTTACAAAGCGAAAACATTTATTGAATTCTCTACAGTGGGGAAAACCAATATCTGACATATAAAAACTAGTTTCCAACATTTTTGTATGAAAAAAGTGGAACAATGTTATGGAAATACAGATTTTAAGCCTCACTGAGGCCGTCTGCAATCTGGGAGAAACCTGCGGCGTTCAGAGCTGCGACCAGGTTCTCCACAGTAGCTTGTGTTCCCTCTCTGTCCTGCCAGGCCACCAGCAGCAGTTTGGCCTGCATGTCGACGTCTTCGCTGTCCGTTTCGATTTCTCGCAACTCTGCCGCCTTCATCTCAAAATGAGAAGCGAGGTTCTTCCACTGAGCGCCTAGTTTGGCTGCTATGTCATCCATCTGCTGGTTCGTCACAAGTTTGCTCTGAATGCTCGGACCTTGAAGAAAATGAAATAGGAAGTATATAAATAGCTCTCTGCTCCAGGCTTGGAACTGCGCTAACACAATAAACTCAATTCATTGTGGGAAGTGGGAGCTTGTAAAAAAACAGAGGTCAAGTTGGGTTAAAGACATTAAGATGGAAATATGTGTGAAGTTGGAACTGAGGGTCATGCTTTCATCATCTTAAATTAAGCGTATGAAAGAGGGAAAGCAAACGTACTGATAGTTAAATTGAATATGCAATGTTATTAAGGGGAAAGGTACAGAAGCAAATTCTGTTTCAGTCCAGTATTTTGCATTTTAGCTCATTGATATCACTTTCATATACAGTAGTACAAGTTAAATCAGTAACACCTGCTCTTTCTGGCACAGTCATGTCCATAGATACTTGGACAATGACAATTTTTGTAATTTCACTCTCTAAACAAACCACAGTGGGTTTAAAGTCAATCAAAATGTGATTGAAGTATAGAGTTTCAGCTACAATTCAAGAGGTTTAACAGCTATTTTTATGAATGATCCTCCATTTGCTCCTTCCCTTTCTCCGAGGCTCAAAATTAAATCAGACAAACTAACAGTTTTAAATTTACTGTTTTTAATACCTGGATCTCAAACAGACATCACTAATTGCTACAATTTATTTTGCCTCTTCATCCTAATGATGGCTTCTTTCACTTGCATTGAAAAATCTTTGGCTCTTACATTAAGGCTTTCAGTGATCAGCTTCCAGGGAACGGGCCACTCCGCTCCATCTGAGCCTCTATTCCATTAACTACAGTGGAAGGAATATTTTTGTCTTCTACTTCAATCACATCTTGATTGTTTGATTTAGAACACTGACCTCACTGAAATCCAACAATCGACCACAGGTTAGCGTAACATATGAAGCGTGTAGTTGCTCGAGAATGAGAAATAATGAGAATTAAAATCTACTGAGAAGTCAAACAGTCACATCCGGGACAAATTGAAACAATTCTCCACCAGGTGAAATTGTCAGGAGATTTATGACAACACGGTCAATAAATAAAAGAAATGCAATAAAAAGCATGAAATCATGTGATAGCATTGGCCATGTCACTGATATTGGGATAATGGTGACAGGAAGTCCCCAACCAATAGGACTATTTCCTCCATGATCATGATCACTACCTCCTAACATCACACTACTGGGTTTGCAACATGTGTGCCAAAGTGATTCTTTCTCGTTCATTTTGTGCATGCAAAATTTACCAACATCGAGAAACCGCATGCTGGGTGATATCATTCTTCATGGGAACCCAATGTAACTTAAGACTTTATTAACCCAGTGACAGAATTTGTGTCTAAATACACACGAACACTCAATTTATAATCATGACAATCAAGGTGTAGCGATTCCTGTGTAACAACAAAGGTGACCTTGACCTTAAGCACAGCTGAAGACACATTAGTTGATCTTTAACTGTACGTCTGATTAAATTCTAAATAATACTGTAGGAGGAGGAGTGATTCTTGTGAACCTCACCATGACATAAGCTCACTGGTCCTTCGTTTGGATGATCTAATAATAATAATAGTTTCCTTGTCTTAGTGCTGACACACACAAACATATGTGAAGTCAGAAACATCTAGAGTGAAATACAGAACATGTGATGACTTACTGTCATTGCTGTCTTTGAGCAGATTGTCTCCATTATCATCGTCATCCTCTTCTCCTGTCTTTATTTCTTCAGATGGGATGTCCTTCTTCATGAACGGAGAAAAAAAGAAAGAAAAAGGATGGGTTCATGGACTTATGGAAACTCCCAGTTTGGTTTTGCTTTTTTTTAATAAAATAAAATCCTTACTGGTAGCTCTTTGGCCAACTTGCTGACCATGCTGTCGAGGTAGTCTGCCAGGCTCTTAAACTTCTGGTTTGTTGGCTGAAAGAAGTGTGGACTTCTCCTGGAGAGCAGTCTCAAAGCCCGCCAGCCATAGTTTGCATTTCGCACAACCCTACAAGGAGTTACAGGATTAGACATAAAAGAGAAAATAGTAAATATATGTAAAGTAAATAAAAGAAATACAATTAAAAATAAGTCTCAGGTAGGAGATCAAATAGTGGATTTTCCCCCTCCATGGTTAAGAAAGGTTTTGTAAAAGCCATCTTACTTGTACTCGTCCTCGACCATGTTGGCTGGGTCGGCCTGTTCAATAGCTTCTGCGAAGAATTCATCCAATGACGGCATGAACTCTCTGAAAGAAAGGCCGCAGGTGTAAAATAACAAATGTAGGGCGTATATACAAAAAGCCAAACGTGAACTCATTTCAGGACTTTTCTAACCTGCTGTCTGACTTGCAGGCCTCCATGTTGTCATGATTGAGGTTCCACAGCCGGGTCAACTCATCACTAGCAAACAAGAGAAGAGCTTGAATGACCAAAATTTACAGTTTCACTAAATTTCCAACAATACTTCAGCAGGATGGACACCAATACAGAGAGAAATCTGAGACCAACAAAAAAACCAAGCCACACTTCACACCACTCCACCAGCCCACCCCCAGATTCAAGCACATACTTTCCCATAAAAATCTTCCGGTCTGGCCCTTTTCCAAGGAAGTCTTCTGGAGCTTGTCTTTTCCTTGTGGGTCTTTTGGGCTTGTCATCTACTGTTCTGTTAAAGAGGCAAACAAGTGGGACCACCTGTTATTTTGGCATGCTATCCAGCATTCCATGCTGCTGTAAAAACTGACTAAACCCTAAATCAAATAAAATGATTATCTGGAACGGCTACTTCAAAACATTACACTGCTGTACCTCTCTTTCACAAAGCTCGGACATCCTTCGTTTTTCCAGGCATTCCAGTTCTCCTCTGTGTTAAGGATGTGCTGTCAGAGATAATGAACATTTATAGTGGGACCAGTGTATAGAGAACAAAAGACTTGACAAGCTGTGAGCGCGTAAACAAAAGCTTCATTTAATCATACTGGTATTCCCAAAGCATGGCTTACCTCAACCATGGCAGCAAACTTGTCACCATCAGGAGGAATCTCCCTCAGCAGCTGCAAGAGCAGAGCACAGATTAAAGGGGATTTATAACAGAAAGTCATGATTTTTTTTTTTTACATAGTAGGTAGGTGAGCACAAAATATGAGAAAGGACCATTTCTTTTTTTTTCCTTCACAGAACAGAAAATTAGGATTTACAGCTTGTTGTGACATCCACTTAGATTGAGCCTATTAGGGTTTCCCTAGTGTTTTCATATACATTCATATATTGTAACAGTGGTGCATGCGTATTAAACGTGGCCAAAGTTTAAATATTAACTTCACACCAGTAATTCTTTTTTTTTTAAACTTTCTTTTTATTGTTTTTCTTTAAACACTATACAACAAAATAAAACAACAACAAAAAGATAAAAGTAATTCTTGCGAGCAAAAAGCACAAGGCTTCAGTGGGGCCAAATGACAACAGTTGCCTCAAGGTGTTTTATATTGTAAGGCAGCGGTCCCCAACCCCCGTGCCTCGGACTGGTACCGGTCCGTGAGTCGTTTGGTACCGGGCCGCGAGGGTTGAGGCGCAGGTGTGAAATGTATGGTTTTCAGGGTTTTTATCGGTTTTCAGCGTTATTTTGTTATTGTTTTTATCGTTAACTCGGTTTTCCTGGGTCTTTTCACATGTGTTATGAATAAATCTTCTTTTTTTTGGTACCGGTACTAGTTTTATTTTGTTGTATTTATCTGCGACACCTTAAAGGCCGGTCCGTGAAAATATTGTCGGGCATAAACCGGTCCGTGGCGCAAAAAAGGTTGGAGACCGCTGTTGTAAGACACTGAGCCGACAATAACACAGAAAACCCCAACAATCACCAACTGTATGAGCAAGTACTTGGCAACAGTGGGAAGGAAAAACCTTTTTAACAGGAAGAAACCTCCAGCAGAACCAGGCTGCCACTCTTTAGGGGTGGGGGAATGAAGACAGGATAAAACACACTGTGGAAATGCAGAGTAGTGTATAAACACAGAGGTGCTTATATAGCACTAGGTAAGTGAAAAAGAAACAGTGCATCATGGGAAGCCTAGGCCTATTTCCGCATAACTAAAAGAGGATTCAGGGTCACCTGATCCAGCCCCCAACTACAAAACTTTATCAAAAAGGAAAATTAAGTCTAATCAAGGCAGAGAGGGATAAAAACAAGAAAACTGGCTTAAAAAGAGGCCAGCCTACAGGAAACTGAAATTCTTTGTTGCAGACAGCGGACCAAATAGTACAAAAAAAAATGTATTTGGGAATGAACACAGGAGCACCACTTTAAATTCCAAATGAACAGATGCAGTTTCCCAGAGTCATTTCCTCTCAAGAATGAAAACAAGTCAGATATGAGGAAATCATGCCAAATGTTCTGCTGCTGGCTGCAAGAGCAAACTGAAGACCCAGTGTGTTGGTTTCATGTCTGAATGACAATGCCCCCAAAACAATGTGGCTAATGTTTACAATATCTGGGATCACATGCTTGCTAGGGGTGGGGGAAAAAAAAAATCGATACTGTGTAGTATCGTGATATTTTGTTTGCTAATAATGTATCGATACAGGGACAGCAAAAATCGACAAAAATGCTCTGACTTCAGAGCATGTTGATCAGCTCCTTTTTCTGAGCAAGAATCCTGACATTCCTTCACTGTCCAAATGTGTTTAACTTTTTTTATGGCAGCAATAAACCTGACAGTTTACTTATTTTCATTTAAGACATGTTTTATTTTAATTAAGTTTAAAACTTTTTTATTTAATGTAAAATTATATTTTGTTTTAATTTACTTTCAAATTCTTCAGTTGCTGAAGGGGCTGCATAGTTTTCACAAATTGCATAGTTCAGAATAGCTATAATTGTACCAGATGGTTGCATTCAGTTAAGTTGGACTAGACTGTAATACAAACTGTTCAGTTTGTCAACAATAAAACTGAAATGAGAGAAAGACTGAGTGCGAGACTTTGTTATTAGATAAAACGAATATTGATAAAGTTTACCTTTATGTACAGAATCTGAATATCGCAAAATATTTTAAAAAATTGCAATAATATCGTATCGTGCGTAAAGTATTGTGATAATATCGTATCGTGGGATGTATGGCGATTCCCACCTCTAATGCTTGCAGACAAAACTAGGTGGACTCGGCTGTCACCTTTCATGCTTGAGTGCAAACTCCCTTTGTTTTTGTTCTACCCGCTGTGATTAAAAAAAAATAAAATAAAACCAAAACAAAACTAAATGTCAGTTGTGAAATGAACGTGCTGTGCCTCTTTTGCCTGTCCCACACAGGGATTTTAGCTCACAAACTGAGCTAAAATCCCAAGAATATATAAACAACATACAACAAACAATCTGGGAGGTATTCAAATTAAAAACCACACACACACACACACACACACACACACGTTTAAATGTGCTATCCACCTCTGATTCATGAAGCTCCACGCAGATTAGTACCAGTGTCAGACACATAAACACAACTGCACATACAGACAAGCCCACACATGAACATAGACACACACAGGGTTATTTGTTTGTTTGATTAAATACTTATCTGAAAATGAACTTGATATTTGTTAAAATAAAAATGAAAACTGGGAATAATTTGCTTGTTTTCTCCTAAACTTGCAACATGAATAATTTAATTCAGTTTAATTCAATTTTATTTCAATAGCGCCAAATAACAACAACAATCACCTGAAGGTGCTTTACTTTGTAAGGTAAAGGCCCTACAATAACTCAGAGAAAACTCCGAACAATCAGACGAGCCGATATAAGCGAGTGCTTGATGACAGCGGGAAGGAAAAACTCCCTTGTGTGTGTCAGCATAACTTAGGACTCACCTGATAGACCAGTTTAGTTGTCTCTTCAATCCATGCAGCCTGGTCATCATTCAGAACACAGCTGGAACTGCAGGAGGAGAAAAATATTAAAAACAATACAAATAAGACTTCAGAATAACCAATACTTTATCAGACAAAGTTTATTTACCAGGTCAGCACTGAGACACTGCTCACCTTTTGAACTTGACCTGACCCTTCAGGTACTGGAAGAGGATGAGGTACTGCAGCAGTATGTGCCGCCTGAAGTTGCTGTCGCTGAGCTGCAAGTCCATCAGCTGGAGATAAAGACGAAAGAAACAAAGTGAGGTAATGTGCAACTTCGATCTTTACAAATATTTAATGGAGATCAGTGACATGTAGATAAATACAACAAACTCAGAAACGTAAAGCAAATGACACAGCATGAGCAAAACAAGCAGCAAATGCAATGGATATGGAGCCTGCAGTGCAGCAGTGAGGGAACAAACGTTGTCAGAGCGCCACACGTTGTCAGCCATTTCAACATTCGTTTGTGTGTCTATGTTTTATCCTACGTGTGTTTGACAAGTGAAGATATGACTAATGTTAGTCAGACTTACAATAACTCACTGTAGAACTCCAAAGGCAACAAAAGCTTATCAACAAGTGTTAATGTTTGATGATAGTTTTGTTTAGAGGCAAACCAGCTGGCAGCCCTTACCGTCCTACCCAGTGCTCTGTTTTGGTCCAGAACTTTGAGGTTTACAAATAAAGTCCCTGTCCTGCTTAACAACACACAACTTTGGCAGTGTGGACTAGCACATTATGTTGCAAGAGGACTTGTGAGTGAGGCTCTCCTATATTTTGTGATCAAAATATAGGAGAGTGAGTGTGAGCTGCAGGGCATGCGGTCGGGGGCCGATACAGATGCTCAGACACACATAAAACACTTGAGGCAAAGACAAAGAGCAAACACTAGTCTGTAGATGTGTTAAATCTCTTAACCCTCTAACATCAAGCATATCACATTTGATTAATACCTTGATGAATAGTGTACCTTGTTTTTGATTGTTTTAAGATTAACAAACAAACGTACTGAATAAAAATTGTTTTAAAAAATGTGAATTTTCTGGGAATTATTTTGTGGTTCAGGCTTTAATGGGTTAAATTAGTGTAGCATGGAAATTTAAAAAGAAGTCTTCTCACCTTCTCACTTGTGAGGAACTTGGCAAAGTAAACATGTTCTCCACTTGATGCTCTCAGCTCCTCCAGCTTCCTCTTAGAGGCCTGCATGTCATCCAGCTTATAGCTTTTGAATACTGCTAGAGTCTCATCTGAGTACTGCGTAGGACAAAAGAGTGATCGTTGACTTTTAATCATCTACTTGGATACTTGCCATCTTAAAAATGAGGAGGAAAGGCATAAGGTGCATTACCTTAAGGAATGTCATCCATGAGAATTTATCATAACACTGCACTGGATTTCTGAAGTAGTCCTGCAGTGTCCAGAACTTTCTGTACAGGTTGTAGTCGATTGGAATGGAGCTGCAATAACAATTAAACCAGATAAAGGGCTGATCAAAATGTTTACTTCAACAAATAAACAAAAGAAACAAACCTTGTCATTTCTTCTTGAGAAAGCCTTTAACTTACCTCGGTGCAGGGCCATCATCCTCCCCCATTTCTCCTTCCTCCACTTCCATACCATCCTCCTTTTCTTCTGTGTGCTATAAACACAGTAACACATTTAACATTCACAGTTTTTCATTACTTCTAAAGCGCTCAGAGTTAGAATCAGATCTTTACCTTCTGGCCGAGAGTGCTTTCTTGTTCATTTTTGTTGAACACTGTTATATTGTCTAGATTAAACTGGCTCTGGAGATTTAGGCCTGGAAAGCAAACAAAATAAAAAGAACAATCACTCGATCAGAGAAGCTGTGAATGCGGTTGACAGAGTGCCATGAATGATTGCAAACCTCACCTTCAAAAGGCTCGTGTTGGTTTATTTATTTATAATGATAAAATACTGCTGTTCTTACCTGATTTTTCAGACAGAGGGAAGAGACGTGCCAGAAAGAGCTGGATTCGCCCGCAGAAAACTGTGTTCTGAGATTTGGACAGCCTCCTTAAGAGATCTACACAGACAGGAAAATACACTGCTCTGCATTTTAAAGATAAAAAGCTTCATATGTCACAGAATGATGAGATAAGCTCTTTACCATTGCACATCCTCAATAAATAATTCTTCCCTGCAGTGTAAAAGGAGTTCTGTGAGAAAAATAGAGCACAGCTTTGGTAAACATGTGATCAACGCAGGGCAAATTTGTGGGGGGTTTTACTCAACAGCTGGAATTTATTTACCGATTTCCAGGTGGAGACGTTCTCTTCGACAAAAGAGAAGATTTTGTCACATAGGTCCAAAGGAAGACAGTCCAGCACGTCTCCCAGCAGGACGAAAGGGGTCGTAGCAGAACAGATACCTGCAGTGGAACACAAGTCTTTTAAGTTTCTTCATACATGACACATTGTCTCTAAGACTTACAGAAGATTACCTGAGCAGTCTGCTTGCAAAATGCATGCTTTTCATAAATAAAAAGGGCCAAGTGGATCAGAAGCATATCTGTAAACACCCCCCCCCCCCCCCCCCCCCCCCCCGCCCCACAGCATAACAGACCTGCCAAATCGCCTCAGTAGATGTGCAATAGGGATTTCACACACATATATGTCCAAAAGGGATTTTCTTTGGCTATAAAAGTATGGTATCAATTGGGACGCACACATATAACAGCCACATGCTACTATGTGCTCATTTTGAGTGATGTATGCTATGAGACTAATGGGAAATAACTTGGCATTCACAAGGCAGTGGCTGATGTTCGTATGCTGTGTCACAGATTTTTGCACTGGCTGAATGTTCAAAGATAGAGAACTAAAGAGCTAAAAGACCAAAAGTGTTTTTGTTTTTATTTATGGCACAGGTTTTGTTCCCTGGCACAAAAGGAATAAACTATTCATTTCTTTTTAAAAAAAATCAGTGTATCACCTGGATCTACTTATGAGACCCCTAGCTGAGTAACATACCTTCTGTAACGCCATCAATGCTCAGGTAAATGAGAGCTAGGTAGTCATCACACCTCGCCTTCTGCTCAACCTAGAAACATTTGAAGATATCCTTTGAGGATTTTGAGAGTAATTTCATTTTTTTTAAAAGCGAACAAACGCGTACTAGAAACAAACAAACAAAAAGCATTTCTTACAATCAGATCACCAAGAACTCCCCTCAGAGCCTGATCGAGGGTTGTCTTCTTTTCCGCCTCACTGTAACGTGAGAAAAACAAGCGATCAGTAAGGTTGCATCCCTTCCTCCATTATTATAGGTTATAATAGCCAACAGAAATGATTACAATACAATAAGTAATTACATTACATTACAGTAAGTTAGCAAGAACTAACAACTTCACTTACTTGCCGGGGATCTGGTTAAAAATACTGATCAAAGGTTTGATACTTTTTCCAGTCAAAGCCTGGACGGCAGACGCCTGAGATTGTGTGAAGAAGAAGAAGACGAAGAAGAAAACATTTACGAAACAAACGGCATCGTTGGTTAGCAACTGCGTTAGCTTAGCTTCATCTGTTACCTGCTATAGTAACAACATGCGACATGCTACATTAACAAACCCAGGCTAGGATTTCAACTGTGATCTAAAATATATGACTGCGCATATATTTATAAGTTGCTGAGGTTCTGTGTTTTCCTACCGTAAATTTGTCTTTAGCGTCGACAAAATTAAATGAAGACGGCGACATCGTCCCTTTTTGGCAACCGGAAGTGCCGATAAAGTTGTTCCGGTTTCTTTGAGCGTGGGGAAAAGGTCGAGATAAATTAATTACAGTCAAGGTGCCATGTAAAAATGTCTCCAGCGCACTTTCCACCATTAAAAACAATTGCAGTCGTATCATGCAAATTATTATGATAATGGTGTAATTTTAAAATATTTTCCTCACAGTACATCATATTTGCCTAGTTGGTAAACTAACACTTTTTAGTGTGCATGAGAGTCATAATAACAAGGACTTAAGAAATAATGGAGGTCCAGGAGAACATAACCAGATGAAGATAACATAGGCTGTTCACATGAATCTCATGGATACCCTGAGTATGTAAAAAGTTCTCCTTTGGCCTTTCCCTTTTCTCCTTTCAAACTTTCATTTATTTGTCTCCTCTGATTTGATCTTTTTTCTACATTTTCGATTAACCTTTTTCACATTTATATGAACTTTTCTGTGCTATGAAGAAAACTGAAAACATACAAGGTGGTTAACCCTCTACATCCTTGAAAGCAAAGGGTAGCAATATGTGTCAGTACTGGCCACTACAAAAAGGCCTAGTAACCATGAAAGACTAGCTATTGAATTTCATGCACATATGCTAAAGTTGGCATGAAGATGTGATGGGGAGATATGTGACTTTCTTAAATGTCATATCAAAACCAAAAAGTATGAAAGAAATAATTTAATATCTCTTGCTGAATGCAAAATTCCAGATGAAATAGAAAACTTACCTTGTAATATACACTTTATCTGTTTCTTCATGAATGTGGTCTGAGCAAAAGGACGAAAAGGTAGATTCCTACTAAAAGTGGCACAATGCAGAAACATCTCTGGGTGCATGTCCTTCTGTGTGGTATTAGGCAGCTGGTGGATTGTTGGGCGATCTGGGCACCTCTTTTGCTTTAAGAAGCCATGAAAAAAGCTGTTGCACTGATGAAAATGTGTCATCTTTTTGGCTCGAACTGAAGGGTTTTGCAAATCCACTGCAAACCCTAATGAACACATGAGCCTTGCTGTAGCATCGTTGGGTGCAAGTGTGGTACAAACAAAACCTCTGACCGTACCCACTGTGATTGAACATTGTTCAGTTATTCTCTCCACTTTCAAACTGTGTATGCAGAGATTAAAAATAATAGCTTAGATTTATACACTGCCTTTCAAGAAAGACCAAAAGGCACTTTACAAAAGAGTTGAAATAAGTCTACATTAGTATTAGTTTAGGAAAAAAGCGGGATGGTGAGTTCCACTTTTCCAATGCACAACATTATTTGAAAACTATATTAGGAGATTAGTGGAAACCACTTTTTGTGATTCCTCAGAATCTGGAATAGAAATACATTTTTTTGGTGTATGTGTTTAATCTTTGTAACCTGTGACTCGTGGGAGTCACAGCTCCAGATTCTCTGTGAAGTTAAAAACTTCACAGAGAAAACTCACAGACGAAAGCTTGGATTCAAAAAGGGTAATAATGGCCGCAGAATTTCCTTTAGTCTCTAAAACTGCAGCAATGCCTCACTTCTGTCAGCAAGACATTGTCTAGCTGGTAGTATTAATGGTTTTCTTACAAAAACAGCACAAATCTGAGAAAAGAAACCTCTTGTGAGCTTCAATTTAAGTTTTAATTTAGTCCCGAATCTTACTTTAACAAATCAGTTTATATCACTGTGGACTAGGCTAAGTCTAGGACTTTCTCATACCAGTAATGAGAAAGCTAATTTATGTTAATCTTGTTTAAAAGAATGTTTTATTCTGGTATTTAGCTTAATTCGTGTCTGCGAAACCACACCTTATTGATTTAACAGCATGATTGCCCTCAGTGTAGCCATGTGGGTTAACCCAAGTTAGTCCAGAAGGTGGCAGTGTTTCATACCATTTAGTCCCACATTGCAGTTAAAAGCAGGGGGTGTCAAACTCTGTTTAGTTAATGGACCACATACAAGGCAATTTGATCTCAAATGGGCCAGAGCAGTAAAACAATTGCATAACAATGCACCTTTAATTCAAGTAAGCAAAAGTTCCGATTTGTTAGACCATCTATTTAGAAAACATGTTGAAGCGGTTGCATAGCAATAAAATAAGTTCAGATTCAACAGTATGTCTTATTGCATGTGCATTACAGATCACAGTGGGTCTAGAAATGCATAAAACCATCAGATGAAGAGATTTGAGGTCTAAAGTACAATATTATTTTTCTCTGTATGACTCAAAGAAATTTGTCAAGAACAACAAACATGCTTTATACTTTATGCTTTTATATGTGCATGAAAATAATAAAAATAATAATAAAATAAAATAATAAAATAATAAAAACTTCAATGAAGTTTTTAAACTTGTAAATCCATTTAAATTTCTAAATTGGACCCTTTAAAAGCTCAGTTTCCATTTGCATACACGGACCATAAGGTGCATGTGTATATGTGTGTGCTCTTAGCCTATATGTTTGACATTCACTCTCTCCTGGTCAAAGTCCCTTTAGTGTTTTTTCCCCCTAATTGCTATACCTGAAGTATAGAGGTGGTACTGAAATTAAAATTCTATTGTAGACGTCCTGCGTAGTTAGAGTTCAGGTCAGGGACAGGCCAGTGTGTTCAGATTTGGCATTCAGTGTTAATGAGTACCTAACGGAGGTCACTGCAGTCATGCTGATGTGTTTTGTGCATGTCTGTCTTTGTGAAGGAACACTTCCGTGTGTTGTGGCCATACAATTGACATTGCAACTACTGGGCTGCGGGACTTGAATGCGTTGATATGATCTACTGTTCAAAAGGTCACACAGAACAGTGAGCTGTTATGTCAGTCATTAATGATCCAATCTGTCATTGTTTTATTCATAGATTGAAGCTGCTTGAAGTATTACTTTGTGGTGTAAAATACAAGACAGATTTTATTCTGTATTTACATACATCATAAAGAAAAATAAGCATCCGGTTAATGTATGTGTATCTAATGTTATGTGTTTGTGCATTAAAAGATGATCTAATAGAGCAGGGGTGGGTAATATTAATAGCCACCCCTGTATTAGTGTTATAGCAAGCCCCGGCACCTTTGGCATTCAGCAAGCGTTTGGTGCATCATTTCAAGTTGCATGAACACTGTGTCCTGTGTTGATCTCTCGTCTTAAATGCCTATTTACATGCCAAAGACTCTAAACTTGTGGAGTTCTGTAGATGCGGGATCAGCCACTCCCTTTGACAAAACCCTGTTATGATGTCTGTTAACTGGTTCTACGATTGTTGTGCTGATGTTTGGAAAAAACACTCAAAAGCTGTGAAAATGTAGGCCAGCAGTATCATGTAGAAAGAGCTGAGGGATCATTTTAATCACTGCATAGTCGTACTGGTTATGAAAAGGGGAAGTGAGAAGTGTGCTGCTCTGCAGTTTTCATTGGCACCTTGTTTCTCACACAGGCTTCTGTGCACAGTTCCCCAGATATCTAACTGCAACCCCTTTCCACTCCCTCTCACAGCAACATCCACTTTCTGACACAGCTGTGTGTTATTTTTTTTTTTTGAATGTTTGCCAAAAAAGCAGAAAGCACTGGTAAGAAATTCTTCGCTTGAAGATTAGAATCCGGCAACCTAATCTACAAGCTTCACAAACTGACCAGCACTTAGTTAGTTAGTGACAAGAAAGCTTGTGAACACTTGAATTTGTAGGATTTTGCACTGACTGGTTGACTCCGTGAATCGCAACCTTATCGTGGTGGAGGGGTTTGTGTGTCCCAGGGATCCCAGGGGCTATGTTGTCTGGGGGCTTTTGCCCCCTGGTAGGGTCTCCCATGGCAAATTGGTCCTGGGTGAGGGACCAGACAAAGAGCGATTCAGAAGACCCCTATGAAAAAAACACCGAGGGAACAGTTTACCCTGCCCGGGATAGGGTTACCGGGGCCCCGCCCTGGAGCCAGGCCCGGGGAGGGTGCCCGAGGGCGAGCGTCTGGTGGCCGGGCCTTAGTCCATGGGGCCCGGCCGGGCACAGCCCGAAGAGGAGACATGGGCCCATCCTCCCGCAGGCCCACCACCCGCAGGAGGCGCCATAGGGGTCGGGTGCATTGTGTGCCGGGTGGCGGCCAGGAGCGGAGGCCCTGGCGGACTGACCCCCGGCTGCCAAGACTGGCAATAGGGACATGGAATGTCACCTCTCTGGTGGGGAAGGAGCCTGAGTTAGTGCGTGAGGTTGAGAGGTACCGGCTAGATATAGTCGGGCTCACCTCTACGCACGGCTTGGGCTCTGGAACCAGTCTCCTGGAGAGGGGCTGGACTCTGTCTCAGTCTGGAGTTGCCCCTGGTGAGAGGCGGCGGGCTGGGGTGGGTATTCTAATATCCCCTCGGCTTGCTGCCGGTACGTTGGGGTTTTTCCCGGTGGACGAGAGGGTTTGTTCCCTGCGCCTTAGGGTCGGGGAACGGGTCCTGACTGTCATCTGCGCTTATGCGCCGAGTGGCAGTTCGGAGTACCCAGCCTTCTTAGAGTCCCTGGGGGGGGTGCTGGAAGGTGCTCCACCTGGAGACTCTGTTGTCCTGCTGGGAGACTTCAATGCTCACGTGGGTAACGACAGCGAGACCTGGAGGGGCGTGATTGGGAGGAACGGCCTCCCTGATCTGAACCCGAGCGGTGCTTTGTTATTGGACTTCTGTGCTAATCACAGTTTGGCCATAACGAACACCTTGTTCGAACATAAGAGTGTCCATAAGTGCACGTGGCACCAGGACGCTCTAGGCCGTAGGTCGATGATCGATTTTGTAATCGTATCACCAGACCTGCGACCATATGTTCTGGACACTCGGGTAAAGAGAGGGGCTGAGCTGTCAACTGATCACCACCTGGTGGTGAGTTGGATCAGGTGGCGGGGGAGGACGCTGGACAGACCTGGTGCACCTAAACGCGTAGTGAGGGTGTGCTGGGAACGACTAGCAGAGGCCCCAGTCCGCGAGATCTTCAACGCACACCTCCGGCAGAGCTTCAACAGCATTCCGAGGGAGGCGGGGGACATCGAGTCCGAATGGACCATGTTCAGCGCCTCCATTGCCGAAGCTGCTGCATTGAGCTGCAGCCGCAAGGTGGTTGGTGCCTGCCGTGGTGGTAATCCCCGAACCAAATGGTGGACACCAGAGGTGAAGGGAGCCACCAGGCTGAAGAAGGAGTCCTATCGGGCTTGGTTAGCCTGTGGGACTCCGGAGGCAGCCGACAGGTATCGACAGGCTAAGCGGAATGCGGCTCGGGCAGTGGCTGAAGCAAAAACTCGGGTGTGGGAGGAGTTCGGAGAGGCCATGGAAAAAGACTTTCGGACTGCCTCGAAGAGGTTCTGGCAAACCGTCAGGCGTCTCAGGAGGGGAAAGCGGTGCTCTACCTGCACTGTGTATAGTGCTGGCGGAGCGCTGCTGACGTTGACTGAGAAAATTGTCAGGCGGTGGAAGGAATACTTCGAGGACCTCCTCAATCCCACTGACGCGTCTTCCAAGGAGGAAGCAGAGTCTGGGGATGAGGGGAATGACCCGCCAATTTCTGGGGGCGAGGTCACTGAGGCAGTTAAACAACTCCTTGGTGGCAGAGCCCCTGGTGGTGATGAGGTCCGCCCCGAGTTCCTGAAGGCTCTGGACGTTGTAGGGCTGTCCTGGCTGACACGCCTCTGCAATGTTGCGTGGAGATCAGGGGCAGTACCCGTGGATTGGCAGACCGGGGTGGTGGTCCCCATCTTTAAGAAGGGGGACCGGAGGGTGTGTTCCAACTACAGGGGGATCACACTCCTCAGCCTCCCCGGGAAAGTCTATGCCAGGGTGCTGGAAAGGAGAGTTCGTCCGCTAGTCGAACCTCTGATGCAGGAGGAACAATGCGGTTTTCGTCCTGGTCGCGGAACACTGGACCAGCTCTTCATCCTCTCGAGGATACTTGAGGGTGCATGGGAGTTTGCCCAACCAGTCTACATGTGTTTTGTGGACTTGGAGAAGGCATTCGACCGTGTCCCTCGGGGTGTTCTGTGGGAGGTGTTGCGGGAGTATGGGGTGTCTGGCCCATTGCTACGGGCCATTCGATCCCTATACAACCGTTGCAAGAGCTTGGTTCGCATTGCCGGCAATAAGTCGGACTCGTTCCCGGTGGGTGATGGGCTCCGCCAGGGCTGCCCTTTGTCACCGGTTCTGTTCATAATTTTTATGGACAGGATTTCTAGGCGCAGCCAAGTGGCGGAGGGCTTTCGCTTTGGTGGCCTCAGGATCTCATCTCTGATTTTTGCGGATGATGTGGTTCTGTTGGCTTCATCGGGTGAGGGCCTCCAGCTCGCACTGGAGCGGTTCGCAGCCGAGTGTGAAGCAGCGGGAATGAGGATCAGCACCTCCAAATCTGAGGCCATGGTTCTCAGCCGGAAAAGGGTGGAGTGCCCACTCCGGGTCGGGGATGAGGTCCTGCCCCAAGTGGAGGAGTTCAAGTATCTCGGGGTCTTGTTCGCGAGTGATGGGAGAAGGGAGCCGGAGATCGACAGACGGATTGGGGCTGCAGCTGCAGTAATGCAGACGCTGCACCGGTCCGTCGTGGTGAAGAGGGAGCTGAGTGTAAAAGCGAAGCTCTCAATTTACCGGTTGATCTACGTCCCTACCCTCACCTATGGCCACGAGCTGTGGGTAGTGACCGAAAGGACGAGATCGCGGATACAAGCGGCGGAAATGAGCTTCCTCCGAAGGGTGGCTGGCATCTCCCTTAGAGATAGGGTGAGAAGTTCGGCCATCCGGGAGGGGCTCAGAGTAGAGCCGCTGCTGCTCCACATCGAAAGGAGCCAGCTGAGGTGGTTTGGGCATCTGGTAAGGATGCCCCCTGGGCGCCTCCTGGGTGAGGTGTTCCAGGCATGTCCCACCGGGAGGAGGCCCCGGGGCAGACCCAGGACACGCTGGAGAGATTATATCTCTCGGCTGGCCTGGGAACGCCTTGGTGTTCCCCCGGATGAGCTGGAGGAGGTGGCTGGGGAGAGGGAGGTCTGGGCCTCTTTGCTTAGGCTGCTGCCCCCGCGACCCGGCCCCGGATAAAGCGGATGAAGATGGATGGATGGATGGATGGTTTCTAAATGTTGCCTGATCTTTGTGAAAGTTACTTTAAAAGACACACTCAGACTAAACTAATAACCTATAAACACTTTTACATTTATTGGTAATAGTAATGGACCAGTTCTTATATAGTGTTTTTCTACTCTACTTGAGCACTCAAAGTGCATATTTCATGTCTGTATTGCAAATGAAGGGCATCACAGTGAAATTGATAGAAGGAATTTTATAAAATATGGTTTTCTCTGGGTGCTTTTGGGCTGAATATTCATTTTGCTCTCTGAAATCAGTTTAAACCAGGTCAGACATTCTGTCTCTGTTGTTTATTTTGTCTAGATAAATATAATTAGAGGTTTGCTGAATGCTCGCCAATGCCAAGAATAATCGGGGCAACATGGGAGCCAAATAATTTGCAGAACACTTTCAGACAGAAATGCCTGAGGGGCAACAAAAAGAGCTTTGTCTGTGTTGTTGGGGACAAACTTCAAAACAAGAGGCTAAACACAATGCTCTGACCCCCGAGGTTAAGCACACAAAGGAAGGAGATTTTTGACTAGCTGTGGTCATGTGACTAGCCTCTGCGATTTGACCATAAAAAAGAAAAATGTGAAGAAGTGCCATCATGTCATACAAAGGAGACAAACCCATCAAGGGGGGTTTTCCACTGATGCACGATATAAGCTTCACGAAAAATGAACGTGGTTGCTCTCGTATACATTATGTAGAAGAATAGTATTAACTACTGTTTATAGTGAGGAGGGCCATCGACCACATACTGAATACAGATAAATATTTTTATCTGATTGTTCTGGTATTTGCATTTAAATCTAATGAAATACAATTACTTTTGCAGGCTCTGCAGCTTGTGTAGCTATTTCCCCTTCGCTTGTGACGCCAGCATTTGAGTTTATTGAAATCATGTATTATGCTGCATTAAGCATGTTGTCTTGTAATCATCATGGTAGTGATTTTCCATCATGGCTTTCACCTACCAAGTGCTTTACCACTTCGCATGGCATTGTAAAATGATTTGGGACAGGGACACTTTGTTAATGATCATCCAACACGGAGCGAGAAACGAGGGGATGTGCATCCAAACGCAGCAGTCATCCAGACTGGTGTTTAAGCTTACAATAATTCACGCATATATTTATACAACCTTGGCTGACTGCCCCCACATTACAGGGTTCCTGTTGGGAAACATTCACTTGTGGGGTTTAAAGTCATATGATAGTTATTCAATGATTAGCCCAGGGTGTGGGGACCACCAAATATCTACGAGCCATAAAAAATGGGATGTGAGAGGGGCGCGTGCACAGATGCAGAAAGGACATTCGTATTACACAGGCAAAACAGGAAATCTCCATTATGGCCACATGTTATCTAATCAAGCTGCGAGGAATTCTAACGTGCTTGTATGCGCAATTAACTGATCCACATCCTTGTGTTGTTTCATGGGTGCAACGAGATGATTTTGGGATTGTTGCCAAAAACCTAAATTATGTATACAGATTGGAATGCATTGTAAAGGAAGCACTGACGAGACCAGCGGGATGTAAACATACACTGCGTTATTCTGGTGAATGCATATAACAAATGAGGATGCACTGACCTCAGTTTGAACTTTGTCCAGTAGCAAACTGTATGAATATGAAAACACAGAGAAACATGACTAAAAAGCATCTTTATTAAAGGAGTTATTGTTCAAACAACACATAGAACAGGCGATTGTGAAGACACACACTGCAAAGTAAGAATAAAACTGATGGCCATTTTAAAGTATAGTAAAAAAATTAATAAAATGCTGACAGATAGAAAAGCTAAAATTTCACATTGTTCACTGTTTTGGCCAGTGACTTGGCCCCGGACTATTGTTTTCCTCTCCATTTATCTCCACATATTCTTCTTGTGGACCGTGAACCAGGATGCCAATCTGACAACTAAAGTTGCGTGTTTGTGGATACAGAAGGAAATCATAGATAAGAGATGCCGCTATGCCACCACACATCGGTGCCAGCCAGTACACCTGGAATGAAAGCAGAAATGAGTTTTATCTTTGACAAAATGAAATGGATAAGGAAAATTGCTCTTTTTTTTTGGATAAAAAGGCATTTTGATAAACGGCTACCCAGTGGTTTTTCATTTTGCCCAGTATCAAAGCTGGCCCAAAGGAACGAGCAGGGTTGATGCCACATCCAGGGAAACTTATCTGTAAATGTAAAAACAAAGCATATCATTTATAAGTAAATACACTCATGTGATGGAATAATTTTTGTTATAATTTAGAATGGGAATATCTTATCCATACACAAAGACGATGGTAGGGGGCTAATATTGCACATATCTTTTTATAAAATGCATAAGAAATGCAGTAGCTCTACAGAAAATGAGTTTTAGATGTGCCAGATTTACCGCAATAAACTTCTAAACTTCTAAACAGTGTATTAAATCACAAAGATATTGAAAGCTGTTAACAGTCTAAGAGGCTTCATTGAATTACTTTTTGCACCAGCAACCAAGGCGCTGACTTGTTTATCTGCATCTGTTATGTTTCCAGGCAAACACTATTTAAAACGGTTATTGCCAGACTTTTATTAAAGTTGACATATGTTGCTGACTTGTGTTCGACTCAATGTGACACTTGTGTAGCCGCCTTTGAAACTGTGATTTGCTGAACCCCTGCCACACCACCCTGACACACATAGAAATACTCTGCAGAATTGTGTAACATAGTGTAGGGAAAATCTTGAATCGTAAATTGAGAGAAACTGTAGACACCCACCAACGCTAACTGTACAGGATGTTTGATTTACAACAGCACAGCTGCTTTAAAAATGATGCTTAAATGGTGCAAAAAGGTTCAGGCATGCTTTGACAAACAGTTGCTATTTAGCGATTTATTCACCCTCAACTTGATATTAAATAATACCCTTTAATGCTCTGCTCTGAGCACAGTTTTATATAAAATGAATGCACGTGTGCCTGATCCTTCTAAGATGACAGATTTCAGGAGGATGGATTGCAATCAGCTGACTGCTGCTCATGTAAAAAATCATATAGATTTTGATTGCGATTCACTTACAGCTGTTAAATGCCCAAGTCCCACTGACAGCCCAATAGCCAGGGGTGCAGAGCCTGTAACAGTCCTTCGCTTGTCAGTCACTGCTATGATACACAGAACCAGCTGAAGGGTGGCAAAGAATTCAATGGCAAAACCTGCTCCTACACTTACATTTAGCTGCAAAAGACAAGTTATTACAGCCCATTAGTCCAACTGGAGTTGGGCTTGATTAGACTGAATGTGCTGGTTTATGTTGTGTGAAAACCAAAACGACAAGTGCAACGTCTTACCGCATTAACACCAAGAGATTCTCCTGGCTTATATCCATTCACAACAGCGCTGGCTGCAACTGCCCCAAGCATTTGAGCGAGGATGTAGAACGCACATCTGAGTGCACTGATCTGGCAGTTGACCAGGAGGCCCAGAGTGACCGCAGGGTTCAAGTGTGCTCCACTGATGTGCCCCAAACTCTGAGCCAGTGTGGCAATGGCTAGTGCAAAGGCCAACGAGACCTTTATTTCCTGAGCAATCATCTGATTTTTATCATTGCCCAGACCTACTCCAACAATAGAGGATAGGCCAATAAGTACGAACAGTAATATACCAACAAACTCTGCAGCCACAGCCCTCCAAAATGCCCAACTCTTTACTTCTGTCATCTTTAACCCTTAAGAATCTGTTAAAACATATATATGCGTCACTATTTATAGTTTGTGGAGAGGGGAGGGGAAATGACAAAACAGGAAGATGTTGTGCTGTGCAAGATATCATGTAACACCAGAAAGACAAGTGTAGCTTTTCTCTTTTTATTTGATATAGCAGAATTTGTTTTCAGACCGGCTCCTTTGATTATTCTACAACATCCTCCAGCAGGGGCTCGGTTTCACATTCCTGTTCCGGGGCCCAGCTGAGCAAGATTTGAGTTTTTTCTTTGAAGCTCTCGTCACTGGGTGCCAGCACATAATTATACAGAAGCGCTGCCACCACTCCAGCACTCATCGGTCCAGCCCAGTACACCTGAAAAACCAAAGAAACCACATCAGTTACAATCTGAATGACTTGTAAGCCCAGTGACTTAGAAAAGCTCGTGCATCACCAATACATACCCAGTGATCATTGAAAGCCTTCTGTATAACTGCAGGTCCAAAGGATCGAGCTGGATTGATCCCACATCCCGTGTAGGAGATCTGCAACCCATAGAGGAAAACACCACTTGCTTGCCTGGCTGTACATCAGCTGATTACATGGAAGGCTGATGTACAGCCAATTCACTCCAAGCCAATCTATTGTGTTGGCTTCTGCAAGATGGAGAAACCATCTGCCAAATTAATGACATGGGAAATAAATGAAGGTTTTCATGTACTCACCCCAGCAAGATGTCCAAGCGTTACAGAGAGGCCATATGCCAGAGGTGTAAATCCGCCAATTTCACGTCTTTTGTCATGGAGTGCCACCAAGCACAGAACCAGCTGCAGAGTGAGCATGAACTCTATGCCAAAACCTTGAGCTGGGGTGATATCATTTAGCTAGAAATGATAATACCAATGGGATTAGAGGATTTTTTATACCCTACAGTGCTTCCATTACTTTAAGCATGATGCTCAGGTATACAGCGCTTATCTGTTGCCTGATGGCAGAGCTCATCATTTCGCATGACTGCTACAAACAGTTAAAATGTGACATTAAGACTACAAACAGACCCGAAGAGTTAAAATTGTCACTCGAGCAAGGCTGAAGGCAATTCTTTGAATGCCACTCAGTCCAAGTAGCAAATATCATTTATTAAGGCTAATATTATTTAGGAAAATTGGAAACTCATGGACTCCACCTTACCTCATTAACTCCAAGTGAATCAATATGTTCTGCCCTGATACCATACACAATGGCACTGCCAACCACTGCCCCCAACATCTGAGCCAACATGTAGAAGAGGGCTCTGAGAATACTTATACGACAGCTGGTCACCAGGCCCAGGGTGACGGCAGGATTCAGGTGTGCACCGCTAATGTGACCTATGCACTGGGCTAGCGTGGCGATGGCCAGGCCGAAGGCAAACGCCACTTTGATCTCACGGTCAGGGTTCAAATCATTTGGATCTCCTACTGCAGCAGAGAGGCCGATGAAAATAAAGATGATCATTCCCAAGCACTCCGCCAGAACTGCCCTCCAAAACGACCACGATTTAATCTCTGACATGGCTACTCAGATAACGTCCAGTGAAAACAGACAGCTTTCAAAGAGCATCTGCGTGCTACAGAATCTGGCAACTCAAATTTTGCTCCACCAGTGAGCCACCTGAAATTGTGAATGACATTCACAGGCATTTATCAGGTGTGTGCCTTTAACAAATCAGGCCTAATTAGAAGCAGCTGAGAGATGTGGGCTTCACCCAGTGAGCGTGACCTCCAGGTCTCCTGCTCTGCTCATTGCTTTTCTAGTGTTACTGAAGGAGATAATATGTTTCTCATTTAAGACGGCAAACCACAACAGCAGCTCAAAAGACAGGACTTTGAATGGAATTGAATGGATCTGATGGAAATACAAAGAAAGTGTTTAAATAAGCAAAATGTATCAATTAGTACAAAAATATCACATGCAGCAAGGAGCAGCTTGGAGATTGTAATTTTATCCAGGTTTGAGTCATTTTAAAATTTTCATTTAAATACATTACTGCATTAATACAATAATATAATTAAAAGTTCAAAACAATCTCTTTCAAATGTCTAGTGGCTGATAATTTTAAAAGAAAAACAAGAAAAGATGATGGAGCGCTAAGGAGAGAATAAATAGGCTGGAGGGTGTAGGTGCTACTGTCATGCTAAATGGTTTCCCCATCTTTCACTCTACTTGTTTTATTCTGAGCAGGGGCACAGTGCTTTCAAGTTAACATCTGTCATTTGCCACTGTGAAGGAAATAGGAGCTTTTGAATTCATGACAAGGAAACCAGCCCCTTGTTCAGCTTTTCTGTGTGAAAGAGCTGGCAGGTTAAAGGGTCACACTGCTTCTTGTCTTCATCTTTGAAAGAAGGATGAGAAGCCCTCCATAGAATCACATTTTACTTGGGCAGCATTTTTCTTCATCAAACAAATGTTTTGTTTTTTTGTTTTTTTTTTACTTGCACATTACTCTGATTGATTCTTCTGTTTTTAATGTTGACTTCATTATAAATCAAGTTTTTTTTTCTTTTCTTAAAAAAAAAAAATCTGCCTGAGATGTGTTTGACTATAAATAATGTTCACCCAGGAAAGATGCTAGAATGACTGGGATGACATGGCATTTAATATAGAAGAGAATAACACGTAGGGCTGTGCGATATGACCAAAATCTCATATCCCGATATCTATCGTCCGATAACGATATAAATCACAAAAATGTAACAATTTTTGTAAATTCTGTGAATCTCGACTTGGGTGAAGTGTTTCCAGCTGCACGTCATTAACTGATGCATGAAACGATACATTTTTAGACACAAGTTGTAATGGCGGCCGTTTTCTTTCCGAGTATTTATTATACGGCGTGCAGCGGGGAAATGCCTGTTCTAACATTTGAGTCTAAGGTTTATTTTTTAACACCTGACGGCTCATTTTTGCTTCTCATCCGTAAACACTCTGCATCTTTCACGTGATTCAGTTTATTTTGAAAAGTCTCAACAGGATCTTGAGCTTTATTGTGAAAGGTATGTGGAACAAGCGGACACCCGGTGGTTCTACCGTCGTTGTTGCTAACGTCAAGGCATAAAAACAAACGTTTGTCGGTCTGTAGTGTGGTTATATTAAATATAAGAGAAAGAGAGAACTGTAGGAAATTAATATAGCCACTACAGTGACCATTAAAATAATGAAACAATATTGCCGTAAACAGTTTATTTTGCGACACCACGAAACAAATGATAGCGTAAAATGAAACGATAGATGTTTATATATCGTCATCCGATATATATCGTTATATCGAACAGCCCTAGCATTTCACAATGATAGCATTTTAAGATGTAATGAACTGAAGTAAATGCAAATGTTGGTACAGGAGGTTATCATTTCTTGCTCTTTAAGCTCTGTGCTTGCAGACCATATTTTATTTCCTTAAAGATCAGGTCTTTATCTTTTGGCACACGTGTATCTCTAAAGGTACTCCTTGATTCTGTAGTGTGCTGTAAGCCCAACATCCTCCACAGGCAGTGGAGGTTTCCTTTTGTGGAGTGACGACTAACAAGATCAGAGCCTAAAAATGTATCTCTGTGCACTTTCTGCATACACATAATACTTTTTCTTGTGAAAGTAGAAAAATAGTTGTAAATTAATTGACAGTGCTTACAGCCAAATGGCATGAAATGTTTCTGAAACAGCTGTAGCACTGGACACTCTTTTAGGTACAAATTGCTAGTACTGAGTTGGGCCCCCTTTTGTCTTCAGACCTACGTTAATTCATCGTGGCATACATTCAAAAAAGTGCTGGAAACATTCCTCAGAGATTTTGGTTCATGTTGACTTGCTAGCATCAAGTAGTTGCTGCAGATTTGTCAGTTGAAAATCCATTAATTGGATTGAGATCTGGTGACTGTGGAGGCCATCTGTGTACTGTGAACTCTGTCATGTCCAGGAAACCAGTTTGAGATGATTTGAGCTTTGTGGCATGACACAATATCTTGCTGGTTGGAGCCATTAGAAGATGTGTACGCTGTGATCATCCATTTTGGATCAATATAAAGCAGGATGAATCCATGCTTCCATTTTGTTTACAACAAATTTTGTACCTACCGCCCAAATATCACAGCAGAAATCAAGAATTATCAGTCCAGAAAACGTTTTTCTAACATTCTGCTGTCTAATTTTGGTGGGTCCATCCAAATAGTAGCCTCAGTTTCCTGTTCTTAGCTGACAGAAATGGTAGTGTGGTCTTCTGGTGCTGTAGTCCATCTGATTCAAGGTTTAGAATTAGAATAGAATAGAATAGAATTCAACTTTATTGTCATTGCACATGTCACAAGTACAAGGCAACAAAATGCAGTTTGCATCCATCCAGAAGTGCTTTAACCATAATATAGATATATTACAATATATATATTAGCCATAATATAGATATATTACAGAAATGGGTCTGTTATAGGTATGAGGGTACAAAATATGGGTCTATTATGGGTATGTTATAATGTACACGGTATGAAGATATGGTATGAATATGTTATAACTATAAGTATGTACAGGCTATGAACAGGATATAAATATGAAAACTATACAGAAATATGAAATAAAAAGCTATACAGAAATGAAGTATGAATTATACAGAAATATGAACTATGCAAGTTATAAACAGTTGTAAACAGTTGTAGAATTATAATTGTTGTATTGTACAGAATGATTGTCTATACAGCATTTACAGTAGTGCAGTTAAGTGAAATATGTGGATAATTTCTACAGAGGCTATATAAAGTGCTAGTGGTTGTGAGTGGTGGTTCAGTCCATGTTATTATTGTGTGTATGAGGGTACAGTTGTCCATTTGTTTGTTTTTGTCCATTGTGTGTGTGTTCAGTTATAGGTGGTTGTGTGTGTGTGTATGTTCAGTCCATGAGTTTAAGGTGGGTCAGATGTCAGGAGGCAGAGTTCAGGAGTCTGACAGCTGTGGGAAAGAAGCTGTTCTGGTACCTGGTGGTCTTAGTCCGGAGGCTCCTGTAGCGCCTCCCAGAGGGCAGGAGGATGAAGAGTCCATGTGATGGGTGACTGGGGTCTTTGATGATTTTCCCAGGCCTTTTCAGACACTGCTTCCTGTAGATGTCATTTATGGCAGGAAGTGGTGCTCCAGCGATGTGCTGGGCAGTTTTCACAACCCTCTGCAATGCCTTCCGGTCCGAGGCAGAGCAGTTCCCGTACCAGACTGTTATACAGTTGGTCAGAATGCTCTCGATGGTGCAGCGATAGAAGTTCACCAGAATGTCTGAAGACAGGTGGTTCTTCCTCAGAGTCCTCAGGAAGAAGAGGTGCCGGTGAGCCTTCTTGACCAGCTTGGAGCAGTTGGTTGTCCAGATGAGATCCTCGGAGATGTGGACACCCAGGAATTTGAAGCTGCTCACACGCTCCACAGCCGTCCCTTTAATGTAGATGGGCGGATGTGGGTCAGCATTCCTCCTGACATGTTGTGCATTTGGAAATGCTCTGGCTATTAGCTACTGACGTCTGACGTCAACAAGACATTTCCTTGCAGTGAACTGCCTATTGTCTCTTTTTGGGGACATCCTCTGTAAATCCTCGTTTACAACAGTTTGTGAAATACTGAGACCGGTCCACCTGTCACAAACAACTACACCCTGTTTAAAGTCACATAAATCACCTTTCTTCCCCACACCTAACTGCAGTGAAGTGCTGCCTTGTGATTTTTCAGCTAAACATTTGCATTAACAAGTAGTTGAACAGGTCTATCCAACAAAGTGAATATAATTAGTTTTAGGCCAGTAGATTGGTCAGAGAGAAATCTGCCTTTCAGATGACCGGTGTTGTTTCTGGCTATGGAGAGCCCACCAAAGCCAATCATGTGAGCATCCTCCCCTCACTCCCCCTGGCACTCAGATGTAAATAAGACACAAGCATTTCTTCCACAAATGTTGTCTTCCATATACCATATACATGAACACATATGAAGATGTGGCTGCTCTAATGAACCCCAGAGAGGATTTATTATGGTGCTTGTAATGAGAGGGAGGCCTCAGCCTCAGATTATAGGATGGACAGAGATGATTTAATCAAGCAGAAATGGAAGCAAGTCAAGTATATAATCAATATGTATGCTGGTCTGTTAGGCAGAGTAAAACAGCACTGACAACTTCAAAGGGTTGTCCTCACAGCTGCTTTAAACGGGTGAAAGAACAAAATAAAAGTAAGGTGAATAGAGAAGAAGTGCAACTACATCAAACAGTAAGTTTAAAAAAAGATTAAATTGTCATTATATATGTTTCTGTTTTTCGATTAATTCATCTGCAGGTCCAGATGATGAGATTGAAGCGTCTGTGCATAAAAGACTCTCGCTGAGCCTGAGTGGTTTTCTCTAAATAAGGATCCTAATCGCAAATAGTCTTATCTACATATGACATATTTTCCATCACCACCCTCACCAGCCACAATGATGTTATCTGTTATTGTAGGAGACAGCAGCGAAGCACAGAACAAAGAAAGATTAATCAACAGTACAACTCCAAATCCTTTTATCTGGCTATCAAATATAGATCTGATTCATGCTGGTTATACATTTTAAATTCCTTGTACGTTGATATATCCGACTGAAGTAAGACACACATAGACTTTATGCACAAAGCAGTTGGATGAAGAGATTTTGCTTTAGTTTCTGGGTTGTTTTTAAAATTGTATTTTCAGGAATGGACTTTAAGAGATTGATTTTCTCTTGTCTAGTGAGTGGTTCAGAAGTCTTAACCTCTTAGCAGTGACCTGTATACGAATCCCTACATATTATATAGCATGTCATGAAATGAATGAGTTACTATAGATCCACTGGTCAACAAAACAACCACCATCATTTCGGTTGATGAAGGGCAGGGCAATCAATACATACATCTTCACCGTACTGAATGTTTTTTTTTTCAAAGTCAGTGATTGTCCCATATTGCAGGTTTAGATTGAGAAAAGCTCAGGGACAAAATGCTCTTTGATAAGTTAAACGCTGTGCAGCAACTCCCAAATTTGTACTGCAGAGACCACTTTGTCGCTTTGGGGAGAACACAGCAGAAGCTGAATCCCAGCCTCCTGTGCTAAAGCTCAACAATATGCTGCAGCCAATAAAAAGGAGCCTTGATTGCTGGATCAAAACTGTCACACGCAATAGCAACCTGCCAGTGCTTCACCTGCTGAAAGCACAACCCCTCCATCTGTAATCAACAACAGCTGGGCAGCGCAAAACCCAAGAAAACAGGGGTGTCCGTTTTACTCAGTGTCACAATTTGGGGTGATTTTCCATACTGGACTCATTTTGGTCAAATGTTTCCCTTCACAACTTTATCTAAATGTTAATTGAAAGTGTAAGTTGAACAAGGAAAATCTGTATTCATACGTCACTGTCTGCATGCTTGGGTGTTTGGGCTGCTAGTCTATTCTTTACATCACTTTTGTTTCTCACCAAATCTGTTTTGTAGTCATCACTGTGGCCCAATCCTTTTCTTGCCCACCTTCTGCGAGCTAACCAGCCTCTTTCCTGTCTGCTTTGCAGACCCACATTTTGTACAACCCACTTCCTCCTTGTCTCTTCCTCAACTGTCCAACTTCTTCATCTCTGCCACCACCAGCATCTGCACTCACTTCCTGCTTCCCACCATTGTTGGACTTTACCATGCTACATAGTTTCATCAGAGTCTTACTTTCAAATACTTAATAACACAAACTCTATATTTCACTAAATCACATTCAGTTCTTTCACATGAGTTTCATTTAAACGCAGGGATATCAAACTCATTTCATGGCCACATGCAGCCCGCTGTGATCTTAAAGAAAAAGAAGTGCAATTTCCACTTTACATCTCAGTTTTTCTAAAGGATAAAAAAAAAATATTGCCGTAGTAAATGAAAGAAATGTGTTAGCATGAATAAGTAAACGTGTAAAATTACAGGAAAAGAAAGTGTCCTATTCTATCTTTCTTTCTTTCTTGATTCCAAGCTGGGACCTGGAACAAGACTTCCTGTGCACCGAGCTCGCAAATCAGCCACTTTAGCCAAAGTCCACATCGGAAGGAAGACCTGTGGTCTCAGTTAGTTTGCAGCACCAGGCATCCATCCTTGTACTTAACTTTTGGGAGGGGTTGTAAAAGAGATGAAACACGGGAGGTCAGTTTTCTCTTTCTCTCTTTTTTTGTTTTGCCTTTTTCAGATTTCTGGAAACTGTAGATTTAATTAAAATTTAAATCCATCAGATGAAATCAAAGCTTTGAGGTATGATGTGAGGTTCTCACTCAGATGTTTTTTCCCCTCTTTTTGTTTATGTTGTTTGACCTTTTTATTCACATTTCACATTTTACCATTCATGATGTGTGAATTGCAGACAACTTTACTCTTATTTGTTTTTAAATAAAGCCAGGATGCTAAACTAAACCTTTCTTTGCCACAAGGTTACTGAGATTGCTTAAAAATTTGTGAAGAAATTTACACAACTAAATAATAATATCAGCTAATTCATCATTCTGTAAAATCTGGTTTTAAGAACAGTTATTTTAGTTGAAGTGTTGCTTACATATTCCATTTTCACAAATGAACTTATGTGTAAAGAGCTTACGGATTTCACAGTGTCTGCAGGAGGATTGCAGAGTAATAGGATATCATCATTTTTCATAGGAGGCCCTGTATGCATGATAGATTTTTGGTCATCAGACTCCATAAGAAAAATCAAATCCATGCACTGGAATAAAGAACACAATCTTTTTTTTTAATATCCAGTGTTTTCTTTTACTTAAAAAAGTGAGAGGTGTTTCAAAAGTGCACACACAATACATTATCCATCAGAAATAAAACGTGATAAAGACTCATAGAAATATGTATACAAAAATGGCTCAACCTGGAATACTGATATTGAAAAAACAAACATTAACACTCGACTCTGTTGGGAATTTTAGAGTTAACTTGTCTCAGCGGCACTTTGGATAAAAAACTGGTGCTTGGCCAAAAACATGAGCAAAATAGGAAGGAAGCACTAACTGACCCGTTGACCACAATCCTCATTGGTTACCTTAAAACAGGAGAAAAAAAAACACTAACATACTAAACTAAATTCTAATGCTTTTGTACAGGAGTATAGATATTTACAATAGCATTTCATGTTTGCGTAGCACTACTTTGAGCTCATCTCCACAGTTGTTGCATCGTTGCCTCCGTTGACGTCATAGTCACCCACTGGCCCGCTGACCAGCACCTTCATGCGGTCGGGGAAGTCATCGAATTTGGGAGAAAGCAAGAAATCGTACAGAAGAGCTGCAGCCACACCGCCACACATTGGACCCACCCAGTACACCTACAAAGGGAGAGCTTCGATCAATGTCTGGCATCATTACAAGACAAAGAGAAACGCAGATTCCGGTCATGGTCAAAAGGCTTACTTTAGTCAATCTCTCTAAATGCAAAACAATAGGAAAGCTGTAACTGATTAACACATGCAGGAAGATTCACAAGTAATTGAGGCATCTGTCTGTTGATGAAATATTGAATTATTTAAGCTTGACATATAATATCCATGCAGAAAAAATGTGAGGTATGCGTAAAGTGATTCCCTCCCTCTGACTTACCCAGTGGTCTGTAAAATTGTTCATGATCAAAGCCGGGCCGAAGGAGCGAGCAGGGTTGATGCCACAGCCTGTGTAGCTGATCTGCAGTCAATCAACAACAACAAAAAGGCAACATGAGAGAATATCATCAGCAGGAGCAGAATCCTGCCATATCTGCTCCTGGTTCCCTTTTTACAAGTTATATATGAATGACGATGGCGTTAAAGTGCAACTTACAGCTGCCAAGTGTCCCAGGCAGACTGAGAGGCCAATGGCCAAGGGTGCAGAGCCGGTGACATCACGTCGTCTTTTATCAGTGACCGCAATGACACACAGCACCAGCTGGAAGGTTGCCAAAAGCTCTATGCCTACGCCTTGGCTGGGTGTGACGCCGTTGAGCTGTGAAAGTTAAGGGAGGAATCCAAAACAACACTTTGTCAGACTTTGTCAGATTTTGTCAGATAGATAGATTGTTTCCTAGCACAACCACTTCCTATTTAGTAGCTGCTGGAATTGCCCAGGAAGCCTGACAGCAATCTGGCAGTGCTGCAAAGTGCCACATTGCTTGTTCATATTTCTTTCTTGGAAAACGTGGTTATTGTTGTTAACATTAAGTGGAGCTGTGCGGCTTCTTGAGGTGGGGGGGTGGGGCTGGGTGATATCAGGTCCTACCAGTGTTGTTTTTCAGTAAGGAGAGAGCTGTGGGTGCTAATTACAGAGTGGTGTAGCATTAAGTAATAACTGCTCATTAATTTAAGTGAAGAATTATGGTATTCAAAACCTCAATTTCCAGAAACAGATTGCCAAAGTACAAGTGGGTGGACACTATATATATTTCCTATTTCTTTTAGCTGTTGCAGCATGGCATACTTTAATAATAATGTGTCATCACTATTCATTAATAAGTATTGACAGAATGTCCCAAGAACCGCATAATCAGGGCCAATTCAGCACTTACATCCTTGTAAAAGTTTCAGTTTTCACCATGAAAGTACTTTAAATACACACTGTTGCATCATCGCATCGCCGTGCTTTTATTTTTGCTATTAATGCAGAAATGTTTGAAACTCAAGATAAAGTTTATACTTACAGCGTTGAGCCCCAGTGCAGTATTGTTTTCAGGCCGTGTTCCATACACAATGCCACTGGCTAGGGCTGAGCCCAGCATCTGGGCAATAATGTACATGATAGCCTTGAACACACTGATCTGGCAGCTGGCAAGCATCCCGAGGGTGACTGCAGGATTCAGGTGGGCTCCACTGATGTGGCCTAAACTTTGGGCCAGAGTGGCAATGGCAAGTCCAAAGGCCAGTGACACCTTCACCTCTTGGTCTGGATTAGTGTTGTTTGTGTTCCCAATAGCTGTGGCGATGCTGAGAAAAATAAAAAGGGTCATCCCAACCAGTTCGGCCAGAACTGCCCTCCAGAAAGCCTTGCTCTTGAACTCTCTCATTTTGGCAGCTGTGGGTTTGAGCTGATCCTCTGTAAGATGTACTCACAAACAACAGCAACAGGCTGCATATATAAGGCCTGGGTTGATAATGGTTAGTGGGCGGGCTTTAAAAAACTGAAAGAGAGGGCCACACTGAATTAATGAGAAATCCAAAAGACTGGGCTCTCATCCCTCCCTCTGCTCCCTCGCCCTCCCTCCCTCGTCTCCCTGTCCTCTGGCCCCTCTCCCACTAACTCCCTGTGCAGTACTTTCTGGTCTTTGGACTTTCGTGAGTAATAGAACAGGATCTTTAAATAGCTACATCCAAAGGTACATTTTCCATTCATGCAAACATTTACAGTTTTGTGGCAAAGCCTTTTATTGTGAGGTTTTTAGAGACAAAACACGAGTTTGCTTTAAATACAGGTCCAAGGAAGAAATACAGGTTCACAGAAGGAGAATTTTACACATTTAAAGTCATCTTTTTCCTATTTATATTCATTTTAAAGTTGGAAAATTCTGACTTTGGGTAATTTCTGTTTTCTGTGCACTCACACCTTGGACAGCACATAAGGGAGTGGGAAAGAAGACAACTCCCACATAGTGATTTCAAGCTTCACCCTCCCTCCACTGATAAAGTTTACATGCCACTAGATTAGGAAACAGTTTTTTGAGGTGTTTAATCCTTTTTGGGTTAAAAATGGGGAACATTTATTATAGATGGCAATAGCAATTCATCAACCGAAAGCATGTTCTCTAAATAGTTATTAGTTATTTTGTTGACAGAGAGTTAGAGCACCGGCAGAGTGAAACATCAGCTCTGTGAATTGAGCTGCCTGTTACACCTGCCCCCTCAACTCAAGGCTACAAACAGCAGCTGCTTTAACTGGTGAATGTCTGTGGATGATTTAGTGAAAATCTGTATTAAGTTTTTTACCCAAAATTATAGATTCCTTTGAGAAATAGTGATGCACAGAATAAACTGTGTGGATGCACGAGTAGTTAAAGTTTAGTATATTCATGGCCAGAGAAGTGCAGCGCTCAAGCAGCTCAGTCAAAAATGAAATTTGAATCCCATCCAGCCTGGCCTCACTTACAGTTTTTCATATGAGCTTCTATTCTCCCAACGTCGCGGGACAGAGGCGACCCAGTCACATTAGCAATGACTTACTAACATTTAAAAGTTGATGGCTGGTTAAAGACCTAATAAATAATTTATCAATATCTGTTTGTCACACTGAATAAAAATATATACTTTCTTCCACTAGTGCTGTCTTTTCTTCAATGTTAAAATTGAAGGAATGACATGAATTTGAACCAGATTTACAAAGTAAGATAAAGAAAGGCAAACAGTGACATGTTGCCAACAGTCAGTAGCTGAACCTATAACAACAATGCCTAAGAGTGAGGGTTTCTTTCCAGATGGAAACTGTCCAAAATAAATACAGGAGCGGATTTAGGTAAAGCGGTGATGTATAAAGTTATGTAGACATGCGTAAGCTCTTTGGTTTGAAGAACAAGAAGACACAAACATCTGTTAAAGGAGTTAAAGCTTTATTGTTACTGAAGCTGAGGAACTTACTTTACGTCTTTATATATAGACCTACGTTCATTACGCAGTAGATTTGTATAGTAGCAGCTTTGTATGACTCACAGTTCAAAGTGATTCTTGTTCAGCTCATACTGGCTTCAGCCCTTCAACTAAGTTGTTTTAGCTCCTCTATCTTTAAAGCAACTCTTTCCTTAGGTGGGTGTGACTTCCGTGCCCTTAGCAGTGTGTCTGGGAAAGCTCACGCAACACAACAGTGAAGTGATAAAGTTGATTGATGGAGATTTTACGTCTTGAGAGTGTATGCTCTTCTCCTTGCACTTTGAAAATTGGTTAAGTTGTGTCAATGCCCTCCTCTCTGTATCTAGATCCTCTCATTAGGAGCCAGAAGTAAAAAGGTAAATCTTAAACTGAGTGTTTACAGCAGTAGTGTGAATCCTGAGCTTTTTATGTCACGTTCTTATGTTTTCTGGCCTCACAGTTTGAAACTTTGGCCATGTTTGATCTGAGCATTCATCAGCGTAACAGCATATACAATATGCTGTTACAGAAAGTAAGGAAAGGCACAAAAGTACGAAAAGGTCTCATTTTAACCAAAACCTGCGGTGACCAACATCATTTCTTTGGATTGTGTAAGATCACAAGTTATGAGTAGTCATGAGTAAATATGCACAAGAGGAGAGGAGTTCATGTAAGGAAAGAAAAAGAAAGAAAAAAGGAGTTTTGAGCTTAAAAAGATTCATATGTCTTAGTCATTGCATCAATTTCATTCAAAACTATTGCAACACAGAGATGAATATTTTAACCAAACCCTCAGTCTGATGTGTTACAACAATAATATAAATTAATTAAAAAACAAAAGCAAAAACACTTTATAAAAAATAACAAAACCCCAGTGTATTTATATTAACTTTGTGGCCTTGGATTCTTCATTTTTTCTCTCAGATATGAGCCATTTGAGGATATATCTTCAAATAGAAGGCAAACAGCATATATTTTGCTGTGACCTGTTTTGACAGAAATGTAAACAATTCCAGAAATCTTCCACAGTTTACAGTACAATAAATGTATCTGGATCTTATCACAGTTTTAACCACTACTGATAGTGTTCCCAAATCATACCTTCACGTCAAATCAGACTGAACTGTGATAACTGTTCTGACCGCCAGCAGAAGAATGTAGAAAATGTGTGAAAGCTAAAAAAAAAAAATTAAAAAAAATTTGCATTATATATATATTTTATATATATTTTTTTATATATATAAAAAATTGTAAACACACTGAAAAGCTCTGCGTATGAGATTTATGTAAGAGCTGTAATGGAGCTGTAATGAGCATTTTTAAAAATTTCCAGCTGTCAATGGGAAAGTTCATGGTGCGTTTGATTATTGCATCTCTTTTTGTTTCAATTCAGAGGTGGTGCATACCAGATATAAGGTGAACAGTGGCACTGTTACACCATAAAATCTCATCTATGCGACATAGACTGCTAAAAATCCTCAAGAGTTACACTGAAAACGCAGTGAATCACAAGAAGGAGCAGGAGTGAGAGTTTTTCTTGCTGAACATAGACAAAATCCTAACTCTCCCACCCACAGCCCAAAGACATGGTGTCATCATCCATAGGTGTGAATATGAGCATGAATGGTTATCTGTCTGTGTTAGCCCTGTGACAGAGTGGTGACCAGTCCAGGGATTGGAGGAGATTTGTCAGCAAAGAGTGGTTGTAGTTTTCCCCTGTCTTGCTTCCCCTACAACAAGAAATTGGTGCAACGAACTGAAAGAGTGGAAGATGAAATCAAACTGTACACATGCGCTGAGAGTTTGCTGGGAATGCTGTGGGTTAGCGGCTGAACAAACAAACTGCAGTATAAAAATTTGAAGAGCGTACATAACACAGAAAAGCAGCGACCCGCGAAATAGCCTGTGACAGTCAGGAACTCATTCTACTAATTGCTCAAATTCATCTAATTATTGTTTGGTCAGAAAGGGGAAGGTCGATAAATTAGTTCCTAAGCACATTTTTTTGATGTCATGGATAAAGAATGGCAATTCTTCACATTGATGATGAGGGGAATTTGAAGGGAGGCAGCAGAGCCAAAAGGACGATGAAATGATTTCTAGGGTTTTAGGCTGTTTAGCTTGTGTTTGACAGGGTGATGCATTGTCCAAAAAACATCCAGCTGCACACTCACACGCTCTGAAATCATCGCTGGTTGACAGGCTCCTTCAAAGACTCCTATTCATTGCCAGTGGACAGTAGCATTGAGGGGGAATCACAATCATGAGACTACAGCTGCATTTTGAGATTGGGTCAGTGAACACTTGAGCTGATGAGCTGACCCAGACTAGATAGACTATCAGTTATGCAACAAACAGAAAGCATAACGATGTTTAAAAAAAGGGCATGGCTAAAATTAACCTTTTTTTCAGTTCCGGCTTTTCAAACAGCAGAATAATCAGAAATATAACATGTAAAATTTACTTGTGGCGCATTTTAGTGGAGATATCATCTGAATTTCAGGAGCGGGCACACTCCTCCTTCATGCCCCCTCCGGCCTCAGGCTATAAAAGCCCCCTTCCTCCCTCTCTTCTCCTCTCATCCTTTCCTTCATTCATTTCTTATTAGCACATGGGGATCTGCCCGGCCCGGGAGCCGTCGCCAGTCCCCTTCGAGGCCTTCCCCACACCGCAGCACCAGTTCACACTTCCTCATCCCTCATCGCCCATCATTACAGAGGATGTGGTCCCAGCCAGTGAAAGATATGAACTCCAAAATTGAAAACTCAACTCCTTAATTATTACGTTTTGTTTTGACAACAACACCAACTAAACGGCCGTGTGTACAGGTATTGTTGGAGAAGACAGTTGAATTACGCCATTCCAGAAATTTCCTGCTTCCTCCCGGATCGTTTGTATTTGTTTACAAAATTAAGCTTATCTGACTTCCACAGTGGAAATGTAATTAGTGTGCTATAAGGAGAAACTATTTTGTTTTACAGCCATCATAGGATATCCTTTTATCTTTAACTAATTTCCCTGCAAGGGCTGCTGAAATGTTTTGATATTTTTGTGGAAACAGTATAGATTTGAGCGCCACTCCAAACCACTGATTATTGAATCTGGTGTGACCATTTGTGAAGAACTGATTTTCTTATAACAGTTGTATGAGTTGTATGTATTTATGTACTGTATTACTACATGCCAAGGAAAGATATGCAAGGCAGTGCAACACACCATTTTCATGACACCTTCAGGTTGTCTTACAAAAGCATGAAAGTATCTTATCTGTAGATCTCAGGTTTTTACAGGGCTAAACATTAACCAGTCTGTCTCATGATTTATCTCAACTGAAGATGAAGTTTCTTTGAGAAGAGGCACACTGAACCATCTTCTCTTCCTATGTTTTCACTCTGTGTGTGCTTCTTTGAGAGCAGCAAACACATAGGGAGTGGCTTTTATTAGGGGATGAGGTCCCCTTAAAGGTGAATTGGGGGTCCCCACTCTTTGCCTATTAATTGCTGTTGTAAAAGGCCTTACAAATGTCCTCTGCCTCTACAAAACCTATACAAAAACATTTTTTGAAAAGCTCGGTCAGGGGTCTGCAATGCCATGACAACATTATAGGCATTAAAGGCTTCAGTTGTACCACGGACAAGCACCTCGGTGCCCAGTGCTGCTTACTCCTGACTGGAAAAGTAGATTTTAAAACCTTAAACCCAACAGAGATCCAGTGGGTGCTCTTCACACTTTATAGAACAATTATGGAGAACAGTCACGACTACTTTATGATGACTTCACACTTGGCAGAAAAACAGTGTTCTGTGTAGTGAATCTCTCACCTAATAAAAGGCTTCTCTCAGATAACACTGCTGTGTGTGCTGAGCTTCCATCTTGGATGCCTTGTGATAACATTAACTTAAGTGGGATGTAAATCAGTTTACAAACTAATAAAACCCAGAGTGCCAGCAGATAAGAACAGACTTTAAACCTTCAGAAGGCTCATCCTTGGCTTTTGTCCTGCATGCACTTTCAGCCCTGAACTCTTTTCAGGGGCGGGGGGACACGTGAATCCGATGGGTTTGTGTTCATATGCATTTATTGTCAGGCATTTTCATTACTTAAATACTTTCTGCTCATTGGGCTACCTTTTGTGTATTTCTGCATCTATTGGTCTGATTGTCTGTTTTCTGGTTCCTTTGTGTCTGTATGTTCTGACCTGTCATTTTCCAGGATGATGAATTTTCCAAGGAGATTTTTTTTTAAAGAAAAGCCAGACTTCCTGCAGATGGAATCTAACCTTTGCAAGTGGAACCTGAATTTGAGAAGGAAGTTGGTTTTTACCCATGGAAATGTTAATGCCAGCCCTGCCTCGGAGCTCTTCCCCTGTGACCTTATCGCTTCATCTCTTTTGCACACAAGCATTTGATCCTTTGTTGACAGAAAGTTACTGTTTAATGCAGCAAGTTGATATCTTGCCACTTTCTTCAGTACTAAATAGCATTTGTATTTCAAAAAGCCCTGCGATGTCCACTACATCAGCTCTTCTAAAACAAGAAATAACCTGTTTCAAGAATGCTTTTAATAATGTCGTCCTTTAATTTTGAACAAAGCAGCAATCATGAACTGACAAAATCCTTCACTGTCAGAAATGCTGGTTCAACATCATTTCCTGTAATAGAAGACATGCACTGATCTGTATATGTAGTACATATAATTATTTCACTGCAAATTGTAGAACAGCCTCCATCCCAAGTGGGATTGTTTATATCCCACAAGCTGTAAATCGTGGTAGTGATATATGATACAGTATTACAGCATGGACTCACTCATATCATCTCAGCAGCTCGTGGGGGTCTGAGATAAGAAACAAGAGTAAACACTAACTGTCTCAGATGTGCCGAGATTAAGCATCGGTTCACATTTTATCTCACCTTAATTATTTTGTCACACCCATGCAGAAGTTAGTATGTGCCATTTGCAAGATTTATTGGCTAAGAAGAGATTTTATGATTTTCTTTAAAAAAAAAAAGCACATTAAGCCCTGATAGATGGTTAGATGAAACAAAAAAAAAAGAATCTACTACTATGCTGTTGTGAAAGCAACAACGGAGGAGTAGTATTTGACATGGAAGTCAAAGACCTGTTGAGCAACATCCTTTGGCTCAGCATCAAAAGGTGGGTGCTCATGCGATTGTTGGAAGAGACTTAGGGATTGAAAGTCACACACAACACACAACTATTATGACTACAGCGTTTTGCTCCACAAGCTAACAGTGTGAAGAGGGAACGCGTATGCTTATGTCAGACCTTCCCAAAGTGTGGGGCTCGCCCCCTAGGGGGGGCGCATAGCCATTGCAGGGGGGGGTATGAAAAGGGAAAAAAACAAAAAACAAAAACAACGCTTGGACACTGCTAGCACGGGGCGCCTACAAAAACGCAAAGCAGGAGATGAATATGTTTCCAAGCCAACTTCATTCTAAGCCAAAGACTAGAAAATATGGTGAAACATGTCTGCCCTTTGGTTTCACCTGCACAAGTGCCGAGGTAGGTCTCCCCTGCTTAAATGCTATTCCCTGCGTCGGGAGCAGCGCTGGGCTCTTCATATCACGGACAAACAGTATCCCACATTCTTGATTTTTAGTTCACAAACACTTGTTGTAATGACTAACTACTCCTGACATTTTGGAGATGTTAGCTCTTTATACAGTAAAGTTACAGTGGGATACAAATAATATCAAGCTGATCCTGCCACGATTTGTTCCCCCTGTCTAAATTGTGGACAAACAGTATCCTACAGTTGTTCATGTTTTGAAACCCATCTTGAGAGGCATTTTTTGAAAAATGTATTGATAGCAATGTTGAATATTATTACACAGGAAAAAAAAGGAGGGGGGGCTAGCAAAAAAAGTTTGGGAACCACTGGCTTATGTGCATAAATTGAGGCCAAAAAGTTAATCTTTATGTGCCTCACATCTGTTTAGGGCCATATTTGGATGCATAGGGTGTGTTCACATCTGTGTAAGGCCATCTGTTTTCATACTGTGAGGAGAAACAATGAAACCATTAGACTCTACCCTAAGAGACAAACATAGGGGTTCAGAACCAGCCTATTGATTTACATCCTCTGTAATGGACATTTGTTTTTTTGGTCTATATCTTTTGTCTTGTTTGTGCCACCCTACTAAATCCTGATGTACTAAATAGAGGACATCCTGGGCTTTCCATGGATATCTCATGTGTTTGGGTGGGCTCTTTTAGCTCCAAAGAGGAAGGGACTCACAAAAAAAGTTCAATGGGAAGATTCTTTTTTCCTTGGTTCTCAGGAGAATATAATAGGCCTCCGTCTAAAGAGCATGCTAATTAGCAAAGCATTGTTTCCAACTCTCTCTGTTCATAATCAAAGAGGAACTGCATGTTAAATCTGTGCAAATGGACTATAGGTTTATTTTTTTTTGTACATTTTATTTTTAGTAAGAGCAGTTGGAAGACAGCGGTTGAAGTTATGGTGAACAAAAATCCCGGACATTTCCTCAAATATTTTTAATTTCACTAAGGCCGCCAGAAGCGCAGTCTGGGATCCTACCCAGTATAAAACATCCATAAATTTGTCCTCTGTATGGTTCCCGTGTTGATCCTTCACATTAGATATTAAATTTTACTTGTGTTCCAATGCAGCTACTAGTTAGACTCTTAGCTGTACTGCTCATTTTACCACAGGGTACTGCCCGTCCTTATGGTGTTTCTTTGGTGAGTTTACTTTTTGTGTGATCATCAAAACTGATGTCCCAGTTTCAATGGACTTGGCTTGAAAAAAAGTAAATCTAAACAAGGAATAGGAAAAATGAAATTATGAATTTGAACAATCATGTTTCTTTTGGTGATTCTCAGCATATTACATTAATCAAGAGTTTATTTTGAATATTAATTCCCACAATAACCACAATAATTACTTTTTACTGAATGGATGCTAACCATTTTCTGCTAAAAATTTTTTTCTCTCTCATTTGATCAAATAAGAATGATAGAAATTATATATATATATAAAAAATTCTTACTTTTATTTTTCCAGTTTGAAGAAAATCCAACAGATTGATACCAATGCATGCATAATCAACATAAACCAGGAAGTGTAAAGTGCTACTAAGCATCCTCACTGAAACAAGCCACTGACAAACAAAACTTGGATGAATGGATGAAGAGATTTACTGTAGGAATGTCAGTTAGATTGCAGGTTTAGCCTGTAAATGTTAATTACCCCTAGTACAGTACTGTGGTTTTCCACTTGGACTTTCTAATATGATATTGCATCACCGACTGTTAAATAAACAGCTCTGTGCACTTCTCATTTCTTTATATTTTGGTGTTAAAATGGCAAATAAGCGAAGCAATTTATCGAAACATGCAGAAATACTGTGATAAAAATATGTATAAGATATATATAAGACAAAAACAGAGTTTGTACAGTTGTAACAAGATTGGAAGTCAATCTTTATTCTTAAAAAAAAGAAAAAGAAAGAAACCAAACAGACATGAACTCTCATCTGAAAGCTTTCTTTAAATTTCTTTAAATCAGGGCTCTCAAACTCCAGTCCTCGAGGGCTGGTGTCCTGAAACTTTTCCATGTGTCCCTGTTGCAACACACCTGAATAAAATTAGTAGGTCATTAGCAATGGCTTCTGTTTTCTTCTTTAGTTGTTCTGTTTGCTTTTTTTTTTCAAAGGATACACAGCACAGCATTTTTGTTTTGGGGAATTTTATCTTATTCCTGACATTGGCATTTTTCACAGATTCAACTAAAGAAATGGAAACAAATGATATGTTTTTGTTCTCTGCTTGTAACCAAGTGCTTAAAGATACAATTTAAAATTGTTTCCTTGCTAGGTTTCCTTTTATGTATTGACACAACTCCAGTTTATTCTCTGAGTTAGGTGCCTTTCTTGTACATGAATGGTTTCATTTTAGTGGCTTAACAAAAAGAAATTCTTTGAAAATGGTCAGGTACAAAGGTTGGACTGAAAGACTACTTTTAAAACTTTGTTTCTCTCCTTGGTGGCAAAATATAAAGAAATGAGGGGTGACTCAAGACTTTTGCAAAGCACAACATAACATAACTGACTGTCATATATCACTAAAACTAACCATATAGTGACTAATGTGGCTGCAATTTTTTGTGTTTAATTTATTTTTAAGTAAAAAATTTAGATTTCTTATATATTTTTTGCACTTTATAATTTTAAAGTAAAATTGCATTGTGAGAATGTGGCATCTTTCAGTATTACGTTTTTAATTACTCTAGTGACGTTTATGGTAAATGATAAAAATCTGTCTGACTCAACTTACTGAATCCTACCTACGTAAAAACAATTCTGTCTGCAAGGGAAAGCACAAGTCTTTCGCTTCCTGTGCCCACCACATTCTCTAAGAAATCCTGTCTGTGTGAAGGTCGTTGGTGATGGACGTCAAAATCCTCTGATGAGGTAAAAATCCATGAATCGAACAATGCGGGGAAATGCTGGGCGACTGGCGTGCTGGACATTGTTCCATACTACTTCACACTTTTCTTGGTAATGATCAATGACAGTTTTCTAGGTAGAGGCTTCTGGATGAGGAAGAGAGTCACAATAGGAACTGAGGTTCCTCTGTGTGACCTTGCAGCATGAAAAACTACTTTTTAACAGTGTTGGTCAAGTTATTTTAGATGCTGAATAGGGGACCTTTAACCTATCACTCCTTTAAAAAATAATGAGATGATTGTACATATTGGTATCAAATTTTATTAGTTGCAATGCATGTTTTATTAACACATCACTTTAATTCCACCTACTTATCCTTCTGAAAAAGTGCCTATTACTCTCTATTGCATAGAGAAGTAAAGATAAATTTCAGCTTGATTAGGAAGCTCCTTTAAAAACCTTGAAATTATAGGAGTCAAAAATCAGCCTCAACACAAAGCTGAGGGCATTTCAATATCTTAGGTACTTACAAGTTTCTCTGTATGTTGTCTTCCTAATTTTTCTTTAAAACTGTTTACACCTGTTGAGATGATTTGAGTTAAGGGACATGGTGCGTTATCCTGCTGGAAGCAACCATTAAAAGATGGTACACTGGCTTACTATGGTCATAAAATGGTCAGGAACAATAATCAGTTAGCTTGTTGCTGTGGTGCTTAAATTATGTTTAGCTGGTTGTAATCAATACACCACTACCACAACTGTGGTCTTCTACTGCTATAACATCTCCCTTTCTTTTAAAGAGTAGTTATTTGAATTACTGTTCAAAGCTCAATGTAGCCTGGCCATTATCCTCTGACATCAACAAGGCATCATTGCCTAAAGAACTGTTGCTCACTGGATATTTTCTCTTTTTTAGAACACGTAAACCCTAGAGATGTTTGTGTGTACAGTACATATGCAGTTTCTGAAATACCAACAACCATGCCATGTTCAAAATAAATTAAATTACCTTACATTAAGTAATTAAGAGGTGTTCTTAATGCTGATTGTACAAACTGATAGCTCACATAAAGACCCCCCTCCCATCAGATGAGCTGCTCCAAGAATACCTCAGGCAGGTGAAGAAATGTGGTGATGAGGAACAAGACGAGGAACTATCATGGAGCACTAAGTTCCTGCATGGGAAATACCATTGACAGATAGAGGAAATGGCTGAAATCAACAACTCCTACCAGTGGGTAGAAAAGTCTGGATTAAAGAACAGCACAGAGGCTCTGATGAAAGAAGGCCAAGAACAGGCTCTAAGCACCGGCCCACCACGGGTAACAGGACCCAACTGTAGATGATACAAAGTGCCCCGGACACTACACAACAGATAGTACCAGGATGTAAGACGCAAACTGAGGCCATGGACACTGAGAGGCACAGTGGCTGGGATAGTGTACAGGAACATCTGTGCTGCATATAGCCCCAAGGTCCCCAGGTCCAAATAGGAGACACCACCAAAGGTGTTTGAGAATAACACAGCAAAGGTACTGTGAGACTTTGAATTCCAGACAGGCCAACCAACCAGACTAGTGGTGGTTGACAAGGAGCAGAAGACCACAGTTGTGATAGATGTCACAATCCCAGTCAACAGCAAGATCAGGACGAAGAAAAATAGAGAAGTACCAGGGGCTGAAGGAACAGCTGGAGCAGATGTAAAAGGTAAGAAGAAACTACGTGAAATAATTTGAACATGATTTATTGAGATAGATAAATTAATGTACATGGTGATTAGACTCCGATGACCATCGTGGTGTAACCAAATTCCAGCGGTGATCATATTTAGGACAGGACCCTCCAAAGTCTAGAAGCGGGTGGTGGTGAAGTTGAAGACTGAAGTTTGGATGGAGTTCTGACTGAAGGGTCTGTGAGGTGGAGATGAGGAGGAGGTGGGTTGCATGAATGAGAATCTGAAAGGGAAAATGACGGAGAACACCGATTTAAGCTATGCGAAGTGGAGGCTGATTGCCCTGAAGAAGGCAGGCAAGAAGATGATTGGACGAGAATAATGACGACAGTATTGAGATTGACAGAGTGGGAAAGAGGTGGTGATGTAGAAACCAGATAAACAGACTAACACCCAGCAAAGCTGATTACAGATCTTTCTTAATGAACTTATGCATAGGCTTCATGAGCATTACGAGGTGTAACCCCAAAACTGTAATAGTGGATCCACCAGGTGTCTGTTCAGAAGCGAGAAAGTCAATGGGAGGTACACTGGGAACCGAATCAGGAGTTCATGTCCCTACAGGGCAGGTGTTGGCTTCAGCAGCACAGGATCTTCTCACACAGTGTTGGTCTCCAGGGACTCTCATGTCTGCTATTCTCTAGTAGCCATGGCCTTATCAATGGAAGGATGTAATCTGTGTGCTGCTTCCCTGCATTGTGTGTAATTGTTTCCCCTAGTGGGAGGATGCTGCCTTAGTCAGCAGAGGAAGATAATGGTGACATACGTTTCTCAAGGTAAGTTTGTTTGTGCGTTCGAAGAATTTCTATTGACGTTTTTGGAAAGTTGGAAAGTTATAAAGCATGGCGTGTCCCTGAAGGGGAAAAAAAAAGAACAGATACAAATCTCAGAGGGCATTTTCACACAAATCATTCAAAGAGATCCTCGAACCAAAGTTGCCACATTTAGAGTTCCTGAAAATCCCTGTGTGAGGTTTTATCTTCCAATTATAAATTGCTATCCACCACCTGAAATCCATTTAACAGCTCAGTTGTGTAGCTGCATAGCAAGAAGCATGCCCATTCAACTCCACTCCACTAACAGCAGTGCCAAAAAACTCTTTGCCAGACTGGTAGAAGAACAGAGGACGTCCTTGTTCCATTTCTTGGTGAATAACAAGACTGCATGCTGTCATATTATTACAACATTAGCACTTTTAACAGTACTTATCTTTCAACGTTACCTCTATGCATAACTTTACTGCTGTGCCAGTCAATCCATTTTTGAAAGGAAGAACACTATGGTTGACTCACTATCCAAATATGCGCAGTATTAGAGCTGAACAATGTTGTCACAATCTTAGGAGAGCTATTGAAAGGCTGGGAAGTGAAAGCTGTGTTAATGTTCTGTGTTTAATGACTTCCTGGGCTGCTGTTCAGCGGCTTTGACTAACACACTTTGCTACAAAAGAGTCCTATAACACTGCCCCCGAAGAGCGTCACACGTTACTCAGACTTGTTACATCAGCCACATGATGATTAAGGGGATAGCTATTATTCTCAAATGCTCTATCAGCAAGGAAATCACTCTCAAACAAATAAGAGGTTTGCTAGATTCCTCCACAGAGGCTTTACTAAGAGCAGTACTCTGAATTCTAGGTATGTAATACTTCTGTCAGGCCAAAACCAAACACACAAAGTCAAAAGTGTGACGATCTTGACAGCTAAATGTTAGCTTACTAGCTGAATAGTTAGCCTGCCTACAGTGGTTATGGTAGAAAAAATAACTACTCTTTGAAAGTATATCCTGCATTGAATTTTAGATAACAGCAATGGCTCTGTTCTGCTGTTTAGTGGGTTGAAGGAGCCTACACTCCAATGTTCTACAGCAGGGATGTTAAACTCATTTTACATTATAGCCCACTTAGGTGGGCTATAATGGTGGGCCAAAACAATAAAGCTACCCTTTCTGTCACCGTGAAGAAGTTTCACTAAACATTTAAACCCTGAGAGATCAATCTAATGTAACACAAACAAGTTAATACATCTCAGTATTTCTATGTGAAAGAGAAATGTAGCTGTAGTCAATGAAATTTTTTTTATTAGCATTCTCTTATCATGGCAAAACATGTTGGACAAAGTATAGAACGTATGAAAATGCAGTTCATATTTACCAGAGCCATCCAGTAAGCCTGATTGGTGTCTTAGCTGGGCAGATTCTGTGCCCCACCCCCCCGGCCTTATCTTTGACACCCTCATTCTACAGCTTTACATTTACCAGTATTATTGTTTTTTCTTAAACAATGACATATACAAAGAAAAAAAGTAATAATTATTTTTTTAAAAGAAGAGTAAAAGTAAAAGCCAAAGAGAATTTGCCATTTTACAGTTTTGTGGATAAAGTGTTTTTATGGTGCAGTTTTTGATGAATGTAGAATTTGTTGTAATTGCCACAGAATCCAAGATTTGTGAAGAATCCAGTTTGGCTTCAGGAGACTTAAGATTTCAGCTGTCACTTTCTTGTGCCACTGCTTCCCATTCAGTACTTTGTTATTCAGTAAGCAGCATCAAAACCAAAAGGCATAAACATTTGCTATATTTCTTACTCACTACTATAAAGAAGTAGCATACGTGGATGAAAGGAAGACAGGTGTAAAGGAGGAAAGGTGAACATGCAAGGCTGGTTTTGCCAAATGGTAGTGAGGCCTGGTATGATGTATGGTTTGGAGACAGTGGCACTGACAGAATGACAGGAGGTAGAGCTGAAGCTATGAAGTTTTTCACTTGGCATGACCAGAATGGACAAGATTAGAAATTAGTACATTAGAGGTTAAGTTCAGGTTCAGGGGTTTGGAGACAACGATAGAGAAACACGGTTGAGAAGAGGAGGCATAGTTGACATATTAAAGAAAGGTCACTGAAGATTGAGCTGCAGGGGCAAGACAAAAAGACGAAGACCTCATTTGTTCATGGATATCGTGAAGGAGGACATACAGAGAGCTGCTGTGACAGAAAAAGGACTCCAGGGATAGGGTGAGCTGGAGCAGAGGATTCACTGTGGCGACCCCTTAAAGAGAAAGGAGAAGTTTAAAATGCTAGCAGTAGCTGAATTTTCTTAATTTAACTGAATTACATTTAACAGCAGACTTTTCCTGGTCTTAGACAACAGTCTGTGTCTATAGTTGTTTATATTAGAGAGACTTGCAAATATTTCTTTTCACAGCCATAATTACCACTCGGTTACTGATGTAAACACTGTTTACAAGTGGTAAACTGCTAATTATGGAAACTCCGATATGACACAAAAGCAGCAATAGTTCAGTAAATAAATATTGCCTGTACAAAAGAAATAAAATAAAATACTGGAATCTGTGTCAGCAAGGGACCCTCCCTCCATACCTCTGCCTCCATGTAAATAATAATAGTCACAGCCTTATCTCTGTCTGCTGGCTTAATGTGGTCAAAAGGGCCATTACTTTTTCAAGCCATTACTTTATATGTCACATCCTTTTATCCAGGTGGATCCTCTTTGATGCAGAAACTTTCATGCAACCAAAGGACCAATGCAGGAAATGATATGTGCTCATTTCAAGTTGCACAGAACAAGGTCAGGAAACGGCTATTGGCAGAGACATAAAATAATACGACCGCTGGAGTTCACCTTTGCACTTTACCTCTTTAAATGACGGCAGGTCAGAATATAAATATCACAAAGCATAATTACCCTGTTATTTGAGAAGGTCAGTTCTACTTTAGCTGCTGATGGGATCTTTCTCTTGGTCAAGTGCAGGTCTGCTACCGTTTTTAATGCTGTTTCCTACCAACAACCCCCCATCCCCCCACCCATAGAGAGGAATAAAAGCTATTGAGGCAACCCGGGTGCAAGGCCCCTCTGTTGAAATGGGATCAAATGTGCAAGCAGAAGGCCGCTTCACGCCTATGCTAATGAGCACTGCCAAAACACTAAACGAGATTGAAACCTAAATCTGGTGCATAAACATTTGTTTCTGAGCTCTGAAAAAAACACCAACCCCCCAAAAAAACATCAGTGTATTTTCAATTCATTCCTCACTTGGACTTTTACACATCACTGATGGATGTGGCGTGGCAGAAGGAAAAAAAAAAAATTTAAATGATGACCAGCACTTTTTTTTAATTGAAGTGGTTTTAATTCACCGGCTGTTTCAGCAGTTACAATATTTTGTTATTTGTCATATTTCATCTGTGAGGTTCTTAATGAGAATCACTATATGAAGGAAGAGTGACTTGTCTTGGCTTGTGGTAAGCCATGAGAGGCTTAGACGACTCACCCATTTACCCTAGTGACACAAAATATATTATATATATATATATTATATCTAATATATTAGACTGCTTTGATTATAGCATCCCCATTCCCAGTCAGGGTCACGCAGTTTACTTCTGTTTAAACAAAAGGTCTGCACATTAAACGGTAGATTGAAAATGTCAGTAAGATGCTGGATCCATACGTCTCTTGTTATATTATACACGCATGCTGCAGGCATGTGCATGCATGAGCGGTGGTGTGATGGGTTTTCTTTTTCACTGAGCATTTTTTGCAATATTAAAACTGGTAGCAGAGCGGATGTCATCTGCAAATCAAGGCTAATCAGGCGCAAGGTCAGTCATTGTGACAGCCTGTTTCCAAGTTCAAACCATGACTCACAGTCTGAATTTCTAACTTGTTTACTTCTGGAAAGTCTGATATGTTTGTTGCATCCTCTCTTGGCGGTAGCTGCTGAGCTTCAGCCAGTCACTTGTATAATATAGGTATACGCTTTTATTTTTCTGCAGCACAAATTGTTTTAAGCCTTTTCGGTGAGAACCCCCCCGCTACACACACACACACACACACTTATTCAGCTTGTTCGTTGTCAGTAAATTCATTAAAAACTCAGAGAGGATTTAAATGGCCTACCCATTTGGACCTAGAAAACAGAGAAACACAGTCACACACAGTGTCTCACAAACTAAGCACCTTGTCAAACCGATTTCATTCTTTTGTATCCAGGATACGGATAAAACATTGCGTGTTATTTTTTTCTAGTCTATTGCGTGAGGCCAAACACAACAGACCCTAAACAATTCCTTCACATCAGATACTAGATACCATTTTAACACAAAGGAACTGCTCGGTCCCTGCCTATCGTGCACTGTACTAGCTTGTTCTTATTCTTCCCTTCAATACAAACAGCAAATCAGTAAACAATATTTTTGTACAAAAATATGTTCACTGTAAACATGCTGAAAGAAATTAGGGTTGGAAATTAAAAACTCAGCTAACACGGACTGTGAACGATCAATAGCAGACAGTTCTATCCATGGAGTTTCATTTAAGACCCTTCTCCCCCCCTTTTTATTTTTTAAAATTATCAGTGTTGAGAAATTTTAGGACTTCTGCTTGCAGTTACAGTGTAGTATAAATTTAGCTACAAACGTCCGATTTTATTCGGGGAGAGTAAAATGGGAGGACGGGAAACATCACTATTGGCAGAACACTTGTACAAATATTAGCATAACACTCTGCTGAACTCAAAATAAGGAAGGTATGGGCTTCATGTTATTCCTACTCAGTATCCTGCCATTGAAAGATGGGATTGGAACAAAAAAAATCATTATTTTATTATGTTGTATTCGTGATAGTCTGTTTCAGGATTTCCTGTCTTGTGGAACACAACAAGAACACCGGGATGAGGTTTGTGAACATTTACAAATCTGTTTGAGAGGAAAGAGACACCGGTGTGTATACTGCTGTCATCACTCTCAAATGATCTTTAGAGTCATTAAGTGTAAATATAGACCATACATTATGTATAATGACATTCAGAAGAGGCTTTCTAGGCTGCCTCAGAGGTAAGGAGGTCCATATGGAGATCACTTTATTGTTGCTGTTATCAGGGCATACCTCGCATTCAGCAGAGGCCCAAGGGCCACCCACAAAGTTCACATTAAAGGAATTCTGGTTTTTGTTAATATCCTTATTGCTTATTCTTCACTAGTGTGTAAGGTGAAATGGGAACGCATCATTCTTTCATCATCGTCCTGTTGCCATTTTCTTGTGTTTGATCAGCTTAAATTTTGCAAGCGATGAAAGACCGGGCTTCGTCTGTGAATAAACCAAAAGAACAAAGACGATGTTCTTGTATTCACTGGGCAGCTCTCTGACTAGAGGCTGTTCGTTAAGTCACATGTCATTTAACATTACTGTCACGATTAAATTATTATGATTTTGATAGCTGTGGGAGTAGAAAATGGACAAAACTGCTGCATCATGCTACATGCTAGCCAAGTGGAGATAGAGGAAAGCAAAAAAATAAGCGCAGTCCACAACAAAAAGGTTATGAAAAACAAACTTGAGAAAGCTTGACCTGAACCAATCCATTGTGACAAGAAAAGGTTTACAATGTTATTAAAACTCAGCGGTCCTCCTTAATTCCACACATTGCTGGATCGGGTATAAAAAGATTTTTTTTTTTGTGGGAGTATAGGTCGTGATTTTCTTTTTGGACTCTCAGTATCTCTCTGCGGTGGGGAGTGCTTACCTAGGTTTGGCCTGAGAAAAGAATAAAAAACGCTTGTTTCGGATGAACCTTTGAAAATCTTACGATCTAAACTGGAATAATTTCTCAAGTTTAAGATCGTTCTCATGATTTTTAATGGATGTCTTCATCTACTAACGCAGGATTTGGCAGAACACCACACTGTGTTTGATTTCTTTCATGTGGGAGTTCTTCGTACTCTTAGTCCTAACTTTTATCTCCCTATGCTTCTCAGTTTCTATTAAAAAAAACTGAAGGTAAACTCACACTTTTGATTAGTTTTTTTTCTCAGCCTCAAGGAAATGTCCAGCTCCTTGACCTTCAGAAATGGCGCCCTGGGGAATAAGCAGGCAGGAGTTGTCTGCTACCCTCCACCCCAGCTGTTGTAGCCATTGGAGGCACTTAAAACAACAAGTGTGACACAGGGCAGACTGACTCCCATCACCAGCGAAATCAACAAAGAGCCCCAAACAATTTTTCCTGAATAAATCATTGTTTACAGCAGTGCAAAAACTTTAAATAGGAGACTGCTTGAACTTCCTTTGAATTATGTTTTGTGATTGCTTCCGACTTCAAATTGTGCTCGTGGATATTTTGGCAGCAAGCTTTTTCTTCAGTTTAGATGGCATGCTGTGGCACAATCACAGTACGAGTGACAAATTCCTCTCATTCCAGATGCGCCAGCACAAGATCTGCACATAGGTTTCTGCACTGAATATTACCTTCTAACCTCACTGTTGCCCTCTAGTGAATGTGGAAAAGTTTATCAGCGTGTATGCAATTGTCATTTTAGCTCTGCAGAAAGTGGAAAATGTACTGTACTCTAATCATTTAGGAAGGCAGATGACACATCCGGTACAGACTTTGTTTCTCATAGGCAACTTTAATATAGGGGGTTGATGTGTTAGTTTTAACGGTTACACATTGAAAACTCCTAATGTAGGTTATATGGGCTATTCTCTTCACTCTTGTCTACTGATCCATCTACCCACATTCCCTAAACCATTCAGTCCCTTTTCTTTATATTCAATCACTGTTGTCCTTTTAGGCTGCCCGTTGTGAATTACTCCTCCCTCCTGTCTAACTCATTGGGTTGAGCAAGGCATCTTAGCTAAGTCTCCATCAGCCATCTGCTTATTCTGCTCCTCCATCACCAACACGATCCACATCCTGCCTTCATCGGGGAATCAGCTCCATATTGCTGCTTGTTACTGCAGTCCTAACTGCCAAAAAAATATGCAACAGATTTCCATGTTTGCATGTTTGTGTTTGCAAAGACTGCGTTTTTCTTCCCAATGACATCGCCTTAAAACATCATTGCCTTAATTTTTTTGCATGTGAAACAGACAATAACATAGAACAGCCTATTAAAATCTCAAAGTTTGTGTTTCACTTTAAATCCCCTCTAAGTACACCAGGTCACATTGGTTCCAACTCAAACCTAAAAGTGTGGCTGCTATTGTTTTATAAGCATGCAAATGTCACATTTAAGCAACACTGGCATAAAATTACACATTAACAACCAGACGGGAGAATATGGATTGCCGAATCTTCCCCCTCTTCACAGCACCATTTTTTTTTTTGGGTGGGGGGGTGTTATTTCAGTTTTACAAGTTTAGCTGAATCATCCCTACAGTGTTGTTTCATGCTGGCTCGTTGTGAAATCAATTTCGCCTGGCTTCAGGCTGACTGCATAGATTCTAAGCGAGTTTTTCTTGTTGCTGACAGTTGTAATGAGACAGAAGGCTTCATGGCATCTGGTAACAGAGGAATATGAAGCAAACGACTGAAGCAAAATCAGCGATGAGACAAAATATGTGTGGCTCTGCTGCTGTGATTACTCGTAACCTTGTTTTTTTTCGGTGAGCAGCATAACAGTTCACAACACGTGATGCACAATGACCACGGCTGAGCCTTTTTTAGCCCACATTTCTCGATGGCATCATGTGAATGTGATTCTGCCTCTCTTATTATCCACTCAGTTTATTTTAGTCGCATAAAGAGGAGCCAAAATGATACAGTAGTGTGAGTATTCTTAGTACTGCCCTTGGATGTGACTGTAGGTGAAAGATCAGGCCAGTTCAGCATTATGAAACATCAAAAATACAACAAACGTCCTCATAAGAGGAATAAATCTTAATATATTAAAAACCACTGCAACAATCTAAGGAAATGAAGACCTGTGTACAATCTCATGATTCAGTCTCAACTGAATGCACAAGTTAAATATGCATCTGCTGCTGCTGAATGCTGAACAAGTACAATCACACATGACATATTATGCTGTTGCCTCTCATTAGGGATAAGACTGTTGCCCAGCAGAGGGCAACATTTACTTTTTTTTTTTACTATTCCTTCCATTTCAAATTGTCGCTCATGTCCTTTGCATGATCTGTAGACACGCAATGCACACGTTCAGTTGTTTTCATGATCTTTTTTAATGAATATTGTCACCGGCCTCTGTGTTTATAGCACTTTTAAACCCTGCTGCCTCTGTTTACATCATTCGTCTCTTTTCAGCTGTGACAGTTCTTGTTTTGTGCCACGTCTTTTGTTAATTTCCTCCACTCGTTTCCTCCTTCTCTGCTCTTTCAGAACCTTTAGCAGAACCAAAATACAGTGTTTAATTAACTCACTCTTGTGAAATAGAGGTTAAGATCACAAGTTGATTCCCGTCCTTGGGGTGTTGTATTCAGAAACTGAGGTTAAAATGTTGATATGAATACCTGCATGAAACCCCCATAAAAAACCCAGTCCCTGGGATCCAGAGAAGGATGTACTTCACATGGGTTGTCTGCATATCTGTGTCTGTATCCAATCACATTGGAGGACTATTTCTTATGGTCCAAATGAAAGAAACATACCTTTGCGAGCACAGACCCTTTTGTAGTATTCTTGCCCCACCTCTAAAACTCTGCCATGACCTTGCAAGAAGTGCAAGAGAGGAAAAAAAAGCTAAAGAATATATATAAAAAAACATACGAATATCTGAATGCAAGGAGTGATAGATCGCTTTCCCACGCTTCCCACGCTCACTCATAAAAATGTTTTATAGTGACCTTTCAGAAGATGTGGCACTTGAACTTTTTATAAACTGTTTGAAATGAAAAGTTTATTCAGCTGAGTGAAAGGTCTGATATGCACTCGGCATATCACAACAAAAAAAGTTTATGCCAGCCGTGAAAAAGATACTTTAATGTCAGGAAAATTAAGATCTGATATGTTGTACAAATAGTTGTTCATGTGTCTGCTGCTGCGTCTCAAGTCACAAGTTTCCACCCTGAAGAAGAGACAATAATTGTTGTTATATTTTAATACCTCGGTGCCACTAAAAAAAGGCCTTGTCCAAAACTACTTTAAGTGTCTAAACCTGGATTCTTTTATGTTATTTTTTAGTCATAATTTTTTTCATTTTTCCTTTTAGCATAGGTGGTTTGAGGGAGACCAGAAACACACACCTGTTATTTTATTTCCCACAAAACTTCCATATTTATATTTTTATGTGTTCACACCATCAAATACGGCTACATGAAGTGCTCTACCCAAATTATTACCTGGATGTTGTATCATTGCCCACTGCTTGCCCTTAGCAGTCGTCACCTTGGCTGCGTAGCAGAAAAGGAGGGATGACCAAACAAATTTTCTGCACCACTGAAAAATGCAAATGTCAGTGTTAGGTGACAGATGTGTTTTTTTAGGGACTGAAATTAAGCCTCACATTACAACTGCAACGGCTACAGCAGCAAAAGACCAAAGTGGGTGCTACTCCTGTCAGCTAAAAAGGAAAAGGAAAATGAGGCTACAATTTGCATGGACTTAGCAAAATTGCACCACAGAAGATTGTGAAATGTTGCCAGGTTCAGATGAGTTTTGATTTCATTTCTTTATGTCCAGCAGCATAACACATCATGTCAAAAGCTCAAGTCATCTCTAACTGGCCACTAGAACATGACAACATTCATGTTAGTGTTATGGATGTGCAGCAACTGTGCGATGCCACCGTGTCAATATAGCATGGCCAAAACCTCTGAGGAATGTTTCCGGCACCTTCAGTAGTTCTGAAGGCAACAAGGGGTCAAACCAGTATTACCAAGGTGGTAAGTGTAATTTCCAGTAAGTGCAAAGCTTTTGTGTTCAGTTTGAAACAACACTACCCTGACACATATAACACAACTAAACAGAAAGTGTTCAACATTTAAGTGTGCTGTATGTACTGATGTGCGACACAATCCCCCGTTTCACACCATCCTTCCTTTATGTTGATTTCCTGCATTGCGGTGATGATACGTGTTGCTGTAATTCTCATTGCTTTAAAACAGACTTTGAAGTCTCGTAAAATGCTTTGAGAGCATCAGGTTAATTACGAGATGTTTGTGTGTTTGAAGTGATGCACAGGCTGGATTACAGTCTGAGGATCTGAGCCCTAACCCTGTTTAACACTTTGGAAAAACACTTTCATTGTGATGACTGGCGTAATCTGCACCACATGCTAATCCAGCTTCCTCCCTCTGTTACTCTGCCTGTGTTCTGGGGTTTAGTTAAGCTTTAAAGTTCAATCCACCCTAGTTTGCTGTTTTATTGCACTTTTCTTCTGGTTTATTGCACTTCTAATCAGCTTGAAATATGAAAGACTCCATCAAACTTTCTGTTTGCTCCCAAATGTGTATCAACCGTTTTCACGCCAATCTGCCTTGAGTGATGATTAGATAACCTGCGTCAAATGCTAATCCAATTAACTGCCATACCTGAAGTATTGTACAGCAAAGGCAACCAGGTGAATTTCTTCCACACTTGGCAGACTATGGCAATTAAACGCACACTCACATGCACAATCACACAAATGTATTAAATATGCAAGCAGGGCTCTTCTCCGCTGCCTCTGAGGACGTGAAGGAGAAATACAGAAGCAGCAATTTTCCTGATGAAACTGCAGGTGATCATTCATATTAATTTCAACTGTATTCTCACTGATGATCTGGATCACATTTAACAAGTTGCCTTAATCACCAAATGAGACATCTGCACAAAAATCACACATTTGGATTTTAGTGGCTCAGATGTAAGGCGCATGTAGCTGAGCAGTAATAAGTGCACATATAATATTTGCTGTTTTTCAGTGTGCAAACATTTCTAAAGAGTCAATAAAGCAGTTTTTCTTGTTTCTGCCTTTGTTTAGTTACTGTAAACCTATTGAATCTTTTGTATAGTGCTTTTCAACTCTACTTGAGCACTCAGTGTGCTTTGTACAAACATGTCTCACTCACCCATTCACTTTTTTCTATTTTCTAAGTGTTTTCTATCTAACATTAACACTCTAATGAAGGCATCAGAAGCAACTCTGAAGCACCTCAGGGTTCAGTATTTTGCCCCAGGATACTTCCAATTGGTAGATGACCTGCTCTACTTCCTGAGCCGCATCCTCCCAACTGGAAGTCAGTGATTACTGGAGTCCAGTCCAGGTGCTCCAGGTTTTTCTCATATGATCTTTTTTGGTTTTTAGTGAAATGTCTTGATAAATATTGGAAGGATAAACAAAATGTGTAAAGGAGCCCACATGGGTCAGTCTAATCTCTCAGTAATTGTGGTGATGTTTCTTCTAGTGTCATCATCAGGTAACAGAATCTAAATTTGTCCTCCACTTTAGTTTATGACCTATTTCCAATTAGCCAAACGCCGCTGTAGCCGTGGAGCCTCATACAGCCGATGTAGACACTGAAAACACCAGAATTTTTTTATGCGGATAAAAATGAAACAAATACAATCCCAAGCCTTCATCCATTTGGTCTTTAAACTTCTAAAGGTTTAAATTGTCATAACAAATAAAATAAGATGAACCTCAGCTTTAGAAAGTGGTTTGGATCAAATTTATAGTTATTTATGAGTGAAATTCATAAAAGTTATTAATAGTAAACTTTCACCTTTGGATAATCCAAAGCAAAGTCAGGACTGTAATCAACATTTCATGGATTTCTATATAAATTCTGAAAGAAGCTGTCCTTGGTTTATATGAAGTCATACTGCAGGGCTCTTTGACTGACATTTATCTTTAGAGACTGTTTCTAATGCATGTAAAAGCTCTAAAAAGGCACTTCAAAGATGCTGAAAATGAATCCAGCAGCGCTAAACAGATGCATGAGAGATTCTTCATGCACCCCATTGGCATCAGAAAACACAAGAGCCAAGTACGCTTGATGGAAATATCACCCATTTATAAATCATTCGATGTGACAGTAAAGATGCTGTTATTATACAAGAACCCAGCTGTTGCTGAAATTTCATGTCATGTCCTTGCTTTTCTAATTGGACTTTTATAGTACTTGAAAAAGGATGACACACACTGAGATGCACAATCAAAATTGTGTAGTATATATATATAAAAAAGTCTATTGTTTATTTTACACCTACACAGTTCGGATGAAGCCCCCCACAATGATCTATTAGCCTTATTACAGAGATGACCAAGTAAAATATAGACAAAACATGCTAAACAACCTTGAATTTTACACCTGTATAACTAGGTGAAAACAGACATTTATACTGTATCCTTTAACAGCTCATTTCAGCTGCTTGTTTATGGTATATCTCACATAGAAAAAAAATGTGCCTCGAGTTCTGTTTGTGTGAACTAGAGAGTGTGTGTAGGTGGTGATATATGAAAACTTGGAGAGAAAATTGAAGGTGAGCAACTTCAACTTCAGTTGAACTTTGCCTGAAACCTTCATGATCTGGATTATTGGATAACAGTCTCCCTTAGAGCACACTGCACCATTTGCCCAATCTGGTTTTTACCAGCTTTGTAATAATTATCTTCAGCGACCTACTGTGAACTTGTAAAATATACCCAAAACATATCCATAGCCAACCAGTCACAACATGTGTCCATCCCTAAAACATACACAATAACCCTTGGTGGGTTTCCTTTGGACACCCCAAGACTAACCAGTGATTCCACATTTGCCATGGATGTGAAGTCGTAGTAAACTTCATTTGTGGGGGCAGCAGTCTGCACAGAGACGCTTAGAATTCCTTACTCCAGCTACCACAGTCAGCTCATAGTACTTGGCTGGACCCCCTTTCCCTTCTGAACTGCTTTAATGCTTCTTTGCATAGACTTAACAATGTGCTAGCAACATCCCTATGCTCTCAGACATTTAAAAAATATTCACTTGGTATTTTTTCACCAATTGAATATTTCTTGCCATGCTTTGGGACACCATTACAACACCATGATCATACTGTCCATAAGAACTCTAACCAGTAAAAAGCGAGACTCATCAACTTTTTCCAGTCTTCTGTTGTTCAGTTTCTCTGAGCTAGTGTGAATTGTTGCCTCAGTCTCTTGTTCTTAGCTGACAGGAGTGGCACCCAGTGTGGTCTTCTGCTGCTGTAGCCCATGAAGAAGATGCTCTTCTGCACTCTGACCATTCTCCTCTGACATTACCTAAATATGTTAACCAAGAAAACTGACACATCTTTTTGAGACCATTCTTTGTAAACCCTAGGGGTGACTATGTGGGAAAATCCCACTTCAGCAGATTGTCTCGAGTATGTCTCCATGTCTGAATGCACTGAGGTGCTTCTTTAAAGATTGGCTGATTAGATATGGACATCAAAAGTTAAACAGGTACCTAATAAATTGTCAAGTGAGCACTGAAACCTACAAAAGATTGTACAGCTGAACTAAAAAAAAAAAATTTTTTTTAGAATACCTAAGGGTGGATGTACAAAGTTGCAGCATTACAAAAATAAAGTGCTGATCATTAAATTCATAGTCATGGCCTTTTGTGATTCTAAAACGATATGCACAAAGGGAATGCTAACACAGTTTAAATATTTTCCACACTTTAACAGCAGATGAAGCACTTTTGTAAATATATTTTCAACAGCTCCAGAATTTGCCCTTTTTTGATATCACAATGGATTTTTTGTGCTGAAGTGGCTCACCTGTAGAGTCAAATATACTTTGCATTGATGCAAGTAATTGAAATAGCATCTTAATAACTGGCTCAGATCAAGTGCTTCACTTTTATTATGTCCCTGGGCACAAAATAAAGGGAAAGAAAAACAAAAACACAATTTGTAACACAGCCCAAATGAAATCCTAATATTATCCATGAATCTAGTGAAAGAAGGGGTTGCTGCAGGTATTCAGCCGGCTGTTCAGGAGGTTGTCCCAAGGCCTAGGAGCCTTGATGGAGAAATTTTATCATTTCTATTATTAAATAACTTCACTTTAACAATTGCAAGGCCAGGGTCAGCACAGTTTCATACTGGTGCAGCATGGAATAACGAGGCTTATTTTACAGTGTCAGCAACAACACACACTCAGCTTCATTAGGCAGGCCTGCTGCCTGTTCTGCTCGAAACAGTGTTAGAGGTTATATTGATTTACCTTCATGTTCAATTTGAGGGATGTTGTTGGAGGTGTTGTTTCTGTTTAGTCTGCTCCCATCAATCTAAAAGGGGTGAAATAAATCTTACAAACACATGCCTGTTAACACCAATGCACCTAATAAACTGGAAGATAATGTATTGCTGAACATTACCACAACACGCCTTCTTCCACCAGCATTCACATCAAGACTGGGCTGGCCAGAAAAGCACTGTCCAAACTTCTTAGATGGCACTTCGCCTCATGAAAATATAAAGCTAAAAAGATACAGCAGGATGCAGGTTTAATAAAACATGCCTTGAGTGTCTGACAAGACTGTGAGACTGCAGCCACTCCTGCAGCTGTGTGAGGGTGCGTGGAGGCACAGCGGTGCTTTTCGCTAAACGCTTACATCAGCACACCAGCGTTTAAAGACGATTATTATGCTGATGTTTGGCAGGCTGTTTGCCATGAAGATATGTATTTCTCTTAGGAGAAATAAGGAGTTGCTTAGCAAAGTAAGCAGTTGGATTGTGAAGAGTAGCTGTTGAACTAGCAGGTGAAATTTAACAGATTCGGTTAATTAAGATCAAATGGCTGACCAACAATGGCCATTTAAACATGTCAAACTAATCCAAAAATATTAAATAATCAAACTTGTTATGACCACAGTTGTACTTTTTCAGTGTGTGTTTGAATCTCTGTAACCTGTGTTTTCTCCTTGGGTGCTGTATTTCGTGGACTCTTGTGGCTTAAATCGGACATGTTTTTGTAGCAACCCCATCCTCGAGGTCGTAACAGTGACAGCTTCATGAATATGACAAATATGAACTGTGACATCGAGACATGGAGACTTTCCTTCCAACCAGAAGTCTTATGCATTATTCTATTGAGCAGTGGGACAACATTGTAAATAGGTAAATTATTCAATCTACTTACTCTCACACATTTTGGTGCTCTTATTGAATCTCAAGTGAAAAGCATGTGGCCAAAAGCGTGAGCTAATCAGCTGAAGTGTTCCTCGCTGTCATCTCCTGGCTAAAGCCCTGTCTTTGCAGAAAGATATACCGTTTCATCCACAACATAGAATACAGACACTTAGAGATAAGTGGATGAACTGCAGTTTGTGCACAGCTACGCTCTATTATCTAGCCTAACAAAATAGCATAACAAGTTACACGGCAGCAAATAAATGCTAATGTTCCAGATCAGCTAGGTCAGAGCAAAATGCTTCCACCCACACAGGCTTTGGAGAAAGCAGTTTTCAGCTGATTGATCATTTGTCAAACTGCTGATTGAGTTCTGATTATTACCGAATGGAAACACGCAGCATGAATATTATATGTGGTCAGAGGTAACTGCACCCCTATGATCTCATTTGAAAAGGGAGATAATTGAATGGATCATAACCAGCACCTAATGGTGCATTCTCTCCAGGGATTGTAATGAAATATTCTGTAATTGCTCAACAATTTTTGGTTCATAAATTCAGAAATGTAATTTACTACAGCAAGTCATAAATTATATTATACGCTGACATAAGCCTGAGAGCTAAAGAATAGAAATAGGGTTAAAAAAGACATAAGTTGCACGTTTCAAAGACTGAAACAATGCTGGAAAATTGAGTTTCTAATGGGTGGGAATGGTTCCTGATAGTTATCTCTGGGTAAAATATAAAGTATTTATTATATAAACACACATTCAACCATTTGCACCAGATGGCCGCCCCTCCCTGAGCCTGGTTCTGCTGGAGGTTTCTTCCTGTTAAAAGGGAGTTTGTTTTTTCCCCTGTCACCAAGCAATCATGCATGAGGTGTGTGTGTGTGTATATAAAACAGGTTATTGTAGGGTCTTTACCTTACAATATAAAACGGGCATTGAAGCAACTGTTCTTGTAATAGTAATAAACCTGAACTAAAACAATATCAAAGCCATTAAAGTCAGCTTTGGTATGAAATCAGAAAAAAATTCAAGACTGTCGTACATTTCTTTTTCTAACTAGCTCTCATTTCAGGGACAGATCAGCAACAGGTGGTTCCTCCTCTGCCTCAGTTGTAACAGTTTAATATCATTATATATATATAAAAAACTGAAAACCTCCTTGTAATGACTTTGGACTTTCTGGTTGCTAGCAGATTGCTGGAGCACCTGCAGTTTGTATTGAAGATGCCAGCCTGTCTGCAAGCACTTTCCGGCTAGTGGTGAAATTTGAAAAACTGCTGTGCAAAAGTTGTGTCACTTGGCTTCATCCAACATGTTTTAAAAGATGTGACTTTTACTATGAAAGCAAATATTTTTAATTGAGAGCAATCGGCTCCGTATACTTCTTTATAAACAGTTTTACCTGGTGACTTCCAGCAACCTTGAGTAACTGCTCAGCAACCAGTCAGGAAATACCTGTAAATGCTATGGGTCTGTAGACTGGTCTCTAGGCATGTGAGACTGAAAGCTACAGTATACTTCAATAAACTAAAAATTTAAATAGTTATAGAAGTATATCAAGGAACAATCTCTAATATCAAATTGCAGAATCACTGCTCTCTGGAATATTTATAAAATTCTGTAATTTTAGGTTTGTGTACAATATTTAAACTGCTGCCTTCTGTAAAGGTCAGAGTGAAACTATTTGAAATTAAAGATAAAAATGCATGAAACAGTAAAAAACTATTTCCCTCATTAAAATCACATGGATACAGGTATCTGCAATGCTGATATATTTCGGAAGCACTTCATCAGTGCATATATTTATACATTTTTTGATTAACCATATGTTCACCTCTGTGAGATATAAAGTGGCTACTGCAGATTATTTATCATCAAAGGTGGAACTTGCAGTTCTGGATCATTTTCAATGTCACTGAAATCTGTGAAGTGATTACACTGTCTTTGCAGAGTCTATTACCATATTAATTAGAGTTAAAGCTCATGGGGAAGTGAAAGTTTCTCAGCTTTTTCCTTGTGGGTTTAGATGCATTTCCGTTCTGTTTGTCTTAGATATCCCTAATGATCCCTCTAGACAGGATCGCTGGACAGGTCGTGAAGTAGTTGTGCAGGCATTAGACCAGTGTTAGCACACATGGAGACAATTATTAGGAAGAACTTCATTATGCTAAGCCACTCATTTTTATTTGGTCTTTGGTTACGACAATACAATGAGAGGGGAGGTAATGAGCAGGTTGCATTATAAAAACCAGATAGCCAAGCAGGCAGGATTGAAACAATTCCATCAGCTGCGCACGGCCAAACATCTAATTTACTGCCCTGATATTTATTCCTGTCCACATATGTATTACTGTGCCCTTTGTTTAATGCCAAAACTGCTCGGGTAAATATGCAGGTACTGCTGATTGATACGTTGGCCCCCACTTTCAAAGCCTTGAGATTGTTGAAGGAAACACAATGAAAAGAAAAGACCATTTCCACTTCAGATGACAATGCCAATCTGTGTGATGGTACCTCTTTTTGAGTTTATTAAAGGGCTCATTTGAAAAAGTCTTTAAAATGATTATTTTTCCCATTTATTTTTTTTCCTTTTGAGTGGAAAGGTAGATAAGTCAAAGTTTACTGTGGACCAAAGAACTCAATCAAGAAAAATGTGCTGTGCGGTGCTGATACAGCCTCCAATTTAATGGAGGGAAGAAGATTTTGATTGCTGTAAATCTGACAGGTTGTCCAAATCCAGCACAGCAATTTGTGGTTACTGTTTGTGCGTACTGTGTGAAAATGATTTAAAATGAAATACAACACTACAGTAATCTTTATTTAATAACCATTTTGATCAAATAAAGTGAGGATAGTTTTTATAACACTGGAGCAGAGCAAGCACCTGGGGAATGTATCGTGTGTTACACGTGTTACAGGAAGCTTTTATTTTGAGGCTTTTGTTTGGTTTCATATTTGCTTTTAACATGGAGAATATGCATGATTACCTTCTGGCAAATACTCAAAGTATAGTAATCTTCTGTGCGTGCCTCAGGCTTACCCCTTATGACTCATCTCTACTTAATTTAATTTAAAAAGGGAATCTGATTGACATGTTTTCTCTTTAAGGCACAAAAGCTGATTAGCAGGTCACTTGTGACTGCTGTATACCACAATCATAGCATATGTAAGTATACACTCTTAATTGAATCGCGATGCGGGGTGCATGCTTGCATACAAAATATGAACTAGAGATTTCAAGGGCGATGCTTTGTCTGAATACAAAATATTCACATTCTTACACGTGTAAATCAAACCGCTGACAAAATAAAAATGCTATAAGACATCACCTGGGCATTTGGAGGCAAACAGACTTCCCGAAGATCTGCTAAATGGGTAACCTAGCAGGGTGCAGATACCCCTTCATGGAGGTGATGAAAGTAGTAATAAGAACATCAAAGCACCTTGTTTGTAGAATAAAAGCAGCAGGGTGTAACTCACGAGGAAACGCACATATTTCAGTATACCCTGGGAAAAAGCGGTGCTGGCCAAGCTGAAAGATAAGTGTAAATAGCCTATGCAAACCAAACAGCATTGCTACTGATCAAGGTAAACAAGCACACAAAGCCTTCTCCAGTCACCAGCGATATCAGAGAAAGCTGTCCTTTAAAAAAAAAAAGGTAAAATGAAACCGAGTAGGGTGGATCTATACACTAAAATTAAAGCATGCTATTGCAGAGTTCATTTACATGCACATGCACAATGCCTGAAAATAATTGGATTTACTGTGCAGTGAGATTAAAGCTTTTGCATGGTTTCCAGCAAGCCGATTTCCCTTGTAAGTCAAGTTAACTTGACCTTTGAAAAAAGAAAAAGATAATGACTAGAATAATGGATACTGACCTACAGGAAATATCATTCTCATAATTATTGTATAAAAACTGGTTGTTTTCCATCTTTTACATTTTAAAAGCCACTGTAGTGCTATTAGTAGAGTTAAACTTAAACTGTCTGCAGAGTTTGTCTTTCCTTTATTTTAGTTTGTTTCTGTCCTCTCATGCTGTCGCTCATCTCCTATCAGGAAATTACTGCATGGCGAAATGAGTACACTGAATGAGAAAGAGGCACACAAGTGAGCAGAAGTGGGACAGTTATTTGCCTACATCTTTATAAAAGCCTTCATCCATTACTGATAAAATATTTAAATGTTTAAATATTAAAGTTTTCTTTTTTTTTTAATTTGCACATTTTTTTTTTTGAAATAGCACCAACCTTAAGCGAGGCTACAAAAAGGACAAATTAAAATTGTATGCAAAACTGGAATTACATATTCATCTTTTTTAGCATTCACTTTGTAGAGATTTTGTCAGGTAGAGCAGAGCCGGGTATTTGTTGTTAAAAAAAAATTGTGAGTTATCAGTTTTGACACAAAACACATGGGAAAATGTATGTGAAGGAAGGAATTTGTAAGCTGTCGAGCAAAATAATAATAAAAAAAAGTCAAAATGAGAGTACACATTGTGTGACAAGCCAAATCCCAGATGAATTGCTGTAAGGAGAAATAACACTGACTACGAGTAAAATCAGCTGTTTTTTTCCTCAGTTGTGCAGAAACCTAACAGCACTGATATATTAAAGTCTCAATCAGGCTATGTAAAGTCTTTCATCACTGGCGTGGATGTCGCCTTTGATTCGATTGTTACTGAAAGTTATTTCTCTGTTGCTGTGATTGCTTTACCACTGACCAATAAATCATGTCAAAGGAGAAAACCTTAGAGCCCATGAATCACGTGTTGCTTGCATTTTATGGTATGCAGAAAGGCGACAACAGTGTCACTGGCACACAAACTTGCAGAAATATTTTTAATTTCATTTAAAATATAAAAAGTAGCTTTTAACCCTTGCCACACTTCAGAACCATGACGACAGACAGTTTTAAATCTACTGAAATAAAAAAATCTTTAACTTACATTTTATTAACTCATATTTTAGACATTTTTCATGGTTTCACTTTTCTCCAAAGACTAAATTATGAATAAATTATGTTTTCATAGATATCTTTTATAGTTTCCTTCACATAAGACTTATTACCTGAACTATGTAGAATAATCTTCCTTTTCTACTTTATAGTTTTTACATTAGCTGTATTCTACCACTGATTTAAAGTGCCATCAAACCAATGCCCCCATAACATCAAAAATGAATGGACTCTTCAAAGTTTGCTCAAATATAGTTTTAATGTATATTTGCACGACCCTTTTCTTTCATTGGTTGCTGTAGTTACTGGACACAAATACACCTATCTATTATGGCCTGCATTAGTCTCACCCCACGAACCGAAGAACACAATTATCGAGTACTCTCAGACAAAAAGGGAAACACGGTCGCTATGTAGGAGGGAAACTAATTACAAGAAAGGACAAGAGAGAGAATAAGAGTCACTGGTGCTCTATGTTTTGTGTGTCTGTGTGCATTTTTCAGAGTTTGTATATGTTCATGCATCTTTGAATTTCCAAGGCATGAAATCAAGGAACACATGCAATAAATACCAGAGTCATGTGTGTCGCCAAGGCTTCTGGGGATTAACACCTTAATATTAAAGGAGGTGGACTGGTGAAAGAGCAATGTCTGAAAGAGCCTTTGACAGATGAGAGGAGGTGGAAGTGCAGGGCATATCATAAATTAGGGATTCAGAGTGAAACTAATTAGCTCAAAGACAAACATTTCACAGTGAGGGACACAACTTTATCAGCATGTCGGGGACAAAGTGGATTTTTCCAATTAAAAGTTCTCTCTTGAGCACAGTCTTTCTATGCCTTACAAAGGGATCTTAAATGAATATTAAATGTGTGAAGTGAAGCTGTGGCTACAAATGGAGCATGTTTTTCTTTTTCTTTTTGAGCTCCTACCAGATCCCACTGAGTTTTACTTTGCTCTCCAATGAAAGTCGTTCTTAGAATGATAACCTGCTGATTTACCCGACCTTGACAGATTTCTCTGAAATCTATCTCTGAACAATCACACTGCTGCTCTAACGAACTCTTTAGCTGGTAAAGCGCTGACCCTGTAAGGATTAGAGAGTTCATGCTTGAATGCTGCAATAATCTTCACCTGTTATATAAAACATTTTGCAACTTCAAAAGGCAATTCTGTAATTTTTCACTATTTTTAGAGTCCCTTTTATTGGGTCCTCTCCTATGACACCTTTTGTCATTTTGAGAGATCTTGTTTTGGGGAAAATAAAAAAGATGTCGTTGTGTGCTATAATACATTTATTAAGGGATAATAAATGTATCCCATAATAAATACATTTATTTATTATGGGAAGTACTGTATGTTTTATTAGGCACTATATGACGTTCTAGGGTTCAGCAATGAGTATTTTACAGGAACGAAGAAATAATTACGCTGACCCATCTGATTTTTTGTGTCTATTTTCCCAGCTTCCTGAGTTCTGGGAATTTTAAATTTAGTTATTGAAACTTTTTTCCTCCCTGCTCATTTCCCTTCCTGTTTCCTTCATCTCTTCCCTTTTTTCCTTTTGTAAAGTCAGTCACATCTCCTTGTTGTTTACCCGTCTTTCCTTTAGTTGTGTCCACATGTCTGGGTAGCGTCTGTGTCCTGTCTCTGTGGTTTTCTGGGTTGTCTGTTTAATTATGTTATTTGAATTAAATTAATTATGTCAAGTTTGTAAGTCTAACTTCTGGCCGATGTATTAGTTGCTTCCTGTTTTACTGTGTTAGGTCCTTGTCCCAAATCTGTCATGTCTGGCATGTTCCCCAGGTGTTGCCAGTTTCCTTGTCATCTTTTGTGTACAAACTGTCTCTGTCTCCTGTTGTCCTTTGGTGTGATTTCCCTCATTATTTCCATACTCTTGTGCTGTGTGTCTTCCATTTCCCCCTTTGTGTAGTAAATTCCAAGTTCCTAGCATTCCTAGAGTATTTGTATTCCTAGTTACCTTATGACTTTTGCATCAAGCATCTCCCTGAGTTTAGAGTCCTGCATTTGGGTCCTAACCTAACAATTGTGCACCATGAATTTTATTTTAGATTTTATGATCAAGGCTATTGAAACTTTTTCTTTGAGAAACACTGTTCAACCAGGACTTTCAAAAAGGCTGCAAATAAGTACAATATATTGATAGAGGAAATAGAGAAATACTCCAGTAGAGAGAAAGAATCCAGTAGAATATTTTTTCTGTCCATCCATCCAATTCAGGCTTGCAGGGGTCATATGACAAAAGATGGCATACACCCTGGTCTATCACAGGCTTAACACAGACACCTATGGCCAATTTAGAATTAGCAGTTAACCTCGTGCTTGTCTTTGGACAGTGGGAGGAATAATCAGTGAATAATAATAATTTTGAATATCTTGCCCTAGTGTGTAGTTATTTGTTAGCATCTAAATGAGGACAGCAGACATATAAAGAAAGGAAAATAATCACAGACTCTGTTGTTAGTCATTCTTAACTTAGGAAGCAAAAATAATAGAAAATGGTGCACAATAACATTAGCCTTACATTCACATCGGCTCTCTAGGGACCCTGACAAACCTCATTTAAACTTCTTCTTTGAGCTTTATTCTATGAGAAGTGGCATTTGAAACAGGTGCTGAGATACACTGAGGGGATGACCGCTCAGCGCTAATGGACTGGGATCAACCAGGGATGGAGGAAAGTGCAGGGAGACAGACAGTTTTAAATATGAGAATGACTGATGTCCGGGGCACAGAGAAGAATTTCATGGATGTCAAAGTCAAGTTGAGGTGTTGCAAAGAGTGTCAGGAAACACTGAGTGCACCCTCATTTCAACCCTGGCCAGGAGCAGCATGGCATCTAATACTTTCAGACAGAGTGGTGGAGGTAAAAAACAAAATAAAAAATATGGATTGTAGCATGTGGCAGTTTAGGTGAAGAACTGTGAGTGTGAATGAAGTGCTGTCTGTTTTTTGGTGTAAATGAGATAATTAAATACAGTTTTTAAAGGGTGAAATAATGTTTCAGTGTTATCTGTTTACTTTATTAATTTATGCAGTATCTGCATGCCTGAGCTTTTTAGTATGCTGTTGGTTTACTGAGGCACAATCATGATTGTATTTTTTTTTCTGTGCTATTTTAATAGCTCATTGAGCTTCTCTATTTTGCATGATTTTCCACCCTACTAAGACTGGGATTCGCGGAGAAAAAGAAAAAAAAAACCCTTGCAATGTCTTGATATGATATGATATCCTGCATTAGCAGCATTTAAAATCACAAATATCATTAAGCTGTTATGGTTTCCGTGTCAAGACTCACTTTCCTATTTACACAGGGATCATTTTCAGTCATTCCTTTCCAGTAATTACTCCCTGTTAAGTTTTCTTCCTCATCAATTACTAGAAAAAATATATGGGGCTCTTTAGCTGCTAAAAGATTCAATATGTACTCCAGCTGGTTCTGTACTATGTCTGCCGTTTGGAGTGGGCAGAAATAAGTGGGTTCATTGAGGCTTTTTGTTGTTAAGAACAGCTGCCAGATGTGGAAGCTACTTAGCAGAATATATCCACTTTGAGAACTTAAAAGGATTCAGGTAGGGGATTCAATGATCTTAAGGGGATTTATTTGCAAAGGTTTCATCACAGACACATCTGGAAGTTGGGTTAGAATTAACAAGTAAACTTTTAAGTTTAGAAATGAAAAGGAAGATGTGAATTTTGAGGTACTGATAAAGAAGGAGAGCACAAACCTCCCAAGGCAGCTCACTCTCTGGGCAGCACTTACTTTTAAGGGAATTTTATTGCATTCTGTCTATATTCAATTTGTTTTTTTTTGTTCTTTTTAAATGTACTTTAAGAAGTTTGTATAGCAGTAAAAACAAGTGCACGATGCAGGCTTTTGTTATCTGCCCTGCTAAAACCCATTTTAATGTACTTGACATAATATTGAGTAAGTTTAAAAAAATATTCTTCCATATACATCTCTCTCTCTCTCTTTCATTCCCTATAATCATTCCCTATATGCACATATATTGTCAATACACACAACAGCAGTAAGAAACGTAGGTTTAAATTGCTCTATATGGTTTTATTATCACTTTGAACTTCAGATCAATCTATGGACCTTGAACCAGAGGTCAGAGGTCAAATGGGACATATTTTCAATCATTATATGTTACTTTCTATATGTTAACACTGCACACCAAACTTGTAAGAATCATATTTCCTAAGTTATAAGGCATTTTCTCAATTGTCAACCACACCGTAAAAAAACCCCTAAATAAACAGTAATATTCCGACAGCTGGGGCGCCAAAATAATAACAGAAAATAACAGAAAATAACTTTCTCATGAAAATACGGTTATTTTCAGTAATGACAACACAGTTTGTTGCCCTAATTTTACATGGGATTTTGCCTTTTTCAAGTGCTTTTAAACATTAAATTAGGTACATTTTAATGTGATTAAACAATGACATTACCTATAAACAAGGTCAATGAATGCGGCAATATGAATAATAATACTTAAATGTACAGAAATATACAGTTAACAGTTGGTTTAAATAATAATGGATTGCATTCATATAGGGCTCTTTGAGACCCTCAAAGCGCTTTACAATTCCACTTTATAATTCCCCTTTATAATTCCCCTCTGGCCATCACCAGTAGGTGGTAGGTGAAGTGTCTTGCCCAACCAAGGACACAACGACCGAGTGTCCGAGCTGGGGCTCAAACCGGCAACCTTCTGATTACAATGCGAACTGCCAACTCTTGAGCCACGATCGCCCTAAATAACAATAATAATAATAATAATTATTTGATGTAAAAAAAGTTTATACGAATCATTTTATATATTTTTCCATAGCATTACATTTGAATTTAACAGTTCAATCTTTCAAATAACGGACAAATATTTGTGAAATTATGATACATTTGTGAATGTATTTCAACAATCTAAATATGCATATGTACAGACAAATACATTTAAAAAACAAGAAAATTATGTTTCATTACATTTACAGTGATTTTACGTTAATTTACATTTGAAATGTAAAATCACAGTCTATTTATGTAAATTGAATGATATTCTAGAAAAACAGTACAAAACTGTAAAATACACAGTAAAATACTTTTATATTTCAATCTTTTTTTTTTTTTTTTTACAGTGCAGCATATCATTAAGTTGACCTTGAAGGTCAGATTTTAATGGGCCCCACTCTACACCCCTACAAAATTTTATAAGAATTCATTAAAAACTTTTCAAAGTATCATGTTTACAGACAGAATTGTCACACACACACACACACACACACACACACACACACACACACACACACACACACACACGAGCTCCTTGGTGGAGGTAATTAAACTTCCTTGAGATAATAAGACCACCTGTGAACTGTGATCACAATGTTGCTGAATTTGCCTGTTTGCTTACTGGTTTTAATTACAGGCTGGCTTCTTAGATATGTTCTAATATATTAGTAATTTCAAGCAACCTTGTAAATAAAATTGTGTTTAATATCTGTTTAGAGAATTGCAGTTCAGCTGATTTTTGGATGAATGCATGGACAGCTGGATGATTCATTTATGCTTCTTGCATATGAAAACATTATTGTGATTATAACAAATGTTCTAGAACAAGCAAAGGCACATAGCTAAAGCAGCCCTCACCTTTATAAATGGTAAGGCTGTGGAGATTGCTCAGGAGTATAAGCACGTGGACACAGTCTTGGATTACTTGTTAAAACCTTGCAGAGAAAACACAGTTGAGACAGGCGGGAAATACCAGCAGTGGTTGCGTTTCCTAAGGAAGCTCAGCTCCTTTGGGTCACTTAGGACACCCTTAGAATGTTTTATTACTAATTCTTTAGGGGTTTATTTCCAGTGTTGGGGAGTAACGGAATACATGTACCGCCGTTACGTATTTAAAATACAAAATATGAGTAACTGTATTCCGTTACAGTTACCGTTTAAAAAGGTGGTGTTCAGAATACAGTTACTTTGTTGAAATAAAGGGATTAGGGACTATGCCCTTTCTATTTTTGGTAATTCCACACCGGTGGAAACCCAAACAAAACACGCATTAAGAGGTTCAAATGCCTGTGTCTCAATCTCGCGTCTCATAATGACGTGAAGAAATATTTTTATTTCTTTAATATGAAGGCAATAGGCAGAGTGTTACAGGCATCATGGGCAGTGTAGTCCGTGTTGCAGGGAGAATGGACTGCCATACCCGTTATGTGTATGTGCGCGCAAGGGGGGAGAAAAAGGAGAGTGGAAAAGTACGAGCTGTCAACGAGCAGAAACAGGAGATGGAAGCATGTAAATATAATAATAACCACTGCAGCCAAAAAGAGTGCCTGACGAGCCCGGTTGTAAGTAAGCTATTAAGACTCGACTGTACACCGTGGTCGTGTTTTCCTCCAAAAACAATAAGTTCCGTTGGAGCAGCCTTTCAATGCCTCTCTCTGTCTCTCGCTAGCAAAGTTGACCCATGCAACAAAGTAAAGCTAGTTTTCGGCTACAAGCCCGACACAGAACCCGACATATTAGCCAGAGGTCCCTTTACTATGGTTCGGAGCGGCGGACCTGTTTTATATACGCGCAGAATAGTTTTCTATACGAGATCGCTGCAAAAAGTGCAGCCTTACCTAATGTCCACCTGCTGTTACTCATTTTATATTAAGATTAAAAAAATGTAGTAGCCTTCAGTAATAGTAATAAATCACACAGCAATAGTACATTCATGTAGTTGTAAAAAAGCATGATAATATATTAAGTAATCCAAAGTATTCAGAATACATTACTCTCATTGACTAACGTAATGGAATGCGTTACAAAATAAATTTTGGGTCATTCTGTAATCTGTAGTGGAATACATTTTAAAAGTAACCTTCCCAACACTGTTTATTTCATTCCCTTTTACTTGCTGGTTTGGCCCCATCAGTCTCCAAAAAAAAAACCACATGCAGTTCACAGTAAAGCAGCTCCAAAATAAGAGAGGTTCCTGTCAAAACCCTCTCGACCCTATGTAGCGAAAGGTAGCTGGCAAAATCTTACTGGTGTCGTGTTCCCTGCTTTTGAATTAGTTTCCCTGAGGATGTCAACTTTGCTGCCCAGGATGCAGTCCACAGAAAAGAGCAATTTTCAGCCTTCCCTGACCCTCTGCCTACCAAGCTCACTATTCACTCCTCAGCCACTCACACTTGGTTCATACTCTGAACTACTCTCCTCTCCTGTTACACTGTTTGCACAGGGATTGGCACGTAGTTTTGGGCCTAGGCTTTCATCCTCCAGCTTGAGCTGACAGCTACTGTGTCTTAATTATATTCACCAAATTACCATGCTTTAGTATATCACCGACTACCAATCAAAATACAGTATTTATATACCATCTGTGGGCTTTTATGCTTTGTTACATTATCGTTCCAAACCTTTTCAAAGAGGAAGATTTACTACAAGGTTGCTGTGAGTGATTATCTTTATCCTTTGACTGGACATCGTAATGGATGTGGCATCACCCAGGATGATAATACACACATCCATAGGACATGGTTGTTCCATAGTTAAGGAACAACCATATGATGTGCAGATTTTCCAATCTTTAATCTTAATTTAAACTGGATGAAGAGTAGGTAAGATTTCAGATGAAAGGAATATTTTTCTTCTGGTTCTGGCCATGTGTGTCGGTCCTTTTCTCTACAGTGAACAAAAACATGACATAACAATGCTGCATTTTCATTTTAGAGAAAAGAGAAAAATGAAAATGATTAGAAACTGGCACAGATTCAGTCATGATGTTGGTGCATATTTTAAAAAATGAGATATATTAATTATAATCACATATGGAAGGCATGATCTCTGTTTTATTACTAAATGGTGCAATTAACAGAGTTGCAAAAAAACAAAAAATAAGAAGATTAAAAAAAATGAAAACAAAATCAACAATCTTGGCTGAATCGTGATTAAAAATCTCACTTGGAAAGTGGGTCAGTGCAAAATCTAAAATTCTAATTACTGGTTGGCAGCAGTGGCTACTCACAGGCACAAACATAAAATGCAAAATTGTTTAATTATGAATCAGAACAAGGGGTCAAAGGTCACTCTTGTGTCTGAGATGAATCAATGGCTACATTGCAGGGAGAGGTAGAGAGGGAGGATGAATAAAAGGTAGACAAAGAGCATCCTTAGTTGCATAAGTCATTCCAGGCGATATTTCCCCTGCTGTTAAGCCAAACTGAATTGTGACAGAGAACGAGATCCTGTAATTAGCATCAGCTTATGTCAAATTTAAATGGTAGAAGCTCCAAAAAAAATGCAGCACATTTTCACTCATAAATGGTTATTACAATATTTATTCAGAGTATGTTGTTTATCCTCATCAAAATGCACAATTTTCAAGATACTGGTGGATTTTTGCATTTTTTTGTTTTATGTGATAAAGAGGCAACAAGTTTGTATTAATAGGCAGAGGAGCTTAGAAACCCTGCAGATTCAGCTACCTCTTCTCATTTACATTTAAATGATGTTGTGTGATAGCTGTTTCTTTGTACATCCTACAATGTGCATCCATCTGTTTGACACATTTGATTATTTCTGTGCTGTCCAGAGATTGTTTCAGTTTTTAATTGATATGCAGAGACTAAATAGACTATTATTTGCTGATACAGACAACCAAATCAACAATACATCTCATACATTGTATTATTGACAGCATAAATTATCAGAGGCAGCAATTAGAAACTTTTTCTACTTTCAGGCATTTAAAATCTGGGTAATGATAAGTAAGCACCTTGATAAGGATACAACTTGAAAGCAGACACAGTACTGATAATCAAACACTTGTTAAAGTTAGGATCAGTGTTACATAGTTCATTTTCACTACACACATGCAGCACACACGCAAAAACTCACGCTAGTGAGTGGTATGCACAACACGGTCAAAATGGGTGTTTGAAAACTTTACACCGACATTGTGTGTTAGCTTAAAGAGAAAGAGTGAAAATCTCCCATAGTGAGAGTTTCCAGAAATACATTAGACTGTCAATGGGTATTAACGGGTATCTAGAAATCATTTACCTTAATTAAAGCCAACTATCACACACAGCTGGTTTTTTTGTTTTTGATTAGGTTTCACAGCAAATTAATAAACTCAGGTGAAAGATGTCTAGAAGTAGCTCTAACCAAGAAATATAACTCAGTTCATAGTGATGTTATAGCTATAATAATTTAACAGCCATAAGAAAATACACTCTGTCAGGTCTCGGGTTTCGTGTATCATGCCACAATAAAAAATAACCTTGTCCTTAACAGGTCTTGAAATGAGGTAAATACAACCTTAGATGAATGACAAAATATGACAACACCATTACATTATTCATCAAAAATTAACCAAAAATGCAGAAACGTTGTGTGAAAAATTGTGTCGTGCAGCATTATATTCTGGTTAAATAGGGGAAAGTGTCTTGTCTCTATTCTAGAATCAAGTGTGAGGATGTTTGTCTGACAGCTATAGCTCGTCTTAAACTGGATCATACAACAGGAAAATGATCCCACAGAGAAAAGAATCGAGGTACTTCAATGGCCCAATCACACTTCACACCTCAACATAATGAACATGTGGTGGGAGCTGAGAGCTGTGCATAAACAAATCCCCGCAAACTTCAATGAGCTGCGGCAACAATGTAGAGAGAAGAGCCAAAATTTCTCCAACAACAAAGTTAGAGACTAAAACTGTAACACACTCTGCTTGTGTATATTGGCTTCAGATGTTCAGTAAATAATAACAGTCTAAGATGTCATATGTTGTTGTTCATCTCAGGTTGGATTTACTTATTTTGAAACCTGTTGAATACTACAGTTTACTGTAATTTAAAAAAAAAAAAAAAATCACATCTTATTCTGATATACAGTATAAAACCTGACAGTGGGTGTACTTTCTTTTTTACCATGTCACTTCCTGAGCAGACTTCACCTTAGAAAAGAATCGAATCGTCCTCTCCTGTCTCCTCTTTCTTACATTTTTCTCCATTTCTAAAAGTAAAATGATCTCACATCCACATTTTTTTCTTCCATGGAAGATACAGAGTTGTTTCCCTTAGCTAGCAGAAACACTGTGTGCCATACGCCATTCAGTATTGTTCCCGCCCACTTTAGCCCCTGAGAACACTCCCTGGTCCAAGGTGACATTATTGGTAGTCCCCGTCAAATACAGCTTTTTTTTATATGCTGCACATGTCATTTAAAAGCAAGCAAATGATGCATTTTGCACTCTCTGTAAATGTAATCAGTCCTTTACTGGTGCTGAAATGTGAACAAAAGCCTAATGTTTACTTCTGTGTGGACAGGCATCCTATATACTTCACCGTCCTTCACTGATGACCTCTAAACAAAACAGCCAAAAGAAGAAGAAGGAGAAGCTTTATACATCTGTAGGCTGCTTCAAAGTCAAAGGACACACAGCCACAGGTGTACTGTCAAAAAAAAAGTGTGTTTTAACAACACAAAACATAAAGCGCAGTAAAAATAAACTATTTTAAGAAATAAGCAGACCTTAAAAAAAGAGGTCAAATACACAGAATCCTACTCATAAACACTCCTTAAATGGTAAATGGCCTGTATTTGTATAGCACTTTTACTAGTCCCCCTAGGGACCCCAAAGCGCTTTACAGTCCAGTCATCCACACACACATTCACACACTGGTGGAGGCAAGCTACAGTTGTACCCACAGCTGCCCTGGGGCAGACTGACAGAAGCGAGGCTGCCATATCACGCCATCGGCTCTTCTGGCCAACACCAGTAGGCGGTAGGTGAAGTGTCTTGCCCAAGGTTACAACGACCGAGACTGTCTGAGCCGGGGCTCGAATCGGCAACATTCCGATTACAAGGCGAACTCCCAACTCTTGAGCCACGATTGCCCATTAACTCAACACAGCCCATCGCCCATTAACTCAACACAGCTGCCCATTAACTCAACACCAGCACAATAATGAAATAACTCATTACAAACATGCCATGCCATCACAGCAGATGGTTCACTTGTTTCGCCTCTGTATTTAAGCCATCTCCACCCTCATTCTCCTCATTTATCAAACCAGCAGTGGCTGCAGCAGACAGGTCAGAGTGTGTTCAAACAAATGAACCAAGTTAACTGAACTCAACAAATCCGTTTGTTACTCTGTAACTCCAGTGATTGCACATTCACTTATACACTGAAAAAAATATGTTGTTGGATTTACTTAATTCAATAGTGGACATTTGTTGCACACAGATGTTTTGCTTTGGCAGCAACTTAAACAACTGAGTTAAATTAACACAATTTATTCATGTTCAATAAACCTGTGCAATTTGTGTTGATAAAATGTGACTTAAACATGTTTTGATGAAGTAATTTGAGCTCTTGGAATATTTTAATCCTTCACAATTTTCTCACTTTATCCCAACACGATTCAGTAACTTTTACCCAATACTACTTGGTCACTTAAATACTACATGTTATCTTCAAATTACATTTTGCTATTATATTCTAGTATCAAATACACAATTTTCAAATGGAGGCCTTATAACAGATTGTATTGTTGTCTTCCAAGATGGTTGCTGGCATCCACCAGTAACCTTTCAAAACAAAATGTCTAATTTCACTGCATTGACAGTAGGTAAAGAATTAAACTGACATTACTCCTCTACTGAATCTATATAAATCAACAGTTAAATAATGTCAGTTCTTCCGTTCTTCAATTATAACTAAACAATTTGAGGTAATGTTAGTTTCCTGTAACATTAAATTAGGTTACTGAATTGGCAAACACCTTCCTATTAACACTACCTATTTTACCCCAATAACTAAAGAAATTAGCACTTGCAGGTCAAAACCTTTATTCAAGAGACGCAAAAATAACATTGATACAGTGACTGTCAAAAATTACAGCACTGATCATACTGTGACATCTTGGTTCAAAACAGCACACTTAGAAATATTGTTCTTTACTTCAACTGAATGAAACTGAAAATACCATTTCACACAACCCATATGGGATATTTAGACTGTATAACTGTTCACGCTACATCTCTTCACTAGTAAAAGAAAGAAAAGTTACAAAGAGAAATTGAAAAATGCTGCCAAACAGACAAACAGAGAACTTGTACAGAGCAAAAGGAAAAACAAACAACAACAAAAAAAAACAGCCCTGTCCTCATGGCAGTTGCAGAGTATATAAAAATCTGTTCCTGGAATTGAGCTTCAAAAATGCAGCAGAACAAGTGTGAGATTTAAATGTCCTCTCACCTAGAGCTGATCACCTCGCATGCAAAAACGTGAGCTTTCCTTGCAGGAGCAGTTCTGTCTTAGTTGTGAGCTTTTCTTGAGAGCTGAGTTGCATCCAACTCCATTACCACCCTTTGAATCACCTCAAAAGTGTAGCAGAGTTGTGATGGGTAACTCACATTGAAGGAATAAAAAAGGTCCAAACAGCATGGCTACTGCAAAGGTCACGTTATCCAGATCTTGAAGAACTACTATACCCTCGATGATGATGCCAACATCAGAAAAGTCATTGCCTGGCGCATCTCTGGAGACAGATGTTCATTGTGGTTTTCTCAATCTGTGCAGTGGCCTCAGTCAAGTCCTGGTTAAACACAAAACATTTTTTTAAGATTCCTTTTTAAACTCATCTCTTTTGAATCTACCAGTTCTAATGTTAGAGTAATTTAAACCATTGCAAGCAACATAGTAAATAGCTATAGCCAAAGAGTGGCCTGCCATGCTGCCACTCATGGTCTAACAGAGTTTCTAAGAGGGTGAAAAACATAATAATTTCAAATGCTTTACATTAGTTTTTGTTAGAAAGACACCAGCCCATCAGAAATCCAGGTTATGTCACTCAGAAGATGTTAGAATTTAGACTTTCAGCCCCACAATTTGGTTAGCTGTTGGTCAGTTGGTCTTTTTTTTTTTTTCAAACAAAAGCTAATGTAAATATCGGTGGGATTTTCCTTTGTTCACTAGAATGACAAATTTAAAGTTTTTTCACACTGATGTGACCCCTAATACAGGGGTGGGGGTGGAGCCTCAAGGGCCCGCGGCCGAGTTCACTACCAGGCCTCATGTGAACTTCAAGACATGTTGACGAGGTAATTTAGCCATTTAAATCAGCTGTGTTCGATTCAGGATACAGCTAAAACATGCAGGACACCGGCCCCTGAGGCCTGGAGTTCCCCACAATATGTTTTTCACTTTGTGGCAGAGTCGTCAAAATGGATGGTTTTACCACTTTCATAATAGGGGGTTATGGAGAAAAAGTGGAGTGTTTGGACCCTTGTGTGACAAAATTAACCTTGTGTTTTAATTTCAGTACTGGAATCACGTAGCCAAATTATTAAAGAGGACTACTGGTCCTAACCAGTCCAATGAGGATCAAGTGGATAACTAAATGCATTTTTAAATGTTGCAAAGCCACAATCTACTCATAAAACACTCACCATGAACTCCTGCACCAAGATGTTGCAATTGTCTTTCACACAGATGCGGAGCACTTTGATGAGGGACTCCCTTCGAGCATTAATGTCATCCTTAAGTATTATAACAAAGAAAACAGAGATTTGTGAACTCAAAATTTTCAGTAGCACAGAAGAAAATGATACCAGACAAAAACTCTTGACTTTTTAAACCAGTCAACATGCAACACCAGCATCTACAAAGCAATATCAAAAGTTCCTGTTTGACATCAACTTTATGGATATATAGTTTCCAGAACATATATTTTAAAAAAAAGATAAAATTTTTCTCAGTGGGCCAGTAAATGCATGATGAAAATTATGGCATCCTTTCAGTGGAATCAGTACTCACAGGTAATAGTTGACTGTTTCAATGGATGCAGCATGAAAATCTTTTACTGACCTAATGCAATACATATACACTTTGTAGTTAAAGAATTTTAAAGTTCTTACTGTCATCATGGCAGCTACATCCTTTAGCTTTGTGCCCTGTTCCCCCTATCACTTTGCAAACACTTTCAGCAGACTGTCAGAGAGAAACTCAGCTCCGTCAGAAACCTTGACTGTAAAGGCATGTTTGGGATGCACTGGAATGCTGCATTTTATCTGAAATGACATAAAATTATTTTGAAATAACAGCAGGCACTGTGCTTGGTTAATCAGTAATGTTTTGTTGAATAAAACCTGTGTTTCCAGATCTCATGGGATTAAAAAAAATCCAAAGATGTTTGTTTCTGATTTGCAACCCAACAACCCACAAGTTACAACCTCATTTTAGTTCAAGTGTGCATTAATGTGAGCCCAGTAATCACCTTTCTGACAATACATACAGGTATAAGTTAAACCTATGGCAGATTTTGGATTTCTCAGTTGTATTAATAGGTGTATTAATTAAAATGGTCTGTTTGAGTATGCATGCACCTAATAATTATAAAAAACCTATTATAATTAAGTTACAGAAACCTTAAGCAAAAATAGAATATACTTTCTCACCATAACACCTTGAACCCACAATCCATCAGCTGACTCCTGGTGAAATGCAGAATAGAGGTCGTCTCTCAATGTGCAGCAAAAAGCCCTAAAAACAAACAAAAACAAAAGGACAGCAGGTGAGGGCAGGAGGGGTAGGGATGTAAGCTAGCATAATGCTGCTGATGATGTTAGCTAAAGCTGTTCAATGTCCAAAATCTCACTAACACCACGGTGCAGTAAATACACAATGTAACTGAAGAGTCAGTTGACAAATCTATTTACACAGAAAACCAAATTATGTTATGTTATGAGTTATGTGCCAAAGACAAATTCAAATGAAAAAGCGCCAATTCTTTGACAACAGATAAAACAGCAAATAAGCTAACAGCTCTTTTTTTTAGCATGTTACATGGCGACACTCTAGACGTTTAACTACATTTGGCTGAAATATGGTAAATATTAATTCAAAAAATCAAGACATACCAAAAAACGTAGAGTTGGCTGCTAGACTTGACTGAGATGGATGCCTTTTTTAAACCACGATCCAAAGCCCGCGAGATGAAATCACGCGTGGTTTCTCGAGATTTAACGTTGCTATATTATTGACTTACTTCACCTGAACATGATATGAACAATTTAATACACCCTTTCTGCATATCATGTAGTTTTTACACTATATAGTTACATTTAACTTTAAAACATGAGGCAATTGTGTTAAATACATGCAAGATGCTTACATAAATCCAAGAGATGGCCAGTCCCTTTTTTTCAGTGTACAGAGTGATGGTGTTAGAAGGTGTGAAACCTTAAATTTGTATGTGTCATTTGAATGACACCAAATTGTTATTTCAATTGTGTGGTTGTGAATATGGCAGTCACAACATGCCTTATGTCTTTGTTCCCCGTCCCTGAAGGAGCTGAACAGAGAAGAGAAACCTATTTAGATCAAACTTAGATCTAAACATCATTTTTCTATCAGAAACCTGTAGGATGAAGCAGGATTTCTGTCGTATCCAGGTAAGTTAACGCTGGGTTTTCCTGGGTATATTGCCATGGTAACTTATGCTGCGGAGGGTCCACATTAGAGATCAGCAGGTATGAAATCACCACCTACTCACCAATCAGTTCTCTAGATATCAGTGTCACTGGCCCTAGAAGATCCCTTAGACCTCTGGGAGCAGATAGTGAGATGTGTCACAACTGGCTCAAAAACAGTGACAAATAACCGAAGATGACACAATTGATCAAGTGAAAAACAAAAAACAAAAACTAAACAAACCTTTTCTTTGAAATGAACAAAAACATGCGGAATTACCAGAGTAAGTAAAAATTGTGAGTTATATCATAACAGATCATGTTGGTATGGTTGCATGTGGCAAGTGAAATGCAGAATAATCTTCTCTGAGTGAGCACAGTGTGTCATTATACTGGGGAACGCTGAGCTCGGGTGTTCCCAATCTCTGATGACTGGGTCACACCCACTGGGCATGTGTAACACGAAACACAGAGTCGAAGACAACCTGTTAGCCCAGCACCCCAGAGGTTGTTACAGAAGGTCTAACGTTTTTGATAACATATAATGTCTTTCATTTCATTGTTTTATATGCATTTATATTTAACTGGAAGACAGGATGCCTGCAGGTCTTATGTTAAATTTGCACGCACACTAAGCCTGGGATTATTGTATGTTTTTAAAGGATCTCAAAGATCCATTAAAGATCACACAGGCTGCAGCTGAACAAAAACTAAAATATTTTTAAAACATAAATTAACTTAATACTGAAGGTGTGACCCAGGTCGGGGCTTTTCTGTGTGGAGCATGATGATACGGGTCAGCATGTCTCCTCACACAGTTCAAAGACATGCAGTTAGTGGGGTTAGGTTAAATTGTGTTTTTAAATTGTCCATAGATGTGATTGTGAGTGTGAATGGTTGTCTGTCTTTCCAAATTTACCCTTTAACAGACTGGCGACCTGTTCAGGGTCTTGCCCAATGTCAACTGGGATAGACTCCATGAAAACGGATTTGGATTAGTGGAAGAAAATGGTTGGATCCTGGTTTAGTGTTAGAGCTGTGATATTATTTGCAATAAGCCTGTTAACTGAGCCAGTTTGCATTTTACTGCCTTTCTTTCCTGGCTTCAAATAGGATAAACTTTCTTAATATAGTAGCATTTGTTACTGTGCGAAGTATCAATACTTCAAACAGTTATTAGATTGTACTATTTCATTACTTTGGTGTTTTAAGAGGTTAGTTATCAAAGCTACACCAGTAACTGCTGTGCTCTGCTTGACAAAATTGCTGTTTTTTGCCAATAGAGTCTGGTGGTCTTAGCAAAAGCACTGGAGTTGTTGGATAGGGCTATTTGATGTCAAGGTGAAGCAGTTGAATACACCACACACCTACTGTGATATTGATTTTTTTTTTTTAGACAGGCCTTTTTTATGTCTTCACTTCCATTGTGGTTGTCCCATCTGCTAATCGAAACTGGGGGCGTTCTGACCACCATTTACTGTGGGCAATACACCGATGAGGCAAACTAAACTGCTCTAGTTAGACAGGTAGGTGCCTGTCAGCAAAACTCAAAACATGCTGCAGCTTTCTCTTTTTTTGAGCAGAGCCCACACAATACTGCACCCGCAGTTTATTTACTAATACTTTAATAACTGAAAGCCCCAGCTCATGTTTGGCTTTCCCAAGGTAAATTCAAATTTTTGGAGTTCACATATTAAAGGGCATTGTGTGTCATTCCCATTTAAACACGGAATTGAATGCATGCTAATGAAGAATTTCAGCCATTTACAGGAGGTGTCTGTGTGAGCCACAGTCGTCTTAATAATGTGCTCATCAGCAGCAGACCGTAAACCAAGAAATTGTGTTGTGTGTGCAGAAGTCCCCCACGAGCCAGGAGTCAAAGAAAGTCTTAGAAGAAATGATTAATATCTTTCTATTTGAATTAAAGATTAAAATTGAAAATACCAGTAAAGTAGGCAGTCCACACTATCTCCCCACACTAAACCCCATCATACTCTGGCCTGAAGAGTGAATCTTAAGATCTTTAGCATGAATATTCCCAAATATATGCATGACTGTTTTCTCAGGTGTCGGCTTATTGTCATGGTCCCCTTACCTCCTTACCTCCTCACAGCAGCCTCATCTCTTTCCTGTGCGTCTGTGTGGGCTGCAGCCACCAGCTGGAACTGTGACCTCATCACACACCTGCCTCATCTTTCCATCCCTCCTGCAGCATTGAAAGACCCTCTCTTCCTCTTCACCCTCGCCAGATTGTTGAAGCGGTAACGCCACGCTGTTAGGAAATGTTCCCTGTCCTTTGTACTAGAGTACTTAACATTGGTCTCGTCTCCCCTTCTAGGAAAATCTCCCAGTGTGTGCGAGTGTCACTGACAAAAGCTTGGATCATTCCTCTGTCTGCTCCTATGAAAGCTTAACTCACTATTGGACCCTGGTCTGTTTGAGTTTCCCCTCACGTGACCTTTGTAATAAGAAGGAGACTCAGTTTTGCAAAATAAATCCACTCACCTGCCTGCCAACTCTTCAGGAAATCAGTCGACTCAAGGACAGAACTCCTGCTAATTTATCTGCTAGTTTCAAAGTTATTCTGACAGCAAAATAGTAAGAATAGGAAATTGCTTTTCATTCAGAGTTTCTCATATTCCCCAAATTAAGCGATGTTCATATTAGTTATATGAACATCTTTAGTATGAACATTTTTACTGTATTAATGCCGTGATTTGATCAAATTTATGCAAAATGTCTTTTAAAAAAGACTAAAAAACAAAAACAAAAACAAGAGAAGCAAAGTGATGTCCACTGTGAAAAAGTGGAGTGTTCCACTTGAGGTTTCAGAGAGCTACAGCTCAGTTACACAGCTCTGAAATATGGATGTGAATATGGACATGGAACTGAATATAAATGTGCACAGCATACAGTATACAGTATGTGCCTTTGTGGAGAGCTCTGGCTTGTGTCATTGACAAACTAATGATCCATTCCCAGTAAAACTCAGCTTTTTGTCAGCGGGAGGTACTGACTTGATCTGACTTATAGTTGAGAGAACACAACAATGAGAATCACAATGTATTGATGCATTCTATAGTCTGGTTGGAGGAAAGTGTTTCAAAAAAGTAAGCGGAATATGTGTGAAAATAGCGCTTAGTTATATGTGTGAAAACTCTGCCAAAAAATAAAGTTGCAGCTTCAGATTAATCTGGAAAATAACAATTAGGTGTTGATTTGCTGATATAGCGTTGAGGAGTCTGTTATGGCTACTTATCACACTTATTTGTAATTTGGTCTTTTCTAAATTCCAAAGTGGCTTCATAAAAAGTTTATTGGGTTGTGGAAAGGGACTGTTTTTATGATTGCAAAAATCAAAACACCCCCTGAGCAAATCTTTTTAATACTTTAAACTGAATAGATTCAAAATTATTTTTATTTAACTCACTCTAAAATACATGGCACTCCACAATTTAAAAAAAAAATTCAAAATGAGATAATGATCAATATCTCTGAACAAATGAAAAGCAGAACAAATGAGAAATCTTCTCCTGCTTTCCCAAAGGTAACTGTTTAATACAGATACTATCTAATAATCATAGTAAAAACCCTTGGCAGCTCTGTTATTTACCTCTGATTCATTCCTTGTAAACTTGTGTTATGGCCCGTCTAGGCGCGGCCAGACCACAACATAAAGGGTGATCCATCCCCATCCAACCCCAAGCAGCACACCACACAATTAATGCTTTGTGACACTGATTTATTTACAATCAGTGAATTTAAACAAGGGAGCGAATTATAACTTCGGGGTGAACCCAAGGCCAAAACAACAAACAAAAAGTAGCCTATCTCAGGAGTAAATACAACTTACCAAGTCAAAAGAACTAAACCAATCGACAATTACTTTCCTCCCTACCTAACAAAAACAGGAGAAAACTAATCAAACAAAAAGGCGGTCCACCCCTACATGCTCCTACATTAAACCGACATAGTGAAACAGTGAACACACGGTCTGCCGGTTGAATGGGCCGAGGATGAATGACCTCCCGGTCGTTAGCCAATCGGTACGATCCATCCACCCTGGGTGCACCAATCATGGAGGAGCACCTGCACACTCAAATTTCATATTATAATTACGACAACAGTCGTAACACTTGACATGTTTTTGTACCTTTTGGTGTAATGGTGTTTTAGGTGGGTCTTTGAGGCTTCAGCCTATCACTTCTCCGTCGCTAATGGAAACGGAAATGCATTTATAGATTACTAAAGTGTCCTGTAATGTGATTTAAAGTTAACTGCACTTTTCGTTTTAGTGGCCAACTTTATCCTTGTGCTTGCTCAAAAGTACAACTTTACAGTTATTTTTTGGGGGGAACTTTTCGCCTTTATGTGACAGGACAGTGCAGGAAGTAGACAGGACAGTGTACAGAGAGAGTGAGGTGGAATGATGTGCAGGGAATTGCCTGGGGTGGTGTTGAATCCAGACCGTGGCAGCAAAGATTCTAGCCTTTGATATACAGTATTGGTGAGCCGCTGCTGATCCAAGCATAGCAGTTATTAATAATAATTATTTCTTTCAGTCATTATTAAGGTTTTTTTTTTTCAAAAGATCAATCTCAATGTTATTATCTCTATTATTTACATACAAAATCTAGCAATCAAATAATATTTAACCACTTTCTTCTTGAGTGACTTCAGCAGCAGTCAGTAATATTAACCCAGTAATAAAGTATAAGACTTACAGGAGCAATTTTCTGAATCAAGAGAGAGTTTTGCTGATAATTCTCTGCACAACATCACTTGTAGTGAGGTGCCTTTGAGAAGCTGTGACGCTTCTTACTGATTCTGTACACGTCCAGAATATAATGCAGCTTTTAGGTGTTTGCTTTATGTTTGTGAAAAGGGACGTCGTTGCAAGAGTTTTCCATAAGACAGCGCTTGTCCCCAGACTTCTGTGAGGAATTTATGCTGTAAGAGCTAAAGGCAAATAAGAATATTCTATGCACATAGTCTGTTTAATTAGAATATGTTTGTGTGGCTTTTTTAAAGGTAAACATCGACTCAATGCCTTGAGGCGTGTGCTGGGATATATTCTGTGTACCGGGATATATTCAACACCTTATTATAAAAATGCTGCCTTTCCGCAGCTTTATTTGCTTTTGTCCGAATGCCAATAATAAAACATTTTTATTGTAAAATATCACAATGTGATAACTGCAGCAATGAATAATGAAGACTGATGATTAAAAAAATGTCTGTTCTAAGTCTGTTACACACCTTTAGGGATTAAGTAATTCAGTACTATATGTCCTGTTGGCATTCTGTTCACAGAGCTGCCCTTTCTGACAGGACTCTGACATCTCCAGGGAAAGTAAAGCCTGAAGGCAGGGAGTTTTTGTTGCTGGGGTAGTTACAGCACATTCAAAAATCACACAGAGCAGATGGCAATGGATCACAATCCAATATACTGCATATGAAGGTCTCTGTGAGTTTAATTCCACAGGCTTCCATGCATGATGTTTTTATTATTATTTTTAAAATCTCGACGGATAAGTCAGAAACGCTTTTTCATCCGAAGACGGAGCAGGGCGTGATTTCTTCTCTGTGACATTAGTGTTTTCCCAGTATGAAATATGCACTCAAAAACCTTTGCATCTTTGGATATAAGATGGAAATAAATAATAATATTAAAAAAAAAACAAAAGCTGCTGAGATCACAAGTCTTAAACGACTGAGGAGCTTCAGTGAGGAGCGATCCCACACTGAACCGCACCGCAGATTAAATCTCAGCTGAGACGTGAAGGCAGCTTTGTTAACAGGAGGGTTGTGACAGCTTCTTTGAAACCAGCAATTTAAAAATGATGTTTGAGCGATGTGTCATATAAACAAGCGCGGACACACACACACGCACACACACACACACACACGCACACACACACACGCACACACATGGCAGTAAAACAGAGAGTAGCGAATGGCACAAGTACAGATTCACACCTGAGCCTAAATAAAAAGCATGCAAACCAATTAGGTAAGTGACATAAAAAAGGTATTTATAGGGCTCAGACTTACCACTCTGGACTGCACTCTTTATGAATGCAGAAGACACCGACTGTCTCAAAGGAAGAGATTTGCATGAAATATGCTTTGGCAAGGGGACTGGCTACCAAAAAAACTGAAGACAGAAACTCACAAGGGGAAGGATTATTTACTTCACTCATCCGTGTCTTTCCATAGCAAGGACTGCTTTGCTGCAATAGTAATGTTTAAAATCTCATTTATACAACTTTTAATGTCATCCATCTGCCGGTCAATGAGGGACTGGAGCCTAACCTTTAATATAATATTATATAACAAAGATGATACATTTGGGATATTGGGTTTATGAGTTTTACGATTAAACAGATTAAACAGACGATGAAATCACCATGATTTGTTTATAAAATTAGCGCAGCCGCTGTTGGCAAAGGAAAAAAGGTATATGTCACAGTCAGTTGGAGGTTTATTTGTTACTATTTTACTTAAAGGAGTATGACAGCTGTCATGTCACAATTCAAGAATAAGAGGTGTTAATCACAGACAGAATGAGGACCTAATGGTGTCACTTACTGAATATTGAATCCCTAAAGTTCAGGGTTTTCGCTATTGTCATTGCTTTTACATACCCTGGATGATCCTCATTTCTGAGTCTTAATAAGGCTTATAATTTACAAAACTTGATATTTTAGTCAGTCTGACCTGAATCTAGATCCTGAGCCCACAAAGTCATTTGTAAATTAATTGTAAAGTATTGAGTCCACAAAGAAAGGCTGTTTTCCTATAGCCTTTATTGTTAGTGTTAAGTGTTGTTGCAACTAGAGGAGTCATCATCTGATGGACATGAAAAATAGAACAGGTGTAAATCACCTCTGTGTTGACTTGTCACTAAGTACGTGTTTGCATGCTATGTTGATCTTTTAGTCTCAGTCATGCAGGCAGAGGGACTGATCGTCAACCGTCACAGGTTGCCGGGGAAAACTGGCTGTTCCCCAACAGGTTGGTGAGTGGTTCCTGGAAGTTGCTGGCTCTCCCTATGTGAAATCAAAAGTCCTGCACCAAAAATGTCCTTGTGATTGATTTGATTGCTAACAGATTGCATCTTTGATAGTTTGGGATATTCCATATGCAAACTGAGGGGGGCTGTGGGAATGTGCCAAAGCATTTGCTAGAAGGCTTCAGGTGCAGCTCCCTATAGCTTCCATTACTGTCAGTAACATTCTCCAAAAATTGCCAACTGTTTGGCCAATATACATTTTTCCCTTGCAAACAATTGTTGTTATGGGGTTTTTGAGCAGTTGCTAAACAGTCTTTAAGCCTGTGTGACTCATACAGTCTATAGCAACATAACCACGTGATCACTTTTTGATGAAGGTGCCCAGCAAAAGAGATGACACTGCACTTACTTGGCTCCTCACCAAGTTTGAAGTGAAGTGAGAAAAGCAAAGAGCACACACACACACACGCACGCACGCGCGCGTGTACGCACACAGACTTGTTGATATATTACAGAGATTAAACATCACTACAGAGGATCAGGAATAAAGGAGACAGGATATTGGATTGAAACGTATAGTCTGATTCCCCCTGAGGGTGCTAGGGGTAACTTGATTGAAGGCTCTGTCTGCATGCTTAGTGTACTGCCTGGTAATACCACTTTGTACTCTGAACACTGATTAATCAAAGGTCCAAAAAAGAAATGAATTAAGAACAACAGAATTTGGAGGGAAAGGATTCCACTGCATCGCACACAAAACAGGCATATACACATCAGTTTGGGTTTCACAGTCCCAGTAATGAAAGAAACTGAGAAGATGTGGACTCTTAAACTCTGATCTAAAGGCTTTTTCTGTATTTTCTTCCACTTATTCAGCCTCTCAAATAGCCAGGATGGCTTCTATTAGAAATCCTCTTTAGACTGTCTCAGAATCCTGGCCCTGGTGCTTTCAATTTTGAGAGAGGTGCAAAGAGAAACCTCCTGAATAATGACATCTGGTCAAAGGTTTAGGGATTGCAGAATTGCTTTGCCTGTCATATGACAGTTGTGCCAAAAGTACCACCTCTATTATCCAGAATGCAGATGGTGACGACCTCAGCTTGAGTCAATCAGTTCTTAATTAAAGTGCTGCAGTAAATCCAGTTTATGTTGCAGAGTCTGGGTGCTCGTGCTGGCAGGCAATTGGACTGCATATGATTAGTTAAATAATTTGATATATATCAATTTCTGGGCTAAACATCTTGGAATCTATATATTCTAGTGATTACTATCATAATTACTAGAATTCATATTCCAGATTGGCTGCACCAAATTGCTCCTCCAATTAGTCAGAAAGGAACATCTGTGTACTTAACATAGATAGATTTGTCTAAAAACTCTAATCTGATTATTATAAGCAGCCACAATGACGCTTAAATATTTTTTCATTAAGTATGTCAAATGAAATATAAAAACCAAGCGGGCAAAGTCAGTGCCCAGCTAGTGTCCATATTATAAACCAATCAGGAACTCCAGGTCTAATGACCACCTGAGGTTGGTCTCAAGTGGTCATTGTGCTGAATCTCCAAAATTCACCACATGAAAATGCTCAGTTTTACAGCAGAACTAAACATTATTTCCTTATTCATGACAAGCATAAGGGTAATACATACACCCATTTATAACCCACCAGTTTAAATATTATGAGGGCTTAAATTTATAACCTTAATAATACTGTTTGGCATTATTCTGAGTTTCAACTGATTAGTTTCTCCAGTAAGTACGTGCAATACTGTTTTAACCATGTTTTTTCCCCAGTGTGTGAATGAGCTGAAACATGAAGCCAATGCAGACATGCCAAAAACTGCAGTTGCTCTAGTGTTTGTTTTATTTAGTAAGTGACAGTTTTTGTGTTGAAGCAGTGGTGGAATAATGAAAAGTTGAACTGAAAAATGTTCTGTATCATTCCTCACTTACATAGTCTTTACTTTCACAGGATCACGAGCACTGAGTGACAGTTTTTGATTTGTTATTTGCATTGTAGACTGTTTCAAAATGCAGTGCTTTAAATCATATCACACACGCACCTTCCCAAGTAATCTAGCTTAGAACTTTACCCTCTCCTCCAAACATGGCAGCTTAATGCTAAATTTGAAGCATTACAACTCAGATTTCAAAACAACTTGGGTAGCGTGATGGTGTGGTGGTTAGCACTGTAGCAACACAGCAAGAAAATCTTGAGTTTGAATCCATCATCTGCCCCGGGCATTTGTGTGCGTAGACTGCATATTCTTTGTGGGTTCTCTCTGGGTTACTCTGGCTTCCTCCCACAATCCAAACGCATGTAGTTAATTAGGTTAGGTTAGGTTAGGTTAACTGGTGATAAGGATGTGAGTCCCACACTCTAAGAATCGTATCCTAAAAGAAATACAGAAACTAATTTAAGCCAATGGTGGGGGCGTGCTTAGCTTTAACTACTGACATCCAGATCCCGATCCTGATGATGCAACTTAACTGAGGAGCTCTGTTAGTCAAGTGCACTCAACAGCTACAGTTGTTAATGGCTGCTCTCCCCTTATGGAACCTTGGGCTTGGTTACATGGCTACATTGTTACTTTAGAGGCAAGAAAAACAGGCCAATTTAGCAGGGAAATAGCAAACAGCAAAATCAAATAATATGAATTTTCTATACAAATTACAAGAAATAATATCAAAAACCCGATACCCTGATGCTAATGTCTACTACCAGTCTTGAGAGCAAAAAGGAGAGTGGGTGAGTCCTGGATGTGGAAGCAATAAAATTCAATTCCATTTAATTCAATTCAGTTTATAAAGCACTAAATCACAACAACTATTGTCTAAAGATACAAGTAAAGACCTTACAAAGGTAAAGACCCCACAAAAACAGCAGAGACAGACAGAGAAATCCCTAACCATCAGAGGACCCTCAATGTGCAAGCAGTTAGCGACAGTGGGAAGGAAAAGCTCCCCTTTAATAGGAAGAAACTGCTGGCAAAACCAGGGTAGGGGAGGGACAGCCATGACACTGACCATGAACACCACAGCTGCTCTGTCCCAGTCCAACATAGTTTATTAATGTAAACTTCACCACTGTACTGCAAACTAAACACCTTAGCACCAAACTCTCTCACACAGTATTTTCATGAATGCTGCATACTGGAGACAAATTTAGTATATTTCAATTCGTTTTGCTCAGCGTTTCATAATATGAAAAACTTAACTTTAGCCACACATCATGTGTAGATCCAATATCAGCAAAAGAATTCTAAAATGTATGAGGACATTACATATGAACTTTAGATTTTCACCTTATCAAATGTCACTGAGCTGCTCTTACCTTTAAATATAAAGGTTACATCTTTCTCCATTTCGGAGTGATGTTATCTCACATTATTTTCTTTCTATGGGAAATACAGCAGCTGGACATTTGGCTCACAGACATGCCGCGCAATAAACTGCATAAACTGCATAAACTGCATAAACTGCATTTTTATTGCTACATTAGTGAAGTGTTAGCTAGATGCTAAAGTAGTGGAACGTCATCTTCACTTACACCTGCAAAAACACTGTTCTGGATCATTCTGGCCAACTTGAACCCATGAGTGTAATTCTGTAAATGATATAACATTATATTTGGAAAATTCAGAGAGTGAAAGTAGAAAGTTGGCAGAAAAGTAAATTCTCAATGAAAGATACTAAAAATTCGACTTAAGTGCGGCAACAAAGTATTTGTACTTCTACTACTGAACCTCCCACCTCTGTGAGAAGGACACACAAAATCCAAATATTAAGAATGAGAATGGCACAAAACCCAGACTAACCCTAAACTGGTTCCTTCTGGCTTAATTGAAATAACAAACAACAGGAAATCAATGGGTGATGTCATAGTGGCTATGTCCATCTTTTAAATACAGTCCAGGTGAAACAGGTTAACATCTTTGGATAAATGGAGAGGATGACGTTGCTGGGCCTCAACACATGGACACACACCGTGGGTATGTTGACACACACTTATTTTATTATTGCTGTGGTTTCAGCTTAAACGCACGGGACACAAACACTCCGCTCTCCTTCCTCGACTGTCACTGAAAACATAATATGAGTCACAATCAGTCACTCGTCCCAAACACCTGTTCAGCCCCGTCTCCGTGCCACCCCTCCTCTGCAGCGGGCCAGAGACCACATCCATGCCGCAGTGACCAAAAAGCTAAATAATTGAGCTTAATTGATCAGAAAAGGCTCTGACAACAGTGAGGATGCACTGTGTCTGTCAACTTTATACATTAAAAAAATAAATAAAATTGATGCACTTTTTACATGTATGAACACAGTACGTGCACATTTGATTTATATCAATCGTTTAATGTGATGAACTGAAGTTTCATTCTTTAGTTACAAATGCACAGAGGTTATCTAAAGAAGGACTGCAAAGAGATCATCTTAGTGGCTAATATTTATTATTCACTCTTCACTGGTGATGCACGTATTGTCCCTTGTGCAAATATTCATTCAGATTAAATTAGTATAAAATCAAGAAACCTTTCCAAAGACCTTTGACAAGGACACAACATAGTGTGTTAGAAGTTCCAAGCCATTAAGTCTTTAAATAAAATAATACGTCTATCAAACAACCTCGGCTTATGGCTTTTAGATTTGCTTGAGACTTTAGAAACTGCTTGAGACTTTTGAGGCTTCAAAAGATCTGTCCCCGGGGTATAGTTTTCGGAGAAACCCAGCTTTTCATACTGCATACTACTGCATTCCCATAATTGTGTTTGAAGTGCTTTCACTCACATTGGGGGCACTATTATAGACAAGCTCTCCTGTCTGGCAGAACTTCTTTTAAATGAAAATGTTTACATTTTGAATGATTGCACAATTTCACTTCCAACTGTGCAGCAAGATGAGGGGGGACATTTCAAATCTTCAAAAGTTGGACGGAGAATGCTCTCGTGGCATAGGTTAATCATTTAGTTTTATGGACCAAAAAGAACGCTGTGCGGCATCATTAGCTGAAGCGAATCTCAAACTGTGGTAATGTTTGCGTGTTTTTCCTATTACACTGTGTTCTTCCTGAGAGCTTCCTAAAAAGTCTCTAAAACAGATGTCTCATGTAACATTTAAAACTCGTAGAACTTGTAGAAAACTATAAAAGGCACTAATACGTATGGTCTAAAAGAGCCTCGGAAGCATATGCATTTCACACAAGGTTAAACCGAAGCATTCAGTGGGAATAAGATCCCATAAGGCAGTCCTTTTTGTCAAGCAATTTCACAAAGGCACTCAGGGCGTGCCAGTCTAGCATCAATAATATGATGAGGATCATGGATGGAATCAGCCTCTGGATAATAAGTGGTTGAGATCAACATTTTTTCTTTATCCTCTGTGAGTAGATCCAGCATCTCACACATGCAGCCTCCCATTGTGACACTTTTCTTATTAAACTGGACAAGCATTTCTCCACAAACTGCATTTTATCGTCTGTTCATTGTCATGCATATCTTTTTATAGGTGAAGAAAAGTATTTTCATGCTTTACCCGGCAGTGCCTTGTACTCCGTCCTGCAGTGTAAAAAGACAACTAGAAATGTGTGTGAAAAGAACCACCAAAAATAATGCAAAGTTACAAAGAATTAAGTTGTAGTCTGTAAACTAAACAAAGCTTCATTTGTTCTACCAGCTTTTCTTTTAGACTGTGTTTGAATAATTATTTCATGCACAGCATTACTTTGTTTTTCCTTCAGGGGAGAACCATATCTTAGGCGGTACGGTGTTCTGTTGTAGGTGTTGCTTTGAGTTTTCAGAAAGCACAAACAAAGCAGCGGTGAGTTGGGCTCATTTAAACCACAATTTAAATTAACCTTGAAAGCAAGTGGACCACTCGAGCAACGTACAATATAGAGCGTCTGGAAAAATGCGAGAAAGTGAAGTCAGAGAAGAACATGTGGCCTCAAGGCATCCTTTCACAAGCGAATGTATTTCTGTTTGAAGAGCCTTTGCAACGGTGAGGGGACTGCAAGAAAAAAAAAGAGCATACAATTAATAAGTAAACTTTATGTGGAGTCTTTTGGAGATATCATTACAGACACATGTAGTATGTCTATGTAGGTTGTCAGTCTTCCAGGTCATGGCAGTATTAAGAGCTTGAAAGAAGACGCTTTATAACAAATGTTGTATGTCAAAACTGGTTGCCAGGTTGGAGGTAGTCTGAAGTACAGTCAAATAATGTATAATATAGTGACTCACACAGAAACAACATCTAAACAATTCCAGGAAACTTAAAAGGGCAAACTTTTATATGAAAAAATGAGCCGAATCCTTCCCTCGGGCTTCATTTGCATCAGTGTTCAGTGATGAAGAATTCAGCGAGATCATAGAAGAAATTCTGTCGTGTTTCAAAGAGCATAATTTACTGTGTAAATTGTCCATAAAATATTATACATGAATTTGATATTTTGGGGAGACCTAAGTATGCGCAGCATGCAGCTGCCACCGCTGCTGTCTGAGAACGGGCCTTAATTGTACATCTGTGTTCTCTGATAGCGGTGATTTGGGATAATTTATTTGACAAAGAATTCAAGCTGTGACAGCCAAAATAGATATATTCAGGTAGCACCACTCTTTATAAAGCTCAGGGACGAAATTACATGCTTTGAGACTAAAGATTTAAAAACAAAGAAAAACAAAGGCTGAAGCTGAAAAGTCTTCTTTCATCTATGCCTCAATAACTCACACTTTAGAGTCCGAAAGCTCCGGCACTACCACAAACTACTAGGAGTCATTTCAGATCCTTAACTTTAGCCCAATGTTGGGGGGTACACACACTCTGAATTGGATTCTCTTCACAGTAGATAAGAGGGAAACTACATGCAAACGCACACACATTGACAAATAAGCAAACAAGACAAACACATCTATCAGGATAAAAAGTCCAGGCTTCGGCTGAACTTTAGTGCGAGTGTTTATTCGAATGAAAGCTGGAGGAATATTCACTAACCACCCACATCTCATGGTCTCATTATAAAGCCTCTTATAGCAAAGCAACACACCTCTGCTTTTCTTTCCTCTCTCTCTCTCTCTCTCTCTCTCTCTCTCTCTCTTTTACCTGTTTTGTTCTATACAGAGAACAGCCTCAAGCTAATTTCTCTTCACTAGATTTTTTTTCTTTTGGGTTTGTTTTTAGTGACTGTGAAACTCCTTCAGTGTGCTGTTTTTAGCATCCCCCCCCCCCCTCCCCTCCCCGAACCCTAAGAATTCATACCCAAAAGCAGACATAAAAACACCCACACTGACATTTATACCATCACAATTCATGTAACACGCCAGTTTCGCTTGAATCTTCTATTCCCTTAATTATATTCAGATTGTCTTAATGTCACGAAATTGTCCTTGATGCCTTTATAAGCTCACCAATAAAAATGAATGGCACATAACTACTAGCTACTCTCTGTGATCATCTCACTAATTATATTACGCATCAACTATCATTATGCAGGTGCTCACTGGAATCGGATCATCTAATCCCTTCTTAAAGTTAATATGGGCAACATGTAGTTTTTCAGCTTCTGTTCCAAACATTAAAACCTGTGTTCCTACTCACAGGGTGGTGGGTGAACGATTTGCAGTACAACAAAGTGACATGACACACAAAGCCAGCGCCAGTAATACAAAGCTGCGTGTTTATCTACAGTGCGACAGCAGCATCACAGTTTGAACTCAGCCCACTGTAATGATCTGTTTTTGCAAGCCACGTTGAAAAGATGTGGGATTTCCATGCAGCCTTCATAATGCATAGGAAGTTCTCTGCCTGTGATAAGGCACTGCATTCATCGTGACTCGCTCTTGGAAGCCGAGCTCGCAGAGAAGTGTGGGCAGTTATTTACAAAGACGCCGCTGACAACAGCTCATTTCGTTTGGAATATTAATTGCAGTGCGGTTGCCTCCCTCTGCCCCCGAAGAGGTCACTTATGGTATTTAAACATGAAAGTGTGTTTAAACAGAAATGAAATGGAGTGTTTAACCGCTGCTTCATGTCGGCGCGGTCACTCACTTCAGACGGAGCATCAATCAGCCTGCCGTTCTAGTGGGGTTTTTTGTGTGTGATACTTAGAGGAGTGTGTCATAGCTGGCGGCAGCAGGGAATCAACAAAGTGGACTCGACCGCTCACATCCACAGCCAAATTGTCTGGAAGTTAAATGGCTACAATGAGCAGGGCTTATCACTTATGCCACCTGAGCAGGAATCAGGATGTGACTGCTTAGCTGAGCTGTCAGATGGTTTCATGCTGTGAGGCCTATAACACCGCTCACAAGGGTATTTCTTTGGCAGCTGTCATTTCAAAGAGTGCAGTAAGTAGCTCATACTCCACCCTGCAGCCATGCAAAGTTTCTCAGCCTTGCTCATTATCATTAAGCCCATCGATAATGTACGGTGTCATGTTAAAATCAGTCAAAACGTGTCACTGCCCTCTATAGTATCCATTGGCTTTCTGTATTTTTCACCAAAATGTTATTGCTTTGACCTTTTTTGTTGCTTTTATCCGGTATAATTTTTTGTTGTGTGCAGTTGTTTTTAACCTGGTAGATCATCGAGGTGCTCTGAAGTGCACTTTGTGTCCTCCCCCCTACAGTTTTCTCTCTGCGGTTGGTTGCTCTCTAGCATGTCCTTGCTCCGAGCTACTCTTGTGCATATTTAGCCAACATATCATAGCATTCTTAGGAGTTTGGGTCTGTCTTTGCCAAGCGAAGGAGACCATTTTTGTGCAGAATAGCTCAGCCGTATAGGCTGCAGTCTTTAGAAACAGGTCAATTAGACTCAGAGTAACTGACAAAGAGAATTTCAAGTAATATAGGGAACTCTGATACGGCATATCTGATTAGTCCTGAGGCAGATGAAACTTGCATCTTATCTACTTATATTACCAAATGAAACCCTGAGTCATCAAGCACCCTTAGGCTAAGGATAGCAAAGAGAAGTCCCACATAAGAGTCAACAAGCTTTTAGAAATCAGAATGTGTGCTTGAGTTATGTGGGGTTAGGTTTAAATGCCTTTGGGTCCTGAGGTACTCGGGCTCCCAGATCTGAGGCTCAGAGATGCAAGCATGGGGCCGCGCAACTGTGATGAAATGTCCCTCATCTGAGCTCAAAGTGAACACACTGTTGTTCAAACAAAAAATGATTATATATAATGAAATGGCATGCAAGCAGAAAAAAGTTTTTCATTCCATCACAAATCTGCTGCGGTGAAATATATGCATCACATTTATATATGTTCTTAAAGCAGATTCATTTTCTTCTGATTTTCCACTGAAAAATTGTGAGCATTAAGTTTTAAGACCAAAACAAATTTACTTTGCTTTTGTAAAATATCGGCATTAATCAGGTCAAAACATTTAAGTAGCTGGATTCAAAAGGCAGCTGAAAAATTATGTTAAAAAAAAATCAGACCTTTTGGCCAAGAGTGAAGGGCTCTGGTTATGCTGTGCAGGGTATTTTGCTGCCATTGTTTGGGCTCATGTCCCCTTTGCAGGGAGGTCAGTCAAAATCAATACAAAGGAACTCTAATTGGTCACCTCTAACCTATTATGAAAGGTTTTATCCTGAGGGGAGTGTTTTCTTCCAAAGTGACAATACCCCAATCCACAGGGCATGGAAGGTCACCAGATGACTTGATGAATATGTTAGTGTTGTAAATCATATCATTTGGCCCTCGCGGTCATGGCCGGCTCTCATCCTCGTTGAACCCCTCTGAACAAAATGCTTTCCAGCATCATTAAAACACAAATGAGGAAATATTTTTTTGTTTCACCGCTAAAACAGAGTTTCAGAGACTTCTAGAAGTCACACTGGAGCTGTTCTGCCAGCCCAGCAACTTAATAAAACACAGTCGACTGCTGTGAAATAGTATTTTTTGCTTTGACTTTACAATTCACAGAATACTTTCTGAAAAATCTCAGGGATCATCAAATGTGAGACAAGATTGCTCCTTTTTGGTCAGCTGTGGTTTTCTTGGAATTCTCCCGTGGATGCCATTTTTGCTCAGTTTCTATCTTATTGTTGAATTATGAACTTTGACCTTAACTGACCTTAAGTGAGGGCTGCAATTCTTTAGATCTTATTCTGGGGTTTTTTGTGACCGCCTTTGTTGATGTCCCCTCGAAGTAATTTTGACAGGCTGGCCTTTCGAGTTTTTTTTCTCTATTCCTGGATAATTTTCACACAGTGCCAGGTAGGTTTGAATATCTTTTTTCCCTTAATAAATGAAAAAATAAATGGAATCATAGTTTAAAAAACTGCCTTCTGCATTCATACTCAGAGGATCATTTCTGAAAATCAAGGTTTGTTTAAAGAAACATTAAAGTGTTACAAATACACAAAAACGAAGAAATCAGGAAATGAAAAATGTACTTAGCATATGTGCACATATTTCGACCAATTTGAGAACTAAACATTAGGTTGTGTGTTGCTGCAAAAATTTTAGGTCATTTCAGTAGTCAAATCAATCTGTGGGCTGCATCTGACAATCATTGTTAAATTTAATTTGCTACGATTTCATTGTACCTGAAGGAATATTCACTGATTAAAGTTTAAACTGTAGCTTCAGCAGTTTTGTGGTGCAGTTTGCTTTGTGGGTTTTTTTCTTTTTTACCCTGGATTGGCTGGAAAATTCAGTGGAAAAAGGGAACTTGCATTGGTTTTTTTTTTAGGATCCAGTAATGAAATTTTCACTTTGAGCCAAGTTTGATGTCTTCTAAGCTTGGTTTCTTTTTGTTGAAGGAAAGTGTTTTCTGTGTGAGCAGCAGAGACGCTTTCATCCGTTTTTCACTTACGAGCAGGAAAAAATAGATTAGGTAAATTACAAGGAGACAGCGACTTCTTTATTGACATTATGTTAATGATTGGAAGTATTTTGTATCTGCTCTCCAGGTGACAAATGGTAGAAATTTGTTCTAAAGTTATTCACAAAGCTAATAATCTCAGATATCCCAAGAATCAAACAATGAAAGATGTTTTCTTTTCTTCAACCTAAAGTGCTTTTTTGTCTTCCCATACCTGGAAGCAGTATAACACAGAGTGGATGCTGTGGGAGAATTAATTAACTTTTTGGTGCACTATTTATAGCTGGGTAATTACAACAGTGTTCATCACATGACCAGGTCAACCCAACAATCCGATCTATGACTGCATGACTGGAGTGTAAAGTGACATGGAGTTCTGCATGTGGAAGCTAAGAGGGAGCTTAGACAGAAAGCCTCTCGCTGGTGAAAAGGTCACGTCTCACATTTAACAGTAAACAGCCAACATATTAAACTCTGTTAAGAGTCACATTTGCAGTCTAGACACGTTTCATTAATCTGAATCAAAGTTTGAGACAAAACATTTGAATTTTTCATCGTGTTATATTTGCAGCTCCAGAATTTATGAGAAACTGGAAGATTTAATCAAATAATGTAAGCCTTGAGATTTTATTATTGATACAGTTTATTTTGTTTTGTTTTGCCCCATAGTTAGCAGAAATTATTGGGAATAGAGCTGCGTAAATCTCACTTTTACGTTGCAGTAATTAAAACATCAAAATTGTCGAAAAAAATAACAATAAATAAAAAATGACTGTTTAAAGCAAAACAGACCACATCTTTAATAAGAAGCATTCAGTATTTTGAGTCACTCATTTGTGGAATGAACTGTACTTTCACTCAAAGGGTACTCAAAACTGTAAACCTGGCAAGGAGTGTTGGTCTGCATGATCAGTGCCATTGTGGTCATAATTATTTTCACCTTTTTACAGAAAAACTACTCAATGTACAAAAGTGCAAAATCAGGCTCTGTTTCATGAAAAATAAACAGAGTTGTGAGTGTACACACTCTGAAGGTACACAGTAGTATTTTTTTATTTAGTTTGTACTTTCCTCAGTCTTCAAAGAGACTACCCTCTACTGCACCATGGCATTTGTTTACATGCTTCCGGTTTTTGTGAATGGGAAAAATGTATCAGGTGCACATTTGGAGCTGACAAGATACGTTCACAAAAACCCTCTGCTGAGGTGGGTGGTTGGCTTCCAAGTGTCAGACTTTAATGCCAGAGATACAGCTTTTCTGCTACTAGAAGCACATTTGGTTCTTTCACAGTCCTCGGGTAACCTCTTAACGATTTACAGGAGGAGACAACCCAAATCCAGGACACCAGGGGCAAGTAAAAGTCCAAAAATCCAAAGATTAATGATCACAGCAAGGGTCAAGCACAAGATAACCAGAAGAGACAAGGGGAAAGCAGAAAGGGCACGTATTCTGAAAATCTGGGGACACAACAATGAAAACAAACTTGAAGGGGTTCTGGCTGAAGCGTAGGTCAGGGAGCTTGTATGTCCTTTTGCATGCAGATAAAGCCAAAAAAAAAAAAAAAAAAACAAAACAGGAGAGAAAAGAACCAAGAAATTACTAGAAGGCTTGAGTATAAGGAGTACAAGCATAGTTGGAGTGTCAGGTTTAAGTATACTGCCTTATAGTGACTCCATTACATAATAGGTTAAGGATGGTGTGCAAAAGTGACAGAAAACAAATCAGTTCAACTTAATTCAGTTGAATTCAATCTTCAATTAGTTGTATTTATACAGTGCCAAATCACAGCATCTCCTCAAGGCGCTTTATATTACAAGGTGAAGACAATAATGGAAAAAGTAAAGCCAAAACACATAAGAACTACAGATTTCAAAGTAAAACAGGAAATGATAACAGCAATCCAAATCAAAAATTTAACTTGGGTATGTCCAAACATTCCGGATTAAGCTCTGCATCATCTTAAAGAGTACCGACAGAGACCCCAGTGTTGTATCCTTAAAGTGCTATTTAGAAACAAAAGCCAAAGGAGCCGACGTCATCACCGAGTCTAATTATTGTACGACATACAATCAGCTTTTCAGCTTCCTGCCCTGAAAACGTCAGTTTTCTATTTGCGTACAGAAAAAAGGGCTCCATGATACAAATATAAAATTAATAACTGAACCCAATATTTTTTCTTGCTGCTTTCTGTTCTGTTCTGTTTCTTTTCCTTACATTCAAGTTTCACTCGCAACAACAGGTAACCTGGCTGTACATTTCATTCTAAATCTCTCCCACACACGCTACTTTGCATTTCAAACGCAGCGACTTTTTCCCTCATAAATAAACATGACAGGTGGGTAGCAGGTGTGAAATGTCAGAGTAACAAGGCTCATGATCCGGTCAGTGCGGTGTGACGGCTGTCTTTCACGTGGAGGGATGAGCGGATCCGCGGCTCTGATTGGCCAGGCGCGCGCTCTCCAGAAGGCGCGCCGGGCTCTCTACTTGTCATTACGGTTGCACCGATTCACATGCCCACGAACACGGCTGGGCACGGCAGTGTGCCTATCTCCTCTCGGACTTGCACATTATTCAGACCAAAAGTGGCGGCTCGCACTATGGATGCTACTGTTTATGAGATCATATTTGGAGAGCTCGGGGACCTAAATTGTAGTTTAATAGAGGCTTTCCAGGACACTTTTTTGGCAAATGCTTCATTGTCATTGCTGAGCACTGATGGTAAGGCGGAATTGCTTCATTCTCCTTCCTCAGTATTGAGATGTTTTGCTGTTACATCTTAAAAATAGAAAGCTAAGCGTTTATTTTTTATTTTATTTTATTTTATTATGTTTCCCCCCTAAAAGGTTTATATTGCAATGCCACAACCGATGAGATTGGAACCTGCTGGCCACGGAGCAGCACTGGCAGGATTGTAGAAAGACCTTGCCCTGAGTACATTAATGGGGTGAAGTACAACACAACGAGTAAGTCTTTCCATCGTGGAAAAAAGTTCCTTAACGTGTCATTGTGTGGGAAACTGTGGAGCATTTTGTGGAAAATTATTTAGACAGTTGTGGAAAAAGAAATAGCGCAAAGCAAAAGAGCGCAACATTAGCAAGTGCGTTAATTACAGCAAGACTTCATGAAAAAAATGATTTGTGCTGCAAACAACCGCCCGTGAATATAAGCAATAACAAACAAATCCAGCAGCTTAATGATCTCTCATTTAGCCCACCGTCTTATGAATTTTCATTTCTACCCTAATTAGATCATTTTTCCAAAGGCTTATTATTAGTACCCCCCTTCTGTTCACAAGTAAAGCAGCATAGACAGTGATCATTATTAAACCTCCTGTTACAGGAACAGCTGCTTAAGAATGTGCGTGTGTGCTTTTCACTTAAAGGGCAAATACACCTAAAATCGCTCAAATCTCTGCTTCTGTAAGCTACTTACATGTATGTGAGGGCATCTCTTGGTTTGATTTTACTGGAGGGGGAATTTTGTTTGTTCCAATAGACAGCTGGACAATTTGGCATTGGCACTGGTATTCCAGTATCAGCAGAGAGAGAGAGAGAGAGCGAGCAAGGTGATCTGCTGTAAAATTGAGACTGACTGCCCATTGTTATTACTGTTATCATAGCAGCACCGTCTAGTGTCCAAAATAAGAGAGGATATGAAACAATGAAAGCCTCCATTGGGAGGAGGTTGCGGTGGATGGATGGGTCTACTAAACATTGGACCTTAATACTAGCCTGCTTTCTTTAAAAATCTCCTTATCTTAAACAGGTGTTCCTACAATAAGCCTAAAAATAAGTATTGATGTTTTTCTAGTCAAAACAATTGCCAAAGTCAGTATTCACATGCTCGACTTCTAACAGTTAGACTGGAGTTTGAAATTTGTCTGGTGTGACCAAACAATGGACTTTTATGGACGCCTTCCACTTGGGCTGTATCATACAATATAAAACAAGATAATATACAAAACTTTTATGTGGAAAAAGTGTCATATTGTGATATCACTGCTATAGCAATGGTTATTGTGCAAATTCCTTATTGCGCAAAACAACAAGACACACCCAGACATTTAGTAAAAAGGGAGATATTTGAACATCTTCCAACAAAGCACAATACTTAGCAAAGTATTTTTCATCACTTGAGGTGAAAACACACCATGAAATGCAAGGAATAACTGAGGTATAACTGAGCATCATTGTAGCAGTCGCGAGCCTCACTCCCTATGACAGGAAGCACAAATGGTAGAAATTACCAGTGCTGCTTCATATTTTTTGGGCAAGTATATGTAATAATATGATGTCAATTGAAATGGTGGAAAAACAGGACACTAAGCAAATTGCTTGACCTAAGTAACAACATCCCAGGTAGAAAATGTTTTCAGCTTCAGTTTTATTGTGCTGGTTGCTGATGAATTACAAGTTACTTTAATAATTGCTTAAAAGTATCAAATAACTGTGTGTCCCCACAATCCAAATGCAAACCACCAAAATTTCCACTGAAACCACTAACCAGACTCCTTCTACACTTACATTTTTCTTATGCTGCAGCACTGAATATAATGCTGTGCCACTACTATTGCACTGTGATATTTCTGCTGCTGGGGGCACCTTGTTTCAGTAGAATCACACTTTGAATGAGATCGTCTGTCATCGATGACAGCAGCTCATTGGAAATGAAGGACAGAAAATGTCCATTATTTTGTTTGCACAAATAAACAGTGCTGCCGGCAAGCTGCAATCTCAGATAAAACATCGTTGAGGATTATTTCTCTACATCATCAGAAATATAATTCTTGCAGATGTCTTTGAAATATGATACAATTTTTAGGCGCCCACCCCCATCCCTACCTGCGTGTCACCCTGGATCACTCAGATATTAACACAGCTCCTGTAGGCTACTTATCTCCAAAATGCAACTCTAGTTTGTAAGAGCTTGCGGAAATGACTTATCTGGTCAATGTCTTTTGGGGGGAGGGTGGGTGTGGGATTTCAGAATAATACTTTTCACTTTGCTTCTGATTTCAACAATACGCTAAGAGGATGGTTTTAATCTGCTGGCTTGACAGGCTGAGCAGTTTCCAAACTAATCTGTGTCAGCCAACAGTTTAGCTAAGAGCTGCGAACAGCATATCACAACTCCGCCACCCCAGCGCTGTCACCTTATGTAACTCCTGTGTTAGTCATAAGGCTGATGAACTTGTTGCCAAGAAAACAGCACCATTCATTTCACAAAATAACCGACCTGCACTAAGTGTGAGTGTCCAGAGTGTCCAAATCTGGATTTTTCATTTAACACTACTGTTATCTCTGTAATAGACTCAGGTGTAGTGTCATTACCCACCAAACCTCTGATACACAACCACAATCAACTGCTGTCTGATCACTTTTGATTCAACTTTGCTCTGCTGCTGCTTAGTATTAGCTGAACACGGCTGTTGGTTTGATCCACCAGTGTGAAAAGCATACCGAAAAGCATTGAGACACCTTGTCCAGTGAAGGTTTAGTTGATAGCACCCTGGTGAGTCAAAATTACATTTTTATCAGGCTCAGGTTTAGATATTGAGGCTGTAATATACTGACTGAACTGTGTGAAGAGTTTCCCGTTAGATAATAGGAAAAGTACAAAGAACTGTACAGCTGCTGTTTCCTGCATCACCCAGGAGTGAATGAATACAGCAATCAAACAGTAAATAAAATATCTGAATGTTTGTCTCAAACATATGTGCAGTTCAGAAATTAGATAGAGGAGGTGACACATTTTTTTGCCCTCGCATGAAAAAGTTGATGAGTAAGTTAATTACAGGGATTGGTTCTTGTGACAGCAGAGATTACAGGTTTTATTCTTTCACTGTCACCAACATTTGTAATTACATGGATTGTTATATTTTTAACACAGATCTGACATGTGACATGTGCAGCTAATAAGCTTTGAAATGCTTGGATTATCTTAGCGATGTAAACAAATCTTTTTTCTTCTCCCTGTCATATCAGGAAATAGACTTTCACTTTTTTAGGATGTCAAACATGCAACAATAAATGCATTGTTTTAAGTCAGACTATTAAAGAAGCCAAAGCAGAATATTTAATAGATTGCGGTTTGACACAGCAGGGAGGCCATTACAAAACTCTTCACAACTGATAGCTTAACCGCAGGATTCTGCGTGTTTTCACCGCAAAGTGATGTGACACCAGAGACAATGTAGGTGATTATTCTGATCCTCCTAGGTCACATTAGCAGCCCTCATTTGCATTCAGGAAAAAAAAATACAAATTTTAACCACAAAATAGGTCAGACTAAGAATAGAAGTAGGCCCTAACATCCCATGAGCAGGTGTTAATTAAAACAATGCAAAAAAAAAAAAAAGAACTCTGTGTGAAAATGCAGCGCAGCAATTTGCAAACTGAAGCCAAACAAGATGCGTTTCTAAGCCAATCACTTTGACCACATGCCTAACAGCAGCCATTTGCCCAGCATATATCCAAGAGCCAGGTATTTCATGCTTCTGTACAAGCCTGCATATTAGAAATGAATGACCCAGGATATTTTAAGGAGAATCCCTTGCGGGTTGTACTCCCAGTTGTTAAACAGTACAAGATATAAATGCCACATCTTGCTTGAAACCGTGTAGGTTTTCTGTGGTGCTTTCAAATGAGCAGCTAAAGTAAAAATGTTGCGATTCTTTTGCAAAAATTAGAAGTTTAAGAGGCTTAACGGGGCAAGTTCAGGTAAGTAGCTATAAATTATTTTCCATTTCATCTGGCTTGTATAAATATTAATGTCTGCGCAGAGTGACTTAAGAGCATTTATGCATTTTTAAACTTTCCTCTGTTCATGTTTTTTTTTCTTGCAGCGCATTTATTCGTTCCTCTGGTTTACATGAAAGGAAAATCGCCACCGTTGGGCCACAGTTGTTAGATACGGTGTGCTTTCTAACTACTATATGATGTGCTCTCTATCAAGCCTCAGGCAAAACAAGCTGTCCAAAGCAGTACTGAAGAGTGGCACTAGTGCTGAAGTATTAGTTTTGGAAGATAAATAAAAAATGTGTGACCTGTACGCTTTCTCTGTTCACTCAGAGCACAACTTTAATTATTCAGTGAATCGCTCATATTGTTCTTGTAAATTCACCTCCTCCCAGTGAGTGTGTGTTCATTCTCACATAGGCGACATCCTGTTAGCACATAATGTACCATCCTAGTCAACACAAATCAAAATCAGGGCAGCTGTTTCTACAATAGAGCTCTATTGATTCTCTTATCAGGATTAATAAAGTCTGAGACATATCAGTGCTGCTCCGTGTATCTGGTTCAGGCTGACAGTGGAGAGAGTGAAGCTGATGTAGTGTTGCATGTTGGGGGATACAGCTTGTCTCTTTATTTTAAATCACAGCTAATTCTGTACCTCGCCTTCTGGAGGCAAACATGACACTAATATAAGGTGGTGGATAAACATAGACAGGCATTGTTAGTAATTATGAAACTGGTATTAGGACAGTTTTTTTTTGTAGATGTTCCCTATTAAAAATTGTTTAAGAGCCTATGGTGGCAGACGGACCCATGAGCACAAGTCTTAAAATGTAGAGCAGATTCTCAGGAGGACTGGTTGTGTAAAAGAAATCCTGCCTTATTTGTCAAAAGCTTACTCACTGCACAGCATGACCAAATGACTCGCTGAAGTTTAATGACAGTTTAAATGGCTATAGTGACTGTTTTTCATCTTCTTGTCTGTGAGCTGTCATGTCTCCACACAGAGGAGAATTAATATGAAACTCGTTTTCCTTGCTCCTAAAGCTCTGAGAAGAAATTGGAGAAAATTACATGTGGACAGCTCAACGCTCATTGTTGCATTCACTTGTTTAGGTGTTCCCAAATCACAAAATGTCTTATTGTGACACTTATCTTACTGATGATATTGACCTCATGTGCATTTTCTCACGCCGAGAAACATGCACATGCGTCTGCCACAACTTGTGCTATTTTTTCTTTGCTCAATCTGATGACGGCACCACAGGTCTCTGCAAAATACCTCTCCTACTGCGAATTCTAGCCCTTTGAAACCTTTGATCCCCTTCTCCACGGTGAGACTGAGTAAGAGGTTCAATCAGCAAATTCAGGACAGTATGTGTTGCAAACATTTCACTAGCCATTGCACACCAAGACCCAGAGGGGGTCCAATCAGCACCAGCCTCCGCTGGCTGCACTCACCACTGGCTCCCACACCACAGATGACACACTAAAGTACCGGAGACATTTTGAAGCTACCAAATAACACAAATATCTGCAAAGCATGTCATGATTATTTATTATGGTTTATTTTCTTTTCATTCCTACTTCTGTGTTCACTCGTAGATCCAAGTCCTCCTTCCAAACATTTTCATTTTATCATTTCAGACCAAATGACACATTTATATCCATATGTCCTGAAAACTGCATTCGTTTTAGTGTTGCACTTGTGTCTCGATAGATGCCTCAAATTAATTTTCCACCCTCATCCTCCCCACTCTATCTCAAAGTGACGTTTTCACACATCCAAACTCAGACCATGGACCGGCTTTCTTGTTAAAAAAGTCTTAAAATCTCAGTACCTGTTAACAGAGGTAACAGTTTTCTCAGTTGTATACCACTAAGACTCCTGCAGTGCAGCTGCCACCCATGAAAAATTGTCAGTTAACCTTGCATCCTTCTTACTGTCTCCTCCTGGAGATGCATCTCCCTGTTGTTCATAACTGTCATCACACTCTGAATTGCGAGCCAGCTTTTGTTCGTTACTTACTATTTTGAGCCGTGCATGCGTACGTGCAAGAACAACTAGCTACTGGGGTATCAGGGATGTTCATTTTTGGATTCTTATTTTACCGTTGCTGTCCAAAGTGAGAAAATGACCATATGTCTGAAATCAAAGAGAAGATTTCAGCACTGCTGAATACATCAAAGGAGAATTGGTCACATATCTCATATCTTTTTACAAATTTCCTCGATGTTAAATCCCCCAGGACTGAGGCGGGTATATACCATATGTTTACACCTTTGATTCATATAGGACTAAGGTTCATAAATACCTTTATCTTTTTTTTTTTTTTTTAAATTTAGCTAAAGCTTCATATTGAAGTGTGAAAATCTTATGGCTTGACAGAATATTTTTTTTTTCTCCCCACAAATCAAAACATGTGGTTAATGTTTTACAAGAAAACAAAAAATTAAATAAAAATATTAAAACAGTAGTAAAAGACATTATTCATGTGACATCATAGATTTTTTCTATATTGACACCAGTATATATAATCTTAATCTAAGCTTAATATTTCAAAATTGTAAACACTGTATTGTGGGACCAAGAGCAACAGTGTGTCCTCCAAAACATATTGGATTTTATACTAAATCAGCCTCAACATTAAAGCAAATACACCCACACGTGGCTGAAACAGCTGTTACCTGTCAGTGCTGCATGCTGGCAGCAGATCCTTCTGGTCCTATTTATGGCTGTGCAATTAATCAAATTTTCATTTGAATTACAATTTTACCTTCCACTGATTATTAATGTCAGGTAGCCTGTGTGTAATGTTGTTAAATACCTCTGATTTCAGTACTGACCAAAGCAACTGTCGTGGTTTTTGCCATAACAGTCGTATAGTTTGCAGGCTTCATCATAACGGAAATTTCTGAGTAAATACCTTGAGCTCTTTTGTTTTGTTTCTTGAGGCAGTCCTAATTAGTTTTTGCAAATTGTGGTGTGCAGTGGGAAAGCACCTTCTGTCACGGAGCGGTGTTGCAGCGTTTGGTGCGGGTGCTTGGTCCGCATCAGTGTTTAGCTTGCTGATGAATGTCAACAACCAGAACATTGCACTGTTACAAGATTATAAATGGGATTTAATTCAGCTGTCAGTGATTTTAATGTTGTGACTGTTCTGGGCACAATTTTGCGCGTGGAAAACAGAGACTGAAGAGTTAAAACTCAAAGACTACAGGACCAAGACTAGATTGTGGCAACGGTCAGACTGAAAAGCCATTTTTGTTATTTCACTGAGCAGCTATAAACAAGTCTTTGGTAAGGTTGTTATAAAATGTGGCCATCCTTGCATACTTTTCATTTTTGTACTGTGGGGTAATGTTCTCACTATCCTCCTCATGCCGTCTCTCTTTCCCGGAGGGACATAGTTTTAGTACGTGGGTTTTCGCTAATTTTCTCTCACCAGCTGGCTTCAGTGCAGCTGCTGAGGGTTGAAAGTTTGACAGCAAACAGGCACAACAATTTTGCATTTGCAGTTACAGCTAATATGTCAAGAGGGCATGGAGAGAAGCAGGAAAGCTTAAGAGCCACAGCTGTGAGTAAAAGATTACCCGGTATCTCTTCCTCGGGCTCTGCTGACTTGTCTGCTTCAGTGGTCATTACTCAAGGCTTTTTAAGCTATTCAGTCGTCCTTGCTAAACAAGAGGAGACACCCTGACAACTCTACCCAATCTCTCTTTCATAGCAAATGTTCATTGTGTGGTACTTATAAGGCATGCCCAGTGAAGCTACTACTCGTGATTTTATGAAAGCTGAAAGTTGATTGTGTTTACTTTATTACTTACTTATCGTCAAATTCTAGCACTCTAGCAAAACCTCTCTGGTCTCCACTTCTCAGATTTGAGTATTTGCTGGTTTCCTCAGTCTTCTGATGTTGAACTGATTAGTTCTGCCCTTACCCAGCAATAAACAGGCACAAATTATAACACTCACCGGCCTTTGACATGTTCTCAAACAGAAGTGGTCAGATGCTTCCTTTATTTTTCTCTTCCCTTAACCTTCCAAATCTGTATATTCAGTCATGAAGCTAAACAAACAAACGGAAATCTTCACATGAAAGAATGGTAATGGTTGTAGATGTCTCCCTCCTGGTGTGTGTGTGAAAATTAAACAAAATATGTCCTCTTCTCTCATGTTGAACTGAGAAAAGCTGATTCTTTAAACTTTAAAGTCGGACTGAAAAAATGATCCCAAGCACTGAGCACATTTGAAAAGAACATATGGTACAGGGAATAAACAAGTTAGACTTAATACTGACCACATTCAGTATGCACCGATGTGATCATTCTCATTAGCTCATTTCTGAAATTCATTGAAGCGTCTAAAGTGAAGTAGAGTGGCAGTCATAGATCCTCTCTTCCTCCCTTCATAAACGATTCATTCTTCAGTTTGTCAGTACTGTGTACAATCTACTTGTTCGACATCATGAACCTTACAGAAGTGCTCAGTAACCTTCAGCTGCCTGCTATCACCTACTCCGAGGTCTTTGCTTTGCTTCGCCTTAAAACTAAATGAGCTGTTCGTCATGCAGAAACTTTATAAGCTTGCTCAGCTACTGTTTCCCTCTTAGAAACTTTGTTATCTGACCAGGTCGCCAAGCCAGTAAAGCAGCTGATTTGTTACAGACAGATAATAAATAGGAAGTATTAACCTCTGATGATGATGGGTGACACTGCAATAAAACAAGCACCAAAATAAGCACTACTTTTTCTCTCATTTGTCATACATGTCAGCGGCTCCAAGCAATCTGAACTTAGGGACAATTGAAATTATTGACAAGAACTAAAGATGCCATTAATGCCTTGACAGAACAATACAGATTTTGATTAATAAAAGAAAACAGACCATTTCTTTCACTAGCAGGACTGAGTGTTCATAGGCTGCGTAAGCCTGTTATTAGGCACAATAGGGCTTAATGGTAAAAGCTAATATTAACCTACAAATGTTCATAAATGTTCATAAATGTAAACTCAGATAACTGTATCACCAGCATCATTATTCATTGTATCTGAAATACATGAAATATATTTTAAAGTTCTGTCTGGACTAAAGTGGGAGACTGAGCAACCTTTCCATACAAAACTTAATAAATGTCAGTTTACTTTTTGCATATTTCTGTTTCTTCAAGATGAAATATACAGTAAAGTGTAAAAGTCTTGAGCCCACAGTACAGAAATAATGGCAAACACACTGCCAGTTGGATACAAAAACACAGACACACACACAATGGAAATACTGTTACTCGTGGATTAGCCTACCGAGAGCCCAGATCTTAACATTGCTGAAACAGTGTGGGATCATCGTGACAGAGAACAGAACAAAAGGCAGCCAAGATCCAAAGAAGAGCTTTGAAGGAATAGTTTCTCCGGGTTTCGAAAGGACATTCAGACTACTTAAAGAAATGACAAGAAATCTGCCTAAGAGAGTTCAGGCTGTGCTGAAGAATACTTGAAAGTCATTTTTTTTTGGTATGTCCACCTGTTCATACCAAAATATTCACTTTAGAGCTTGCTGGAATTGTACAAACTCTATCTATGCCTTATATACTGTATTTCCATGACCACACACACGTTTCAATAAATCATTTCACCTCAATTCCTGCTTTTTCTGACAGAATATGAAGACATGAGTACTGTACATGCATATAGTTTTTGATTCTATTATAGGTAATGTACTAATGGAGTGAGTAATTATATATTAAAGTAATTCTATACTTATTAGAACATTGCAAAAGTCATGATATACTGGAATGAGCATGTTTGAGACCAAGAGTTTCCTTTAAATTCCTTTAAATATCCTTTGAATTCACATAATTTCTGGATTGAAATGAGGCAATTTGTTATAAACATGTTCTGTACAGATTGTTAGTATTTAGTTATATTTCGTGATGTATCCAACCCACATCTATCTAAGACGCAAAGCAAATCTGCCTTTTTTGTTTTTAATACAATGAGCAGTGAAGGGTTTTATAGACTGATTTCAGTGTTTTTTCCCCAAATAATTCTATAAACTGTATAAATTGTAAATGAGACTTTATTCAGATAACGTTGTTAGATTTTTATGACAAATCATTGCCCAAACATTGGCTTTTTACTAAATGAAGTCGAACTTTAAGAAACTCAAATTAGATTTTTGCAAGTGAACTTTTAAAGAAAGATGTTCCTGCTCTGTGTATTCAGCATGGATGTAATGATAATAATAATGAATTGGATTTATATAGCGCTTTTCAAGGCACCCAAAGCGCTTTACAATGCCACTATTCATTCACTCTCGCATTCACACACTGGTGGCAAGCTACGGTTGTAGCCACAGCTGCCCTGGGCGCGCCATCAGCCCTTCTGGCCAACACCAGTAGGCGATAGGGTAAAGTGTCTTGCCCAAGGACACAACAACCCGAGAGAGCCCGGGGATCGAACCGGCAACCTTTCGGTTACAGATACGCCTCCCAACCCCCTGAGCCACGGTCGCCCCATGGTTTACTTGTAGAGTAAAGACATCAAAGCCAAAGCTTTTAGACTTTTGTTGATTAGCTCAGTGGGGCTTGTGTGGTTAGGTGGCCCATGAGGCTGCTCCACGTCCCGGTCTTTCTGAGAGTTTTCTCTCTGTAAACCTAGTGAAGCGTTTCTGCAGCCACATCTCCAGCTGCCATCTCAATTGTCAGCTGTAGGAGGAAGAGCATGACACTAAGGCTTAGAGTCGCTCTGAGAAAACACCAAGGCTACAGTGGGATTTTCGACTCAGACAGATTCCCTGCGCTAAATTTAAACATCCATGTGTTAATGGCTTTAGTACATATTTACACATGTTGTTTTTCTTATCCATTCATGGTGGCTGTGTTCTCAAGATATATGTTGTATTTAAGCTATAAGATCTGTTGTACTGTAGAAATCGATGACTAATTTTGTCAGCAGAAATATGTCATTTCTGCAGAAGCCTGTGTGCAGCACAACTGTGCATGAGCTACTGCTTCCCTTGGGCTGTTCCCTTTATAGAAGTCATGAGTGTGCGTAGATTTCACACGAGTCTGATTATAAAACAGAGATATTCACCGCAGCCTGCTAAATGGGTGTTTGAATTATAAACTTTAAAAGTTTGCATTTATTTTTCATTTTAAGAGTGGCAACATCTAATTTTTTTGTTCGGTAAAAGAAGGATCTTATGATATAATACTTGAAAGCAAACACTGTTTTTTATCAAGCTGGTGACAGGCCTTGCACTAAGGTGTTGACTACTGGTAGACATAAACGCATGTGAAAAGCCCAGTGCTTAATGGCACCAAAAGGGCCTTGTCTGCGAAATGAGTTTAAATACTCTGTGATGTATGCTTGACTTTGATCTAACAAAGTCTGGGCTTTTAGTAATGTCGTAGAATGAATCACCCAGAGATTTATTTCAGGTAATCCAGCCTCAGAGTGTGCTGATAATGCCAGAGAGCCAGAGACTGTTTTGATTTGAAAAGGATCAGCACCTCTGACAAAATGTATAACAGAGTTAATGTGACAAGGACGAGACAGTAGGTTTTTTGGAAAGTTGTTTAGCTGCCACGTTGTCTTTGATCAAACTGAGGTCAACGAAGGGCTTCGGAACAGCTGCATTTTAATGTAGCTGTGTTGACATGTCAGTGTTGACGGATTGGGCTCACTGGAGACATTTTATGATCTGAACCACCAGTGATCTGGGTCAAATATAATTTTTTGGAAGCTGGAGGCAGTAAAATATTTTTTAAAATAAAAATAATTACTTTTTTTTTAAGGCAGAGAATGCTTGCTTCCTGCTTTCATCAGCACAAGTCAATCACAAGTGTATTCTCTGTGTGTTTTGGGCTGACATACCATTTAGGCCAACTCCTTGTGGCAGACATGTGATCAAAAGGAAAAAAAAAAGCCCTTTGAAAAGGACTCATTTGCAAGAGAAAAAGGGCTAGGTCAGTCGCTGACACATAAAAAAAGAACATGTGATGCTATCCCAAAAAAGGAAACCGTCCTGACAATGTTAAACAAGCAACCTAAAAACTCACATTATAAAACAGCTCCAGACAAATAGTGTAAATACATATAAAAAATAATACTGTGGAGCCATTTTTGCAGTTATATAGCATCTGTTTAAAACCATCTCCTTGTAAAAGCTTACAATATTAGAAAAAGAACCCCCCCCCCAATTTCTGGAACCAAAAGGCAGGACGAACATACTCAGGTTGGCAGTGACTCAAAACAAGCTTTTAGTGTGAATGCTCAAGTAGCTGTATGTGGATGCGATGGCTCTTTGGAGAAAGAGCGTGCAGGCTCAGAGAGCAGAGAGGCAGACGGAGGACTGCACAGAGAGCACAGAGTGTGTGGTGTGGCAGCCTGAGTCAGAGTGGGCAGGTGACTCTCCCGTCACTCCTCCGTTGCTGTAGATGAACTGACGAGCGGAAGCTTGGGTGGGCAGGCAGGGAATGCGTTTGTAAGTCTAACCATCACAGAGTTCAATTGGTTCCAAGCAAAAGACATACTCAGAGTACAAGGCCTTAGCATAACTACCACAGCAGCAGTCAGAAAGCTCAAGCGAGCAATGACTGCAGACAAGGGCATACTGCACAAAATTGAGCGCTTGAACCACAGGTGTGCACACTGATTGGAGTGGATCCAGGAGAGTGGGAGATGGAGGGCGCCGCATAAACCCTTACAAACACAGATGCAACACAGCAGAGATGGAAAATAAAACACGAGTCAAAAAGAAGAGGGGAGAAAAAAAAGGACACATGGGGGGAAAGCAATGGCTACAAAGACAGCATGACAAATTAAGATACTGCAATACATGACTTTCAGTAAGCAAGAGCAGCAGTTGAGTTAGATAGTAAGAGCTCACACATGCTGGAGGATTAACTTTTACAGACACATAAAAAATGATTTTTGTAATTATCAGTGCTGTTAGTTGAGGTCAGCTGCGGCATAAACCGAACAAGGGTGGTGGTCTAATAAAATTGTTAAGCTCTGTGTGAATTGAACAAAAACCTCAACTTATTGAATGAAATCAGTCATGTGGTTCAGAAAGTAAGTTTCCCAATGCAACTCTAGTAGGAGTGAGTGAAACATAACTTTAACTAAGAGAAACACATTTTAGAGTAAAATGTGTTTATTTCACTGTGGTTTTACTGTGGCATCGTATCGCTGCTGAACCACAAAGCGTAGATGCAAAGAAGCGGTTTATTCAGCAGGATTTTGAAAATCCAAAGCAACAGAATGAGCGATGTCACCCTTTTGTTCCAGCCAGAGTTTCTTTTTCAAAACGACGAGACTTACAGTACTTAATGAATTTATTAGGCCACCTGTCATAAAAATAAGGAAGCACAAATATTTTAGAAATCTCTCAAATTATTTATCAGGCAATTAACAAACTGAATTAATGTCTTTCTACCCAAACTTGAGCCGGCACACTGAATTTATCCGAGAAGTCAGAAATGAATTAATCATAATAGTGGACAACTAAGACCGTTTTTTCTGTTTAGAAATCCAAGCAAATGACTGTATTTAGTCATCTTAATTAAAGAATAATAATAGGTTTTACTATTTTTCCTCACTTTTAAAAAAATAGGGAATTTGAAAAATCATTGATAATAGCAATGATAATAATTTAGCACTAAAAACATAATTTTGATTAAAGAGCTTACACATACTGCTGGGTTAACATGATAAATACCAATACAGCTCATTTAGGAATTCATTTATGGAATTTTCCCACCTAGTAATTCTAGTAAGAGTGAGTCACCACCAAGACCAGCCCGATTTAAAAAAATAAATGCAACAGAATGAGCCTTTTTTATCTCACCCGAGTTCTTCTTTTTCAAAACTAAGTAAGACATATATACATATACGTCTTGCAGAGGTCCATAGAGGCCACAGTTTAGTGTAAACATTAAACTGGGACTAATTGGCTGGTAAATAATTCATTCATTTTCTTTATTTCTCTTGACTTTATGTCCTTGCTTGTTCTCAGACGTAGATGTCTGTAATATGGCAGCTTTGCTCTAGTTCCTGCTGCTTGAATAAAATATCAAAGTGCAATGAGCTATGAGATTCCCATGTTTTTGTATGGCCTAGTTTGTTCCATCTACTCAGCTCATGAAATCAAATTTCATATGGCTCGAAGTAAAAGCTGCTGTATCTGGCTCAGGTGCATGGCTTTAATGTGATGCTTTCACTCAGTTTTTAGATATCGTAGCCTTTCAATTTCACTATATTTTGAAACCTATCCACATAAAAAACCTCAGATTTAGTGACTATTTCTCAAAACGGCATAACAAAGTGGGTAATTTTTGATAACCTATAAAGAGCGGCTTGGTCTTTTGAGGAGGCGTAAAAGTCGTATCAAGTTTTTCTTTTCTTTTTTAACCCAACCACCTGGGATAAGAGGAGGTCAGAGCAATCAAACACCACAAAAAGAAAGACAGCCTTGTGCAAACATTAAGTGAACTATTCCTGTTTATTGTCACTTCACAGTTGGTATAGCACAGCTGACAGCACAACCCACAGATAAAAGAAACAGGTCAAGTTTAGCTGAAGTGAAAAGGCACTGATTTGTTCTTTGGATTAGGTGTTTTTTTTCCAGATTTATCTTACAATTTCAATCAAGATCAAGCAATATTTAGTCTTTTTAATCATCTGTCTGAACATTTATGCAGGAATGACCGATCCAGACTAAATTTAAACGCTCTTTTCCTCATTTAGAGCTTCCAATTTTTCTAATCTTTGAACAGCCGTACTGTGTTTGTTTGCATGCCTCCAAGAAAGAGGACTGGCAGAGTGGCTAGCTGAAGAGGTGGGCATTGTTGGCAAAGACTATATCAGTTGGAAGTTGCACGTTTCTTCCATATTCTTGTGCGTCTTCACCCCAGTGGAGTGTGGTCAGTGTTAAGTCGCTTACAGCATTGTTAGCACCTCACATGGAAGCTTTTAATCCTCCTCCCAAACTCACAGAATGAGTCATTTAGAGATTTTTTTTAACTGCGTGAATGTAATACCCTGTAAGGATAATGTGAAGAAAAAAGCCTCATCAAGCCCACTGCACAGATGGCTTGTCAGAAATGTGCTCTCCCTGCACCAGTGCTTTGAATTAGTCCTGCCTCAGTGGTGTAGCTCACAGGGAGAAACCTGCTCCCCTTCCTCTGTTTCTTCACCTTCGCTGCTTGATTCGCAAACACAGTAGGATACTTGGAAAGTAACTGGAAAGTACTTTGTGCTGCAGCTATAATAATAGCTTAGCTTACTTGAAGGCGTCACTTTCTATTAATATGGATATTAAGTTAATGACATTTTAAAATGTGTTTTTTTTCCCACACAGATTAAAAATAATGAATCAAAAGTGCCTGGAGGAATTTTGGCTGTTAATACCTTTAAGTAATACAGTCATCCTGTTAATGTCATCATACTGACTTTTAGCTTTATTTGCCTAAACTGAGACACCTGTGATTACTCTTCTTTTGTAATAAATGTGAAAAAATGTTGCCTTATTTATTTGCTGCTCAGTAGCAGGCACAGATTGAAATAAAAATAATTTGCTGTTCTAGTTTTGTTAATTCAACAAGCTTAAATTTGCTTCCCTGAGAACCATTGCAGTAGCTCAGTAAGACAGTTTGCAAGCTGCAAGTAATGAGTGAAGTGGTTATGGTGACACTACACTACACATCAAAGTCTCGGCATGTTTTTAAAATATCTTGGCGTTGTGCTTCACAGAAATGTGGTGATGCAGTATTTAATCAGTATTTAATTCAAAACAGTGTCTTTTCTACTCTGAGCACTACAAGCCACATTCACATTGCACTCTTTTCTATGCCTTTAAAGTGGCTTTCACACCCACCGCTGGATGCCGAGGTGGAAAACTGAACCATTGACCTTATGATTGCTAGATGGACCCGAGTGCAAGATGAGCCCGACCACACCTGACATTTCTAATTCTGCAGTTCAGTTTAAACTGCTATAATCTTCCTTTTCTCCCCACTAAAATTATCCTTTTCAGCTATTTTATGCATGTTGCCTCCAAATGAATGCAATGTGTTGAAGTAATGCTCCTGTTGGAGATCCTTGCCGTCTTCACTGCTTGTAAAAACAACAAATTAAAAAAAAATCAAACTTTAAACCCTGCAGACATGGAGCCTTAAATGCACCGGGACTTTGCTGAATGCCACATGGCACTTGATCAATAAACACACTGAGGCAGTTTCACACGATGAATATGGTTTTAGAACAAACTCATTCACGGTGTCGTACACCACAGAGTCAGTTGTTTTATCGGTTTCACTGAATTGGCACTATGCCTGCACAAGTCGATCCCTCTCACATGGCTGAGAACTAGGATTTTCCCTCATGAAGAGCACAAAGCATTCTGCAGTCACGACGTGTCAGTCAAGTGAAGAGCTTAAACCAAGCTCATTTTAAATCTTATTTCTCCTTGTCTTGTGTAGCTGCCACAAGCAGTTATGTGGTCTCTGCTGTCAAACAGCAAAACTGTCACATTATATAACATTAAATTGAATGCAAAGGATATTACTCTGTTCCCGCCACTGCTTCAAAAATCGCTGTGGGCACTTCTGAGGTGGACGTTGTCCTCGCTTTTTATTTTGTTGTTGACAAGAATGTTTGAATTAAGATGGGTTAATGTGAATGTTGCAGTTTACAGTTGGGTATGATATCAGTTTTCTAAACGTTCAGAGGAATGCATTTATTCATTCAACAATGCTTATTTTCAGGACAATATCAAAACCTTGCAGGATAATAAGTTAAATTAATGATGGCATGGATTTGGAAAACTGCACAAATTAGTTAAATAAAGGAATAAAATTGATTAAATGAATACTTTAATTGGCCATCATAACAATACAAAGGCAGAAACATGCTGCTGTGTCTCCCCCTGCCCTCTATACATTTCTTAGTGTTAAAGAGATAACAAGAGCCCACTGAATGCACAAGGAAGAACTTCAAAATGGAAAATGCAGTTCAAAGTTGATTATGGGAAGTGGGTTTTAAGAGATATGTAAATAAACTGACAGAGTAAGAGGCTTTGCATTTCCCTCCATGAATAAAAATTTGTATTGCTAAATTGGTATTCTGGGTGAGAGTCAGACGGATAGTAGTGCTCAACTTTGAACTGAGCTCTGAAGAAATTACAAGGATGGTTTAGCTTACCTTCTTGGAAAACACTTTACTGTAACAGCAAATCGCTGGTTTATGCCTGCACGTGACTTAGCTGATTGCAGTGCTTTGGAATAATGAATATGCGAGATCTGTATTTATCTTTATAGCTCAACATGCATTTTAAAACAATATGTTTGCGAGAATGCCAAAGCTTTACCGTTTTCTCTTTTCTTGCAGGGAGCGCTTACAGGGAATGTATGGATAACGGAACATGGGCGCTGAAGAGTAATTACTCCAACTGTGAACCCATTTTGGAGGAGAAGGTAGGTGACTGCAGGCGGGAGCGAATCCTGCAGTCCTTCAGGAAAACACTCATCATCGTCAGAAAAATTGCAATCAGATGCAACGATGAAAAAGAACCAAACAGAACCGTATGTCCCTTTATGATGCGGTGCAGTTACCCCCCCCCCCCCCCCCCCCCCTTTAAAACATGTTCTTTTTGAGCAGTATTGTCTGTGTCTTTGTAAACAAAGCCGGAGGACAAACTGCAGGAGCGATGCACTGTGTGTAGCAAGTTTTGGCCTGATTACCTCGTACTGTGGCTCCGATTCTGTGTCTTGCTCTATATTCTTAGATAATTTTAAGCCAAGACTGAAGTATGTCAATGACATCTGCTTTTTATAATCATAGTTAAACCTCAGTACAATGAAGCCTGGATAGAGAAGCAGCTGAAACGATGTAGAGACAACCCTCTCATACAAATTATGTTCTTGTTATCATTCTCTTGCCATTATTTCAAAAATCTCGGACTAAAATGATTTAACTGCAGCCTAAGGGAAGCGTATTTGCTCCACCAATGTTGGGATCATTAGGTCTCTCAATAATGTTTGCAAATGGAACAGTTTAAAAGACAAAAAAAACCTACTTTCATTCAAGCATAGAATACTTTACTAACTGCTTCATTAAAGATGAGTGATTATTTGCATCAGTAATGTAAAAGCTTGGCTTTGAATGCACTCTGCATGCCACTGCCTCTTGGTTCCTCTACTATTGTCACGACCTAAGCATGTAATTACTTGTGACGACCCATTAGTGCATTGAACATGTATTAACATCTAAAATTTGCAGGGAAAAGGCACTCTTGTTGTTAAACTGCATGCACTAGATAGGTTCTTCCACTGTGTTTATACATTGCTTTGTCTTTGTTTCTATTATGCAGCTGTAACAATAAAGAAGTAATTCATGGGCTGTCTTTTCAGAGAAAATATCCGATGCATTATAAAATAGCGCTGATCATCAACTACTTAGGCCATTGCATCTCTGTGGGAGCTCTTGTCGTGGCCTTCATTCTCTTCTTGTGCTTAAGGCAAGTACGAAAATAGTGCATATTTCAAACGTGTCCTGTATGCACCTCTTGGAAGACAATTAGTGAAATCCACATCATACTCACACTACTTATCATTAACTTGCTTATGTCAGATGAATAGAACTCTGCAGCTCAGCCGCGATGGAGCACTCAGGCACAGAAGGGCCTAATGTGCGTTTCCCAACACTTGTGTTTGAAGGTGTATATCTTTTCATATCCTGGCTTGAAAACACACACACACACACACACACACACACACACACACACACACACACACACACACACACACACACACACACTCCCACTCGCTACATCAGTTATGACAAAAGAGGGCAAACACCAGCATCCTGAGATACTTTGTGTACTGAGGTTAGATCAATATGGGCTTCTGAAAGCAAATACCGATTATTTCAGCTTGGAGACTAAAATAGTTATCGTCTTCTGAGGTTAAATCTCCCTAGACTTCACAGAAAAATCAGCAACTACTTCTCCACATATATATTTATTCTTGGTCATTTTGGGAAATGCATTTGAAGAATCACCTGCAACTATAAGTCAGTGCTAAATCTTGTACAAAGATTAACTTTCAGCAGCGTTTTAAAGCTGAAGATGTCTACATTTTTTAAAAATGTAAAACCCTAATTTGCATGAAAGTGCCTGTTCCCTGAGTCATAACTGTGTCAAATCTGAGCACACAAACATTATACATGCATTTTTAGAGTTAGCACACTTTTAGTTTATCATGAAGTTTTATGTAGTTCGAAACTAATCTCGTAATAATTGCCTGCAAACAGGAACTGGCAACTGGAAAAAATTGATTGGCCTAAAAAAGGCTCAGTTTTCACACACTGACTGCAATTACAGAACTGCCGGAAAATTGATCAAAGGTATAAAAGCCAATAACCGAGCAAACCATTACAGCGGCTTCATCCCAAGTATAAACTTATTCTGTCAATATTCCATCCTATAATGTCATCTCACTGTGAATACACTGTCCTTTATCTTTAAACTTTTGACACTTAGACAATGATGCAGGAGAGCACAAAAGAAGCAGAAAAAAGTGCCTTGTGAAATTTTAAGACATTCTCTAAACACATATCAGGAGGCTGTCAAGGCCTTGAGAAACAAATGCTTTATTTATTTCTCCTTACTCCAGCAGATGAAGGATCCTATTCAGCACTATCAGTTTTGACCTTAATCACACTGCCTCTATCTTTCCAAGTCGTTCTCCTGCATTGTGCGACAGCTTTCTAAATTTTTTCTTCATACTCACTTCTTAGAATTAATGCTGCATTGTACAACTGGTTCAAAATGCTGACTTCTGACAGCTACACAGAAGCACAGTCGTATTTAGCCCTGTTTTAAATCGTAACACTAGCTTCCTGAGACGTACAGGATGAATTTCAAAATATTGTGGCTCACATATAAGAGGTTGAATGGGCTCGCTCCAGGTTATCTATCAGACATTTTACAGTCCTACATCCCATGCCACTCACTTATAGGGCTGTTCGATATAACGATATATATCGGATGACGATATAAAAACGTCTATTGTTTCATTTGACGCTATCTCCAAAAGTTGATTCTGTTCATCTGGACGTAGCGTTTTCTGGGAGAAACGTTTCGTCACTCATCCAAGTGACTTCTTCAATCTCAGCTGACTGCAGGTTTCCCCAAATCTTATAAACAGTACATTTGCATAATGACTGAAACCAGCCCACTGAAGGAACAATGGGCTGTGAGGTCAGTTCCTTAATCATAATTATGCAAATTCTCATGACCATTGATCAACAACCACTGACCAAAACCCACTGATCAAAGACCACTGATCAATGGCCATGAGTACCATTCACAGAGAGTTGGGGAATGGCTGCAATCACAGCATTGTAAGATGGCGAAAGATGTACCCTTAGGCCCCCTCCTCGATTCAGAGATGGTCTTTCCCTTTTCACGTAAATGGCCTCCTTGACTCCACGCTCAAACCGGCGTTCTTCCCTGTGCAGGATGTGTACATCCTCATCCTTGAAAGAGTGTCCACTAGCCTGTAGGTGTAAATAGACTGCAGAGTCCTGGCCTGACGAGGTAGCTCTTCTGTGTTGTGCCATCCGCTTCGCCAGAGGTTGTTTGGTTTCCCCGATGTATGAATCCTGGCAATCCTCCTGGCACTTAACAGCGTACACTATGTTACTCTGTTTGTGTCGGAGGACCCGATCCTTGGGGTGGACCAATTTTTGGCGCAGCGTGTTTTGGGGTTTAAAAGCCACAGAGACCCGGTGTTTTGAAAAAATTCGTCTCAACTGTTCCGATACTCCTGACACATATGGGATCACTACAGGTTTTCGCTTGGGCAGCGGTTGTCCTTCTCTCCTGGATCGGCTGGAGCTTTCTTTAGGTGCCTTTCCAGCTTTGACAAAAGTCCAGCTGGGATAACCACATTTACTCAGGGCCTTTTTGATGTGCTGTTCTTCTGCCTCCCTGGCCGCTGTGTCAGTGGGGATGGTGTTCGCTCTGTGTTGCAGCGTCCTGATGACACCCAGTTTCTGCTCCAGTGGATGATGAGAGTCAAACCTTAGATACTGATCCGTATGTGTAGGTTTACGGTACACGTCAGCTTTTAGATGTCCCCCATTACTGATGGAAATCTCACAGTCTAAGAACGCTAACCTGCCACTTTTCATATCCTCCCTGGTGGGGAGGATATGGGGAGGTGGGGAGGTGGGGAGTACATCTTTCGCCATCTTACAATGCTGTGATTGCAGCCATTCCCCAACTCTCTGTGAATGGTACTCATGGCCATTGATCAGTGGTCTTTGATCAGTGGGTTTTGGTCAGTGGTTGTTGATCAATGGTCATGAGAATTTGCATAATTATGATTAAGGAACTGACCTCACAGCCCATTGTTCCTTCAGAGGGCTGGTTTCAGTCATTATGCAAATGTACTGTTTTATAAGATTTGGGGAAACCTGCAGTCAGCTGAGACTGAATAAGTCACTTGGATGAGTGACAAAACGTTTCTCCCAGAATACGCTACGTCCAGATGAACAGATTCAACTTTTGGAGATTTATTTTCCTGGATGATTGAGAATGCATCAAGACATTTTATGCTATTGTTTGTTACGTGGTGTCACAAAATAAACTGTTTATGGCAATATTTTTTCATCGTTTTGATGGTCACTGTACTGGCTATATTAATTTCTTAAAGTTCTCTCTTTCTCTTATATTTAATATAACACTATGGATGGACAAGCGCCTGTTTTTATGTGTTGTCGTTAGCGACAACGACGGTAACACCATCGCGTGTCCGCTTGTTTATGTTCCACATAAACCTTTCACAATAAAGCTCAAGATCCTGTTGAGACTTTTCAAAATAAACTGAATCACGTGAAAGAGTAGATTATTTACGGATGAGAAGTAAAAAAGAGCAGCCAGGTGCTAAAAAATAAACCTTAGACTGAAACGTTAGAACAGGCTTTTCCCCGCAGCACGCCGTGTAATAAATACTCACAAAGAAAACGGCGGCTGTTACAACTTATGTCTAAAAATGTGTCGTTTCATGCATCTGTTAAAACACTCGACTCCAGGTACATGACGCGCAGCTGGAAACACTTCACGCAAGTCGAGCTGCCCGAGATTCACAGAATTTACAGAAAATGTTACATTTTTGTGATTTATATCGTTATCGGACGATAGAATTCTTATATCGGGATATGAGATTTTGGTCATATCGCACAGCCCTACTCACTTATGTCCGCTGATTAACGTCTTACAGTAATTGGCTTGTGCAGATCACCCTGCTGTCTTAGTCGCAGCCTTGGAATTGTCTCTGTTTCTGGATTAGATCATTTTCCTCAGTAACCCAATCCAACAGAAAACATACATCTTCTCATTAGCTTTTCTTTTCAGCTCAAATTACTGTAGTTTTAATTTATTGTGCCATTTTTATTTATTAATTTCATTAACTTAGTAGCTTAAATAATTATATTTTATTTCTTGTTCTTAAATCATTTTGTATTGTTTCTGTGATAATTGTACTTGTTGTGCAGCACGTTGGTTCATGTGTCGTGTGCTTAAACGGTCTAGATGCAGTAATTAAACTGACCTGACTTGAGTTTGTTTTTCAAAACATTTTAAACAGCTTTCTGTGTTTGGCTTATTGTTTTAGGAGCATACGATGTCTTCGAAACATCATCCACTGGAACTTAATCACCACCTTCATACTGAGGAATGTTATGTGGTTTTTGCTTCAGCTGATTGACCACAATATCCATGAGAGCAATGAGGTAACAGCAGTGATGTGTTATGGGGTTTGAAAGTATCACTGAGGTGTTAATTTACCAATACAAAGTCTTTAAAATCTTTTCTGAATTCTTTTTTTTTCAGCCTTGGTGTCGCTTAATAACGACAATATACAACTACTTTGTGGTGACAAACTTTTTCTGGATGTTTGTTGAAGGATGCTACCTTCACACAGCCATTGTAATGACATATTCAACTGATAAGCTGAGAAAGTGGGTCTTCCTGTTTATCGGCTGGTGTAAGTATGATTGTTATCAGTGCATTTGTCATGCTATATTCAGCTCAAGGCGTTTTTTATGAAACACATTTCATACTCTATGGAAAAACCATAGTGCTTTATAAACTCTATTTAAAGCATAAACAGGCGGAATATACAGACTTTAGTTTAATAAACTGGTAAAATGAAACAAAATAAGACAAAGTATTATTAGGTGACATTACCTTTACCTTAAGCCAAGCTATCATCTGGTTGGACACAATGAACATAAGCTTTCCTTTGATGAACCAATACTTTTAAATGAGTGGATTATGTAAAATGCACCATTTCAAAGGGAATAAATCTAAAAACAGGGCACAGCAATGATATTTTTATCCATTGTGTTATTAAAATCTGTCACTGTATTTATAGAAGTTTTTTTTTTTTTAATTTTTCTATACTCTGATCTCTCTAAAAACTGGTTGATAAGGTTATAAGACATTTCTTTAGAAGATTAAAGTACAGCAGAAAAAAAATTGGAAAGCGGCTCGTACGAATGTCAAATATTTATTTGTGTTATTGATTTTTGAAGGACATACATAATCAGCTAGTCATTAAATCAGCAACCAGGGCACACATGCATTTAGACATGTAGACATGATCAAGACGGCCTGCTGAAGTTCAAACCAAGCATCAGAATGGGGAAGAAAGGTGATTTAAGTGACTTTGAACATAGCTGGGATTTTTCAATAAATCCTCTTGAGAATTTACAGAGAACGATTAAAAAAACAAAAAAACCCAAAACAAAACAAAAAACAGTTCCCTGGGTGAAAATACCTCTTTGATATCAGAGCTCAGAGGAGAACGGAAAGACTGCTGCAAGCTGGTGGAAAGGCAGCAGTAACCACTCATTACAACCAAGAAGAGCATCTCTGAATGCACAACTCTTCAGACCTTGAAGCCACGTCAGAAGATCAGACTCGACGCCACTCCTGCAAGCTAAGAACAGGAAAGTGAGGCTCCAATTCACACAGGCTCACCGAAATTGTACAACAGAAGATTGGAAAAATGTTGTCTGGCCTAATGACTCTCAATATGTTCTGTAAAAGTAAAAAGTGGGTCCTTGAAGAACATTTACACCAACCTTGTGGTATATCAGTGTGATAATAAAAAATACTAGTATATAAGTATACATTTTTTATGTAAATTGAAATAATCCTTAAATATACTCAGCTTGAATCAGTTAAAGAGAACATGAGCAGAAAAAAAGAAGGAAAATGAAAAATATCTCTGTTTTTTGTTGCCTACATTGTAGAGGGTAACTTTGCCTCTAATGAGGAACATGAGTAGCGAAGAGGTTAAAGTGGGATTCAGCAGGTGAGGGAACCCTAATATCAGTTGTAGTGGTTCAGCGTGGGGAAAAAGAATCGCAGCTCACAATAATTTCTATTGAGAGCTCCAGTAGGTTTTCTTAATATAGCTGCTGTGATCAGCTGATCTAAATCCACCACAGTGCAGCAAGTTAACCAGTTTATCCTGCACTAACCTGCAGAGTATTTTCATGCAACCTTTAAATACACAGTTAGTCTAGCTCAGTTTGTTTTGCAGCATGTTTCACAATATGAAAAAAAAAACATGTCGCATTTACAGACCTGTACATACCTGATTAAAAAATTTAAAAACTTGCATATCCAATTTATCAAACACTACTGAGCAGTCCTTACCTTTAAATCTAACCTCTGTTCTTCATCTCCTGTCCCGCCTTTCTTATCTTTCTCTGAGTGACGTTAGCTCTCTTTCTTTTCTCTCCCTGTGAAATACAGCAGCTGGACCTTCAGCTAGAAAAAAAACTGCGAAATAAACTGCACACAGACAGTTTGTTTGTTAAGCTGATAGAAACACTGCATTTGAAATTACCTGCCACAGTGACAAAACATCACTCCTTTAATACTCGCTTGTCTTTTGTAGAGCTGACTCTGACACGTTTGTTTTTTTTGTGTGTGTGATGCTGTTATGTCAGTATGGACCAAAAGCTTTGAGGAATTCAGCCTTGTTTGATCTATGCCATGAAATATTAAGGCAGTTTTAAAGGCAAAATTGGATCCAACATGGCGCTAGCAAGCTGTAACTAACAGAGTGACTGGTGAATGTGCTCAAAATTAGAAAAACAACAGTTTGTCAAACCATACATATACTCAAAAGGAGAATTTTACTTTTCTTGCATTAATTGAAAACCAGGTTGTGACAAAACACTGTTATCAGGCGTTATTGTTTGAACTGAACATGTGCCCGAGAGTACAATCACTTCTCCAGTGAAGAGGAGGGAAACTCTTTAGTGGTTCATATCCGAGATAAGACTTTAATTTAATGAAAGAACCGGCATGCAGCGTGCTTGACTTTGAGTCCTGAATATGCAGCAGATATCCTATCATGACCCTATAAATTATCTCACCTTGACTGATAAATCAAGCATATTATATGCTGTACAGAGCCAACATCATCAGGGACAGAAATACACAAAGTATTCTGCTCGCATGCTTCCCGGAAACACTGAGATTTTCTGCTTCTGTTTATGTAATGGACACAGTGTGCTCAGCAGAAAGAAAAAAACCCTCATACTTTACTTCAAACTAGGTCATGAGAAAATGAGTTAATGGAGCTTTGTGAGCACAAGATTAAAATATGATGTCTTATTAGCAGATGTAGAGAGTAGATGGCGGTGAACGGCAGATGGATGATATTATTGGGAAGCTAATGTTAGCTTTGAAATAGAAATGAAAAAAAGATCTCACACATATCAGATTTTTAATTCTCTAATATGATTTTAATAAGAATATAATAGTAAGTACTGACAGCTTGTCTCATGAAGATTAGATTAGCAGAGTAGTTCCTATTTGCAAGTCCACTCATCCACTCCACCTCCATATATAAAGTATTATCCATTTAAGTCGTTAATTTCATATTAACGATCATGGAGTATGTACAATATAATATATGCTTTATTTTAAATGGGGTTATTGCAGGTGCTTTCTCACTGGGTTTCATTTGGAGAGGCTTCTAATTCATTTCATTAGGAGGTGATAGAAGTGGGGCGCATGAAATCTGTCCGCTACGACAGGTCTGATGAGCTGGGATCAAAACTGCTTTTGATGTGTGTTTTATTTCTTTTTTTATTTACGAACATTTCGTCCAATTTGTGGACATTTTCCTCCTGCAAAGCTTGACTACATCTGCTCAGTGTTCTGTCTGCTTTTAATATTTCTGATTTATGCACTGGATAAGCTACCTGGAAGATATTTAGCTCAGTTAGTCGCAGAGGGAACGCGAATAAATTCAGCTGCATGTTGAAAAGGAGTGGACTTTCCCTGACCCGTGGTCTGGACTGCTTTTGGGCAGCAGTGAGATATTCTTTACTTTTTCACTTTAACGTTACATGTTACATGTAACGAAAAGACTTTGATGAAAAACAGGCTGAAGACAGCTAATAAAATTAGTATGCTCTGAACGATGATTGCATTCGCGTTTGATTGATACGGTCAGTGCAGTTGCTCTTTTCTGGAGAGGTCAATGCTTTTTATAAGAAATCTCAGCCTATTCAAGCACACTTGGTCTTACCTTGTCAGGCCTGGCACCTAACACGCTGATTTAACACGCTGATTTGACACGTTGTTAACGCATGGCCTTTATTCAGCAGTGACTAATTTTAGAGGTATGGTGAATGGTCCTTTTTCGTGAAAAACCTTCTATTTACTTTGTCAAAGCATCAACATCAAACATTTTTCCAGATATACATTACATGCTGGACTAGGGGAAGCAGTTGTAATTCACGAGTTATATGGTATGACTCTGAAGCCCCTTTTGGCAGAGATTATGCTACTGTTCCCGTTACACTATAACCCTTGAGGGCAGTAAAAATTGGAGCATGTTCTAACTTTATTCTTTGTAGTTGAAGCGTGTTAGCTTGTTATCCCTTCCCCCTCCCCATGACTGTGCATGTAACAAAACAAAAACCGAAAAGCAAAGAAAAAAAAAACTATCTTTGATTCTCGTCTTTATTATTCTGACCTTCTGTCTTCAATGCCATGAAAAAGAAAATCTGTTTACCAAATACGTTTTATTTTATTTCCACTTACACGACTCTTCCTTGTTATTCCAGGTATTCCATGTCCTATAATTGTGGCTTGGGCCATAGGAAAGCTGTATTATGAAAATGAACAGTAAGAAATCTCCTAATAATTTGTGGCCACATAATTTGAATGTTTTCTGGATGATTTCTTTAATTAATGGTACATTTCTTCTTCTTTTCCTGTCAACAGATGCTGGTTTGGTAAAGAACCTGGAAAATACATGGACTACATTTACCAGGGACCTGTTATTCTTGTGCTTTTGGTGAGCTACAACAAAGAAAACGGACTGTAAATTTATTGCCATCAATTTGACATTATTTGCTAATTAACATAGAAAATCTGCCCTATACTGATTTTTTTTGCATTTCTGTGCAGTGACTAGATTAGAAAGTCACAGCAGTACAGTGCAAAAGTACTGAGCCCCTCATTTTTGAATATTTTGTGCAGTCATTTATTGAAACATGCAATCATGGAACATTTTTGGTGTGACCACCTTTTTTCTTCAACACAGCCTGAACTCTCTTCGGCAAGCTTTCCAGCAATTCCTTTAAGCAGCCTTCAGGCTCGAAAAAGTACTTTTACAATACCAGCAAGCTTCAAAGGCAGCACGACCAGCTGGTCATACCAACATATTGACTTTCAAGTATTCTTCAGGACAGTCTGGACTCTCTTAGATAAGCTTTTTTTGTAATTTCTTTAAGTAGTCTTCAGAATTAGGCTTCTTTGAAGGACATCAAAAGCTTTTCTTTGGATGTTGTGTTTTGTTCTGTTCTCCATGAAGATGATCTTACACTTTTTCAACAATGTTGTGGTCTCAGCTCTGTGGAGGCCAATCCATGACTAATAGTATTCCACTGTGTTTTTCTATCCAGGTAGGACTTTAGTATATTGATCGTTTGAAATACAAAAAAAAAAAAAAAAACAAGCTGTTGCCAATCAGATGCTTTAGATATAATATTACATAGTTAATCAATATCAATTAATTTCACTTTTCTACATTTTTGATTCCATATGAAAAAAACAGCCCCAAAGCAGGACGCAGCTTCATGTTTTTACATGTGGCCAGTGGTCAGCATTAAGTGAACTGACAAACAAAAAGCATCCCACTGAAAATGGTCAGGTGCAAGGACTGGACTGAAAATGAATTAAAAAGGACTCAATGTCCAAAGAAAAACTTCTGTCTGACTCCTTTGAAGCTAAATATAAAGAAATGAGGGATGACTCATGACTTTTGCACAGAACTGTAGTCTTAAGGGTTTCCAAACAAAAGACTTCTGAAAATAAGAAATTGATTTCACATAAATGTTTGTGCTTATGTAAGTCCTTATGTAAGTCCTTAGCAACATGTAATATAATTAATCACTGTCTTGTTAAGGAAGATTATATGCTTTGACTGGTGTTACTTCGTCTCTCCCAGCTCAACACTGACTGAGCTGTCTGATATTTTTCCCCTCTGTATAATATAAGTCATTAGCACAGCATTTTAAAGTAATAATTTCCTTATGTCTTCTTCTTCTAGATAAACTTTGTTTTCCTCTTCAATATAGTTCGAATTCTTATGACCAAACTAAGAGCTTCAACCACATCAGAAACAATACAGTACAGGTGAGTTGATTCTGTTGGTAACTGCGTATAAATTTAGGAGCAGTACACTTTGTCTTCCTTCTTTCAAGGACATTAAGGAGTGTTTCAGAAGAAGCACATTTTTAGAGTTATTAGACTCATTTAAACCTTTATCATCAGCATCAGACCTCATTTCATACAAATCTAAGAGCGTTAATATCCTATCAGTGAACAGATGTTTGGTGATCAAAGGGTCCGGTGTTAATGATAATTAAATCAAACTGCTATTAAGGAAGAAATCTGTTATTGTGGTTGTGACTTTTGCCTTATGACTTTAAGGCTAAGTATTGGAAATTTTGTGGGAAAAGAAACTAACGTCACTAAAAAACTTTAGCTGTGATTTGGTGGCTTGTGAAATTTGGATGGTAGAGTCATAGACCACATGAAAGCACCCATCCAACCTTGTATGAATGGTTCAGGCTTTTGGTGGTGCAGTGATGGTGTAGGGGGGATATTTTCTTGACATACACTGGGCCCTGTAGTACTAAATGATCATCATTTAAACAGGGACCACCTCCATCCCTTCATGACTACAGTGTACCCAGTGTTGGGAAGGTTACTTTTAAAATGTATTCCATTACAGATTACAGAATACATGCCCCAAAATGTATTCTGTAACGTATTCCGTTACGTTACTCAATGAGAGTAACGTATTCTGAATACTTTGGATTACTTAATATATTATCATGCTGTTTACAACTACGTGAATGTACTATTGCTGTGATTTATTACTGTTACTGAAGGTCCGCGGCTCCGAACGGGAGCCGCTCGTAGTCAAAAAATAGCTTTACTTTGTTGTGTGGGTCAACTCTGCTTGCGAGAGACAAAGAGAGGCGTTGAAAGGCTGCTTCAACGGAACTTATTGTTTTTGGAGGAAAACATGAACACAGTGTACAGTCGAGTCTTAATAGCTTACTTACAACTGGGCTTGTCAGGCACTCTTCTTGGCTGCAGTGGTTATTATTCTATTTACATGCTTCCAGCTCCCGTTTCTGCTCATGACAGTTCGTACTTTTCCTTTTCTCCCTCCTCGGGCTCACAGACACATAAGGGGTATGGCAGTCCATTCTCCCTGCAGCACGGGCTACACTGCCCATGAGGCTACATTCTGCTTATTAGCTTAGCACAACAACAAAAAGGCGCTCTCTCACCCAGGAAACACGCAGAGAGAGTGTCACCCTGTAACCATGGCAACCGTAACACTGCCACCTGGAACAACAGAACGTAGCTGTCAAACAAAACCCAAACAGTCCTGACCTGCGACAATATGAAACAGGAAAGTACCGCCGTGTAATCCATTTATTTCAACAAAGTAACTGTATTCTAAATACCACCTTTTTAAACGGTAACTGTAACGGAATACAGTTACTCATATTTTGTATTTTAAATACGTAACAGCGGTACATGTATTCCGTTACTCCCCAACACTGAGTGTACCCATCATCTGATGGCTGCTTCCATCAAAATAAACCTTCATGTCTCAAAGCTCAAATCATCTCCAAGTGGTTTCTTCGACATGACAATAAATTCACTTTGCAAATGCCAAATGTCGCCACATGTCAATCCAACAGTGCACCTTTCGGATGTGGTGAATGGGAGGTTCACATCAGGAATGTGCAGCTGACAAATGTACAGCAACTGCGAGATGCCGTCATGTTAAAACGGATCAAAGTCTCTGAGGAATGTTTGAGGAACCTTATTCAAACTATGCCACAAAGGATTAATGCAGTTCTAAAGGCAAACGGGGGTCTAACACAAGTCTAACCTGGTAACCAGTGTGCTTAATAAAGTATATAATAATAATAATATAAGCCTGAAACAAAATAAGTATATTGTCTTGTCTTGTAACTTATTACAGGACACTGCAAAAGTATTAGAAATGTGCTTCTTACCCATAAAATAAAGATTCTAGACAAACGCCTCAACCTTAGTGAACTCAGTTGCAATACTTCATGCAAGAAGTTCTTTCATTTACATGCACTAGTAACAGTTAAAGGGGAAAAACCTTGAGTTTGTCTGATTCTGTGTGCCTGAGAAGAGAGCAGAGATTTGGTGTGCGCTTGAGAGGCCCGAGCTGAGTGCATACCTGAACAATGTTGTTAGGTTGTGTATGTCAAATGGCTGAAATTGCTAAAATAGTGAGCTTGTTTTCCTACCTGCTGTTACTGTGTCAAGTGTGTTTTTCGCCAGTGGGGATTATTTCAAGCGCACAGAGTGTTTTCAGTGTCACGGCTCAGACAATCTGAGTGTAGTCTTTTCAGGCTGGGGCTGGATTGCTGGTGGTCGTTGTGAGCCATACAAATTTAAGCAAATGAAGCACAAGGGTTTCAAGCTGAACTTCTTGACCTTAAAAAAATTGATTGTTTTAAAATGAAAATTATAATCAGTAAGGGCAAAGAAAGGTTTGTGGTCATCCCTAAATTATGGGACTGTCATAGCTCATATTAAAAGTCCCCACCATGGTCTTTTCTGTTATTCCTTGAATTAGGTTTGGCTGTTGCCCTTATGATTTTGAATCTTTTTCTCATGTGAATGCTTTCAGAGTTTTCCCTGTCTGAGCCTGTGTGTATTTTGTTCTGCAAGTATTGTTTTTTTGTCCTTCTTTCTTTTACTTGCCCTTTTTGTTTTCCTCATGTTGCTTTATGTGTTTTCAATTTCTTTTTCCACCCTGATTTGATTGATTTCACCTGTGTCTTATTATCCCTCTCCCTAGTCCGTATAGGCGTTGTTACATCTCTCGCCTGTTCTCGAGACTCTCTTGTTTTCTGCTGCCTCCCTGTGTTTTGGATTGTTCCTGTTGGGTTTTGGATTCCTTTCATTTGAGTTTTTCCATCAGACTGCACACTGCTTTTGGTTGTCTATGAGTTCTAGATTAAGGTTTTTAGTTTATCCATCCACTTGCCAGTGCCTGCTGTGTCTGCTTATTGGATTCTCTTGTGAACATTTCAAAGTATGGGACAGTTTGAGCTTTATTTTGAAAAACAAATTCCGAGAGCCGAAGCAAAAATGGCTTGGATGTGCTCTGAGGAGGCGTAGTGGACATGTTGGACACGTGACAGGACCACAGAGGAGGTTTATGGATGCAGTGGAGGAGGACATGCTGAAGATGGCGAGACAGACGATGAATCATCCACATTTTCATCTATAGATGTGATGGCTTATTGTTGCATTGCAAAACCAAGAAAGTTAAACTGTGCTCTTATTCACACTGTCAAAATTATTATAGAAGAACTAGAATTATATGTGACATACATATTTTTTCTACCCCTGAAAAAGGGCCCATCTTCCAATCTGAAACATCCATGTGGTGGAGGGTGACATTTTTATTTTTATCCCAGTCTGCCGCTGACACAGAGTCATGCATTTTCCAGAATCCACTGGGCTGACATTCAAGGCTCAATTTTTGCAATTCTATAAATGAGACTCCAACTCTGTCTTCACAGAAAAGCCGTGAAAGCAACACTAGTCTTGCTACCTCTGCTCGGCATCACCTACATGCTCTTCTTTGTGAATCCGGGGGAGGATGACATCTCGCAAATTGTGTTCATCTATTTCAACTCCTTTTTACAGTCTTTTCAGGTGAGATTATGATTAATAATACAGTGTGACAGTGGCCAGAGTTTGAAAGCCCACACTCACTGCCCACAAAGTTAAAAATATGAATCATTCTGATTTCTTAATGTGTTTTTATCTCAGAGTTGTATCGCTACTTTAAAGAGTGACTTTTCAGGTTCTAAGGCTTCTTGTGGGAAGATGATTTGAAGTAGCATCCTGGCTGCGCTTACACACAACATGGCCCTCCTACCTCATGTTCAGTGCTCTCAGCTGTCAGGAATAACAGAGCCATGTGGGCATGATTTCTGCTCTGTGGCTATTTTTTTATTTATTTATTTATCTCCTGTGCTTAAATGTAGGGCTGAGTAGGGGAAGGGGGGTTCGAATAGAGCTTTGGAAATTTGTTTTGCCTTTTCTTTATAATGATTGCGTCTAATTACAGTGTCATTACATAATACAGGCACATTTTCAGCTTCTAATTCTAATGTGTCTTATTTTGCAGGGGTTCTTTGTGTCAGTGTTTTACTGCTTTCTAAACGGAGAGGTGAGTCACTGGAGTTTAGCAAAACACCCGTTATTTATGATGTTAATTTTACTGTCAATGTCTTTGGGTTTTTTTCTTTGATACACAAGCTTAATAAAACCATAAATTGATAGCCTTAATTAGTTTTAATATTGTTTTTCTAACTTGCCTCCAAGTTAACATTTTTATGTTCAACCAGGGGGAGGATCAAGAAGCCGTAATAGAAAAGAAAATGCCAAAGAGTTTCCGTGCAGTCAGTGAAATAACAGCATAGAAAACTGTTATGAGGCTGTCTCATTTTTGCCTGATTGAAATAAAAGCGAATTACCAAAACTCCAGCTGGTTAAAAGTCATTAACGCCATTATGATTACACATAAATTGTGATGAATTGTGATAGAAAAAAAATGAAGGACTCTCTTCCTGCGCGCTCTCATCCCTCAAATTATTGAAACTCGGGGGTAAAGAGTTTGTTAATTTAATGACGTGATGTGAAGAAATTGAGTCATCCTATTTGAACAGATATTAATTGCAATTTAAGACTCTGAGTGGCAAACAACAAAACAAAAAAAGCAATTGTGTGACTTTAGGCCACATTACAAACGACTGCTGGAAAGCGATCCTTATTTAAAAAATGAAAAATTAGGAGGGTTGACTTAACTATTGCTATTTATTATATGATTTTGCTAGTATAGTGCATAAAAACCACATAGCCCAGCTCTGTTACAGCTTGTTGTTTTCAGATTTTGGTTTTTGTCCATATGGACATTCTGGCTTCCTGTTCTTCTTTGTCTGGCTTTAGTATCATTTTTAGAAAAAGAAATAGTGCATAAATATGTACAACACTTTTCAAACCACAGTTACAAAATGCTCCACTAATATAAAACAAAATACAAAATGACAAATACCACAAATATAGAAATGTCATTAAAACTTACGCTCCCTTTTTATGTGAGCTGTCAGGGTGAGTGTGACACTTTAATATAACCCCTGATTTGGCTTCATTAGCTGGAAGGAAATTTGGAGCTATCCAGCGTTTTATTGCTGAAAGACAGACAGGGATCTGAGAATGGTCAGTATAGTTTATATATCATCTGACATAAATAGAGCTTAACACAAGTAGAATCAAGACTAATGAGAGACTAATAAATCTATTTGCAGGACTCAAACTGAAATTGATTCAATTAGCTACTGACGTGGTTCATAAGACAAAAATATCCAGTACCTGGGGATCCAATTATTAATTTCTTCTGCAGTGGTCAAAGTCAAACCGTGTTATGTTTACTACTGTCAGTTATCTAGACACAGAACAAGTGTTAATTGAAAGAATTTGTGTCAAAGTCAAAACATCCTTTTTCTGTCATAACGCTGTTATGACAGAAAGGCAGGCAGGAATAGGACCCAAAAACGCAGAACTCAAATGCAGGGCTGAACTCACTTTACTGCTGGATTCAGAAACTAAGCTAACTGAAAAACTAAACAAAACTAAACTGGAATGACACTGAGAAACTAAACAGCCAGAATACACAGCCAGAGGAATGAGGGAGATCAAGAAGAGGCAGGAGGAGACACAGGCATATATACACCAGGAATAAGGGCAGAGAGGAAACACGTGGGAAACACGGCTGGACATAATTTAACTGACGAGACAGGGGAACCAAAACTGAACAAGATGCACACAGGACAAGAGACTGTCAGAATAAAACAAGAAACATGAGAAACATGCACTGAGCCGCAGACTGACTGAATACAGGGTACAGAAGGAGGAGAAAGAGACGAGTAGGTAGACACAGACAGGGGGCAAGAGAGCGAGAGCAACCAGACAGACGCACAGAGACATGACTGGGAAACAGGCGAATAAACATGGAGACAAGAGAGACTTCACAGGGAGGCACAAATAACTAACACAGGAGATTCTGGGGAGGACACACGCAGACCGAGACAAACGGGACACGAAAGGGAACAAAACTTGATGAACGAAGAAATAACCCCAGGGCTCTCAAACTGAACATAACAATCACAAATACTCCATGAAGAAAGAACAAGAGCAAACAATGCAAAACAAAATGTCTCATGAAGCCAAACAAACTCAAAACACTAGGTCAACGACCCAGGTCCATGACAGTTTCAGATACTGGGTCAATTATAGACCGGCTAACATTGAAATCAAATGAAACATTACGTCCTTCAAGTCTAAAGGGTGCATTTATTTATATAGTGAGGCATAGTGTTAGCATGTTTAGTAGGAAATTTGAAGCTTGGACTTAAAGCAGGGGTGTCCAACTCCAGGCCTGAAGGGACGGTGTCCTGCAGGTTTTAGATGTGTCCTTGATCCAACACAGCAGATTTAAATGGCTAAATTACCTCCTCAACATGTCTTGAAGTTCTCCAGAGGCCTGGTAATGAACTAATCATTTGATTCAGGTGTTTTGACCCAGGGTGAGATCTAAAACCTGCAGGCCCTTCAGGCCTGGAGTTGGACACCCCTGACTTAAAGGTATACTGATTGAGTTGATTCTCTTGAGTTGAGGTAACATGGTTGTAATTTTGTAGCAAGGATTTTGCTTTTTGGGACTTTTGGATTAATATTGATGTTATCTGGAATTTTTGAGGCTCTTTAGTCAAAGATCTTGAATTGATCAAAGCAATCAGAAACACTGAGGCATATACATTGTGATGGAAAGAAAGATTCCTGAATAAAACTCTGTTGGAGGATTTCACAATGACAGGGACTGCATTTTCTGCTCTTAACCCAAATGAATCAATTAGATGCTTTCTGGCAGACAAACCATGAAACACTTGAGGGAAGATGACCAACTTTAATAATTGACCGAAGCGTTTGTGTGCTTGTGTGGCCTTCATCAGGGTCATGATGAAAAAAAAAAGAAATCTATTGCTTTGTTACAAAAAGTAATAATCAAAGCTGTCTTCAAAAGAGCTATTGGGAGTCCGAGACGGGACTCTCGATTGAGCTGATAGTGAAGCCAAAATGCTGTGTAATTCTTCACAAGTGAAGTAGACATATAACTTCTGAGAAAGAAACCTTTTTTTTCCAGGGCAAAGTTGCCAGGCCTTTTAAGCAGTTTCACTCAATGATTTGATGCATGCAATTTTTATGTTCTGGGGGACCATTGAAATTCCCATTCTTTTAAATGGGGTCTTTAAAATAAGTGCCCAAATAACTGCCTAAAAGTGTTAAGAAGATGTCAAGTCCTAGCAAGTGGCAGGACTTGCATCAAAGAACATTGACTGCAGTCATTAAAATTAATGTGAGTGTGGGAAACTTTGTACCTGACTTGGATTCAAAGGACTGAATACGGACACGTGGAGGTGGATGAGCAGCAGAGACAGAAATTAGGTTTTGTGGCCAAATATGCTGAAATCACCGTTTATTTGATTTTAAAATATGACGCCAGATCATGGTGGAAGGTTGTGAAGGTGACTTTTATTAAGAATCACATTCAGAAAATTTTAATAAAAGAAAAACCTATAAATCGAGGCAAAAGGACAACAGACGGGGAGTATAACGATTATGTCACGTTTGATCGTAATCGAGAGGAAACAGAAATTAAATCAGTAAAATAATAGGGTTTAATTTATACATAAAGACACACATTGTGGGAACAGAGCCCTTTAAATTATTGGCAAAAAAGTTATATTTTTTTAATATAACATTTTTACCTGAATATTATTTTTCATTAGTTAGTTAATTTGTTAATGTGTTTACGGTCTCATAGTCTACCGTTAAAGTCACACATTTACAGTCATGAGAAAATCAGAGTTTTAACAGGACTCATAATAATCTCGTTAAAAACCCTTACTGCTTCCACAGGAATGAAGTGGGTATTGTAAGTAGCAGCCAGGTGCTGCTAATCAAATGCAAAAAACCACATCGCAGACTCTACAGGATTGAGTTAGCATGTTAAGTGTTAAAGTTCATGAGAGTATAATTAGAAGAAAAACGAGCAAGCATGGTTTGTTTAAAAGGGTTGTCATGAGAAAGCATCTCCAAAATCACATGGCAGGAAGGCTTAGGTTTGCAAAGTTGCAACTGAACAAACCACAGAACGTCTGGAACAATGTCCTTTGGACATGTGAGGCCAAAGTAGGGATGTTTCGCCATAAAGCACAGTATGTGTGGAGGAACCCAAACACAGCAAATCAGCACAAACACCTGAGACCAACTGTCAGCACCGTGTTGGAGGGCTGATGATTTCGGCTGTTTTTTGCTGTTACAGGACCTGGGTACCTTGCAGTCACTGAGTCGACCACAAACTCCTCTGTATACCAGAGTACTCTTTCAAATGTGAAGCCATTTGTCCAATAGCTAAATCAGCAGCAAATCTAGAACAGAATCTGAAAAAGAAAAGAGTCAAAGTGTTATAATGCCAAAGTCAAGACCTAAACCTGACTGAAATGATGGAGCAGGACCTTAAGAGAGCTGTGCATAAACAAATGCCTGCAAACTTCAATGAACTGAAGTGTTGTAAAGAAGTGTGAGTCCTTCCAGAGACTGGAAGTCATACAGAAAACAATACTTCAAGTTAAGGAGTGCTAAAGGTGCTTTCTACAAGCTGAACTAAATAATGGAGTTTCACAGGACTGCACAGAATCTTCTAAAACAATTATTTATTCACATGGCTCTATCTTTACATTAAACAATTAAAACGACTTCCCAAAATGTTGTATAATATCTTAAAAAAATAATTTGAAGTTTATTGTAATATTCTTTTATTCTCTATATATCTTGTTATTAGGATTGTTAACACACCGGTATCCTCATCGTTGTAGGTTCGCTCAGCAGTAAGAAAACGGTGGCACCGCTGGCAGGACAACCACACTCTTCGAGTTCGAGTGGCGCGAGCCATGTCTATCCCGACCTCACCGACCAGGATCAGCTTCCACAGCATCAAACAGACCACAGCCGTGTGACCACAGAAACACGCAATCTCCATACTGATTCCTCCAGCAAGGTCGCTGTTTGTCCGGTATGACTAAGGAGTCATGCGATTTATTTTGCCTGGTGACAAAAGTTCATTTTAACTGCACAAAAATGACATGAAGCTCTCGTTATAAGGTACCGTTTGTGACGTGGATGGGCTGGGTTTTTCGAAACAACGAAATGGTTCAATCGTCACATTACAGCAGGTTTGACCCTATAATTTTAGTGTTGTTACTGGTTATGAGTACTTGAAATTTGACTGACCTTGACGCATTCATATGTTGCCAAAACTGCCATTTGTATCTATTATGATAAAAATGCTAAGCTGCTCTTTGAATTACCTGCTCTTTATCAGCAGCTTAATTTGACAGAAAGAAGCTTTTTGGGGAGGAAGAAAACAGAAAACAGCACAGAGTAAAAAAAAAATAAATAAAAAATGAGTCATAACACTCTGAAGTGAAAACAATTTAACGTAGAGTCATCAACTGCTTTTTTTTAAACTAATACACAATCTCAACACATGATGTTTTGGTTAATGTGAGATGCGGCTATTTTATACAAACAAACCATTTTAAGAAGCTTTTATAATGTTTCTTTTTTAAAATCATTTTTCTTCTTTCTTTTTTTTACATCTTTCTTACTGTTGTAAACATTGGTAAATACTTTTTTCACTCTCTTTGTTCTGAGGATTTGATTTTACAACTATTTCTATTTCCTTTTGTTAGACTTGGTCTTATTTTTTTGTTGCTTTTTTTTACTGTGCAAGGAAGGTGTCGACATAAAGAGCAATTTAACGTGTTATGTGTTTGAACTCCCCGAGAGCGATAAATGAGCGTTCCCGACTTAGAGTTCTCTTGCAGACGAGGAAAGGTATGATTATATATACATTATTTTATGGAGCCAAGTGATTCTCATTTATGTAATCTGTTAAGTGCTGCACATGGATTTGTCATGCAGGCACAGTGGAAGCAGATTAAATTCTTTTGGCTTTATGAAATCCTTGTGGCTTCCTTATAATCAGTGTCACATACTAAGCTTCTGGGTCAAAGGAAGAGGAGCTTGACAATATGAGGACCGATCGGTTTCCTAAACCGTTGCTCTGGTGAGATCAACCTTCTGCTTGCCTGTAACCCCGGCTCTTACACCTCCTAAGGCTGCTCACCCAATAGTAATTTAAACAGCCATGTATGGACAGATAATAATAAGGGAGGGAATGTTTGTTATGAAAAGGTTTATCGATCAATTACAGCAAGCTTACATTTTGATGCACATATTCCCTACTGTGTTGATAGATTAGCTACACATCTGTTAAATAAAAACTGTCTGACATTTGATGGGTGGCAAAATCAGCACCACTCATTTCTGTTTGATGTGTGTTTTGTGTGGATTTAACACTAACGCTTAATACTGTGATTGAGCTCTAGAGGGGTCATTAAGAAGATTTCGTAAGCTTCGGACAGAAAGTGGATGACCTTCCCATGTTTTATTTATTTATTAAGTTTATGTATTTATTTCAGATTATATTTGAATTGATATCGGGGTTTGTATTTAAAAGTGTCACATAAAACATCCAGAATTTATTTCACCCATGTGAAGATGGTGTACATAACACAAAATATTTAATCACATCTTGATGTAAAAAAAAAAGAAGTATTTTGTAAACGTTTGCTACATTACAACATCTGTTTCTGTTGATCTTAGTTCATTTTTGCTGTTGCTGCTTGATGACGCTTGATGTTTGCTGGTAAATACTGATCACCTCTCATTATTTACCCATTAATATATAACTCTGATCAAGGGCGTCATAATTTAGCCATGACATTGCGCACCCTCCCAAGACTTCAGTATGTTACATACATACAAAGTGTACCACATTACATTACAACTGTGACGTATTTTCATAAAGAAACTTTTTTTAAACAAATGTGAATAAAATATAAATAAAACTATATTTTATTTGAAATCACCAAAGAGAGAAACCATGTTTACTGACATACTGACTTTTTAACTGCCTATGTATTTCTATTATTTCCACTGGACTTTGTCGACCAAATCTTGTTTATTTTGTACATCGTTTATTGTACATGATGTGTATTCAGTGCTGTTTGATGTCAGACATAATTTTATAAAAAAAATCAAACTCTTTGTTGAACAACCCAGGTTGCCTTATGAACAAAAGAAAAAAAAAGTTTTGTGAAAATGAAGCCGTTGTCTCTGTTAATCATGTATCTTTGTGTTACTTGTATACACTTGGACTGTATGTGTGAAAAAAGGATTTTGATTAAAATTGTACTTTAAATTATATAACACACTATATATTTTGGAGGGGGGCATTTCAGTGCATTGGGTCCATACAGTTTGAAAATCTTACAAAAGCCACAGATTGCACTAATAGAATCTGTTCAGCTGATTCATTTGCTGTGTATCTCCCTCACCTCCAGGCACTTTATAAAATAAATACAGCAGTTTTATAATGATCCAATCTCATATTTATTCTTCTGATAGACTGAACGACTGCTACTTCACTGGCATTTGCTGATCTGAAATTGTAGTTTTTACTCACAGAATGGAAGACACACTCAGAGAGCACTTGCTAGACACTGTTTCATACACTTCAGGCTTGAGTGGAGTGAAATGGAGCAGAAACTACAGCCTATTCCCAGAACCCTCAGGATTCGAGTTATACATCCCCAAACAACAAACATACTCTGATGTAGCCCAATCAAGCCTTATTGTGACAGTTAATGTTTCTAATGGTTTCCAGCATTGCAAAACATAGACAATGCTATCAGATTCTTCTGTATCATGCCAGACGTGTGCAGCACATCTGCACAGCATCATGGATTATTTGCCCTGAACTCCCATGTGTCTGCATTAAACTGCATTCCACATTGCATCAACTGAAAATAAATAACCAGCATGACAACAAAAGGCTGCCACTAAGCCTCAAATTTCAAAATAAACCCATCTGTAATGTAATATTTATATCTTAAGCTCAGATAAACTAATAAATGACCTCGCTTAATGAAGTATCTCCCATCACTTAATTATTGCTGCTTTAAGCCAAAACTCTCATGCAAAGGTCACCCTGCTGATTTTATACATAAAGGTAAGTTAATAGCAATTCCCACAGGCAGCATCCTTCAGCCTGTGAAAATGTCAATTATGGTTGTAAAGGAACTTTATTAAGTTTGAGTTTTCAACTTCAGACTTCAAGACTACACATTTCTAAAAGAAGGTATGCATCACATGTGCACGTAGAGGGTGGAGTAAACCTTAAAAACACATTTACCAGACTGGTGGGGCTAAGAAAACAATGTTTTTGGTGGTATTTGCCTTCAAGGTTTTCTGGCAGAGAAATTCTCAACATTGTAGCGAGAGGATATATTTTAATCCAATCCCTAATATTATTCTAAGCCTTACCAAGTAGTTTTGTTGCTTAAAAATAACCAACAGCACCTGGAAACTGAAAACATTACAAAAGAAATTAAAGCTCTCTGTCAATAAACCTTGAAGGGAAACTACTCCCACTGGCAGTTGCTCACATCTTCACCACTGGCAAAACAGTTCTTACTGGTTGACTTGAATGAGTCAGAACTACTGTGCCAGCACATTAATGTCTTCAGCCACACCGGATTTATAGCTCTGCTTTAATGTTACCTCATGATGATGGGCCTAATCAGCATTGAGTCAACTCAGTTAGCAAGAGGTTTAATGTAAATGATGCTCTCTGGCTTTAAAACTCTTGATCTTAAAAACGAATTTGACACAACAGAATAAGCGTCTCTTTCTTTTTTTTCTTTTCTGGAGAAGCACCATGCTTACAATTACACAGGTAACAGGCAATTCAAAGTAAATCAGGACTTTTTAAACATGAATACTTGATTTTTCCTTAAGGGTAAGCCTTAAGGGTGAATGGCATTAAAATATATAAACTGTTTTCTTCCAGGAGTTTTGTTATTATACGGAATTAATGTGGAAATTATTCCAATATGATGCTGTCAGTTTACTAAATTACTCAAACCATACAGTCAATATGTCCCAGCAACTATAAACTGGTGCCAGCCTAGCCGTCTGGTGGAAAATTGGCTGTATAATAGGTAAATATACTATATAGCCTGAAGCAGCTGGATGAGGAAAGCAGACTGAAAAAGATTATGCGGCATGATGAAGGTCAGCAGAACAGTGAAAAAGAAGTGCTTGAAAAGCTATTTAAGGTGAAGGATAATGCCATCGAGGAACGGTGAACTTGTTTCGAAATGAGTTAATCGCAAAATGGGATAGTCTTTACTGTAATGTCAAGATACAAGCGAAAAATCAAAGAAATTTCTTTTTTATATTCAGATTTCAGACTTATGTTGAAATATGTTGTTTGTTTTTCAGCAATATCAGGAAAAAAATGTAGGCGTAGCATGTTTGTATTTGTAGCCTCAGGCCTCAGGTAACAAACGAATGTAGTAAGTGGGTCCTTTTCAACTCATTCACAACTAGACATTATTTATACCCCACAGGTATAAATAATGTCTAAGACTGTGATTCATTTAATTGAATGGTGCAGGCATAAAGCTTTGAATATTTTACTCTTATTATTGCATAGGTCCATAGAGCACCTGTTCAACCTAATCTACAACATGACAATGACGATACTGTTCAGAAATCTGAGCGCTTTTGTTCCTCTTGGGGAAATAAAAGGAAGATCCTTGTACAGGGTTGATGTCGTTAAGCTTGTATGAACTTTACCACCAAAATAGTATTTAAGCAGTACTACATAACAATGCTCACAAACAGCGAACATTTTATCAGTTATGGTAAATTGGCTCATTATGGGTCTTACTAGAGGCGTGGGTTTACACGCTGATTAACGAGCATTATAAAACTAACCCTGCCATTGGATAAAATGCCAACAAGAATTTAAATGACTTTCCGTAATGTGGGACTAGCAGGATGGATAGGCTGTGGCACCTTAATGTCCTTCATTTGTATATTTGTAGCAGGGCTGGAGGTGAAGAATGGCATGTTGTTTTTCATTCGTCAGTGTTTACAGAATCCCCACATTTACCGCATGTGAGACATTTTTTGAGCAACAGCTCCCTCTCTTGGCTGATTAAGGAAAGTACTATTCTTTCAAAAATTCCTGTGATTGACACTGTAGTAAGTGCTACTGCCCTATATTAGGTTTAATACAGACTTTAAATGTCAGTATTTATTTCTTTACTCTAAAGATGCTTTTCTCTTGGGGAATGACTTTGACAAAATAAAATACATTTTGAGAAACGTAATTTAGGTATAACATTTTTAGAAGAAGTAATTGAATCAAATATATGCTCATTTACAGCAAACTACAGAGATTTTATACAGTTTCCTATTTTAATTGTTGTCCTGTTGCTATCTTGAGAATAACAAACAGGACACTCTATTGATTTGTCTGTTAGTGTAGCTTCTTTTATTCATGAGGGGTCACCACAGTGGATGGTTCCACATTTTTTAATCAGCATTTTTTTTCTCAAACCAGTGAGCTTTTAGATTTAGCTAATGTGCTAACTACTACACCATGGAGTCACTGATTTGCTTCTTAATGCACTATATTATATATTATGACTCAATCTGAAGCAAAATGAACTGCCTTATGTGAAAGGCGCAGACAATAACACACATTTCTGCGTTCGTTTTTGAAAAATCGAGTACAGCCACAATGAGTGTTTTTATTTACCATGCTCTACAAAATAAACAGGGGCAATGTGCAGTGTGTGCACAGCATTAACATCAGGGGCCTTAGAAAAAAAATAAAACTGAAATATTGAGGAGTTATGCTGTAGATCAATCCAAGATGCATGGAAATGAAAAATATACAAGATGAGATGTACAGAAATCTTTTGCGGTCAAGAATTCACAATGAAGGAGAGACAAACTCATTACTCACTCATATTGATTTCATTATGTACTGCGATGTAGCACCAGAATGACAATGAGGCTGAAAGAAACATCGGCCCCTCTTAAGATGCCATAATGTATTTAACAAAAGCTTCATAATTTATGCACCCATTAGCATCCTCTTGGTTTTGCATTAGCTGCTCCACCTCGTCCTCCCTCATCTTCTCACCTATAATCCCCAAAGAAGAACGCAGGAAAGTCAGTTCAGCACATTTTCTTATGATGACAGCTTCATGAATTAAAGCTGTTAATTAACTCACCCAGTGTTGCCAAAACGTGTCTGAGTTCTGCACCCATGACCGTGCCGTTCCCCTCCTTGTCAAACACCCGGAGGCCCTCTACAAAGTCCTCAAATGTTCCACGGTCCTTGGCTTTGCAGATGTGTTGGTGGATGGGTAGAAACTGGTCAAAGTCCAGCATCTTGGTATTCATATCTGCAGAAAATAATGAAAGTGTAACAAATAAAGCACAAAAAGAAAGAAAGAAAGAAAGAAAGAAAGAAAGACGTAATTCCTTTGTAGTGGTGAACTTTATTTAGTCCGATATTATACAGATTCTTGAACTACATCCAGCTCCAACTCTTAACAACAGCAATGACTCAGTTTGCACACTTGTCTGATTACTAACCTTCAGCTTTGGGCTTTCCAAGCACGTACATTATCTCTGTATTTGTGGGATTCTGGCCCAAAGCTCTTATTAGGTCACCACACTGGGCATAAGTGATTTTCATCTCACTGGTTGGGGTCCTGTCAAACAGCTGGAAAGCATCTTTGAAGTCTGTGAATGAAAAGAAAGCGCATTATTCCTTTTGATTTCTCATCTTGTTATTGTAATCTAAGAGAACATGCAAAGTCTTTGCAAAAAGGCATCACATGCTCTCTGTTTGTGTAACGATCAACAGCATAATTGCACGCCTCACATAAAAGAGCCCACCGCTAATGAAAGAGTCAAACCCTCAGATGTTCCTCTCTACCTAGACTGACATGCATCTTAAAGCCTTTTCAAAGCGACTGACACAGATGGATGTTTATTTTAATATAATAGCGTATGCTGGCTCTAGTGTATCACCAGCTGCTGCCGAACATCTCTCACACACTTATGGGTGGCATGATCACACAAACAATTTATTCACTCTATAAATAACTCACAATCCATGCAACCCAGAAGACAACATGTAACAGCCGCCTGAGCCTTACCCTCAAGTTGTTCAGGAGTAAATTCCAGCTGCAAAAAGACATAGAAAGCAAAGCGACTGAGGGATGCTGATCATTTGGGACATAGTACCGCAAACACATTGAATTCATTTAAGACGGTGACCTTGATGACCCTCCTACAGCAAGCCATTTTAGCAGGTCAAGTTACAGCCATCATCTGTTCTGATCAAAGTGCATTGTTTACTTGTGACCTTGAGGCTAAAACCCCCTTCTTACTAGATGTATGCTGTCTAACAGTGTCAGCGTCATTTGAGTTTATTTTTAGACGTAACCTGGAATCTTTGGTGCTGTCAGCTCCACGGGGAAGTAACAAGGTCATAATGTCATGTGCACATGCACACGAGCAGCATTATTAGATATAAAGAGTGTAAAGTACATAAAATCTGTTAAACACCATTTAGAGTTAGAAAACCTAAAATATATGCTTCTAATTATTCTTCTGTTTGTTCAGCAGAACAAGCAGAACAAAACCTTGAAGGGAAACCCATCTGTTTCACCTCGTTTTTTAATTTTTTAATTTTTGTGTTTGTGTGAGAGAGAGAGGGCAGGGCGGTCTTTATCCTTCAAGCTCGGGTCCTCTACCAGAGACCTGCGTGCTTGAGGGTCCTGCACAGTATCTTTGCTTTTCCTGCGAAACTGCACACGTTTGACACTCAGGTGGTAGAATATATAGTAGAAAGAGAACTGAATGTTAAACCAGCTGTGCAGCTCGTTTCTACAATCAGCTTTGTGCTCCATTAAAATCTGTTATTTTAAATCTAAAAATAGCTCTGGCCTCAGTAACCACAACAACTTTTGAAGTTTTGCACTTCAAGCATATTTTGAACTGTCAGGGCACGCCCTCGGTTTCTGTCTCATGTCAGGCTACATCTGCAGACCCCTAGACCCTTTGTGAGGTTTTGTAAAAATATTATCCAAAAACGTATCTAAGCATGTTTAAAGATGGATGAAGATGGCTATAATTATCTGTATTTTTCTTCCTCCCAGTTTTTCCACCCCTTTTTCCCCACAGAGGAATGGTGAGGGTGGTCTGCTATTTGCAGACATAATGAAGATCATATTTTGTGGATTTAACCACGGTCCATTGTAACATGGCAGCTCGCTCAACCAAGAAAACATTTATCCATTGAGAAAGGGCCAAGTCAGCAGAAGACAATGTTTCCATGATGTCTGACGTATCAAGTAGTTTGCTTCTGAACCTCACCCTGACAGTGAGTTACGTGCTTTTTTCCCCCTTAACTGTCAAACATGCGTGCAGTTTATGAAAAATTCTGTAAAGCTATGAAGGTTAGAAAAAATATTACAAGAATCACCATAACGCCTTGAAAAATCTTTACCCTCCTGTTTGTCTTGCACTGACAAGTAAATGTCACATGGGGTCTCTGATGGACTTTAAACACAGGAATAGGTAACAGCATGAAGTCTCCTTATTTGTCTAATATGATTGAATAAAAAAAGGGGTTAAATTCACCAACAACCTCTATCTGAAGCCGATCCACAATCTGTGTGTACAATAATAATATCTGTTGATGTTTTACCGTCACTGATGTTGGGTCAAACTCCGGGGTCTTGGGGCGCTCAGGCTCTGGGGGTTTGGGGGCAGCTGGTGCGGCAGGTTTTGGCTCTTCTTTCTTCTTAGGGGCCATTGCAAGAGACAAAGGGGAGGACTGACACACAGCAGAGTGATCCTGGACACTGTGGTCAGAGATGGGTGATTAGAGGCCCTTTATCCACTGTCCACAGGTGTCACCTCCACCCCCATGCCAAACCACAGTGCCAACAATAGGGGAGGACTATAAAAGGATATGCCTTTGTGCTTCTATTTAAGACAAAGGTTGTTGTGTGTGTAACATCATCAAGACAGGAGTGATGGAAAATTACATTAGCTGAGATCCCCAGGCCTGGATCCTTCTGTTAATCAAGCTACGCGAGACCTCATGTTACCTAACCATCTTTGACTATTGACCTTGTTCGGTGAAGTGTAGCGTTTATTAGTGAGGAGAGGAAGACGAAAATGATGATATCTGAACAAGAGGGGAAGTTGCTTAAATTCCAGTGTCACAATGCTCTGTGATGAACAGCAATTATCCTAGATTATTATTCAAAATTACAACCAATGAGACGGCATCATCCACTGTGCACACTGTGTGCCAGGACAAGCCTTTATGATGACCATTTATCTAGTGCAATCAGAGGGATTTTCAGGCCATTAAAATTAAATCTGTCTGAAAATAGGATTCCCTGAGTGTTGTGTCTGTGGGATCTTAGTCTTGCGAGGGTGATTATATGTGTACAAACCACTCGCAAAGTTGAATACAACAAACAAAGAAGTGGATAAAGTAATCTGTGATAACACTGGGTGCTGCTTTGTGTAGCCGGCATTCACACTTGAATGCAGACACAGAGTGGTAGCTGTCTGATGTTTTTGGTTTTATTAACATGCTTATGAACTCAGAATCATATATGCAAGAATAACTCACACAAACATGCAATTAATTTGCTAATTAACGCAACAGAAGTCATGTTATATTCAAAATTACTGAAGTCAACGATCTTCCTCATTCTGCTCAGTTTGAACTTCAGCAGGTCATCTTGATTATGTCTATATGCTTAAAAGTACTGAGTCCCAGCAATATGACTGACTGATTAATTGAACTGATGTAGCTAACAAAGAGACCAGTGAGCGTATAAAAGTATTGTAAAAAGCAAGCCGTCCATTCACAGATCCAGCGGAGACTTAATTATTCATGCTCATAAAGAGCATGTTCATGGATGCATTGTGGATTTGACATTTTAAAAGTTTGTAGATCTTTGTTAACACTTTCTTCTTTTTGAGTATTTTTGTACGTCATCATTCTGTCACTAAAGCACTTTTCTCTGCATCTATAGAAGATTGTGCAAATAAGTCTGATCTATGCTCATATTTCATTAAGCACATTTGTCCATATAGTTAAAAACTTTAACAGTGCGTAAAAACCACAAAATCCAAAGGCTGATATGCTATGAACATCTCATTTCTTTGGTTCACACACCAGCAGGTAAAAATGAAGTCAAAAATAATTTTTATTATTGTAATTATAAAGACAGAAATCTTCAATTGATTGTCTACACTCCTCCAAGACTAAAAAGGGCTTCGCTCTCTCTCTCTCTCTCTTTTAAACGCTGTGATTAAACAGTCGCAGTTTTCTGAATTTTCAGAACTCTGTCATTTTTCTTTCGAGGGGCTAAAGGTAAGTGGTGAGCAAGGTAGGTATTGATTCAGTGGAGTATTTTTTTAAATTTTTTGTTCTGGTGCTGCGATCTGTGGAGGATGAAATTTGAATTGTACCTAAATACACAAGAATGAAAGCAGTGTGAAAAAATAGCAGCTACAGCTTCTACAGCAGGGAAAATGTATACATTTGGCCTGTTTTTAGAAATATATACTCGATGTGCTCCATGTCTTCACTCTACAGACTGATCATGATTACATCTCCATGTCTTTTCAAGGAAAGATGCTTGTCAGCAGCTGCTCTTGGCTTGCCTTTAAAGCCTTTAAAGAGCTCCCATCAAGCTCATGTGATAAAAATGTCAACTGATGAAGTCAGTATGGCCTGATGGTAAGTTTGGTAAATCCTCTGTTAGGAAGTGCAAATACTGAATAATGTGAAACAAATCCTTTAATCATCAGTTTTGTAGGAGCCTGAATCATGTAATTTCATGACAGTGACATATTCAGGCGCTTGATTTAAATCTTGATCTAACTATAATTTCCTTTATTAGGAATGATGTCACAAAAAATATGACTGGCCTGACAGTACCAGCTTGTAGAAATACTAGAAAAGGAGAGAAGGAACTAAATCATAATGATCGAGGGGATATTGTCTTTAAAATGCAATGAAACACAAGAGAAACACACAGGAAAATAATTTGACACGCTCTTCTTCTGTTGCTCTGTTTGCCTGTGGCTTTGTGGAGGAGATGGTGCATAAAATTGTAAAAAAACAAAAAAACAATCCGATGAGTGAATGCTTGAGAAATAATTAGTCATGCCTGCAGTTTGTTCCTCATTATCTTCAAATGGGAGATGGCTTAAATTGTCAGTGTCTGGTTTGAGCGAACCTACACAGAGACAGATGGAAACAGTGTATGTTAGTCCAAGTATAAATGGATCCAGCCATACATAGCTCACTGCCACCTCCCCCCCTCAGATACTGTCAGGTGATCCCATCAACAGGCTGCAGCAACAACTCCTGACATGACCAACCACATATACTGAAACTCTCAAAGCATCCAAGACCTGTGCAGTTTGCTATTTTGGAGTTAGTCTGTTGTCTGGCTGGCATGCACCTTGGAAAAACTCCAGTAAGCGCACAATGCCAATTGTTACTCTGACCTATCACACGACCTTCAGTGCAGCTGTAGCTTTTAGTGTATGATGTTTTAGCAGCCAGAATAAAGCAACGCTATTGCACTGCCATTCTAAAAAGTGGCAGTCCAGTTCTGATGACTCACTGAAAAAGTACAGTTTTTATCAGTCAGACATCAGAAAGACACAAAAGCCACTACAAAAAAATCACGATGTGTCAGTGACATGTGGTTTGTTTCTGAGGCAATTAATAGTATATGATTCTGCTATACTGTAGATGCGACTCTAGTCTTCTGAGGATGTACTTAGCAATCTATGGGACTGTTATTTGTTACCACTGAAGGCAAAGTCCTGAAAAGGCTGCAAAATGACCCCCCAAAAAACCTTCAACAGGGGTCGTCATAAGCCCCCAGAAGCCCTGAGCCCATTCAGCACTGTCAAACAATCAGAACATGTTAGCAACAGGCTGGGCGAAGACCTGCCAGATCTGTTCTGCAAACTATGGATATCGATGCTTGGATGACATAACATGTTTCACATCCGGGTTAAGATTTCCTTTTACTCCAGCGGGCATCCATTATTGAAGATTTTCTCATGTGCAGTAATGAACAAACAAAACATTCAGTTTGTCACCTCTGTAGTCCAGAGGCTTTAAACATTTCACACTGAGCACTATATTTAGATGCAGGTTAAGACCCACTCTCGGGATGTGTAGCCCCCTCCAAAAACATATTTTTTTTTGTAATTTGTTTTCCCCCGTAGGTGCAGGGTAGCACAGCTGCACATGCCAAAGCATTGTGTTGCTTTTAGAATTTGTTCTGCATTGTGTTGACGTCACTGATGTGGAAGCAGCCTGAGCTACGGCCGATCTTCAGTGGGAAAAAAAAATAGCTAACCCTCTCAACCAAACATGTAAATGAGGCTGAAAGCAAAACTGCAACCTGTGCACTATGTAGATGGAGGCTTGAAACCTCTGTCATGTTTCATGGCTGACAAAAGCAGCCTATTCCCCATGAGCACATCTGCTCATTTTGAGGTTGAGGTGCTACATTATCACTGATAATCAAAGAAATAATCACCAAATGCCCTGCTTTAATACAGAAAATATCTTTGGTCATTTCACGTTCTATGCTCCTATGCACACAGTACAGGCTGTGGATTCACTTCTATGATCCGCAGCAGAGAACCTGCAACCTTCCTCAGAGGAATGACTCACTGCTGCTCTGAGCAGTAAGATCAGGAGCACACAGCGCTTGACCACACAATCTGCTCTGCTAACATGATCACAGTGATGGCATAGAGATGTAAAGCCCCTAATACACCCGAAAGCCTCTGTTATGACCTGCGCTAACATAATCGCTGTGTGAAGTAGCTGAAGAGAAATGGGCTCAGAGGAATGCTCCTTTACAAGCTGCCTCACTTATGTCAGCACAGGCGCCACATGGTGCAGGTCAAGAGGTAAAGAGGTAAACACTGCCATCAGGCCGTTCCTTATCTAGCTATCAGCTTTCATCTGAACCTATTGGTGTGATCGTGCAAGCAGTGTCAATAAAACACACTGACAGCCTGCATATTAATGCTTCTGTCAAACCTGGTGTTCCCTTATTCTGTGAGTTAGCTGGGGGCTTCTATTCACTTGCCAAGCTAACGCCTGAGCTCATCTGTGATTGTGAAAGTAGGAATAAAGCCCATAGCTACCATCCCCCTTTATTTATGCCACCTATAAGCTAAAAAAAATCAACATATTTTTGTGCAAGACAGAAGCTTGGAAAAGGCCTGCACTCATGTCAAGTAGGAGGTGGGGGCATTAGCAGGTCATATCTCCGCTGTGGTCAAATCTGTGATCTGGCAGTTTTTATTGTGGGAAGTCTGCCATGCAGGAATGCTAAACTGCTGGCCAGTGCTATTGCGTACGCATAGAAAGCAAGAATACAATAGAAAGATAGCTTATGAGCAAGGAAGACTGAAAGTGTGCTGGCTGGGACTGTAGAACAAAAGACAGAAAGCTTCTCTGTGTCTGAACTCTGTGCAAGCCTTTCCATTGCTGGCATGGAGGGTTCAGACAGATTCCACAAGCTGCTGTGGGCTCGGGGTTAGCCTTGGCCTTGTGAGTTTGACTGAGGGAAAAACAGGCCTCGAGGTGAGTGTGAAGTCTAAAGCTGAAGGGACATAGAAGCTACTTAATTTTCTTTTTTCTTAAATTGCTTGTAGACTTTGATACCGGAGGCAGATTTATTTAGGTCCTGCATCATTGTAGCAGAAAGATAAAGGAAAATAAGCAGCTTAGGTGGGCAACAGAGCTTTTGTGAAAAGAAAGAAATATTCTTGGGATTCGTTTCTGTCATTGAAATTGAACATAAATCATCAGAGATGAATCATTATGAGGTTGATATTTAATTTAAAAAAGCAGGTGATCTGCAGTAGATGAGCAATATTTTATAAATTGAATAAATTATTTGTAGCCCATATAGAATACTGCACATTCAATTTAAACACAGCATTAATGTGATTAACAGTTTTAACACTAAACACAGATCTGTTCTATACAATTGAAAAAATTTAATCTGAAGCTGGGGAGATTTAGTCTTTTCCCTGTTGTAGCAGGTGCGGTGTTGGGGAAACCTTTTTTATTTGCTTTCATAATTCTTTACAGGGCAACATTAAGTGCGTCCAGTGCTCTGTAACTGCATTAACAGACAAACTACCCTTTGGCTCTGTGACAGGGCTCTGCGGAGCGGGGGCGACACTGCTCCACTGTGATCATTTACGAGCACTCAGGATACAGCGTGTCCTCGCCAACGTTAATACTAATAAGGTGGTTAATATACCAGCTCAATTCCTGGTAGGTTTTGACGTGTTCATTATCAGGTCCACAAGGCAGTCAGTGAAGTGAAGGAGCGTGTAATTAAACTGTCCCCTGTCCAACTAGGATCCGATGTGGTATCCAGTTTAGTGTGCTGAAGTGGTAACGGTGCCAGTCTGCACAGGCTTCACTCCAACATAGACTCCATAGCTGCCATGTTGTTTGGCAGAAATTCTTATTTAGTAAAGAAAATATAAACACAGTTTTTTTTTTTTTTTTTTTTGGGGGGGGGGGGGGGGGGGGGGGCTCTCAGTAGGATTTCCGCTAAAATATATTTTATGCGAAACATTTAATCTATGTGTGTTTATGAAAGTGTGCGTCGCCAGACAGCAACATTCGTTTTACAAACTCCTAGTCTTACCTATTCTGTCACAAACATTTACACGTGTAATAGATATATATAAAAAAGCACCGTTAATGTTCACAAGCTAAAACTTCATGCATCAGAGGCTTCGCTTTAAAATGTAATGAGAGAGAGGTATTATTATTCAGGCGCAAAATGTCAGTCTGCAAGCCCTAATTATAACTTGTCAACATCTGTGCTGTCAAACACGGAGAGCCCAGCCAGCATCTGAACTACACTGCCCTCCTGTGGTCACAGGGTAATTAGCTGGGTTTGATACTGCCACTTAATTTAGTCTTCTCAGTTGCACAATACTCAAAAAATACAGAGTTGGATGACATCTAACAATCCAGTAACATCTTATTACCCGTGCGCATTTGAAAGTAATTTAATTGAATATGTCATCATCTTCAGAAAATGGGGTGGTTAACTGTCACAATCTGCCAAACCCACAGGTGTAAATTATGAATAGAAATAATGTTTTTGTATATATATATGTATAGAATATGAAAGAGTCTGCTCAGACAAACATTTATTAGCTGGTGAAAAAGAAAGAGGAGCAAAGATATGGCAGTGTAACAACGGGAAGTCAGCAGAATACAGAGGGATGCAGAAGAAGTGCAGAGGTTGGATGCAACAAGTCCCCTGTTACCTTGTAAGGGAGAGCATTAGGTGTGAGGTTTAATAGAGCCTGCGGGCAAAAGGATCCAGTGATTTCACAGCACAGCTTTGTTATTGTAGCATTCTATTGCACGTAGCAGACTCGTGTTTTGTTTCCACAGTATGTGTTTTTTGGCACTGATAGTTGATGTGTTTTGTCTCTGTTTTTTCAGTTTTTCTGTAACTATAACTGTAATGTGCAGCAATTTAGAGGAAAAATGACTCCCTCATAAAACATGCAAATCACAGAAAACATTTTGTTTGCATGTCGAATGTAAAACCCTAAATGTACACACTCTCATATACAGTTGTGGAGTCAGAGGTTTACATACACTAATCATGGTCATGAATGTCATGGTAGTTTTGTACTTTTAATGGTTTTGTTGAGCTTTTTGTTTTGCAGGGTGGATTGATTATACAGCATTCATCTTTAATCACTTAAAAAAAGAAAAAAGAATTGGATCCACAAGTTTGAATTTATTTTGGATTTTCTGTCAAGACAATAATCCCAAACACACATCAGAACTGATTTTGAATTGGATAAAGCAGGCTAACATTAAGCTTCTTAAAAACCCTGACCTCAACCTTATTAAAAATTCTTTAAAAGCTGGATCTGCACTAGGAAAACAACCAATTTAAATGACCCATGTCAATTCTGCCAAGAACAGTGGTCAAATATCCAGCCAGAATTATGCCAGAAGCTTGTTGATGTCTACCAAAAGCATCTGATTGGGGTGCAACTTTCTAAGGCACATTTAACCAAATTTTAGTTTGGCTCTTTGGGTATTGAGCACAAAGAACAGCTCAAAGAAATCATAAAAAAAACCCAAATTACTGTGACATTTATGTCCATGATGAGTCTACATTTAAACTTCAGACCACAAATGTAGCAGGTATGCTCAGGAAGGAACAACAGTTTTATTCAAAATGCATTTGTTGTTACTGAAAACATAAAGGACAAGACTGTAAGGAAACATGAAGAGAACAAACAAACTAAACGTCTAAGCATTTTTCTGCCTGGCTTTAAACACTTATTCATTTGCACAAAAAAACTTGAATTTCCCTGCATGTATGAGCAGTTTTGGGAAATGCAGAGAAGAGAACTGAGAAAATAAACTTCAAAAATCTTTTGAAAAATGTGCCAAAGCAATTGAATTAAAAAAAAACAAACTGTAAAAGCAAATCTTTGAATCCGCAAATGATTCATCATCATGTGTTTCCCTCATATCACCTTTTTCCCATTAGAATACAAAATGTTTTACCTCAGTTAATATGAACTAACATAGAGAAAATAATGGGTCAATCTGGATGTTTGGACACTTAATCGTGCAGAGCAGCACTGCTGAATTATTCCGATTTTTCGAAGACAGCCTTGTTTAAAATTATCTTCACATTAGTTTGATGTCACATCTAATTTATTTGATTAAGGCCCCATTCTTTCTGCTCTCTGTGTAATTATCTGCTTGTACCTTGTCCCCACTATATACCTCTTATATTTCTGTGAGTCGGTGGGAATGAAGAAAGATTTATTAAGGTACTTCACATGTATTGATCCTCCCGAGGACATTCATTCTCTGAATTTGACTGAGCTCAGCAGCCAAGTGGTCACAGTGACCACTACAGTGCCCTTGCTGAGAGGCAAAAGTGTCACACCAAGTAACTCTGACAAGTGTTGTTTATTTAAAATTGCATTTTCAGCTCTGCAACGTGCAAACAGTTCTCTTTTTAAAGATAGTTTTCGCTTAACTTTAAACCCCATGTTGCTCTTGACCAGTTAAGTGTTTACTCTGCTCTGCTCATATGATTCCTGTTTACCACAACCATATCTACTCACAGCAGTGGAGGCTATAGTTTCCACTGTAAATATGTTTTCCCTTTTCCCCTCATGTTATTATCTATGGCACTGAGCTGTAAAAATTTAATTCTGCTGATCTTATATTTTTTGTAAAAAATTAAAGTTTTCCTGTTCCTTAAAGTTTGAGGCCAAGCGTGATCCTGTTAAGACTCTGCAGGTGTGGCCTGGTATAACAAAAAATCATATATGATTTACTTATGAACTTTTTTAACCTATTTTTTAAAGAACTTGTTTAAACGATAACGATGGAAACGATGACCAAGTAGCATGCCACAACAGGACCAAGTCTAAGAGTATTATCATCACTTTGTTGTTTAGAGCGTCCCACTTTAGCAGAAGCAACAGTGTCTATACAGAAATATAGAAGATGGGTGACGTGTGTGTGTGTAAACCAAAAACAAAAGAAAAAATGAGGAAATACACAATTATTCCTTCACTTTAACAAGGGGAAAGTTACATACTTGATGGTGCTCACCCTCCTGTGTCTCTGATTCACTTCTCATGCCTAAAACAACCAATTATCATTCCTCATGACTCATGCTTTAACCTAACCCTGTAAACCCAACCCAATCAGAGGGACAAAGCTTCGTAGAACTCCCTCACAAAGTTTTCAAAGTAAACGGCATCGCACGCTGGTTCGAGCCAGTTTCTGCTGTTCTGTTTTGGGAAAGAAATGGTGACCTCATTGCTGATTACATTCCTTTTATCCAGATAGTATGTCTGTAACAACAGATTAATTTGCTGAGAAAAATACATCGAGCTATCAGATATCCTAAGCAGCTACCGCGCTGGCCCCTCTGACATTAACTATTAGATTTACGTACCAACTGTTTTTCTTTTCTCGTACTTTAACAATTACACAACCCTACTTTGGTTTTTGAGTTCCTTTTTGGTTTTGTCTTATTGCTCAACACTTTGGTTATCTTGGAATTTGTTGACACTGGTGGACAATTTCGACTCTGAAATTATAGCGCATTTTGTACTGAATTGCTTGTTGTGTTTGAAATGTTATTCTCAATTTGATATATGGTCATATATATATATATATATATATATATATATATATTTGTGGGTCAGTAAAGGTCATTGGTTAGCTCATGCCGCCTTATCTTCATGAGCCATGTGTTTGATCAAAGTAGTTTCAATGTGATAGACATGAAAGTGGAAGATTGATGTTCGTAATCCTCAACTCCTTCACTTCCACAGCGTGTACGTGTGTCCTATGTTCACAGTGTCAGGTATGAAGTTTCTTTGACCAGATTTGTTCCTTTATTCTATTTCTGGGTTATACCTTTGGGAGACCTGAGTGTGTGAGCTGTCAAGACAGCAGTAGGAAAGATGAGCTGACCCTAATCCAACTTGAAAAAGCTTTGTCTGGCCCTGGGGGGCTTCAACAAGAGCTTTTGGGTATTGACTATATTTTATATGACATTTGCTGCCTTGGAATCATGATTAAAGTAAATAGAAATGATTAAAAAGGAAGCCAAGATTTTATTCCAATTACAATCCCTGGTGATTTTTGAGCAGCAATTGGTAATTGTGTCAGAATTTTCCAAAGTGTTTCTAAACATGGGGAATTAATTATATGTGTACATTTAAAGCTTCCATTTGCAGTTTCCTTTGTTAGTGTCATGCGTGTACGTGAAAGTGAGGGCAAACCAAACCAAAACAAAACGATGTTTATATGGAAAAGATATAACTGGATGTATAAAAAGAAGTCCAGCACACTATATGAAACCATACAAGAATGAGGAGTATCGTGTGTCCAGACATACATGTGCTTTGAATTTTTGGCTTTTTTCATGGCTTTTGACAATGCGTCACACAGATATACAATTTCAGTGTCCCCATTCCTGGATTGTTGCATAGGGTGCAGCATATAGCTTATAGTATCATTTCAGTGGCGAATACGTAATACAAAATACATGCCATATGTTACACTGGCGTGGTTATTTTTAATGTATTATTTCCCCTTTGAGATTGTGTCAGGAAGGGCATCTCGGGTAAATCTGTGCCAAATCAAACATGTGGTGGTACCTGCTGTGGCGACCCCTTGTGACAAATGGAGCAGCCAAATCTTTCTTTTTTTTCTAAGTAGAGAAAGTTAACATGAGTGGATGATAATGAGAGCTGATAAGGGGAAAAGCTAATTTCCTCCAAGTGTAACAGATAATAGATTTCTTAATAGCGTTTTTCACTTTCATCTACTATGATATCTGATTCCTTTTGTTAATGTGAGAGAACAAGAATATACAAGTTGGTCTCCTACAGAGTTGGACTCCAACCATGATGGGAACTTGCTGCGCTCTTAGATAGATAGATAGATAGATAGATAGATAGATAGATAGATAGATAGATAGATAGATAGATAGATAGATAGATAGATAGATAGATAGATAGATAGAGATGTGCTGTCACAGCAGAGTGTTGTCCCTAACTTACAGACAATTACTGGACATGGATATTAATCATTCCAGATTGATGTCAGAGATCACAGAGCGCCTCTGATCTCTGACATCCATCTGGAATTTATCACAGAATGTTTCTGTGATAAATTTGATGGCAAAAGATGCAGGACAGGGTGAAAAATTAAGAATAAGTACCATGGATAAGACCATAACCAGCAGAACTGGCACAGAGATACAGTAATTGGCTTGAAGGCAAGGTTAACCTTTCCCAGAGACTGTTTCAAAAGAAAAGCTCTGTTTTAGAAAGACAAACCCTGACAGATGAATTGAAAACTGAGTGGAGATTATGCATATATCTTAAACACAGTCTCGTCTGTTAATCTTCTGCAGCCTACCGTATCTTGAGTTTTCCATAGAGGCACAGTGGGGTGCAATCTTCTGCAAGGCAGATGAGCAAATATATTGATACATCTTATTGCTGTTTGTTTATGACCGCTTTTATATTGTGTATTATCTTACACCGCAGGAATTAACCTATATTTATGATGGAAAAGAAGGCTCTGCTGGTTAATACTGAGGACATTGTTATAGTAAGTACCATGACCTCTAAGAAATAAATACACAGAGCAAAAAGAAAATAAGGAAGTTAAAAAAAGGAAGTGGAAAATGGGAAAGATATTTATATATCTTTATTTTTGTATGCTGTGCAAAGACACACAGTTTCATAACCTATAGTGCATTGCTGCTTAGTTAAGGGGTTGTAAAAATGGTACTGGATCTTTTTTGATTTCTTTATGCAAAAACAACTTCTCGTTATGTTGCGGCTTTTTTCTTTTATCTTTGACTGACTGAGCAAAGTGACACAGCAACAGCCTGACATCAAGTCTTATAAAAAAATAAGAGACTAAATCGCTATATGTTGTTGTTTTTTCGTGAGGACGCAGAAAGAATATAGCAAAGCTTGGTCTTCTTATCAGCTTTAAACAAAGACATCAACTGCACCTCACTGAATCTGTCGGCAAATGGAGAGCTTGAATTATTGGTCCTATCATATCCTATATTTTAATTGCAAGTGAACAATATATAAATACCATCTTTGACTGACTTGTTCAAAAACATATCACTGAGCAGCAACAGCAACACTTTCTTAACAGGTATAATGCACATGAAAATTGAATGTACGAACCGTATTGTGTGTATCCACTAGGGACAACTGTAAAAGGCTTGAGAGCTCCACAAATGTAGTGAACCTTGAGTTAAGGCGAGCTTTTATGCTCAAATTACTAAATACCCATTATCCATCCTAGTATACAGAGAACTGGGGCTATGAATTTGTCCACTGAGTCATTATTCTATTTTAGTTTCACACTGTTAACAAAACGTACAGTTAATCAGCTGGTTAAAAGACATGAGCAAAAACGCCAAACTACAAAGATTTGGAGCATTTGAAAGCCCACAATAAACACGTACATTCAAGTATAACTGCACACGTGATGAGTGCTGCTGCGACTTAAACTTTGATTTGATGCATGAAAACAATGTCAGCATGAGATGCCAGTCTGTGCCCCGTGTGGCGGAAGCATATGGCAGTTAATGACTTTAAAGCTGATTGCTGAAACATTATTCTCTCTGATGGATAATACAAACGACGTTCATCCACAACAGCAGCCAATCACGGTTGTCTATCAGCATTGATGGCTTTTATAGTGAGTCACTGCTTGATGCTTGATATATTGTATCAATACAATAGAATTTTATTTATATATATCAGAACAACAGTTGTATCAAAGTGCTTACTATATTCTCAGAAAAGAAATTGCCTTGATGGGTGCAGTAGAGTGTAGCTGGGGCAGTACCATCTAAAGTGCTGCTGTTGTACCCTTGATACCCTTGATATTTGTACTTGCTAGCATACTTGTGGTTTGTACCATGTGGAAACCAGTCTTGAACCTCTGGTGTCTATATCTTAATGCCCTGTCAGAGCACAAAACAAATTGGAGAACAAATGTCTCAGAAAAGTTTAAAGCTAGAACCTTCGACAGAGCTAGCCTCAGCATCTCACCTCCTCTGTTTTACTTGGATCTGACTTCTTCTCTTTGACTGTACCTAAGAACCTCCAAGCTTGTAGCTTAATGCCTTTAAATGTTGCATTAAAAGCTATTTTTCTTAACTGGAAAAACAAAACAAAATGATCAGTAATTCACTGGCTCAACTTGCTAACAGATCATGAAAATTTAGATAAACTGACTTCAACTTTATAGAAAAACTTGACCCAGTTAAAACAAAAACACTGCCTCCATGCTTATGTTGCGCCTAGAGCTCATTCCCTTTATAATACTCGGCATGTACTTCAAACACAAACAAGATAATATAAATCACATGCTAAGGCTGGCCACCATGACCGGTACATACAACCTTATCCCCGTCACCCCAACCTCCCTGTACTGTTTCTGTGTGCTCCTGTGTTTAATGCGAAATTATCTTGAAAATTTATATTTCACCTTAGACCTTGCATATCCCTGAACACACGCACACACACACACTCAATGTTTTTTTTAAAAGTAATCCTGTTTTAAAATCTAGATGAAATGGTGCCAGCGTGTACCTTTTTACTCCCTGGGCCCAAATATGTACCCTTTTGTCCTTTGAAAAGGTGTAGCTGGGTATTCCTAGGTGGTGCACTGTAGGTTACACCCAGCAGGACTGAAATTGCCTTTTACTATATCTCTGCTTGTGGGAACCTGTGAGGTGGTTTTATAATCCTACAACTATTCTATGATAGCTGGGACTCTGCATGGTTTAACAGCTGGGGCATTTCAGTCATTGTGCCATTTGATCACAACTGTGACCACACTGTAAAAAACAGCACTGTACATTCAGCTGTCAGAGTACCATAGCGACTGGAATAAGCAGCTCCAATGGTGTTTGCCAGTATTTTCCCTGAAAACCATCATCATAACCTGCTGAACTAGTGGTTCTAGAATCACTTTTGAGAAAAGACACTTAAAAAAATTAAACAGCTGGAGATCTTCCCACTTGCCTTTGTCAAATGAGGACATCACAGCGGGATTGAAAGACTTCAAAATCAGAAAGTGGAAATTTTCAGTGGGATGGGGACACTTACATAATTTCATTACAGAATGAAATGTGAACAAGGAAGATAGTCAAAACATATATGTGATGTTTGCATGCATTCATGCCTGGTTTGGCATGGCAGTGTCATCACCGCAGGTGGACAGGAACTACTTTAGTATCTATTACAGAGTCCATAAAGCGCTTGGACATTTGGGATATAAAAGTGACATTATGAAAAACAGAGAGACCAAGGCTCAAAAAACGTACAAAAAACATTTATAGTTCATATTTCAAGTTGTCTAACATTTTGTTCATGTTAAATACCAGTTTTCACTTAATTATCATCCTGAAAAAACTGTTTCCCCCCCTTTAAACAATTCTAATGGTCAGTAATGTAAAACAACTGCAAAGCTGAAAGCTGAGGTTATTCTGAAAGAACGGCGGAAAAGGCGTTCACTCATATATGATTTCGGACTTTTACACCCAAAGTTACCAAATAAGACCAGGCGGCCTGTATTATACTTGGACACTAAAGGGTTAATCGTCTCTTAACCTGATAATCAGTTATAAACAGGTGTTTGATTAGGAACGACTTTGTATATATTATTATCACCATTACAATAATAGTAATAATTATATCTGCCTGCACGATTAAAATAACAGTGTCACACAAACATATTTGCGAAAAAGCATAAAGTGGACAAACTGCTATGACGCTGTCCACAAATCCTCTATTATTTCATTTCCAAGCAAAAATCTTGATTCGTTAAAAGAAAATTGTGCACGCTCTCCTGCATTATGTCTCAGTAATCCAATCCTACTAGTAGTTGCAACTTTTGAGAGAGTGCAGGGGGAAAAAAGCGGTTTGGCAAAGGCCCTGCGATCTGTTGAATGTGGAGTTTGTTTGAGGGGTGAGAAAATATGTCATTTCGGAGCCGTGGTTTATTCCAACGTAAGAGAGCGCACCAATGAAAAGCTCTTACGCTCCACCCTACCTGCCTCCTTTCCGCCACCCCCCCCTCTTCCTCCCCCCTCCTTTTCCATCCACATACTCACTACTGAGCACGACTTGCCTCCTGCCACATCTGGAGACGCTTTCTCAACACGAGGAACTTCAAGTTTTGCGCTTACTCCGCGAACAAACACGCGTTTGCGAATTATCTGTCCGTCAGGGTGAATTTGGGTTTCTCTTGATAGTAAGTAGCCTAAATTATTCAGACCAAGTTGGCGTTTTTCCTCCTTTCTGAAGCTTTTCACATCACCATCGGTAGCTTAAACAGATCCATAGAGTTCCATACATGCCGTTTCTGTCTAACTGTCACGGTGGATAGATTTATAATTCGGCACGGTTTCTGCACATGACAACTGATACACTACCGTTTTGTGCTTTTATTAATTTATAAGAAAAAAAGAAGAAGAAAGAAAAAAGACCGGTAACCAGGGGTAGCGAACACGCATTCAGTGATTGAGTTGAAACACGCAAATCAGACACTTCTATTAAAAGTTTGAAATTTCACGCTCCGCTCTTTCACTTGGCTGCCATTTACTGTTAAATGCACAAAGTAGACCCTGTCTGCGATCCTTCTGCTCCACTGCCGCCCTGCATGATAGATCCGTGCGTTGTTGATGGTGACATGAGTCACAGGATTAAAGTTGTGAAATTCAGCAGCGACTGGTGATGGAATGATACGTTTCGGGCTTATTTTTGTACAACGCTGATCTAAGGCTTGGAAAAGAATACTGGAATAAGCCGCAAGGCGCACAGCTCCATACTGAAGTGTTTAAGTTAGTCTGAGGGGGAAATTTAAAAGACCTAAAAATACAGCGTCGGTTTCTTCCCTACAAAGAATCATTTGAACTTCCCACCGCAGAGCTAGGGCGACATAAATAGTTCTGACATGTGGATGTAATTTCAGAAGAGGAAAAAAGACAGATGCAGAGAAATAAAGAGAGCAGACTGAGCCGGAGCATATAGTAGATTATAGGAAATTAAATCGAGGGCAGAGCGAGGCGATTACAGAGTTATGATTTCACAAGCCATCATAAGCATCGAGAGGCCAGATGGAGTGAAAAAACACAACTCGTTCCACTTTGAAGAGAGTTAAGTAGATTAAATAATTTCATCCGAGCTCAATCAGCATCTGTCTGAGCCCTGCAAGGACTCTTGGAGGTAGAGTTGCCTCAGGTCAGGGATGGGATCCTCTCTGCTTCTCCGCAATCTGGACTTTCTACTCATCTCTCTACTCAGCGGTTTATGCCTGGTAAGTAATTTCAAAATGAAAATAAAAGTGCAATAAGCACATTTACCCTGCCTGATAGACAAGATGCTGCTTTAATGTTGGTAAAGTGTGCACAGATCACTGAGAGGTTGTCAGAGAGATATCTGCATGTGCTGTGTGCCAAGTAAAACTCAAGTACCTCCTTTAGGATGATTATTTTTTGCATCCCATATTGATGAAATCTGCAAAATTCACTCTGATTTCCGCAAAATTTGTTCATTGCTTCCTTTTGCAAATGGAAGCATGTGTTCAGTGTTAAGGAGTGAGTGCGTCCTCCAGAATAAGAGACAAAGTGGCTCTGTTGTCAAAAGCTTTTTACTCGCATCTGCTCAAAACCTTTAATTGTCTCTGCGCTGGAAGTCAAACTCTTGAAATTGTTGCTTTATAGGACCACATGGCTGTTTTGCCAGATTCAGTGGAAAAAAAAACAACACATTTAAGCTGAAATTTCAAGAGAGACGGTTGACTAATGACAGACATATTGTCAGTTCCCTAACAGGATTGAAGAGGTGGACATGGCAGCTAACAAAAAGCAGCTGTGATTAGTGATTACGCTCTTGTTCCATTAAGTGCTTCTTCCCACCCTAACAGTACAATTAGGGTTTGTGTAAGCACACAGTAACCTAGCTGCCCTAAAAGGCAGAGCATTGTGTTTTACTACAGCACGTTTCATGCTGTAAGCTCGGAAAAGCTCTGACCCGCATGAGCTGATGCAGCTCGTGCAGTCAAAATGGGGCTAGAAATTTTCATTCACATCTGCAGCAGCAGCGGCCGAACAACTCGCCCAACACGGTGATCAAGTATTGAGCTTTCAAACGTTGCCACAGTTGTATTTAGAATGTCTGCATACACAGGGACACACACACACAAACACACTGTGCAGGCAGAGCAGCACACGAAGTTGGTTCTGTGTGTTTTGGCTGAGACTGTTGTGCATTCAACAGGCAGTTCGCCCAGGTTCTGAGGTACAGTGCATTTTCCCAGTGATGTGGTCCATCACTGTACCGCAGGACCTCTAGGCTCATTGGTTTAGATGGCAGAGGAAAACAATTATAACATAGCTGTGTATTTATAGCTGATTCAACACTGAGTCGTTCAAAGGCTCTGTCTGTGAATGGTGTTTACCCGTTTTTAAGTTTGGTGTTTGCTTAGTGTTCCTCTCCACAAAAAAGTATTTATTTTTTTCCAGACTGTAACCAAACGGGATGTAGATGTTCACTGAATCTAAACTAAGAGCGGAAAAATCTGGGTCTGTGTTTGAAGAAAGAATATGAAGGAATATTTTAAAAATTGAGACATGCTGTTTTCAAAATACAGCGTTTTACAACTTTCCCAGAGGCTCTGCGAATCCTCGTATTGAAAATACAAATATCAAAATGCGTACTCGCTATTTTTATCTGAACGAAATTGGCTGATACAGGGACTGATAAGGAATATCTCAATTGTGTTTTACACCGCAGCAGGCAAGCTGTAGTGACAGCTGAGAGACAAAGCACTGCCTCATAGAGCCTTTGTTCAGTGTGACTGCCTGCCTCACTTACTCGGTTATTACATTTATTAAGAGGCAGCACTGCTTTCAGGAAAGCTTGGTGAGCGTTTAAGTTTTACCTCATGACTGTGTTTTCCTTCTGTGATGACTTGCATGTGTTCGGATCCTAACTGGAAGAACTCAAACTGTAACTGCATCTGCATGACATTGTCAAGGTTTATGTCAGCTCTGGACAGAATCTGACTGTGACGGCTGTCATGTTTAGTATTGCACAAGGCAGTTGTGACTAGTTTCACAAGGTGTGGAAAATATCAGTTGTTGACATTTTTAGCCAAAACTTTTTTCCTTTCGTTTCTTTTTCCCCCCTCTTTTTTGTGCAGAGAATCAGCAGTTTTCCTTGTGGCTAAAATTCTAGATTAAGTAGTTCAATCAATGTTGTGTTAAACCAGAGACTAACCGCCAATTTCCCTGAGGATATTTTTCAAAGTCATACCGAACTGAACTGACTGATGCAGAACTCTTAAATTCCCCACAGATGAACGACGTCCGTGTTTTCCTCACCAGAGAACAGCTCAATTGATATTCATAGACATGGTTGATCAATTTGAAATCAAGGGATCACGGTTGTGGTCGACAGCCAAATCCAAGAGGAGAGCAGAGCACACAGAAAATACATTTTCATAATAAAGTACCCTCTGTGTCATCAGTTAAAAGACTTTAAAGTTACTGATCCCCCCAAAAAGCAAACAATGAATACCCCCCCCCCCCCCCCCCCCCCCTTCCCAATAATCATTCAAAGTAGCTTTATCCATCTCTGTTGAATCATCCTCAATAGAGATTCATAACATAGATTAGAGTGGCGGATAATCTCATCCCAATCTGTCACTGGTAATTAGGGGCAGCAGATATCGCCTTACTGATTCAAATGAACTGCTGCTGCATCTGTGAAATAGGCTTTATTATTGAAATTCATTTCTGCATACCCGTTTGACTGATCTCAAATATGACTTATGATAATTTTCTCCCACTTGTCTGTGTTTGCGCGAATATATGTGTCTGAAGATGCATGAAATGAACCGTCCTCCTAAATTTATTCCAGAAATGTGCTTTTCACTTAGTCATTAAGAGAAAACTACTGAAACTACAGACTGTTTGATTGCTGCTTTTAATTCTACTTCATATGCAGCTTCACGCACAGAGTTAGCCTCCAAACTTTCTCCGATAAGAGCCATGCAGTGTGGTAATTCTATTTATTCACTATGTATTGTTAATTAATAATAAATGCTGATAAATTGTTGTCTTTGTTTTAAATTGGAATAGTTCAGTGAAAACTGAACAGTGCTTCATCCCTCAAGTAGCGTGAGTGCATTGGAGAAACGGTTAACACAATGGATGATGTAGCATCAGTTTTTGAAGTCACAAAGGGAAAATGAGCTACAATGACAAAAAAACAAAACCAAAACCAAAACACTATTTTGGGAATTGGCTGACTTCTGCAGCCAGTGTAAGGTGATCGTTCAAGAAACTTTGTTTCCTCTGATGTTGAAGTGTTAATGTATATAACGATAAAATATAATCCGGCACACATTTTCTTTTTAAATGTCTCTGCATTGTTTCTCCTTGTCGGTGTCCTACCAACGCCTCCTTGAATTTGTTTTCACATGTACATCATCTACCAAAAACAGTATAGCCTGTATAGCCAGTATGTCGCCTATCTGGCGCAAGATTTTCCTTCCATTTCATACATTGTACCATATTTCATTGACTATATTATATTATACTATATAGAGACAATGTTTTTTGCGTGTTTTCACCAACTGTTCATAGTTTGTGTCAGTTATTTCTTCACACTCAGCTTGTCTGCATCTGCACACTCACTGGCCACTTCATTAGTTACATCTTGCTTGTACTGTAACTGCCTTTTAATTTCACAGCTGCCTCAACAAGGTGCTGAAAACATTTGCTCCATATTGACATGACAGCATCACACAGGTGCTGCAGATTTGTATTTCCTCTCTGCTCTGCTGGATTGAAATCTGGTGACTGTGAAGGGCATGTGATTGCAGTGAACTCACTGTCATGTTCAAGAAACCAATTTGAGATCTGAGTGTTGTGATATGGTGCATTGGCCATCAGAAGATGGATACACTGTGGTCATAAAGGAATGGACATGTTCAGGAATGTTACTCAGGTAGGTTGTGGTGTGTAACCAATGCTTTAATGGTATTGTGTCAAGACAATATTGTCCAATATTGGAGAGGCCATGTGAACAGTAGTCACTAGTTTTCTGTTCCTAGCTGTGTGTGTGGTACCCGGTGTGGTCTTCTGCTGCTTTAGCCCAGATGCATCAAGTTTTGACATGCGCATTTAGAGATGCTCTTCTGTGAACCTTGGTTGTAATGAATGGTTCAGTTACTTTCTATCAGCTCAGGTTTTCCTCTGGTGTGAACGAGGCATTTTTATTGGGAGCGCTCGCTGGATATTTTCTCTTTCTCAGGCCATTCTCTGTAAACTTTAGAGATGGCTGTGCAGGAAAATCCCCCTGGATCAGCAGGTTCTGAAATACTCAGAGCAGCCTGTTAGCCATCAACAACCACGTTCATAGTGACTTTCTTCATCATTCTTTCGCTCACTTTGAATTTCAGCAGGTTACCTTGGCCATGTTTACATGTCTAAGTGCACTGAGTTGGTGCCGCGTCATTTATGAATATTTGCATTAATGGGCAATTGAACAGGTGTACCTAACAAAGAGGCCAGTGAGTGTATAAATATTTGTCTGCATGTGTGTTTCTCTGCTTATATTACCATCAGTGCACTGAGTGTTATAAAAATGCTGGCCTCACCGGCCACTATTTTATTTCATTTCCTCAGGGAGTTCAAACAGTTTGGATGCGGCTTTGATCTCGATGCCTTTTCTGTTTAGCCTCCATTAGGTCATAGAGGGACAACAAAGCCTGCCAGGGCCCATTTACACATGTCAGTGGACACCTCACTGACAAGTGTCCACCGCGTGCCAGACTGAAGCCATTTTATATGGAAAAACCACCTTCCTGTCATATATTTATATATATATCTTATACTTCATATATTGAATATTTCATGATGAAAGGCTCGCTTGTTTTTTTTTCTTGATGACAAATTTTCAAAGGCCTACTTCAGGGTTAAGATTTGGATTTAGAGTTCGAGCTGGAATGCGGTGTACATTAGAGCAAGGGGTGTGATTATATAGACACTTAGTTATTGAGGTAGCCCTGAGATCTAAAGGCACTGCAGCTCAAGAAAACAAATCCAAATTGAAAAGCACAAGAACATATCATAACTAATTTGCCAACACAGAGGCAGCACTTAGAAAATAAAAGGCTTCAATTACAGGAAACACAATGGAAGAGCAAAACATGTTGCAGTGATGTGATGAAAGATTGAAGATGTCGTCTTAATTTGCTTGCGTGTTATCTTTTTGCTTTTTTAAAATATTTTTTTCTTTGGCTTTTGTTCAAATTGCAGTACAACGAGCTTTCAGGGCCACTGTGCAGCATTCTTTTACTCTTTGGATTAGTAGCTAAGGAATACATCGTGTCAATAAGTGTCCTCACAAACATAGGCATGGAAATGTGTGTGTGTGTTTGATGCATGGCTGGACTTTCTGACCTTTACATTTCCCGAGATGGCGGGGAGAGGAAGTAGGAGGTGTGTCAGCAATGATTAAATAGTGAAGTGAGGTTTTAACATGAAAATTTACTCAGGTTTGTTACCCAGTTTCAGACTACACCTGAATCATGTGATACACGCTTTGTTATCTAACCTTACACACAATGAAGAAATGACTGCTGCTTACAACAAAGGGGTTTCTTTAAGTAATCCATTACAGCACTACCGTTATGCTCGAGTTCATCCGTTTTCACTGGGATTTGTGATAAAGTGCTTATTAATTAACCTGCTTAGCACTCAGAAAAATAACCGTAGGAAGTCACTGAGCCTTAACACAGTTTACATCTTACTTTTTCAGTTAGTTTAAACTCAGCAGCTTATGCTTAGTGGAGGGATTTGCTAATTGCTCCTAATCATGAGCGAATCAAAAACTACTGGACAGGCTAAAGGAGGACTGCCAAGCAAGCGATGTGGATCCATTAAAATCCATTTGAGGAAAACAAACAAACAAACAAACAAACAAAACACTAATTAATAATCTAGCACGTGAGTTCACATGAGTTTGTGATGCGCCACCATCTACCAGTCAAACACAGAATCTTTTATATTGGATCCACTTTAGCTTGTTCTCTTCATCACTGGAAGTGCAGCTTTGCAGAAAATAACTGCATTTAAAGGCGAGATAAGGAGCCATTTTAAATGGTCGTCACTGAAGTGAGCTCCTGGTGATCATTTAATGCACCTCTCTGAGTTACACCCAATTTCTAACCAGGCACTATGTGTGCTACATGAAATCTCTAAACATCAGTCACTGTGCCTTGTGTGCCCACACCTAACCGAGGTGCTGCACTGTGTGTGCTCTCAGTCTGCCTCTCTGCTTTTGCTTCACTTTCATACCTTTTACAAATTACTTGCTTCTGAAATTGCTACCTTTTGTCTGTGGCCACAGGGCAAAACAATATAATCTAGTTAGTGAAAAAGCCCTTTAATGTTTGTTCTAATTAGTGAGTTTAAATGCATTACTCCTCTCTTGGGCATTGGATCTTTGCTATAGAGCAACAAAGTGGGGGAAATAATGGATTTCTTGCTGTTGGAACCTGGTGTTAGTATGGAGCGAGTCACTGTGTGACCAAATCTTTTTTCATACATTGATTTTGAATTTAATATGCAGTGAGGTGAGCAACAGAGAGTGAGGGAAGGATCAGAATCATCAGTCTCATGAGAGCCACAGCAGGCCAGTTTTTGGTTTCAGCTTTTGGGGCATGTATTCTTACTTTATTTTCAATGTTTCACTGCTTTTTTACAGCCTTAAAATGTTTTGCGCACACTCAGCATCATGCTTCTTTGTTTCAAGATGGTGAAATCACAAGAACACAGTCTTTATGGCTTTCCCCCCCCTTTTCTTTATATAATGGGCTTTATCAGCTGTGTTGTGGATTTGGTGGTCAAGCTTTTCAGCTAGTTCTGCCCTTTCTGTTTCCCTCAGTTTGTCCATGCTAGAGATGACTGTGGCTCTTGACAGGAATGCACAAGTTAGAGGCCGATGTGTCCATTCTCCTCCTATCGTGCTAAAGGAGACAGCATGAGAGCAGCCTGTTTGGACAAGTGTTGGTTCTCTCAGTGTATTCACGTTATTGTAATGTTAAGAGGGATAAGAGAGTTATGCAACAAAATATTTATCACGACATACATTTGTAAATTTGCGATAACGATATAACTGACGATATAATTGACAGTAGACAAAATACTTTACAACTCCACAACTTTATTAGTGCAAAAAACCCCATCAATGTATTTTCACTTAAACAAGCAGCTGTTTTTTATGTGCATTAAAGTTATATGAAAACGTAACAGTGCAAATGCAAATTCCTTGCTGACAGCTTAACCAAAAGGCATTTCCAGTGGAAATCTTCAGCATAACCATGTATAATATCCACAAAACTTAAAAAAAGCTTATACACACACAATACGGTAATATTATGTTGAAGCACAGTACGTATCACTCCGCGAGGCTCCTGCCTACGACAGCCGTAATGCTCCGACAATCCATCAAGTGGTGTGGCTTCGTAGCTTAGCAAAGTCGTACTAAAACATTTGACAGATTTTCGAGGGCCGTGTACATAAAATCATTTCGAGGTCAGTAAACACAACCAGAATTCATACATAAGGCACACGGGATTATAAGGGGCACTGTCGATTTTCAGAAAAATCAAAGGATTGATTTTAAGTGTGCCATATTTTCCAAACAACACGGTAATAACGACGGCCCGCTAGCATGCTCTACCAAAAATAGTGCTTTGTTGTGTATCTGACAGACGAAAGCTAAACCAGTTTCACACCACTGAAGTTGCAGCATTTTTACAAACCAATTCTGGTTCATCCGTTTCATTCAACGATCCACTTTCGCTCTTCTCATTCTGCGTCGCTGCCATGTGCGTATGTAAACAAAGGCACTGCACATGCGCGTTTTACCCATATTCTATCGCGATATTTCATTTTCCTATCGTTGCCCAAAATTACACCGATATTACAGTGAACGGTATGATATAGCCCAGCCCTACTGCAGACTAAAACTCAGAGCTGTATGAGGTAGTGTAATCTAATATCTGAAGGGTTTTATGATATGATAAGAAGTTGCCAGAAGGAACATTGGACATCTGAAATGGTTTCATATAAACCCAACATTTCATAGTCCTGCTTAGAATTTAACATTTAATCCAAGTCTGGATGGAAGTCCAAGTCATTGCTTTAAAGCTCACACTTGAACTGTTTTAGCTTTACTGGACAAAGTGCAGCGATTTCCACCACTGACTTGATGACAGTGCAAGGTGAAAGCTTTTATACTTGTGTTGGAGGTGTAGTCATGGATGATGCTCTAACCACAGGAAGTATGGGGCTGAGTGGAGATGGCTCAGTGACACTGCAGTCTGATTAAGTGGAGTCGCTGAAAACACCAAAAATAACACATTTATACCTCAAACAACAGAGAGAATCGTGTAATTGTGCATGATGGACTGAAAAATCAACAGTAGCACATGAAGTTGAAGGACTTAAGAACGGGTACTCTAGTGCACAGAGGGTATTTATACCCACCTTGGATATAATTTCTCCATCCTAATAAGATTATGCGGTTGGCAGATCTGAGACATCCTGTTTTGTAATTTGGTTTTTACAGCACGTGTTGTAGATTTAAGCAGTATGGAGGTGTAACCTCAGTAAGCGCTCGTTGCTATATGCGCTTGCTGTCGTCAGTTTGCATGTTTGCCTGAACTTTCGTGGGATCAGCACGAGATTTACCTCACAGAGGCAACTTGTAGTGGGAAAAATAACCTTCACACACATACTCTCCTCACACTGAGAGTTTTACTCTCAGTAGCTGACACCACCTCCTGAGATAACTGCAAAATAATCTAATTCTTGTAACTTTCTCTCAGGAGTGCATTCATCTGTGTGGCGTATTGACCGATGCATTGCTCACTTTCAGAGGGCCTGTGAGTCAGACCCAGAACGCATGTGTTAATACGCGAGTCTTCAGTTTCACCAGCATGGTAAGGTAACACCATGGCAGTATTTGACTCAGGAAAGGGGTTGTTTTCTTGACTTACCATGACCTCTGCTTTTTTTTTCTTAACTTTTCCACTTGAAGAATGCCAGAATATGTGTAACTCAATGCCACTTTTACACCTCAATGAAAAAAGTTACACTTCTCACTGATATTTTTCCTGCTCTGTGGACTTTAGCACCCACAAAAATATGGTGTTGTAGTGAAAACATCACATTTTGTTTTATTTATTATTTTTTAAACTCCAGCTTCATTTGTTTAGCCATGGCAACTCGTAAAAATCTGCTTCTTTATACTCAGTGATGCTTCTCTTGATGCTTCTTCAAAAGCAACAGCATTGTGAGCAGCAGTTATGCAAAGATACTGACAAGAAACCAGCTGGTGATGTCAGTGATGCTTCACATTGCATTTAACCTCTATTTATTTCTTCCTGTGGAGTTTCAGCTGACTAACAGCATCATGCACTGTGGTGATGCTTATCAAAGAGAAGCTGAATCTTTGAAGTACTCGAATTCATTGCGATAGTCCTTTCTCTCGTGTTGGTTTCTGATAAGATTAAGTCCGTGCAAAATTAAAATGCAAACAATCTTGAGAATGACCAATATGAACATTGTTTTTATTTAAGCATTGGAACTAGAAATTGTTGGACCTAAGACCAACAGTGTATTATAATCTCAACATTGCTAGAAGTCAGGGACATGCTGATTGATTGTCAGCTCTGTGACGAGTTTGAGTCCTATGCAGTCTTTTTTCATCAGTTACCCGCTGTATCAATATTGTGGTGCAGACTTCCTTACGGGCAATATGCTTGGAATCCCAGAGCACCTCCGTTGAGTTGACATGTGAAAATTCTCAGCTATGCAGATGCCTTTGCCATTGACCGACAGTTCAGCTCAGCCCTACCCCCACTGTTAGCGAACGGATTGAATTTCAAATATACAGACTCTTCCAGTCTCATTCTGTCCTTTTAAATGCAACAACAAATTAGGTCGGTAGACAGTTCCAAGTCAATTCCTTAATTACTGTGGGCACAGAGGGTAGGATTTCACACGTGATTCAGTTGTTTGCGTAATTTGGAAGCGGTTCAACTTTCGGGTAGGAATACTCCCCTGGCACATGGCTTATGGCTAAGAGGAGGCTGGATTTCTTAAAAGGACCTTTATTAGTTTCATTGCAAAACTCAGGGGCTTATGGGTTTGTAAGTATGCAGTTCACAGCTCCAGATTTTCCAGCAATAAGTAAAAAATCCTTACACTGCAGTACAGGGGGAAATCTCAGCCAATTTAAATTCAGATAACAGTGTGGAGGTTTTTCTCTGTGTTAAATTGGTGGCATTTAAAGACAAGCCCCTCTCAATGCGGTTAAAAAGTTATAGTTTGAGTCATCACAGATCTCAAGTTTGAGTGCTTCGTATAAGATACTTGTTGGTCGTGGAGAGATTTAATGAATGTTTTCAGACTGACATTTACAAAAAGTACCGTTCATTGTGTAGTGAAGGTCAGACACATGATTAATTTCAAGTTTTGTCACAAATTATTTTGCATGAATTCTTCTTCCAGCATTATAGCTTATTGCTCGTTGGTTAAGGTTCACTGTGTCTCTCTTTGCTAGACTGTGATTAATGTGGCCCTATTAATGTAACGAATAGAAATAAAATATAGCAAAAATTAATTACATTTAAAAGATTTTTTTTTATAAGTTTTTTTTATTACAATTATTTGTTGTTTTATTTTGGTGGATTCAGTTACTATTAAATATTTAAAATTGCAAAGACACCAAAAATATTGAATTAGTGCACTGTATGAGTCCTACAGCGGGTGATGGTGCATAGCTGGCACTCAGTCATTGAACTGTCTGCATCCATATGTGGACTAACTTGAACGGATGCAATATTTAAAATGTAATCTTTAAACATGTAGCATGGTGTATGATCTCCATATACACTGATTATTATTCACAGCTTTATTGTTCCATATTCAAAGTGTATTTCTACAAAATGTCCTTGTGTGATGTAGCTGTATTCATGGCTGCAGAAATGCTATACTATACTTTAAACATGGTGCAATGAAGATTTAAAATACATCAAAAATAAATGAAGGTAATACATTTACCTTCTTTTCATAAAATCATTTCATTTCTATCTCATTTTAAAGAGATATGCACGTGTCCTCTCTCCTGGGAAATTGTGTTTCTTTGTAAAAAAAACCCCCAAAAAACAAACAAGCAATTATTTAAGTAAGAAACATATATTTCAACCAGCCATTTTTTAACAAAGAGAAAACAAAATAAACCAACAAGTGTGGCAGTATTGTTGTTGTCGAGGGTCAGGGTTAGTCTCAGTCTTGCATTCAATCATACATACTCCCATACAAGCATTTGGAGTGATAGCTGATAGTATTGAGCTGACCTGATGGGCGAGGAAGGCTGTTTATTATAGTGAGAAATAAATAATGTAGACATTAGGGTCTACATAATTTATTTAGCATGCTCTTACTCACTGTTTTAAGCTACATTAGCCATTACAAACACAACACACTGACTGAATAACCAATTTTTGACAAGAAAGAAGCATACCCATAATGAATAAGATTTGCCCGTTGTTATTGTCTGTCTTTTAGAGGAGTTCAATAGCAAATCAGACGAGTGCTTTTTAAAGATAAAAATGTAAGTTTTAAGGTTTCTGGGGGGGCAATTAAGCTTATCTGATCTGCAATGGAAAATATTGGTTTCAGTTTAGAGCATGTGACAGGGCACATGCTGGGATGAATTTGAAAGGGATCGATATCAGCTAAAGAGAAAAACTCTGAAAACAGTATTGATATGCAAAGGATCAGCTGTCCTTTAATTCATCACTGCACTGCAACAGTAGGTGGAATTAATTCAAAGATGTGAGCCTTTTCCCGTTGCACAACAATTCAAACTTAGCTTAAGGTTCGAAGGTTCAGAACTGGACTGAGTGGCTGTCTCCTTCAAAATAAAGTGGTCAAAAAATATATATATTTCTTTATGTGCAGCACAACTGTTGCTTTTATCTCTATGAACTTATTTTTACTTTCTATTGCTGTTTTCTGGTGAAGTACCAATTTGATATTTAGATTGATTATTGCTCCAATCCTGACTGAAAGAACAGTTTGTCAGTGACAAAATGCTACATGGGGTTGATCTCGTCAGAGTTCAGTTTCGTGCTTGCTTTGCAGCAATTAAACCAGCTTTTCTTTGTAAGCTTTTTTAAACATGTGTTCAAGTGAGTTTACACCAATGAAAACCTCGAAGAGTGTCTCTTTCTTGGCCACATGCTTTTACTTTTGTTATTGCCAATCTTCACTTGTGGCTTGTGTGTGACAGGATGACAGAAAAGTGCAGTAATGAGTCTCAGACTGGGCTGTAATGAGTCTAAGTCAAAAACTTTGGTTAAAAATGTTCATTTTTTTATGTATGTCCCGTGGACGTTGGCTATTCTAATAGTAAGCACAAATTCAGGGAATTGATATTCTTGGATCTGTTTATTTTTCACATATTCTTTTACAAAGTCAGTAAACTAGCGTTGAAGTCGAGCTTGGGGTCACCTTACTCATAACTGAATGATGAGTTTTGTCTTTGCAATATATATAAAACACATAACATTACAGTGAGAATAATATTACAGCAATCCTAAAAGGTTCATTCTGTTCATGTGGACGTAGCGTTTCCAGTTTCTCCCACTGAAAACGCTACGTCCAGATGAACAGAAACAACCATGCAGCAACTAAAAGGTATGTTATAGTTAGCTTTAGGATTCAAACTTAATTGTCATTACACATGTATGAATACAGGATAACAAAATACAGTAGATAATCAGGCTGCGGGTCGAACTCGAACCCGGGCCGGCTGCTCTCGGCCATGCGCCATATGGTTGGCTGCACGTCCAACTAAGCTAAATCTGCACCCATGTTTGTGAGTCTGCTATGGTTCACTTTGGTCCAAGTGATGTTATCAAACAGCGAGTCCTAGGTTATAAGGGGACATCCACATGCTACCAAATTTTCTGTGACCGTAACAACTCGTGTTTACATTAAAATTCAGCTATTAGATAAGTGCCATTCAGTCAGGCTTTAGTGAAGCAACACAAGACCTCCAGCTTCCCATGTTCACAACAGAGTATAATCACCACTTAAAGTAGGAACACATGCAGATGAACAGATAAGCCGACAAAGGACAGGAAGAGAGAGAAAACCTGCAGTCGCACACACACACGCTCAAGCACAAACACACCTAGAAAACATATAATTAGACAAATTAAACCATTACTTAACAAAAACTCAGCACCATGACAATCCTGACTTTTTTCTGTTTTGCCACAGGCCTTTTAATCACAGTTTCAAATAATGTTTAGTGAAACAGGAGCCTGGTTTGAAGGCCTCAGCACCAGTGGCCTTGTAAGAAAGTGTGAAAGGCTCATGCTGACAGGTCAGCTGCAGGCCTCTCAGCTGGAGTACAGCACAAACAGTGTAGCCTGTGTCTGCTTTAATTTTCCCTGCTAAATAAAGTGCATCTTATTCACGTGCATTAATGTTAGTGTTTAAAAAATACATTAAATCCTTAAATGTTTTACTAAAGAGATCCTCTGTATATGTTTATCGCCAATAAGTCCGTAATAAAATATATTTGCATTTCATTTAAAGGTTTTATAGAATCAGAAAACCCATTCAGGCATTTTCTAGTGAAGTTAAAATTTGAGAAATTAGATAAATGTTTTGATGTATTTAGAAAATTCAGGAGTATGAATTACGGCTTTATTGAAAATGCAGTTTGAATTTTATTCAGTCTTTCTTAATAGTTTGTGTTTTTGCTGTATAGGTATTTTTCCTGGAAGCCTTGTCGGCTTTTATTTCAACTCTTACAACTGTATATGCAACATAAGATTATTTTAATTATCATATTGCAGGTCATGAAAATTTACTGCTGTCAGATTTGATTATTATCATTGTAGAAATGCAGAAATATGAAAAAATGCACATTATGTAGTCTTGATCTAGAAATAATTCCACTGCTTTTAGTGTGGTTACATAATTACAGTCTGAATACGTATTTGATATTGATTGTTAGTTTATTAGCGTGGAGTATAATTCTTACTCCCTGTGCGGCTCTATTAAATTTGAGAGCATGGCTTTTCCTTTGCTTTTGATTTGAAATTATTTTGTAATAGATTGACTGCTCTGAAAAGCACTTCAATCAAGGTGACCATCTGCAAGAGGTTCACTCTAAGTGGCCCCCTTTGGCAAATCAGAAGAGTGCAATATTAACAGGCAAAGACAGACACCTTGGGTGATTAAGCTATGCCTAATTAGTTCACAATTTTGGAGCTTTTTATTGGGAAGGCAGTTATGATGAGGGGTCTTATACAAAAAGTGCCCTTGTCCTAGTTCTTAGCGGGCAGCGGGCAGCGGGCAGCGGGCAGCGGGCAGCGGGCCCCTTGGTGTCCCTTTGGTTAACAGTGGAAAGGGGCTGATTGAAGTGCTGTCCTCTGTATGTGTTGTCTTTTTGTATTCATCCCCTTCCTCACTAAAATTATAATAATTCAAAGTTATTCAAGGTAGACTGTGAAAATTCTAGCATGTCCATAAATTACTTTTTGTCTTATTAAAAGGATAAGCTGTCTTACCCTTTTCACCTAGACAAAGCTTCCTTGCCTCAATATATCTATATCTATCTATCTATATATATATCTTACAGCCCTATCTCTCTCTCTCTCTCTCTATCTATCTATCTATCTATCTATCTATCTATCTATCTACATATATATATATATATATATATATATATATATATATATATATATATATATATATGTAGATAGATAGATAGATAGATAGATAGATAGATACTCCTTTACCCAGCCCTAACTGACTGTGTTAAACAGACAGTATTACATTGTTTGGTGTTGACACATCGTCTGCATTACTTGCAGCATGCTTGCTGAGATTGCTCAGTAGTGCTTCACACTCATTTGGAATTGTAAAAGTTGGCTTTGTGATACTAATTGAAAAACTCCCTGTAGGCATAATATTGACAGCGAGATAGACAAGGCTCTCCGTATTATGTGAATTCACTGTTAATTATGGGATCAAGCAGCAAAACAAATATAGCAGTAGAAAAGATGCTGATATGAGTGAGTTGACTTGAATGAAAAACACTCACTGGACAGCTGGACAACTCATCTGAGTATTCTCACTGTCATTATTCATTGATGAAACGTTTTCATAAATGGCTGAATAAACTTACCTTTAGAAAGTTTTGAGATGTTTCAAAGTTTAACATGTGATTTTTATTCTTGCTACAGTATGTAGTTTTCTGGGGAATCTCATTTAAAAATGGATGAGTCTGTTCTGCTGTCCATTGTAATAAATATTGCATAATCCTACTTTCTGCAACCTCACATAGTTAGTTTTTACAATTACTCTAGGGCAAGGCTATTTGCAGGTATATGATTGGATTGACCCACAAACCTGACATCATTCATTACTGTTACAGATGACAAAAACGGAATAATAAATTTTGACTGATTGAAGCCTGTTTTCAGTCATGCATTTAATTCCTACTAATGTTTTACATCAGCTGATGTTATTTAAAGGGGTAATAGCTGTAATGCCAAGCTGTGACTGAGATGGTCTCATAATCCATTAATGCCGATCTGCACTGTAAAGCTACATATGTAAGGTCTGAAAAACACATCCAAAAAAAGCCTTTTATGGGTTTTAAATCTACTTTAAAATGTATATTTTAACCTATAATCCTCTTATTTTATGCATAAAGTTGTATTTATGGCAGTGCATTATTCTGCTATTGAAACCCAGTGACCTGTGAGCGTTGTTTTGTTTGTTTCATCAGTTGCTTTGTGACATCCGTTAAGACATTATGAAATGTCTACTGCATTTGACTGTTGCATAACCATTAGTAGTTTTTAAGCTTTTGATGAAAATTAAAATAGTGCATTTATATTGCTTTCCTAAAGCAACAGTCTGTAGTTGCTGTATTAAATCACTTATATAATGCAAGAATGATCCCTTTTTAATTTGTGAGAACAACAGTCACAGCTATCTGCCTTGTGTGCAGCCTCTCAGAGTACACACAATGTTTCCATCAAGGACAAAAGTGCTGTTCTTCAGGCTTACGACCAGAGCAGGGTATAATTAGGAACTAAATGCTGCTTTAAGTCAGAATGTGGTCTGCGAGCATTTCCAAAGGACAACCAGTCTTGTGGTTTGTGGTTTTTATCATCAAATGCAAATTGCACAGTTGAAGAGGAGTGGCACTGACTCATAGAGTTTATAATATCCAGGAACCTCATCCGCTAAAACATTCATGCGGCGCAATATGTCAAAAGTAACATATTCATGTTTTTTCCAGATAGTAGACAGCCCATTAAACACTAGATTCAGCGCAGTTATAATTTTCTAGAACCTTACTATTTTGTGAAGAAAAAACATGCAGGAAAGTCCAAAAGCCCTTGGGATCAAATTTTGAGCACATGCCAACAACAAGGAAGTGAATGTTAGCCTATGGTGTAAAGAATGGCAAATGACCAAAACAAGTACATAAAACAAACATTCAGCTGTATTCCTAAAATTGAGACGCTTCACAGCAACCAGAGTAAATATTATATGTGTAGTATTTATCATTCATGTGATGAAGTGTGATCTGGAATGGAAAGCCTTACTTATGACCATTACCTAAAAAACCTTATCTTCGCACAGGGATTGTCTAACAAAGAAGCATTATTGGATGTCTCTGAACTTATAGAAAAATTAATATGGTTTCCACTGAAAACACTGCCAGAGTTGTAATGAGAGGTTCTATGTTGACAGTGAAAACATCTGCAAACACTGAACTGAAATAACACAGAATGTGTGTGAGTCCAGTGCTTTTAAAGTCATGTGATGTTTGGCCTAAAATAATTCTAATAATAGTTATAGAAATTTTGTTTCAGAGTTTCTTCTGCTTTCATGGTTGTTAAGGTTTCACCCACAATTTTGGTAGTATTTTTAAATATGAAATCACTGTAACCAATGAGCTCATATATGCCACTGCTACAGTAATCCTAGATACACTTGGGTATAAGATCAGGAATACATATAGAGAAAGCCCTTATGGAAAGGTAGGCTGGAAGCCAAAATCAGGGAAACTTGAAAGGATGTTATAAAAGTTATGAGATGTGGGTACTGGATGGATGGGAATGACAAAAAATGTCCATAATTGGGGGCTCTACAAACTACCAAGCAAAGACTTATAACTATGGTGACTAGGCTGAAGAGATACACCAGAGAAGCAAAGGCCAAGAGAATAAATGGTCTGTTTGCCAAAGATCCAGCAGCAACCTCCCAGAAAAAGAACCAGTCAACAACACAAAGGCAAAAATCTTATAAGGTGTCTCAAGAATGAAATGCTGATAGCACCAGGATCTGATATCCACTCCAACTGGCTGAAGAAGTGGTACTCCATCAACACCTGGCAACACAAAGAAGCAGGCTGCTAGTAGCAGGTACTCATCTTGACTTGCTAACACAATCAGGAAAGATCCCTGCAAGTTTATGACACCATGAAACTACCATGCCAACTAGCTCTCTCTCTAAAATATGGAAGCTCCTCTAAGGCATCATAGCAACCAAGCTGAGTAGGCTTGACATGAGTCAACATATAAGCACAGCTCAGAAGGAATTGAAAATAATACCAGAAGGCCAAAACACCAACTGCTGGTTAATAGAGCACTACACCAGGGCTGTAAGACCAGGGAGAATAATCTCAGCACTGTCTGGTTGGACTACAAGAAAACATACGACTCAATGCCCCACACGTTGATACTGCAGTATTTGGCACTATACAAGGTAAAGTGTGTTCATAACATCAATCAGGGACTCAGTGGAAGACAACATTTGAGGCCATTTGGCTGGATAGGTGTGGCTAGAAAATTGCAAAGAGAGGTATCATGATCAAGGCTGAAGGGGTTAATATGCCAGAAGGTATAATAGCAGATATACAGGACAGCTACAAATACATGGGTATCCTATAAGCCAACAGGGTCTGCAATAAAGATCCATGAAGATCCACCCCAGTCAAATATCTCAGTAGGTAAGAAAGATCCTGAGAAGGTAGCAGTAGGAATAAGAGCTGAACTATCAATACATATAACCTACCACTCATCAGACTGTTACTCAACTGGAATAATAAGCTGGCCACAGGAGAACATAAATGCCACTGATGTCAAGACATAAAAACCCCTTACAACATATGGTGCTTTTTACCCAAAGTCCAACACGCGGAGGCTTTACAGCCAACAGAAAGTAGGAGGGCAGAGCCAGAATCCAGGAAGAAAGATGAAAAATCAATGAATGCTTTAGAAAGATGACCCCAGGGATAAGCTGCTCTAAGATTTCCTCAGATATCTGAAGACACAACAGTGATGAGAAACTGTCATGGAATACCAAGCCACTGCATTGGATATATCATGGACAGATTGAGGAAGTGGTGGACATCAAGTAATCTGACTAGTGGCTAGAAAAGCACAAAAAACAGGGAAATAACAGGGGCTGAAGGAATAACTGGAGCAGATGTGAAAGGTAAAGACCAAAGTGGCCCCACAATGATAGGAGCAATAAGACCAATAACGCCCAAGCTGGAAGAGTGGCTCCAGCAGATTCCAGGCACATCAGAGGCCGCTGTGCAGAAGAGTACAGTTCTAGGAATAGCTAAGATATTGATGCATTTTTACTCACCTTCACCAAAGACATTACTCACAAAAATATATATATTTAACAATTGTCCAGACCTAACATATATTTATAAACATTCATTTATATTAAATCAAAAACTCTTCTGGTTTTGGAAAAAAAAAGCTCATAGCTTGTTTATGTAGTCTCTGTTTACCTCCATGCATTGAGTTCTTGCTTTGGAACATTTGGATTTAATTTTTGTTTGTCACTAAAAAAAAAGTAAAAAAAATAAAAATCTGGCCGATGATAATTTCTTGCAGATCATTAATCCTTTCTCTTCAACTGTTGTCTTATTAGTGTAAACAGGATATAACCCCAACTCTATAGAAATGTTGGCTTTTCATAAGCCTTTTAAACAATAACACGGAAGACAGTCTGATGTTAAAAAAGAAGATAAAAATGCACACCTTTGATATTGAAAGCTAAAATCTGCAGTGTCTATTTCAAATGTAAATGCTGAAATGGAGCGCCTGAACATCTTTAACCATGGAAGAAGTTTTTCAGAGACCTACAACACCTTCTGCATGCATGTTAAAAGCCAAAATGCATAGAGGGGGCTCGTGTATAGACAGGATTTCAACAATTCAGTTTTAACAAACTTCTGAAAATAATCAAAGCTGTGGGGATGCATTTTATATTGCCCACTGATCTTAGCTTGAGGATAAAGTATATTAATTTTGGCAAAGGAATTGTCCCTACATTCAACTTTCTGGGAGATCAGTACAAAGTTCAAGCCACTTCGAAGCTGTAGTGTTTTGCTCAAAAATGCTTGCGTCTTTGCCGTCATGATATTTGGAACTCGCTTTATGTTGTGTTTTTGATAGAACTTTTTCATGGTCTGAGATAGTACTAATGAGATCACTGAGCTTTATTTTGAATCCAAATACACTGTTGACTCACTGCAGATAATTATACTCCACTGAATCCAGTGGTTTTTGTGGTTCATTTAAACTTTTTGGATACTCGAGTTTTTGTTTTGTTTTTTCTAATGAAAGTCTACCTCACAAGCTCCAGCATTTGACTCTCAAATTCTGTGTAGGACATTACAGGAAATGACTTTGGTTAGCCACAACTTTCTTCAAAAAAAGAAAGAAGAAGAAATAAAAAGCGCAAAGCAGTCCGCAATGAAGGCTGTTGGTTATGCAGTGGAAACCCAGTGTCTCCACTCAATGTATGCATGGCGTCTAGCCATATGACACATTTCTGATGGACAGTTTATTAGAATTTTTTTTAACCTTTGGTGCAAACTATTTGAAAATCAACAAATGGACACTGAAAATATTTAACTGTCATGCCAGACAAATCAATCTCTGACAGATAAATACAACTTGCATTAATGACCAAATGCTGAAAATAGAAAACTAAAACTAAACTGTAAATGTGCCTTCACTCCCACACTGTATAATGTTAGTATTTCATCCTAGCGGTTAAACACTCTCTTGACTGAGCACCCTAAATACAGTTCTCTCAATATTGGTCTTATATTCTTGCAGAGGGCTGCAGTTTAAGTCATCAAGCTGCAGTTTGCAAAGACAAATAGAAACTTGTGGTTTATCTAAGTGGAGTTTGTATTCTAGCGACCGGTGATGAAAACACACATATTTATATGTTGTGTATTTTTCTAATTCTCATTTTGGCACAAACTCAAAAGCATTTCACAAAAAGAATACTGTGTTTTGAATGAAATGCAGTAAATAAGAATGTCCGCGTTTCTCCCTGTGAGAGGTGTGTTTACTTTGGAGGTTTGGACTCTGGCCAGTGGAGGAGGAATAGTTTTCAGAAATAATCACGGGGCATACATATTACCCAAGATTCTCCTCTTGAAATGGTAAACGATACTCCTCTATATCCCTGGATGCAGGAGTCTGGTTTTTAAGATAGAAAGCTGAAACTCCATGCCTCATTTTGGTTTAATGTTTCACAGGGGCTTAAACACCGCTATAAAGGCTGGGATGTTTGTTCTTAATGTGCTGGAACAGCAGTCTCACTCAAATGGCAGAAATAACTTAGAGAAATTGTAATATTTCACACTGATTTGAAGTGTGTGGAAAAATTCAACATATATCAGCATGATGCATGCAATTATTTAAATGGTGAAAATACATTATGCAGCTTCAGCTAGCCTTGTCACTTATTCTCCAAATCTCAGTATCTCTTCTCCCCAAAAAGCCCTCATTTGGTGTTTTACGGTAGTGGTGAGGAAAATTATCTGTCAGTACAAATTCTTTCATAAGGCTATAACTACCTTAAAACCTGGTGACTGGAAATGCCACTGCATCTTTATAAATATGCAGGAAGTGATCTCTCGTATCGGAAAAGAAATATATGATCTCAAGATAAAGCTGATCACGATAACGCCTTCTGCAGCATAACAGTCCCCTTAATGTAGAGGTTAGACATTCAGTGTTTTTCCTTTAATTTGTCACCTGTCCGCAAATAGAAAGAGTAATGATAGTGGTGTTATTCTTACCAGAATAACTTCCACATTCACTGTTTCTGATTACCTATTGGTCATTACCTAAAGTAAGACTAGGCAGCTTTTTAGATGAAAATAGTGTGAACAGCTCAGAAGCTGTCAGTGGAATATTCTATATTGGCTTAGTTAGTACAGTAAACAGGTAGTATCTATCCTTGTTCGCCTGCGGTAAAATGTTATTCCATCTGTGGTTGTTTACTGTGCAAAGCCATAAACGTCTTCATTCTGTAACCTTATTCAGTTCTCAGACTGGACATCCTTATTTCAGGGCTGAAAGTAGTGAAAATATTGATGGATTGAGGTATTGTGGGTTTGTATGGAGCAAACCCACAACGGCTTGGTATTTACAGTTAAATTTAAACCTCGTGAAGTTGCGTACTTCTGTTAGAAACAAAGTATACATGTCTTTGTTCCTATCTGTACTTATTTATTATATTTCTCATTATGAACAGGCACAAGAGACGGCTGAAAAAGTCTTGAAAAAGGTTATACAACAGTAGGTTCCTATACTGAGTTGTATTGCCAACTGCAAAAATATAAATACTTCTTAGTAGACTGTACATCTACTATAGTAACTGTTATAGTAAATAAGTACATTCTCTTAAATGTTGTACTCGGGAACCGGTGTAAAATTCTTGTAATTTATTTCAGTACTGCAGTGTTTTGGTACTGTCCTTTCTATGGTTGGTTCTCAACATTTATACTGCTGTTACTGCTGTAAAATTTCAGCATTTCATATACTTTAAATAAACACCACCGCAATTGGCTGTACTAAATTATAAATAAGAAGAATACAATATAAAATACTGTTGCAGAATGAGTAAGCTCACTTCCTGTATTTCTATAATCACAAAAAAGAGTTTAAGAGTAAAAGTCTTATTACTAAAACTTATTTTCCATAAGATGTCTTTATCTATAGCTAGAGGCTTGAACACAAATATTAGAATGCAAACATCAGCTTTCATGTTGTTTCATGTGACACATCAGACCAGGTAATGTTTTTCCAATCGTCTGTTGTCCAATTTTGGTGAGCCAGTGTGAATTATAGCCTCGGTATCCTGTTGTTAGCTGACAGGAGCTGTACCCAGTGCAGTCTTCTGGTGCTGTAGCCCATCTGCTTCAAGCTTTAACATGTTGTGCATTCGAAGATGCTCTTCTGCATACCTTGCTTGTAACAAGTAGTCATTTGAATTGCTGCTGTCTTCTATCAGCTCAAAGTAGTCCTGATTTGTCTGATCTCTGACATCAACATTGGATATTTTCTGTGGAGATCAGCAGGTTCTAACCAGGCCAGCCCATCTGGCACATTCAAATTCACTGAAAACACCTTTCTTTCACATTCTCATGCTCAATTGATAATGGCTACTTGGTTAAACACACCGAGTTGGTGCCATGTGATTGACTGATTAGATATAACAAGCATACCTTAAAAATAAGGTACACAAATTATTTAGTTAACATCTGTCTGAACAAATTAACAAATATTGTAGAGACTAAAATAAGATTTTTCAGGGCAACAAGAGAAAATCAATTATATTACTTATATTTAGAGATAGAATCAGGCATCATTATATCACAATGAGATTCAACAAGCAAGTCTCCACACCGCCTTTACTTTGTATCTGCAGATATCTGTCTATGGTTATATACTCCATTGTGTCACGTTTAAAAAATACATATTCTAGATCCAAAATGACTGTAATAAATGTTTAGAAAGGTGAATTATTTATGCATAGATTTACCTTGTTCTCCCTGCTGTCTCTTGGTCATTGGTAAAACAATTACTCGTTACTATTTGAAGTGTTCTGCTTCTTGCTTTCATAGAAGCAAAATTCAATTTCTTCACATCCAGACATGTAATTTGTGTCTGAAACCGACAGATGCAACTGCAGCCAGGCAGTCAGCTGCTCTGAGTAAACGTCTGTCTTTAATTTGCACTATTTGCTCTGGATCACTGGACCAAAAAAACAAGACTGTGTGTGTGTGGGTTTTTTTTAGCCGCACCTCCAGGCGCTCTGTACGGCATACGTGTTAGTTTATGTCTCATGGTGTGTGTCTTATAGTTTTGCTGCAGTGTGGCTCAGAGAACAATGATAGTGCCTACATGACAGCATTAACTATCCTGGTGATCTAGCCTTTAGTTTAGGCGGCCTGTTTTTTCATTTCCACTCTTCTTGTCATGTTCTGTTAAAAATGAATGTTGTCGTTTTTAATACAGTCACATTTGTCAATGCCCGAAAGTGATCCACAGGCAAACAGCAAGTCAGTCAGTGTGACCTATTAGAATGGAAAAAGTTTCCCTGACTGGAAAACCACACCTGAGTTACCACGTCACCCTCATATAAAACGTTCAGAAGCTGAAAATATATAAGGGGTAAAAAAAAAAAAAAACTGCAGGGAATAAAATGTAATTTTTGTCAGTGTTAAAATTTTCCTCATGTCGATCAGTTTACCGCTGGAATAAGCCTGCATGCTGCAAGTGAAACTGATGCTGTTGAGTAAGGGAAGTTTAGCTTTCACTTTATCACAGTGAGACTGATTTCTTCAATGAATCCACTGATGTTGTCAAAGTACAGGACTTTCTAATATTTATCCACTGTATTACTGTCACTCATATCCGATGAATTTTGGAGGAAGGAAACTGGATAAATTTTTTTTTTCTCCACAGCACCACGGGCAGGGCTTCAGACAGTTTGACAGTTTTGAAGAAGCTGCAAAGAGAAATTAATGTCTAAGTCTGAACTGATTTTCATGCTCATTTCAGATCCAGAGGAGAGTCTACATCTGCAGCGAAATACTTTTATGTTGTTCTTGTCATTTTAACTGCCATGTAGCTGAGTTGTAATAGATGTTTGGTGTTGGAAATTTTCTTTGAAAGTATCTATTTTTCACACTATTCCTATTTCCGCTTCCATATCCTTCCGTTAACTCTGCGGCTTTCCCCCTGATTTGCAGGTTTACACCGATGATGTGCTGACAAAAGAGGAACAGTTAGAGTTTTTGTACAGAGCCAAGCAAAAATGTGAGGCCATCATCAAGGCAAAGCAGAGGATTCCTGGTGAGTACAGAAACAAATCTTTCAGTCTTTAGCCGTATGAGTGGCTTTGTGAGTCTGTAATGACAATACTGTTATTCTTCAGGGGGACTTGAACTTTCAGTATTGAATTTCATGGCAAAATAGTCAACAGCCACATAGGAGATTTAAGTAGGATTCATCATCAGGGGGCCGGAGGAATATCTGTATAAACCAGCATGGCTCTTTAATATTTGTTCACATATTTCATTGTGTGCTACAGCTGTGGATTGAGTGCAGTCATGTGAAAAAAAATCACAGATCCCTAAATCCAGAATTAAACCTTAAATCGCCTGTAGGATGTCTTTTAGCTGGAGACTCATTTTTAACCGGGGGCTTGGAATGGATGTGCACCGCTTCTCTTGCAAAAGCTGAAATCTGTAAAAAAAAACAAAAAAAACCAAACTAAGTTAAATGGCATATCTGCACACCTGAACCCAGCCCCTTACATTTTGTAGACTGGGGAAAGTGGTGAAAGTGGGGTGTGGGACATGTATGCACTTATCAAGGTGTGCTGTGGTTTAAAATGGGAACATTGCCTCCAGGTGTGCGTGTGCATGATATTGCAGATTTGATTAACATTTAGCGCATGCACAGGACATTGGTTGCTTTTGGTTCATTGTTTGCTCTGTTAGCAGGATTGTGATTCTCCTCATACCAAAGCAGAGTAACAAAGGGATTACAGAGTCAATGTTTGTCATGCAAATCACCCAGTAAAAGGGGTGTGTTAGAGAGATAACAGATACAAATCCATAAGCTCGTCCCTAATAGCTTCTGTATATCGAATAACATGTCTTGTTTAGCTACAGATTATTATTACAAGATAACTAATAGCTAAAAACTGGAGGAAACTAATCAAGTGGAATGCGTGAAATTGAAATGGGATCATGTGTTTGGAAGGTGCTGCTTTATTTGCCTTTTATTATTGGTTTTCAATAGTGTGATTTTCCACCACCTGTTAAAGGTTTTTTAGTTAAAAGATTTCTGTCACAGGCACATTTGTCACAGGCACATTTGTCAAAGGCGTTATCACTTAAAAATAGTTTGGGGCTTTCCACTTGTGAGGAAGCTCCCCAGTGAATTCTAGCTGAAGCTAGAGGTTCAATGTGGAGTGCAGTAAATCCCCCAGAGGCTGCACAGAGCAGCGCCTCATGGCTGCCGAGCTGAAATATCGGCAGCCATGATTATATTGCCGTGTCGGCAATATAATCAGACACGGGAGGTGTACCGAGAGAAGGCTGTGTGTATGGAGGGAGAAACCAATCGACAGTGAGGTTTACCAAGAACTGTGGAAGTAAACTGCATAACCAGCAACATGATGAACACAAGCTTGAAAGTAAAGAGTGCATCGAGACGCTATGTTGATTGAATGTGATTGGTGACTTGTTTGAGAGTGACTGTTGATTATAAGAGCTTAAGCTAATCAACTGATGCTGTTCATACTTCACCATAATAAGTAAATATTTAAATTTAAGGGACCGTTTTGCCTATATTTCGCTGATATGTTCAAATCACGGACCATTCTTGGAGCAGTTTCAAGACATTTTTTGTGAACTGTAAGTTGATGGTTACATTTAAAACCTCAGCTTTTTTCCTTTGTCTTCTCTGTGGCTTTCCGAAGGCTGAGCTCGAAGGCAAACCTGGTCCTGGGGTGTTTTTCAATATTTATGGCTATCTGAAGAACGCCATTTTCCTGCAGACCCCAGCACACTGTATCGTCATGTGGTTGCTGTCATTCTCCCAGTTGATTGGAGAGGAATTCCACAGCCAAACCAATCATATTATTTTCTCTTTAACCCCAGTGCATTGTGGTCACATGAAATTCTTTGCCCTCCAAACGATACTCCTTGTAAATGAAACACATAATTAAAAACGTTTACTTCCTGGCTCAGAACACAAAAGCTATTGTTGACTGTTCCCTGTAGTTACATTACCCATGTGGTATGTCCCAACTTTTCATGGTTTTGATAAATATCCACTAGCTCAAATTAGATTAAAAAAAAAATGTCAGAATTGCTACTTTTTAGAATTGCAGTGGGCCGAGCAGCGGATTTTATTTGCTTAGGGTTTATGTTCCAGCTCTTACAGCACGCTTAACAAGAGGGCTATAGGCGCCAATGCAGAGGAGAGCAATCAGTGAAACATCAGAGATCTCGCAGACGAGAATCTATCCTGACATGTTGTAGTGACAGGAAAGGTTGGTGTCACATGTCTGTATGCACCTCCGAGTGCATGCTATTTTCAGTACGAACTACAATGGGATAACACATTAACGTCCTGTATTTCTAATTAAACATTTTGCACTATCTTGACTAGACATATGGGACTATATGTACATTTATATTTTAATCTGGTATAAATAGTTGATAACCACGGCCTTATTGCACTCGCATGTTCCTGTGTCTGTACATTAGGGGAGACTCAATCTGGACTCTAATGAGCCCATCAGGAATGCCTGACTGGGATTCTGTGAAATGCTTGAGGTGCTGTTTAGGGGGTACATCAGCACAAGAGAGCTGACCTGCATACCTGATGATGCTGGTGTGCCGAATGTGACTCATCCTGCATGTAGTGGTTTTTTGCTGACCTCTTTTGGAAGGTTGCACATGTCTGTTCAATCACATTACAGCTGAAGAAATTAGAATAACCCTGTTACCTTAATAAAGAGTAGAGTCCTCAGTTAAGTCCCCCAGTGTGGTGGAGACTAACGGCTTGAGAAGCACATACGTGCTCCTTGCATGTGCTTGATTTGAGATTTTCAAACCTTCATTTCGATTTGATTTGAACTCCAGAGCCACATCTGTCTGTTTGTAATTATGCAGTGTGGAAGTCATTTAAAATCTGGGTAGTGGGTTTGCTGTGATGTTGAGTAAAATTATAGATATTGTCAAGATTTTGCCATTAAGTTCAAAGAAAACCTAACTTGCGCTTTCTGATGAAGGATGTCAGTATTTTCCTTGAAAAAGTCATCAAGATTTCAGCAGAAATCACTTTTTAAGAGACATTTTCCTTCCTTTTTGCATTGTGGCGTGAACTTCAAACCATGGGTTGATATAAACTGATTGCACCAACTACTAGCTTTAGATTTATATCTGTAATTGTCTTGCCTAATCTCCCAGGATTTTTTTCTGGCTCTTTAACTGTAATCCTGTGGCTTTTTGAACTATTATAGGAGATTAGGAATGACGACGGCTTTAAATGGCAGCAGAGTAAAATGCAGAAAGTGTAGAAAAACTATCCAAAATTATGTGTTAATTAAGAAAGCTTTGAGTGCTGCTTGAAAGGAAAAGCCGTTGTTCTTCATTTGGGCTTCAAATGTGTAAAATTCACCATTTGATGCCTGGGACAAGGTTTTCTTTGAGGGATGCAGTGAGGTTTGCCTGGGGAGGACAGTGGAGGGATGTGGGTTCAAATCCCCAGACCTTGCAGTGTGAAAATAGCTCAACCTTCAAGCTTGTGGTCTGGGTGTAGAATAACTTGGGGAATCATTATAAAAGGCTGCATGTATCAGGAGGAACTGCAGTGAGTGTTTTGACATCTGCAGGTCAGAATCAAATGAGTTGGGGGAGAAAAAAACATTCTTCAAACCCCAGTGACATCACAAATACCAAAGTCCCCCCGTAGGCACGTTTATATTTAAATTGCGGTCAAGAAATTTACAGGAAATTGTATGTGTGTGTGTGTCTGTGTGTTTGTGTGTTTAATTTAAGCCTGTTAGTAGGTGGTCCTATGGTAGTAAAACCTATGGCAAAAGCAAGCAGCAATTCTACTTTTACTCCCAGGATGTGTGGTCAGCGTGATTTTCAAAACTAAACGCATTTTTTTTCCCACCGTGCATCTGCAAGAATCAGTCAGCTCCACTCAGTCTACTCTTTAATTTTGTGCTCCCAGTGACAAGCAGTTAAAAGCAAGTCGTCATTTTGTCAGATGTTTCTTTGTAAGTTTGATTACAGGAATGAGAAAATAATGGATCTACTGCAAAGAGAGGAGAGTTTTAGTTCTATGCTTACCTACTTATTAGTGGTCAAAGTGGGGCAGATGTTTTCAATAATACAACATAAATGCCAAGCCATAAGAGAGGTTTTGCCAAGAATCTGTGGTGAAAGGGACTCCGCTCACACTATCAGCAGGCTCTGTTCCACGGTTTAGCTGAGAATTAGGGGACTGTGTGCACTCATAGGTTTCCCCCCACTTTGAACGTAAAGTTCTTTGTCTGAACTTAGCACAGATGCATTATGGCAAAGTTTAATGTAGCACAGTCTTTGCTAATAATTTGACACAACATTTTCTGTTGTGATCATTGGGATCACCATGCATCTTGTAAAAATCTGTGAAAAGTGTGGAGAAAATTTTTTTTGCTTTAATGATTCCTGGGAAACATTTTGCATTCATAATCAGCCTCATTTAAAAAAAAGAGAGAGAGGGAGAGAGAGAGAGAGAGAGAGAGAGAATTATTATCATTAACCAATTCTGTTGTTCAAAGAGAAATATACAATAACTGTTTTTTATGTGATATTTTTATATGTAACAAAAATGAATGCAAATATGGGATTTCAGAATCAGAATCAGAATCAGAATCAGAATACTTTATTAATCCCGAAGGAAATTAGGGTTACAGCAGGCAGCACGCTAATGGCGCATGCTCACTTACAAAGGAACCTTATAATAATAATGATCATGATCATCATTATTATGATTATTATTATTATTATTAGTCAATTCTTTACTAGATAATTTATTGTTATTAATAAAGTGAAATCACCCAAACCACTATGGTCACCTAAGTCCAGACTGATAAATTTTTTTAGTTCCTAACACATTTATTAGACCACGTCTCATAAAAACAAGCAACCCTAAAAACTAAAAATGACCGAATTCAAATTTTACCTAAGTTTGAACAGGAAAAAACTGAGAATTCTGAGAACCATAAATTAACCATTTATTACAAAATTACATGTTTTACTATTTTATTATGGTTGTTTTGAAAAACAGTGAATCTGAAAATTCATGTATAGTAAGAATAACTATACTTAATCACTAAAAATGTGATTTTGATTAAATAGCACAGCTGTACTGTTGGATTAGCTCTTATAGAACATAAAAAATATTTTGGTAATCATAAATACTGTTAATTTAAGGAAGGACTGGCACAAACCTTTTAGTCGGTGGTGGTCTAAAACATGTTGAGGACTGTAAATTGTGATGAGAACTTGAATTTTTTTTTCAACTTTTTAAAAATGTTTAATTATTAAATATTTTAAAATAAATATTTTACATTACACAATATACATAGAATTGCTGCATTGGGTATAATGATTGGCCAAATAAGACATTTGTTTTACATCTTATCAGCATTTTTTCCCATTCTCTAAAATTTCATTCACCCTAGCAAGACATAACTCTGTAAATGAATAATCAAATTGGATGTTGTTAATTAATTGAATGTGATCCATCTTAAAAAAAGACTCAAAACATATGATACATATTGAAAGTGAATTATATAATATGGTGCTGTTATTTAACCATAATTTGCCAGTTAGGGCACTACAATGCAGCTAGTGTTGCAGAAAGTCTTTAAATAAGATCCGTGCTAAAACCAATTCCATACAACATTATAATAGTTGTTGTGTTATCAACAACGGAGCAGTTATGGAAATATCCAGCAGCTAACAAACAAGCCTTAATGAACACACCAGATTCAATGGACAACTTGTTGTCAGCATGCGGGAAATTCCATGGTTCCAAGTCTTAATTATGTGACAATAGATGGGAAGTGGACAGGCATGTGTTTTCTTTTGGTGACCCATGTTTCCCACAAGTAGAACAAAAATGAATAAAAAAAAAAAAAAGGGGGGGGGGGGGGTCAGTTATGCCACACATGAAATTACAAGGCTGCTTTTGTAGTGCCATTCCAGTGCTGTTTATGTATCGTGTGTCTGCTTTTTAAAATTCAAACAAAAACCTTGAAAACAAGCAGATCTTGGAAATGCCTACTGACCATTACTGCAGTGCTATAGTCATGACAGGATTTGGTATTAAGTCAACTCTTTTCTTTTCTCTGCAGATGGTTTCTGCTCACCAGATTGGGATGGCATTGTTTGTTGGCCTGAAGGGCCTCCTGGAAAAATATCCACTCCCTGTCCAGAGTATATCTTTGACTTCAACCATAAAGGTAAGCTTGGCCCTGGATACAGTAAGCAGTTAAATCCCTGAATTTTAAAATGAGTTAAGCTGCGCTCTGCAAACTCATTGCAAATCATAACTCGAGCTCTCTCTGAACCCGCTTTGGCAATTTATTGAATTATGCAGCTTTAAATCTGTAATTAAAATAGACTTCTTTTGTTGATTTCTAGGATTAGCACACCGTCGGTGTGACAGCAATGGGATATGGCAGCTGGCAGCAGCCAACAGAACATGGGCCGATTATACTGAATGTTCAAAACACCTCCCCGAATATAACCCAAGCTATCAAATGGTAAGATCCATCTGATTTCCATTTACATACTGACACTGTCTCCCACCAAAATAATTAACAGCAGCACCATAGCAAATTGTCTCACTTAAGGCATTTAAGAAAAAAATGTACCCTGCAATTATACTTTCTTTGAAATGCGTAACAAATCAACAGCATGCCTTCTTAGTAATGTGCAATGCAAATAAAGTCTGATCGTATTTACTGAAATGTTGAGAAGATGATGAGGGGATAATGAAAGGATAGTCATGTGGTCGCTTTGTGATAAAATGGCTTTAACTGGCTAAATTTATGTTATAATACAAAATGAAAACAGTGCCAGATTAGTCTTGAACTGAGTCATTCCCTCGCAAATCTAAGACCACTAAGAACTCACCAGACATGGCTCAGTTGACTTACTTAACAATAATAAGACCCGCAGTTGAGTCACGCAGCTTCATTTGTCGATTTTAATTATTTTTATGCATCCTTTCTTGTGAATGCAGTATTGTCAAATCTTGCACAAATGTTCTCTTGGATTAAGGAAGAACCGATTAGATTTTCATCTTCTTTGAAAACCATTAGTGTGGAGCATTAGCAAACATTTTTATGCTTTTACAACAGCCTCGACCATTTTGGGAAGACTTTGCTGCAAATCTTTGATATAACCTTGACAGCATCACTGATAGGTGACGAGATTTGGATGCTAGTCAGGGGTCCAGCTTATCACAGGTCTCTTCAAGGTGTTTGATAGGATATATGTCAGGGTGGGCCAGACCTGTGTGGGCCAGTTATGTCTGACTGCTTATTTCTATAGGAAACCCCACCTGGATCGTGGGGTGTGTTACACATGGAAGAAGGGACTGTTTTCCAGTGCTTGAGGCACAGCAGTTAGAAGTGCAGTATTTTTAATTACTTTAACAGGCTTACGACAGCTTAATGTCACCGTGGTGTTATTTTGCATCTGTAGTCCCCTTAAAAGGTCAGAACATTTGACAACAGAATAGTACAGCGTAGCAGCAAAGCACAGAATTATTCATTAAAAGGCAGACAACACACACATATAAATAAATATATAATATGCTATTTCCAAGTGTGTGCATGAAATCTATAATATAAAAGTCAGTGAGTGAAGAGTTGAGAAGGTTTTAACAAACTTTTTAGGATGGTTTGGAAAGGGTTAATGAAGTTGCACCACCTCATACTATAGTGCAATCTATTTTATTGATTTGAGGCTATTACAGTGAAAGGTAATTGCTTATGACCATTTTATGCTGTAGAATTTTTCTTCTCTAAAGCCAAACCATAAAAATTGACATACTTAGGCCCAGGGTGGAGTGTGTTGTATATTTAGCTCAGCTAATGTTTTAATGTTAGAGCTTTGTTGTCATTTACCTGACGTTATAATTAATTATCATAATGAGGTCTTTATAGTTGTTGTATTTGTTTCATTGTTTCATAGCAGACCTGTCAGCTGATAGTGTTTCTTTGCTGTGGATCCTGACACAGTTGCACATTTTAAGCGGGCGTACACGTCTTACAAAATGGACATCTTTAACCTTAATAAAGAGGATTATGTGTTGCATAATCTGTAATACCATGAGCACCAACAGCACCATTACACTGCAAAGCACCATGTGGAAACAGTTAAAAGAAGAAGAACTACTACAACCCAGTGGGACTGACAGCTAGATGTGACCTTGATCGCAGGTGCCTGTGCAGAGTTCCTCTATCATCGCTCGGGATGTTAGATGTCAGTGCTGGCGGTAAATAGCTCTTGTAAGAAGGATGAAAAACTTGTTAAAAATATTGCTAAATGAAAACTTTCAAAGGCTGCCATGCTTTGATCGTCACCCTTTTCTGGCCTGAAGTGATATGATACCGCTGTTATCTGTATGACGTCGAATGTTCAGATCGATGTTCCAACAGAGGAGCAGTTGCAGTAGATAATGATAAATATGTGCGCATGAACTATAGCAAACAGCAATACTGCAGACGCGCGTTTTTTTCTGGCACAAGATCCTGATGCTAAATGATAACAGCAGTGTAGTATCAACTTACATCACAAGGAGGTCCTGGCACTTATTAACTTGGTGACCTGCAGCCAGGCTTCTGCTGGAGGATTAAACTACTGCCCAGTGTACTGATGCTTTCCAGTGACAAACCAGGTTATTTGGAGACATCCTTAAATAAATTTTTCCAACAAACAGAGAGATTAGCATGTCTGACTAAAACATACAGTGGATCAAACAATGCAATTAGGAGGGGATAATGTGTCTGTTGATATTCTAACAAATTATCCTTTCCAACAGGACGTCTTTCACCGTCTGTATCTCATTTACACGGTTGGTTACTCGGTCTCTTTGGGGTCGCTCATGGTGGCTGTCGTCATTTTGGGATATTTTCGGTGAGTCGATGCTGCTGCTGGACTTTTTCAATCAGTACTTTTAACTACAAATGTTCCCAAAAGAGAGGGCGTTTGATACGGGGTCAGAAATTAAGGTTAGAGCAATTGGAGAAGGGATCAAAACAGGGAGTCCAAATGATTCACAGCATGATGGCATGCTGGATAATCGGATAATCGTGCATCGCAATATATGTGTTGTGTCACAGCGACGGCACGGAGCACACAATCTATATCAAGCATTACCTTTGACTTTTACTTTGACTTTTAACAGACTATGATATGACTGCCTTTGAGGAGGACCCTGCCTTCAGGCGTGCTGTAATGCATGCCTCATTGCCTGACATTTAGGTTCTTTGTTATTTTCATGCTGATTTCAGATTTTGCTGACACACAACCAAAGTGTGTATGCTGATTTTTTTATTTTTTATTATTCCTCCCAGCTTACAAAGATTACATTTCCTAATCAACATCCACCTTTTTCCACATGTAAACATCTAAACAAGGGAGTGAAGGGAGTGAATTCAGAGCCAAGTGCTGTGTTTGAAAAGCTCTCCTCCTACTGTACAAACATAAGAGGTATCAGCCTTACCTTAGGGCTACTTTCTTAAATGAAAAAGGAAAAAAACCTTAAAACAAGGTTGAATTCAGTCCGAAAATGTCTATTTTTTTTAAATCATTTTGATTAACACAGGGCAGATTTGTTATTATTTGCTTATTTAGTTGAGCACAGGGACTATCACTAATCAATGGGAAGGAACTGTTTACCAATGCTCCAACCGGCGTGACTTACTGTACAGGCAGGCAGTCAGAAGGTTTTTAGGAATGCTCCCAACTGGCACCAGGAAATCTACGGGCAAAATGAGTTTAATAAGTTGTCCCAGGGGCCCATCTGACATTCTGGCTCTGTGCTCAGAGCGCTCGAGCCATGTCTCCTCTTTAACACATCAGCTTTTAGACAGGAAAGCTCATAAATGTTTTCCAGGGAGAGAGAAGAGGGGATATTTTGCATTACCACTTGTGTTCAGAATTTTTCACTGGGGAAATGTACGCTAGATTAGTTTTTCTCAATCAATAGCTCTCTGAGGGTTGCTTGTCAAAGAATTCAGCTCATTAAAGAGTCTTTAGAGAAAGAAACAATGGGTAGAAATTACACTGATCTAATGTCAGCGTCAAGTAAATGTTGACAAATTTAGACTTTAAACTGTCATGCCTTTTAGATCTTTTTTTTTTTTGCACTAGTAAATATTCAAGAAATTTTAGCATTGATGTTTTGTCTTGACTGCAATAATGTAGCCTTTATGGCTATTGATTCTGCAGCTCCCTTTGGAGCACAGTGCCAGAATCACTTCACAGTTGCAAAATTTAACATTTCTACAGATGTTAAGAATGAAGAATTTTTGACTGATAAACTTGTGCTTTCGTGGAAGCAAATTTGGATCCCTTTCAACACATGCTTGCAATTTGGTTTTTACTGCTCACTTTGAGTGTAACGATTTAATATTTGTGTGTTTCAAGCTCCTAATTCTCGAGAATGTGTTGTAGTCAGCGTGGAATTCAGCTGGCTCTAATTAGGATGCGTATTGTTTGTGTGCGTGTGAAAAGTCGAGCACAAACTTAACATTGAGGTGTACCAACTGTCTAAAAAAAAGTAAAAATAGGAAAAATGTCTCACATATCTGATATTTGACCATACCACTCTTTTTTTCTCTCTCTCTTTTTTAGACGGTTACACTGTACCAGGAACTACATCCACATGCACCTCTTTGTGTCCTACATGCTAAGAGCTATAAGCATTTTTGTAAAAGACGTTGTTCTCTACTCCGGATCGACATTAGACATGGAAGGAGTCAGTGTGGAAGACATCAAGTCCATTTCTGAAGCCTCACAAACCGACAAAACGCATTTTGTAAGTAAACCAAATAGAAACAGAAGCAGCAGATAAAGTCGTTGTCATAGTCAGTGAACGTGCAGTACTCACAAAAAAATATAATGTCAGGATTTGTTTGCTTTACGTGTACACATAATTTGATTAGTGTTGCTTGGTGTGAAGAGTTGTGTTTCCGCATGGGAAGTGTTAGGTAGGTTTTGCAGGAGTCTCAGTTGCTTTTCCAGTACTGCAGCAAATAAACTGTACTGCTTGTCACCGTGCCAAGGTTTTACTAGGCCAGGACTTGGCTTTCCTGAGCAGAGTCAAGTCTGAAAAAATTTGTAAAGACTGTGTACTTTTCACGGATGCTTTAATACACAAACAATTTACACTATATATTTAGGGATATCTTTCATCCTCTGTATCTCTGCAAAGTGACTTATACTGTATTCAAACTGCTTAGTAGGTGAAATATTGTGTGTGACACAATGAGGGAACTTAGGTGTGTGTACTCTGGCATAATTCATAATTTTATGTATGGAGCAAATAACCTTTTTGAACCACTTGTTTTCTTAATTAAGAAAAAGAAAATGTAAGGTCTGAACCACAGACCAGTCCAATCACAAAAGGTCTGACGCTCCTGCAGAAATCACGGGCTGAATATGTGTATATAATGCTGTTCCAAAGCCTTCTTCTTTATAGCAAAATGGGAATTAGGTGCAGCAATTTATTGCACTTTATTAAGGATGTATGGAAGCTCAACTCAGTCTGAGCTCTCTTACTCAAACTTTCTTGTGTTTTCTTTAAGTAGTCTTCATGAATAGTCCCCTAGGCTTCTTAAAGAGATTCCAAAATTCCTATTTGGATGCTTGTTCTGTTCTCTGTGAAGATATTGCTGCAGAATCTTTGACACACTGCAAACCAGTTGAAATATGTCAAGTTTTCAGCTTTGGGAATCACCTGTTGGTTCACAAATACCTGTCAGACTGTGTTATGTGTGTACTTTTTGTTTGTATATTCAACTAAAGAAATGGAAAGAAATTATGGGTTTAATGATACTGTTTAAAATTGGTTCTTTGCTAAGTGCAAGTTAATTGTAGACACAACACTTGCTCGTCCTTTGAGTTGTGTGCAGTACTCTGTGCTTTGAGCCCCAACTTTAGTGTTTGCGGTTAATTCTGTTGGTAGTCTATTGATACATTTATGTCACATTGCTTTTAAAGATTAATACAATTGTCATGAGAGACACCGATCATTCACATATAAAATGTGCTTCCCGTATGTTGCATGGTGATAACTCACTTAGTTTCAAAACTTTATTCTGTAAAACATTTTCACTCAGAACTTTGAAACAGTGGGTTCAAAAGCTTTGTTCCACACAAATACAGATAATGGATTAAGACACTGGGATGGACACAGAAAATAAGAGGCTGCGAATAACACAGGAACAACATTTGTGGATTAGTGCGCTTGGGACTGATAATTAGACATGCGTAAGAACTGAGTTAAGCCAGTGAACTACATCCATTCTCTTTATTTGTGGTAGAAATATATATAGATAAAAAGAAGTAAAACATTTAATTAAATTATTATTTAATTGAATGTTTTAATAAAACAGATGCATTTCAGAAAGCTGCAATAATAATCCATTGGTCGACCATATAACACTATAACTATGAAGCGCAGATGCTGTGAAAAAACTCCACAGTGGACTCTGTATGTGCTGTCTGCATGCTTTTAATGTGCATGCTATTTAACATGCAGCATATTTACCAGACTTATCATCTGGTCTTAACTCGCTAGCATGATGATGTTTTGGTTCATTTACAGTACAAACATAACACAGCAGAGGTTAACAGAAATACTGTTAGTTTGCAGGTGATGAATATTAACCTGTTGCTAACTCTAGTACAATTACAGCAATGTTTATTAATGTACACTGTCCCTGTTAAAAATAAACAAACTCAGTTCTATTCAATTTACTTTTATTTAAATATTTAGAAATGATCAAAATAATCAAGCAAATAAATAAATAGACAATTACTGATCACATGGAAACTTATGAAGGTACTAGATAAAAAAAATCAAAAGATTACCAAAGCCAGTCGTGGTAGACGCTAACCTCTTTTTGTCTGTAATTCCACTGATAACCATCTAATAATCTAATAATTGCTAAATTTTGTAATCAAGAATCTCAACCCTATAATGGGAAAGGCAGATGGCCACGATGCTTGGGACTTGAAGCTTTCTTAATAAGAGAAAACGTATACTTGCTGGTGGTGGGAGGAAATTGATCCCCGCCCTCTGGGGACCAACAAAATTTAACAGCAATCCATTAATGCTCAAATGCGTACAATGGATTGTTAGCACCCTATGTTGGGTTATGTCTGGGAAGGAGTCATATCTCTGTAACTACTCCCCCCACCCGTAAAAAAAATAAGACATGTTATTTTTATCAGAAAAAGAGTCTGGCTAAAAAACCAACATATACAGTAATGAGCCTAAACTCACACAGTGATCCACGAGCAAAATCTGTTGTTTCCACAGTAACAAAATGGCATTGTAACTCGGTTACAGATGTAGTTCAGAGCAGTATTTTCCCATTGGGTGGGTGCAATGACAGTAGCGCTACATCTAATGATAATGAGAAACTTTTATCTGTTATTCAAGATTTGAACTACATTACATTTGCCCATGCTTTCACAACATATGACCCAGCTGTCAAAATATGTCCAATTACTCTAACAGTCCTAAAGAAAAGGAACACCTGAAGATGGGGAAATCTCATAAAGTTACCTTGTTTATTTCAGCTGTTCTGCTATGAGTAAATAGTTGTCACATTGTCTGGCTAAATTTCTCACTTAGCTAGTCAGAAGATTTACGAAGATTCCTCTCGAGCTGCTGTGACCGCACTTAGATAAAAAGAAAGAGGTCCCATGATTCCCAGTAAAAGTCTTTATTTTGTTCAGAACCATCCTTCATCACAAGGATCTGTGAGCACTTTGTGCGCTAACCAATCTGCAGTAATTACAGACAAGAAAATGTGATTAGAGATCGATGTGGGCTAGAGTACTGTAGCCCGTTTGCTTCAAGGCTTAACACGGTGTGCGTTCAGAGATGCTCGTCTGCATACCTTGGTTATAACAAGTCCTTATTTGAGTTACTGTTGCCTTCCTATCACTTCAAAGTAGTCTGGCCATTCTCCTCTTACCTCAGGCATCACCAAGGCATTTCTACTCAGAGAACTGCTGCTCAGTGGATTTTTTTTCTTTTTCGGACCGTTCTCCACAAGCCAGTAGATCAACAGTTTCTGAACTACTCAGACCAGCCTGTGTGCCACCAAAAACCATGCCACATTCAAAGTCGCTTAAATCACCTTTCTTCCCCATTCTGATGCTCAGTTTGACCTTCAGCAGGTCATCTTTACTATATCTCTGTGCCTAAATGCATTGAGTTGCAGTCATGTGATTGACCGATTTGCAATAATAAGCAGTTGAAAAGGTATACCTAATGAAATGCCAGGTGAGAGAGTCTTCATTTTTTTGACATCTATCAGAGTTGTAAATTGCCAATATATCATTCATGTTTATACTAGCTGGAGGTCAACTAACAAGATTTTAACCTCGTTCGTGCCTCTAAAGTTGCTCAACAATTAGCGGTGTGGCAAAAAGCAGCAGGAGTGAATCCTGCCTGAAAAATAATCATGCCCGCTGTCCTGTGGTGAATAATCTGAACCATGAGCCATGGAGCCATAGAGCAGTCCTGCTGAGTTTTTTTCATTTTATCTGGATTTTTTGGGAGCTCATTTCAGCGCTGATGCACAATATTGCAAAAATATATTCATTTCTTAACTTTCTCAATGCAATTTAGACAGTGTGCAGGACTTTGTTTGCAATGTCAGATCAGTTTCCCCCGCTCATATTCACCTGTCTCATGAAATACATGTGCAAAGTGTTTTTCTGCTCAGCTGTGCGATGCATAAAAACCAAATTCTTTCCTCTCCATGCTTAGTCCTGACCCTGGGGGATAGCGAGTAAAACCGTACCCAGACAACTTGAGAGGTGTGAATGGTCCATAATGTATCAGCAGGCATGAAATGTATTTTGGACCCAAACCTGCCAGTGGTCTTTAAACCAAGCAGTATTTGAATTTCAGTTCTGTGGCACATAGGAAACCAGCGCTGGCATGAGAAAACTGTAGAGGCCCACAATCCATGTCAGTGTCATCATAAAAACCTATTGAAAGTGCCCTTCTAGTTTATCACCTGTAGCTGAAATCAGAGTACCGTAGGTGTATGTTAGAGTTATAAGGTATGTGTTTAAACTTTAATCTTTTTTATCTGTTGCTTTTTTTTCTTCTTCTCTCTATAGATTACCTGTAAGGTGGTCGTGACCTTGTTTATGTACTTCCTGGCAACTAATTACTACTGGATTCTCGTGGAGGGTCTCTACCTCCACAGTCTCATTTTTATGACCTTCTTCTCCAATAGAAAGTGCCTGTGGGGATTTACTGTGATTGGATGGGGTGAGTTTGCTTGCTTAATTTACATTGTACATGCATGTTCAGTAGATCCAATGACCTGCAACGCAGCTCTTATCAAAGGAATTTAATTTTTGATGGTGTAATTAGCTTGCAAATAAGTTGGAACACTTTGAGGTACTTCCATATTTGCTGATGAAATTCTCATAAATAAGAAAGGACAATGGAGAGTGACTCATCTGGTTCAAAAAAAAGAAAAAGATTTTGAATATGGGCTTTACAGTTCCTGCATTGTACACACTGTGCGTATAAATGTCATAAGCACAGCGCATACAATGTGGATGCTGTGCTACCCGGATTCTTCTCACATCAGCCAATTATTTTTTGTCTTTTTGATAAATTTTTTATGATACCAAGTTTGACATTTTTTATTTTATTTTGCAGGTGTACCAGCTGTGTTTGTAACCATTTGGGCAACTGTGAGAGCCATGTTTGCAGACACAGAGTAAGTGATCCATAGAAGCAATTTAGTTTCACTACGTTCCCATTAAGTGTGTGTGTACAGTTGTGTATGAATTAACCACACATATTTGGTATTAGTGTGTCCAATAAAGCTTAAAGTGGCCAGAAATCAGTGTATTCAGATTCGATTTACAAATGGGCAACTTCACCTGGGTCAAAACTGCCAAAACTCCCAAACCAGACGGGTGGGACCTCAACCACCTCCAACTACCATTATCTGCAGCTTCCACATTGGTCCTGTACCACAGTAAAACATGACGTTTCTGCAGCTGGGAGCTCGCGACTAAGCTAGTATCCAGCAGCTGTAGAGTGGAACTAAACCACATAATTCTCTTCTCTGTCAGTGGGAGAGCAGCAGAAGATTTCTGCCTCCTGTCTGGGTTGTTTTTTGGGGGGGGGATTTAGCAAAAAAAACCGACCATACATGATGATAACCACAGCATGTACCTTTTCAATATATTTGGGAAACTGAGTAAACATAATAATATCCATATGGCTTAAAATCTATCAGTAAAACCAGCCTATGGTTAATACCATACTTAACCTAAATCAAATGCTGTCATTGTGCATTGTCTATAAATCTTTGAAATGACATCTGGGGTCAAGTGAACTTTTAATTCCAAATAAAAAGAGCAGATTTTGTATTTCAAAGCCTTGCAAATTTTAAAGTTCTTTGAAAGCCATAAAACATGACCTGATGTTGTATTTGTGCCCTTTCTGTATATCCGACATGATGGCAGAAAACAATACCCCCCCCCCCCCCCCCCCCCCCCCAAAAAAAAAGAGGGTTTTCATATCACTTGTTTATTGATGCCTTGTTATTATTTGTCTATCATAGGTGTTGGAACCTAAGCGCAGGCAATTTTAAATGGATATATCAAATGCCCATCGTGGTTGCTGTAGTGGTGAGTACGTGCTGATTTCAACTTCCCCCTACTGTGTGCGAAATGACAGTGTTTCGCTGCACCTGTGGCATCACAGCTGGTGGATAAGACACATTTCAGTGATTCCAATTACATCTAATTCTAACATTATGTTTCTATTTCCTCTTCAGATTAACTTTCTGCTATTTCTGAACATCGTCCGAGTCCTGGCAACTAAACTGCGAGAAACAAATGCTAGAAGGTGTGACACCAGACAACAGTACAGGTGCTGTGTACTAGCGAAGTGCAAAATTATTATTTCTTTTTTTATATATTTTCTTTTCATTTTACGATTCATTTGAAATTTAATGCTGGAACCAGCAAAGGTAACATTTAGCTACATCATGAGATGCACACTATATGGACAAAAATCTTGGGCCGCATCTCTTTGTAAAATCAAACATCTAGCCATGCAGTCTGCCTTTACAGGCATTTGTGAATTAATGGGTCGGTACTGTAATAGTATGTCACCATTGCAACAAGTCAGTTTGTGACATTTCTTTCCTCCTAGATATTTGCGATTAACTGCAAGTGATATTACTGCAAAGTGGAAGAGCAGGGTTGCTAAGCGCTGAGGGGTTTAGTGCGTAAAAGTCACCAAAGCTCTGCTGACTCGGTAACTGCAGAGCTCGGAACCTCCTCTGGCATTAAAATCAGCACAAAAATTGTGCGCCCAGGACTTCATGGGAGAGCAGCTCCTGTACGCCTAATGTGGAGGTGACCCAGCCCCTTTGTCCATATAATGTGTTTTTGTAATCATTTATGCTTCTCGGGGTGACAGTCTATCCCAACTGTCAAAGTAAAATAAATCCTGGGAACATACTCGACAGGTTTCTAGTCCATCACAGTGCACGTACAAACACACCTAACCCTAAACCACACACTTTTATACTTTTATCTGCAGCGAATTTCACCACATAGCCTAAGTCTTACAAATGTGGGAGAAAACCCACACAAACACAGGGAGATTAAAACGTGGGGAATTCTCAACACAGACTACAAGGTCATCTTCAAATTGCATTCCAACTGTTCCGCACTGTTCAGCATTCAATTTCAAATGATTTTAAATAGAGAAAAATCATCAAACCCTTGCATGTAAAAAGCTGGAAATTAAGCTTGATTTGTGTTTTTTTTTTTTTGCTAACAAATTACTTTAACCTTCAATCCACCAACTCATCTTTATTGTTGATCTATCAAAATGAGATGTTTATAAAGTATTGTGTTACGATTGTGAAATGTTTCTGTTACAGAAAACTGTTGAAGTCCACGCTGGTGCTGATGCCTCTGTTTGGCGTCCACTACATCATATTCATTGCCATGCCATATACAGAGGTGCATGGGATTCCATGGTTGATCCAAATGCATTACGAGATGCTCTCTAACTCCTTCCAGGTAAAAATGCTGTGATGAAAATCTCCTTTTATTCTGACATAAATAATGACATGCTCAAAAAATCTAATAGGCTTGATTTTTCAGGATTTGAAATGTCCCAAGGGTTAACCTTATCACCAAAAAACAGTTAGTGAAGGTCCAGTTGTTGCTTATTGTTTAGTTCTTGAGTTATAGTTAGATCCTATTCAAGATTAAAAGAACAACAGGAGTAGCTGATGACTGAAAATATCAAACAAAATGCCAAATTTTACAGCTTTGCATTGCAAAGATATTTCACTCACGGATAATGGGAGTAAAAATCACTGTTTACTATATTGCAGGGATTCCTAGTGGCAATTATATACTGCTTTTGCAATGGAGAGGTAAGAACTCAGAAATGTTGCCTTTTACACATTTTTGACTCTTCTGCTTTTATGCATCAAAAAAAAAAAGTATTTTCTCTTCTAAGGTGCAAGCTGAGATAAAAAAATCCTGGAGCAGGAGAACTCTAGCCCTGGACTTCAAAAGGAAAGCTCGAAGCGGCAGTAACACTTACAGCTATGGACCTATGGTATCACACACCAGTGTTACCAATGTCACTGCCAGAGGACCGCTGGGCCTCCACCTCACCACGAGGCTGGGACCGGCGCCTGTGAATGGGCACAGGAACCTCCCTGGGTATGTGAAAAATGGCTCCGTGTCAGAGAACTCTATACCGTCATCGGGACAGGAGCTCCACATTCCAGCTGAAGAGCATTCTGCGCATACGCGGCCTTGTGAGGACGAAAAACCCTCGCCCGTGGTTGAGGAGGAGAGGGAGACAGTCATGTGACCTGCAGGACGCTGTCTTTGTCGGTGAAAATCGAGGAAAGAAAATCATCACGAAACAGTCTCAGGATGGTCCGAAGGGGATGGCTGCATGCATCGACACTGCCAGTTTTTTTCTCCTGTGAATTGAGCCGGAACATTGCCAAGCGATGAGGCTCGAGGCAGAAAAGCTGTATTGCTTTTGCGGGCTTATTTGATGGGTGATGACTGTCGTTGTTGCAGCAAATAACTCTTTCACCAACCGCCTGCCACACTGAATGTGTAAAATGTTGAGAAGAGGACTGCCGTTCTTTACTTCTTATTCACTGCCATAACTGTTGTTATCCTTCATTTATGTTTCCTCTGGAAGCAATCGTCTTGTGGTCATTTTTTTGTGCATAAGTAAAAACTGGGGTTTTGTAGTTACTACAATGGCCAAGAATACCCTTAATCACCAAAGTAAAGCCAGGTGGGTACTGAGCGCTCTCAGAGGCACAAATGTGGGCAATTTAATCAGGAAGTTTTGAATAAAGTGTGGCTTTAAAACTATTAATCCTACTTGTTGAGACGTGTTCATGTTTCCTGGTGTGGAATCTCATTTGTTCTGCATTGGATTAAATCCACTTCAGCGTAAAAGGGAAGTTACTCAGGTAATTGAAGTCCTCTGTTGTTGCACACCTATTTTTATACTGTTCAAGTGGTGTTTTAGCATAGTCAGCTTTTTGCTCCAGAGGATCCATGTGTGTCATAAAAGATTATTTTGTGTTTCTCTTCTGTTCACACACCCCTCCCCCCACCCAGTATTCAGCCCTCTAACTCCACAGATTTTGAATGGTTAAAATGAATGTACTAGTTTTTAGTTTTTTGTCCATATAAAATGTTAATACTCACACGGCCAAACTAAAAACACCAAAGTAAGAATGTCTTTGCAGACAACCTTTTTCTTTGAGTAACGTCATGTAACTCAAAGGAAAATTGTATATACTGGATATATTCTCAAAGTTGTCAAAAGATGAAGCCCTATTAGAAGGCACAGGATGCAGGCAGCAGTCTTATTAATATTCCAGTGGAATATTAATTTAAGGAGGAAACGAAGAGTCTTAAATTCCCCGTGGGATTCCAGGAGTGATATTTGTGATGCTATAGAGAAAAAAAACCTGAAGTTACTACTACACAGTATTTTTTACAGGTAGTCAGTCCAGTGTTGTGCTGCTTCTATGATGTATATACGAGTCACGATGTTTACAAAAATCAGAGATACATTCTAATTGTGAGCTTAAAGTGTTCCTATGTATGGATATGTTATATGTTATAAAGCTGTTTTGATGTTTTTTTTTCATGTATTGGTTTATGGGATGTTGGCAATATTTGGTTATGTACATAGGCCAAAACAGAACAGTTGAATATCTTTGTAATTTACTATACTTAGCCTGCATGATTGGCAGGGTAGCTCACATGATCTATTATACCAAAGAGAAAAGACATGATAAGCTGCCAGAGAAGAGGTTATACTGAAGATTTTATTTGTATTATCCTCCACCATCACGTTTACAGTGACCAGATTGTCTTAATTTTGCAGTAATATTTTATTTTTTTCTTGTCTTTAAAAAAAATCTTTCGTTTCATGTAAATAGCAGTGAAAGATTCAAAACACCCAGACACAGAGTAACAACAGACCAACGCCTTTAATATTACATTTGTTGTTAAATCCTTAACATTGAAACTATGTTTCAAGATCTAACATTAGAATGATTCTGAATGTCACAAAATTTTCAAGCAGCAGCTGGCCAAATTTCTACATATTCTCAAGTAAATACTATTTAACTGTAAGCTCCCCTGCATGGCTCTTTGGGTCATTTCACACTTAGTTAGCCACCTCTTTAACTTAAAGCCTGATCTGTTCAAGTTACTGCTTACAGTACAAACTGGATCCAATAGCACCAGAATGAAATTACTCTTTACTCTTTTAGCAAGTATTTAATGTTTTTAACATGCTTCATATTTTGCTATTATATATAAAAGACCAAAACCAAGAATGATTGAACTTACAATTTCAGTGTGGAACAAATTCCCGTTTGCCATAGAGCTCCTAGCTGCTTTTGACAGTCAAGAGGATTATTTTCATTCTGCTATAATTATGACGTAAGCTTGACTGGATTGACTACAATAGTAATTACAGGTGGCTGCATGCCGCAGTGATGAAAATAGAAAAAGACAGACTGAGGGAAACCTTTATAAAGTCATGTTACCGTACCTTGCTGCCACAGAAGATTTAAATATCTATCATCCATCTGTATCCTTTATAATGGGTAATTTAATGCATTTCTCCCAGGCTTGTGACAAGTGAAAGTTAGCCTAATTTGCAGACCATCAAAGAGTATATAGTGTTACTGTTGCATAATCCAGTTTTTCACTCAGAGGTCGGGCAATGTTTTTTTTTTTTTTGTAAATCAAGAACACTTGGAAAATTCTCTTTGACCACTTTAATACCCTTTAATATGGTGTTTTGTTCTGATTGTATTATGTAAAAAGATTGTGTTTTGGAATCAAGTGTACAATAGGGCCAATAATCGTAGAGCTAAGGTTGTATTTCGTTGTTTCAAATACCTCTCATGGAAGTATAATGTGTATTCCATTGTCATTTATTTATCTTGTGCCGAAGTGTACTCAGTGGACTTGACTTTATAGTCTTTATGCTTTAGATACTGTAATGCGGGCAGTGACACATCATTCAGTCATTTTCTCTTCACTCCTTTGTGATGTAGGCATGTTGTAGATACCAGTGTAAACTTCAGATGAGATTGGAGGATGCTTTCTGATCTCTATTGTTCATCAGTGAATTGTGAATAAGATAATAAATCTATAATTCTACTGTCTTTTCATATCCTAATAAGACACAAACATCAATAATGTAACAATGTATCAGCATATATTTTATTATCAATATAATATACAAATTTCACTTTAGAAAAAGAGTTTCAAAATGTGCCCAGTGAAAAAATTAGATTTTTTTCTCCCGGTATTTACAGAAAAGCAGAGTTTACTTTTGAGCTTTCTTGCCCCCTCCTTTAGCCCCTCCTTTCGCTCCCTTTTCCCCTTTGTCTCCCTTCTCTCCTGATTTCTTCCCTTTCCCCTCCCCATCTTCCTTCTTGGATGCTCCCTTCTCGCCTTTTTCACCCTTCTTCTTTGTAGATGCGTCCTTTTCATCTCCTTTCCCCTCTTTGGCACTCTTGCCCTCTTTCTTGCCCTCCTTGGTCTTTTTCTCTCCTTTTTCACCATCCACCTTCCCAGAAACTGTTTTTACCTCCTCAGTGGCTTCTGCTTTTGCAGCTGCAGGAAAAAAAAGAAAGAAAAAGGGTTAAAGGCTTCACAGCGACATCAGGTATCGTCGACACTCTCTGCCTCTAATTTTAATTGGGTGGGAAAATTTAATCCAGCGGAGTGTTGGCCTAAGTAGGTTGAATATAATGAAGGCGCATCTGTTTCCACCTTTTCTAATAACCATTGTCTGTTTGTTCTTTTAATGGGATTGTTTGAAGTGCTTAACAGGTGAGAACAGGAGAGCCAAAGTTAACAATCAGGTTTTTGCTCATTGTTATTCAGGAGGCGAGATCTTGAGGCTGAGGCCAACACAGCTACTGAAGATGCATATCGCATAAAAAGCTGTTTAGTATTCGAGAACGATACATTTGAGTAAAATAAAATGTATTTTTATCTTGTCTCATCTTAAATATCACCCTGCCTGGCTTGCTAGCCCTATATATGAGCCCTCGTCTTTGCTTGATTTTTGCCAGATCTGTTGCTGGTATAAGTCTCCTCATCTTAATCTCAGACAGACACTAAACAAGGATATATCCAAGGTTATCACACATTATCAACACTAAGTGAATATAAACTCCACTAACAAGGATTGATGGGCACCCAACAATGTAACACTCATTAGGAACAACTGTGAAAATTCCTCAAAGGACATACAGACGACGAGCTGGAGTGAAATATGGTTTCTTCTATTTTTTCTTCTTTGTATGATTTTTCCAAAAGCTGCAAAAAACACTGGCTATATAATCAAAGGCCAAGAAACCAAATGACAAACACACACCAAATGTCAAAAGCTGCCAGAGGGACTCGGAGTAAACCTAAGATCATTCAGTCCCCCGTTTAGCTGAAGTGGGTGAATCCAGCTGACTTAAAATAATCAAGCAACCATAAGAATGTCTGTGAATAGATTTCTTTGTGTTTCCATATTTTGAAGCTGTCTTCTGCTATTATCCTCGACTGTAAAGCTCTTTTCTCTTGGTTTCTTCTAGATCTATCAGACGGGTTATGATTGAACCTGGCGAGCAGAAACAAGCATTTCAATTTCCAACATTTTGATCCCACGTCCATCAGACTCATATGTCATTTAAATTCCAATGTCAGACATGTAGGCTTTGTGCCATTTTGCCAGTGTCCTGTTGTTTACTTACTGCGGTGGGTTAGTTTAAGGTTAAGAAAGGCTCTGACTCTCACTATTAAATGTCAGATGTTCAGCGTGGATAAAACTGGCACAATTTTTGATAAAACATGAAGGCTTAGTGAATTTTAGAGTTGTGACATTTAGAAAATTAAAAAGTGAGTTCCATCTCAATAAGTGTAATAACATTTTGACAAATTCAGCTAAAAGTGGCCACAAAGACATAAACAGTGAGTGTTTAAGAACAATAACTTTTTATCTTGCCCTGAGATGGGCTTGTAATAAGACTAAAGTTGTTTTTGGAAGTCTTTGCGCATCAAACTATGTTTTCCTTACTGTCTGTTCTGAGGTGCAGGGGGGCAGACGTGCGAGAAATGTATTTGATTCCTTACAAACAAAAGACAACTACTGGCTGACACACGGGGATGTCTTCATTTCCAGCTACTTGAAACTATTCACTTTGAGCTCCAGAAGCAGCAGCTCTGGATGAGAGATGATGGTAGATAAGCGAAGATGACAAATTGGAGGAACTGTTTCACAACTGTCTTCTGTGAGTGTTTCTGAGAGAGATGGGGAGAGAGAGATAATAAGTTGAAGCTAACGCTCTGAGGCTTCCATCTCTCTCTCTGTAACAGTAGTTGAAACAGATACAGGCTGTGAAGCCAGAGATGCTCACTACTTTTTTTCCACAGATTTCATTTTTGGGGCCAATATGCTTCAAGCTAGTAGGTGCATGCAAATGACACAGGATGCCCGACATTTTAGTGGCGCGAAAACCAACTCGGCTCATTTTACAGATGCTCACAATATCTGCCTTTTTGTTTTTTTTACTTTTATGCAATGAACCTATTTTATTCCTGATTTGTAAACAGATCTGATATCCACACACATATCCAAAAATAGGAGTGGACACTTCTTGATCCTCATTTGTAACATTTAATTAATAATTCAGTGCTACTTTTACCGATTAGCCTACTTCGAGAGAGCATTTCATGAATTTGATGTTGCTTTGCATAATCAAAACCTCATTGTAGAGGAAAAAACTTGCAAAACTTTTAATCCTGAGCTTCATATTAATATATTTGCTGTCTTACATTCAGCAACACAGGATTCGTTTTATTTTCTTTACTTACAGGGTCATTTGGTTTGTCAGATTTTACTGCTTAAAAACTCAGCGTTGTGTCAGCTGGTTATAATCCCCGGAGAGAGGCGGCAATTTGCATGTTTGCTTGTGTATTAGTGCTCCTCTTTTGTAAACAGTGTACTATGGTGGGTTTTTTTTTTAGCACAAGCATATATGTTTTCACTCTTTTGTTTCCCTTCAGCCCCACTTCAAGACATATGGTCACTCAGTTTATAGCCAATAACAGAATATTTACTCCAGTGCATATTGGACCAACTCTCTGGTTGACACTAGAGAGTATAAAACTCTGGATGCTTTGACCACAGCAGAGTCATCATGTGCTCAAATGCAGGTCTTATTTTAATAAATGATCACCTGGCAACTCAGTGACTGCTGATTGTGTTGTTTTTTTCTTTTTTCAGATTTTTACAATAAATAGTTAATGTACCGTTACATGATATAGCACCTAGAGGAACAGGAAGTGACGGCTGTCTGTGGTTATTTGCCATTATTCTTACCTAAGAAAGCACCATCTTTGAGGCAACGCACCAAAGAACATTTGTAAGAATAAGAACACTTAATCGTTCAAATAATTAAACCCAGGAGTGCCGTGCAGATCGTCCATTTACACTAGAAAAAGAGAGAGTGCTTGATTTGCTTTATTTAAAACCACTTTGGAGAAGAAAACATACAGAGAGGGACGGGGACAAACACAGAGCACAAACATTAGATACGAGGCGTGGTACGTTCATTACAGTTTACAATGATTTTGTAATAGCAATATCCTGTCTTCAGAATTTCTGATCAAATCCGTTTTGTCTTGAAATCCACATTTTCATCAACATGAAGCAAAAAAATATTGGGACATAAGTACACAAGAACATACAGTATGGACTACAAAAGCGAAGCTGCCCTATAGAGCCCGAGTAGTTACATTCACAGAAGCAGCACAATACCTACTATTCAGCTCCATTAAAACTCGCTATCAAGCAAAGTTTGGAGAAGTTAGATTGCACTCTATTTTCTGACTAGTTCAAAAGTGATGAGGTAAGCAGCTGAATGAGAGATGCTCTTTTCTGGTTGAGCTTCTCTTAAATTTCATTCAAGGAAAACCAGATGTACTAAATATCGAACAGGCCAATGCATGTGTGATAAATGCAAGGAGGGGACTTTTAGAGCAGCTGCCAATGTGCATGCTATGTTTTTTTTTTTGTTAAAGCGATTTAGCCTAGAGGAGTGTCTGAAGGAAGATAAGAGCCGAAGAAAAGGAGGGGAAAATATCATGCTGTCTCTGGCAAAGTGAGGGAGCTGGGATGCTCCTCACTGATCCTAACAACTGAGGGCTGACTGTTGTTAGCACTCTGAGTTTGAACCTGCTCAGAGAGTGTCTGTACTGCAGAAGCATCAGGGGCAGCTGGAAGAGAAGAGAAGAGAAGAGAAGAGAAGAGAAGAGAAGAGAAGAGAAGAGAAGAGAAGAGAAGAGAAGAGTTTAGTACATGAAAGTATCAGAAGAAGACTTTAACCAAGTGTGAAACATTTTGTGAGGTGAAAAAAAGAGACAGCAAAAGTTTAATAAATCAAAGCTATCCTAGAAAATAAGTTATGTAAAAAGAGAGCTGTCCTTGATCTTAATCACAAAGCAGAACTGCAATACTAGAGAGAGAAAAAACTATATTTAACAAACTTCTGTGCTTGTAGATAGAGACCCAAATTCATATTGTAACTCATCCATACATAACTGAAGTCACCAGTGTTACACCCCCCCACCCCCACCCCCCAAAATCCCTGTTTGTGATGTGCTTTGGTCTAAGGGAGTCTGATGTCTCTCTCTCTATCTCTGTGCACTTCACTAATGGTTCAAGAGGAATGCATGGAAAATTCAAGCAGTTATCCATCATTTCTCTCATTTGAAGGAACTGGTAGTTGAAGTATTTAAGGAGTAGGACAGTTCTTGTGAACTTCTGCAGCTGGTATGAGAGTTCAAGCTCCTGCTTTCAATTATAACTCACTTATTAAAACCAATGTAATGCTATCATATTAATATTTGAAAGATATGAGAGAGGGGTACTTACAGCCTGGGATCTCAGTCAGCTCATTAAGAGGTGGCACTGTCTCTAATGTGTTGGCGTATTTCTTGGCAGCCTGCCTTTGCGCATGCCTTGCTTCAATTTCCTTTTTTGTTCTGGGAATTCGGCATTTGAATATACAGCACAGAGTGATGACTACAGGAGAGAAGAACAAGGATAAAGACAGGGTGACGTTATTTGAATAAGACATTTTAATAACACCTTACACGATCAATAAGAACTTAAGGGGCAGTGGCAGTCACAATATACAGTGGGGTCCAAAAGACTGAGAATACTAGCTAAGGTACATTTTTATAAATTTCACATTACAAATGAATATAAGCAACATACAATATATATTAACATTCTGACTGAATGTTTAAAAAATAAATAGATTTCAGAATATCTTTGTATTTGTTTGGTGTTTTGGTCGTCCTCCTCCCATTCTTTGATGACAGAAAGCAATCAAGCTGGAGGTGTGTGCAAGAAAATACCTTACCCTATCCTACCATTACCGGACAAAGTTCCAAAGAATGTTTCGTGACATGTTTGGCTTTGTCAGCATACAAATGCTTCCTCAAATATTCAGTGGTGAGTAAAGTCGAGCTACTGAGGAGTCCATGAGTGCTCCTTAATCCTGGTTCACTTGGACTCATGATCCTGCTGCAGTATGAATCTCTCTACACAAAGATGCAAACCAAGAGGGAGAAAATGTCTAAAAAACGGCCGTGAGTGCTTCTTGTTCTAAATACATCCCTCAATGACTAACTGACTGAAACCGATGCTGACGTGTGATGAAGTTGCACCACAGCCACATGGCTGCATAATGAAGTGTAACTGTGTTACATGTTTAGCAGGCCAACTGTAGTTTTGCTGTGTTGCTCTTCCTGGTCTCGGTACAGCCCACCTTCCACTCAGCAATCAGCTGTGGTAGTACTTAAGCTGAGGAGAAAGCCAGTGCCAGAGAGCCTTGTCCTGACAGTGACTGAGCTGTGGTGTTTGTTGCCTACTCCCTGGTGAATGTGAATTTTCTTCTGGATTGATGTGTTGAACTGATCAGCTTCAAAGTCTGTTGCAGGATTTCATTCTGTTTTTCATGACAGTTGTTGCTTGGTCATGTTTTTTTAAAGTTAAAATGGTGATAAATTTATTTATTTTGTCCCTCTAATTGTGCCTCATTTTCCCCGCAGACACCATTTGTTAGTTCCCCACATCCATTGGACTTACTGGTGACAGTTTTAACATTGATTGGTGTATTTTCTTTTTCTTTTGTAATTCTAGCTGGAGAGAAGGTACAAAGCCACAGGATATGTTTAATAGCATCCTACATCTTGCATGCTACTTCTAGTCTTGCTCTCTCTTTCATCACTCAAACATGGCATGCTCAGCAGGGAGCGGTGAATGAAACATCCATAATTAATCTTTATTTACCAAAATGCTGGTTATGAAGAATCCAGTTAGAATGTTAGATTAGGTTTAGTCATATTTGCCCGTCTGGGTCTCTGCATGTGCGAGTGTAAAGGTAAGTTTGTGAAAGGCTTTCTATTGTTGTAAACCGCTGTGTTCACATTTGTATATTGTATTGTTAAAATGTTGCTATGCTTTTATGTTTGTTACTGAAGCAGAAGCAGCCATGCATGTAGAGCCCTTTTACAGATTACATTGTCTATAGAAGTAGAGATAAAATGTTTGGTTGATTGAGCACAAAATTAATTAGCAACTATCTAGTTAATTTTCTAAAACAATTTTTAAAAACCATAACATTTCATGCATGAAACGATAGTCCTAGCTTTAAAACAGCCACCCTCCAGGCACTCAATAAACTCTTAAAGATCCAAAGTATATACTTAGGATTTTTTTTTAACTTATTTATTTATGTACACGAGGATAATTCCTTCATGTCTTAAAAAGGCTCAGCTGTAACTCAACACCTTTGGCTCATTTTGTATACGCACATCGATGAACATGCAAATTAATCTGCGCCTCTTCCCTGCGTCTTTTGCCCACAACCAAATATAAAAGTAGAGCCTCTCAGGCGGAGATTATATTCATTTCAGGAAGTATGCATGTGCGACTGCAGACACCATGGAGGAACAGTCACTCTTGTTGTACCTTTTTCCCCATGAGTCTCTTTGATGACACATGCATGAAGGGCAAGTGGGCTCTGATACATGCACGGACACATGAAACGAGTGTAGATTAGGTTATCAAATAGCTAATAATGTGTCATTACGCTATAACTTGTTCCCTATCACCTGCTTTGACAAGTTAGCCCCACTTTGCAAGTTACCAGCTTCTTGTTTTCTTGGTTTGTCTCAATCATGTTTTAGAGACGGTTACTGGACACTGAAATTCCACAAATATTGCAAAAATATTTGAGTATGCCATCAATGCCTTTGCAGATGACATGTCTTATATACAATTTTAAAACCTGCTTTTCATTAATTGGGTAATGTTGTGAGGTTTGGGCTGTTGGTTGGACAAAACCATGCACTGGGGTGACATCACTTTGAGCCCTGAGATTTTTTAAATAATTTCAAACCAAATAATTGAGAAAAACATAATCAGCAGATGAATCGCTGTTAATAACCATAAGTTGTAAACATCACATTAAATACAGTTTTTATTTTAATGCATGTGTAATAATAATGATGTAAAGACTTAATATAGTAACATGTAAAAGTTTAAGGAGGAGACAATTTAATGAATTAAAGTGCTTAACAGATTTATGAGATCACCCCTCAGTATAAGGTTTATGCCTTATACCAATACCAAAAGTATTGGTAGTTACCAAAAATATTTTGGTTGGTGTAAGTAGAGCCATGAGTATGTGGAAACGCCTTAATACCAATAATAGTTTTAATGCTAAAATAGAATTACTGCTGTTGTCCATTAATTTTCAAAACAAACACAAAAAAAAGTAAAGCACAGAATTGTTTTTTGATTGAGATGCCAAATTACAGTTATTTACTGTAATTATATCAAAAATAACATTCAGCGTTTGAATGCAGACTTGGTAGGTGGACAAACCCTAAACTGTCAGCAACTGCTCTGTCAGTGCTACAGTCCTGTCTGCCTTGAAGGACCTGATGCTGCTAGCCCAAGTTTACAGTAGGACTGCAGCTCTGGGATGAGTGATAGCGGTGAAGCCTGGGGTGGCACTACCAGATAGGGTTAAGAGGGATAAAGACAACTCCAGTGGAGAAAAAAGCTGCTAATAATAACAATATGTCGCTTCTTATCAGGGCCTTTCAAGGAGAACAGTCCTTTTGGCGAATATTCACAATGTTAGAAACTATCTAAGGATAAGACAAACACACCCAAACAGCCTATCACTTATGATCTGGTAGTTGGACTTGATTGATTTGAGCAGTGACTTTTCCCAGAAGAACCCCAGAAGAAAGTCAATGCTTTAAGTCAGACATTTCTTCCGGCAGTTTTATTTCAATTAAAGTATGTCTGAATCCTTAAGATGCAAAACCGTGCTGTAAAATATTATATACTGTATATACAGAATACATAGAACATAACAAAATAACAGATTTTTACATTACAAAATGAAAACTATGAGGTCAAAATAACACATTCTGCGTGGTTGTAAGTTTCCTTGTGTTACTGTGCAACCAAAATCCATGTTCTCAGAAAGGGCACATGGAGTGTTTACTCTCTGCATGAGTAGGTAAGTAGGCCCATGGCATTTTTACGTCTAAGGCCAGTGATCATGATAACCCGTCATGGCACCAAGAGCATGCATGAAAGCAGGATATATTTTTTTTTTCCTCGCATAGTGACATGTTTCACAGTGGCACTAGGACTGTTTATCAGTCAAGTTCTTTAGGATGTGGTAAAATTATTAAATGTTTTCTAATAAATGATTGGTGAAGTATCTCAAAAGCAAATGATGTGGTGTCTCCCCTACAGTATTCCTTTTTAATATGCAATTAATGATTAGCCCTGGCTGACTGCATTAGGGAACAAATGTGTAACCTGCTAAATGTCATTATGCTACCACTGCCAATGTGAGCATGCCAAAGACTCCATTCAGGCCAAAATGCAGATAAGAATGAAGACTTGAACTGTAGAACTGACATTTCTTTTTTTTTTCTGAAACAAATCTGCCAGAATAAAACAAACAAACAAACAAACAAAAGTATCTCTGCCCTCATCCTGCAGTTATTCTTATCAGCTGCTTAGCAAAATTGTTCCATTTGCTGACATAATATCAGTATTACAACTAATCCCACTGTGCTTGATTATCACACTGTGAACTCATAATTGAGGACATTTGCACTCTGCGGCTACATCTCAAGATAGCTGTTTTCTTTATGAATGATTTGTGAAGGTGACAACAAAGTGATTTCCTGAGATATACTAACCAACTGCCAGAACAAACATGGAAAAGATACCAATGACCTGCCATAACCGCAGCCCCCAGAAAACAACGGTCTCTGAAGTGACAGGGTCGGGCTTCTTTGGGGGATCTGTGGGTAAAAGCTGTGGGCAAAAAAGAGAGAGAGAGAGAGAGAGAGCATCAACAGTTTTTTATATATCTGCACACAAACTAAAAATAAATCTTCACAAAAAAAAAAGGATTAACAACAGTGCAAAGCTCAAGGAGCAACACGATCTTAGAGCTCAAATTTCAGATAACTAATTTTAGTTTTCACTGTGATACTTCACTCTTTAGGCAATGCAGCATGTCAGTAAAGTACTTGGTGTTCGAGTTTTCAGTCACTCTGCAATCTTTTCTGACTCAAAGTAAAATGAAAAGTTTTTGAATCTGTCATATTGTCTCAAAGCATCACCATTTAGATAAGACATAAGGGTTGAAGTCAGACGGGCATTGATTCTGCAGAATACAGCTGGACAAAGCATTAAGGAATAATTTCTGCCTCCTTTCACTGAATTTACTACAAGTGTGCAGCCAACGTCCTTGTACAGCCTCACATTTCATTCCGAGCAATGTTAGCGCCTCAACATCATTTCAGTTATTAACAACAACTACAGTGTAGCTCATATTGTATTTACCTGGCAAGGATACTTTGGCAAATGTTTACATGTCCACAGATTGTAGATTTTCTTAACACAATTTCATGATAATAAAACATTAAAGGTTTATAGCTGATATCAAAATGAACCCATATAATGAACTCATATAATTACTAACTAGACACCATCTGGTGCTGGGATCGTATCAACCCTAAATGCCGTCACCACCAACTCATGAGTACACAGTAGTCATTACAACATTATTCCATTAGTAGGCAGTACTGAGTCTTATCTTTGAACTCTTTCAGTTTGATGACACCTGTGAAATCACACTCACTGTGCCACAGAAACACATTTTGACAGCCACACGCATGCAGTACATTTGATATATAGATGTACTGTAAGAAAATCCCAAGAGACAAAGCAAACAATTATCAGAGCATTTTCTAACAAAGAGAGAAAGTATAAAAATAAAAAGGCAGATATGTATGGAGGACCTGTAGTGTCATAAAATGACTTATGACACAAAAATTATTTAATCAATTATCGTACAAATAAAAAGGCTAAGAAAATAAAATAAATAAATAAAAAGACATAAATATATGGATTTGGAAAATGAGTAAATAAATAGAAAATAAATAGCTATAAATAAAAACTAATTCCCTTGTTAACTTAGTGAATGGAACAGAAATTGTTGAAATCATTTTCAAATAATATATTAATCCATAAACATGTTGTTAAAATGAAAAATTGTATTAAATTAAATAAACTAGATGTATTAATAATAATAATAATAAATTAATAAATTAATAATATTAATAAACCAAATGTATTAAATGAAAAATATATTAAATTTAAACATAAAGCCACCCATAAGTATGTAGTGAGTAAATAATTAATTACAATAATAAAATGTAGTTTGAAAAGAGAAATTGAACAGAACCCCCTGCTTCCTGTTCCTGTATTCCTCTCATTTAGTCTTTCCTATACATGTTGATCCATGTGCTCCATTCCTAAAACAATTTGTGAATGTTTTGTAGCTCTCTTTTAAAAACTGCATTTTAATATACATTTTCATTATGTTCTTAGATTTATTTGTAACACTTTAAGATGATCAAATTGTATTTTTATGCAAAGTATTTATTGTTGGCTTCATATTCAAAATCTTTTTTGAATCTCATATACTATAATTTTTAAAAAGTAATATGTAATTTAGTCAAATATTTAAGTTTTGATCAATTTTTATTCCGAATGTATGTTTTCATATTGTACATTCTGTTAGTGTGACTGCACTCTAATATTTTAATGACACTTTCAGTCCTCCATAAAAAGGATCTTTAGTATTTCTTTAAGGAAATCCCCCAAACCCCCTGTATGTTTTCATGCCAGATGTGAACTTACATGGTCCCCCTTACAAACAAGTACCCACAGTGACAGCAGTGAATGTGTTGCACAAGTTGACTGCTTTCCATAAACTTTCTTAGTGTTCTTTGATGTCTCGCATGTTGTACAAAGATTTTCTTGTTACCGTCCAAGACCAACTATTTTGTGATTTCAAAGCTCTCTCCAGAGCTGTGGATTAGGGAACAACAAAGTGTAGAAACTGGCTGTAGTATGTGTTTGTCTTCCTGCTAGTTCAATGACTTGGATCGGTACTACCACAGCCATCAGAGGGCCGGTTCCCTGATAAAATTACTGAGTAGATTTCTCCCTGTCTCCTCTGTATCGATCACTTGATTTGATGATACAAGGCTGTTTTGGAAACTCTACACTTTAGTCCATAAACCAACAGAGAACAGATCAGAAAATGGACATTATTGCATTTGTTGCCTTTATGTGTAACACAATTATGAGGTGAACCACAAAAAAACAAAGTTTCAAAAATACACTAAAGTGGTGATATCATACATGTGATAAGCAGCAGCATAGGATGAGATGAAAAAGAAACAGTTGATAGGAATGGTAAGTCAGTTAAAATACTAAAACGGATGAGAGATGTTACTATCATACTAGAAATTAAAAACAAGCACTCGTCAACTTCCCAGGATATCTCTGCTTTCTTTAAAAGCGCCAGTGCAAAAGGACCAGTTTGTTTACTCCAGTCTATAAAGAACTGATAACAAGCAAACACGCCAAATGTGACAGTGTACACGGCTTCAGGCAACTCACTTATTGAGGATATTTTGCACATCTAATAAAACAACTGTTTTTCTTTAAGAGTGACTGTGTAATGCTAAGTACTTTCTTCCTGAGGACATTTCTTATTTTATTAATTATTTATTTGCCTTTTTTTTCTTTCAGTGAAACAACAAGCACAAAATGACCTCAAGTAACCCCAATGTTAATGATTACATACCCAAATCTATAAAACATTTTTATTTGTTGGATGTTTGGCTGATTAGTTGGTATGTTAAATCTTCAAAGCTTTGATTGAATATTCTCCCTCAAATAATAGTTCTGGTTTGTTCCGCTAAGGAAAACCTCTGGGGACTAATCAAGGAACATTAGTATAAGAACAAGGGATTAATACCTAAAAATAGAAAAGTGTGCACTTGGTTAAAAATGACTCAACATATAAGAGCAAAAGGCCAATTACTCAAGTAATGAAGTACAGGACCAATATTATGCACAAAGAATATGGACAAACAATTTCCTGAAATCTAAAGCCTTATATTTAATTCTACATTTAGCACATGCTTACTAGAAAACAGTTTTGCTCTTCTCTACAGCAACAACAAACATTATTATTATTTATTAACCATCTTCTGTCTCAAGCTCTTAAAAGGCATCACACAAACACCAAGAGGGAGACTGTTACTAGAAGTTTCTCGTGCTTTCTCTCATCTTTCTCTTAAACCTGTTTGCTGCAAACTGAAGTTCAGAGGATGTTGATGCAAAAATGAGTCATAGATAAACACTGGTATATTGTTTCCTTGTGTAACACATTAAATATCACACTATTAGTATTCAACACAAAATTCATTCACTTTTATGTTCCTGTAGTTGACTACTACTGATTGACTTGATGTTATAAGAATGTTTAGTCATGCAGTCATCATTTATTGTTTCATACCTAAGAAAATGGACTTCAGATCATTTTTGTAGCCAGGTCTAGTCAAATTCTCTGAATGTAACTCTTTTTCCTCTATCCTGATCAAAAGAACGAAAACCCTTCGAGTACTAGTCACCCTAGCTCCCCTCTAAGAGCACCCATTTAAACATGTGTGACATGGCTGTTCATGTCAGCCCATATAATATATCAGGGTTCAACATAGGTTCACCCTCTCCTCATCCAATAAGGCAAGACACAACTACGGCGACAATACAAAGGAGCATTAATCATACACATTTAGGCTTCCCCTTAAAATGCCGATGTACCTGCACTCGTCACTTAGAAACCTCGAGGCTCTTTCTGAGAGGAACCTGTGGAGGACAAGGTGATGTATCGGGTTCTTACCTCAGGATCCGGGATCTGGGAGAACACGGAGGACAAACACTGAGACAGCAGCACTGTTCCCCAGCCCCGCAGTAGGAGCTGAGGCGGGCATACAGGCTGATCCCCAACCATTCTCTCCCCTCTTTCTCCCTGCAGCCACCCTGCCCCCTCTTCCTCTCTTCTTTCTCTGCCTGCACTTGCGCTGTTTACAGGACAGGACCACAATGGCCCTGGGTGATTAATAGTGACTATGGTGATGAAGTCTTCCTCCTATCCACGGTCATGTCTATCTGTTGCCATGTCACACCAGTGCAGGAACCCAAAAGCACCGGCAGTCACCAGTGCAGCCAGCTGAAAACTGCTCCACTAGAATGGAGGGAACCAGCCCTGCAGTTAGGGTACATTAATTAATTAACAGACCTGGTGTGGTTTACAGCCAGCTCATCCTGCTGGGGACAGGCTGTTAACTCAGACTTGGGGGAGGGGGGGGGGGGGGGGGGGGGGATGGGTGGTGCAGTTGACCAGGATGAGGCTGGCCTGCACAGACACAGAGAAGCGAACGAGTGAGTCATTGCCTTTATTGCCCCTGGCTGAAGTGTAAAATCCTCACAGCCTCATCCTTTCAGTGTGGTAAAAGATGACGAGCCAAGCTGCCGTTTTCAAGTTGGACTTGCCCGAGGAAAAACGAATGACTTCTATGTGAGAAAATGAACACAACAGGGTAAATACTCGAGAAAAGAGCCAACACCACAAACCTACATTAACTCTATATCCAACTGCAGTGTTAAAGAGCTTTAAACTTTGCTGTCCAGCAACCTTGTTAGTGCAATATTGCCTTTATTGTAGCTCTACTTTAGTCTCCATCAAATCCTGAGAGAATGTGATGCTCTGGTTCTGCTGAATGCTCAGTTTGCCTCTTAACAGTTTTGTTTTTGGATGTTGCAGCTGGCAAGTAAACCAGATAAGAGATGTGAAAATCAAATGATGCTAATACCCCATGTGGAGCCTGGGCGAATAAACTGTATATGATAGTCCTCTGCAGACAAGAACCTTTGGATAACACATACTCAACTGATTGATTGTTAATATGAAATATTGATTAGACTGGCTGTTGATCTTGCTCTCAAGCAAACACATTTAATACTTTCCACAGCAATATCTGGTTTTCTGTTTTTGTAAGTCGTCATTTTCATTGCTAATGGAACATAATGTCAAGATGTCTTATATTATCAATTATCTCACTAGCTCTCATCCGCTTCTGCTGTAAACGTGAATTTTCACAAATTTCACATATACCGCTTTATTAGTGGAAAATTACACATTACATAAAGGTGTGAAATGACTGCAAAGAGACTGACTGACTGCAGAGGGATGCTTTTCCAAATAGATTCGAGTATCATACTGATGTCTCGGGGCACGTCTAATAGGCCCTTTGACATGAAATGTCATTAGTCAAAGTGGATTCAGTGTCATTATAGCTCCATTTTTGCCATCCGGCCTTTTTCACATTCCTGAGTAAGTCTTTAATTAACAGTGACAAAGTACCTTGTCTTTGAATGTTTTCTTTATAGCTGAAAACAGTCTGAATTGTCCCTGTAATCACCAAAGAAACAGGGACATCGTGTATTATTTAAACTGATGGGTGAACACACACTTCTGTTCCTCCATCACACTTGAATCTGACTTCCCTGATCAAAATCACTGAGAAAAGTACACTACTTTAGAAGGCAGAAGCCCCACCCTGAGGGGGTTTCGGTGATAATGAGAACCCTTATCTGCATGCAGAATTAGTCAGAAATAGCTCCCTGTGATTGGCTTTCTGACAGAGGTGTAGGATGTAATCACTATACCAGTGTAGGATCTGTTAGGTCCAACCACTGGCGTATGAAAGAGCCTTTCTTGTTGTTTAATGCAATATGCTTGCACAAAGCTTCTTTTTTGTTGTTGTTTTTTATTTTTGCCATGAAATTGCTATTCGTCAAAAAATGTTATTTCACAGGCAGTTTAAAAGAAGTCTTTGAAATTGTGTTCCCCTCACAGAATATATATATATATATATATATATATATATATATATATATAATTGATGGTGAGCAAAAATATTTATACAACAACATATCGCTTTGTTTTCTCTAATGAATATTGATACACTGGTGCCAAATGCATTAGATGAGACTTCCTGTGGTCCCTCTTATCAAATGAATCATGGAAAAGTGTAAGGAAATGAACTTACCTGCAACAAACACAAAAAAATCCCACAGGTTAAAATTCACAGACAATGGTAGAAAACAAAGTCACAAGCTAATTAATTTATGATAATATACACATGCTATTTCATTTCAATGCAATGATTAAAACATCATTTTCTTGGTTTTGTTGCTTTCAGGGATCTTTTGGCTTCTTGGATTAACTCTACCATGGTGCATCTATTCTAAGTGATTTTCTTGCACGTCACTTAATCTGTGTTTAGAGATAACACTGTTAGTGTCGATATATGTGAGCATGAATTGCAAAAATAAGAAAACAAAGGGAAGGAAAAGGAAACTGCTCAACAGTACAATATTGCCATCTATATAGCCGTGGTGGCTGGCACACTTGCTTACTTTTTGTACTTCCAAGAGAACTATAAATTCCTTCAAAGATGTGTATTATTCTTCCTGCAAAAGTGGCAAAATCACGGGTGATACATACGTGTTAAAGTAGTGCAATGGTGCTTGTTAGAAGTGTTTCTTGCCTAATTATTTCTGAAGTTTAACAAAGTGCTAAAAAATTGTTGAATGCGCTGCCATTTGTGACTAAAGATAACAGTAGTATTGCTTGAGGTGGGCTTGAGGTTTGAGGTGAGAAAGAAGAACATGAAGACATGGAAATACGGGAGAAAAGAGAGCAGTGGTGGAGGAGGAGAAAGACATGATCACAAAGAAATGATGAAAAGATACACTCACAAATGTTAAATGGTCATATAGTATTTTAAAAAGCTATTTGTGATCATGAAATTAAAAGTAACTTATAAGACATCCTACGTAACTGGCTGGTCATAGACTGTGATAAGGCAGAACAGCGATGTCCATCTCAGCCACCGTATTCAAGATAGCAAAGTTACATGGTAGCTTCCACAAACCGGCGTCCTCTCCTTTTTTTTTAAAAAAATGTGTTAATTTTAAGTTTATAGGAATGGATCATATGTTGGAAGATGCAATTACACAGTAATAAATGTATATTCATGAGTACAATATTATTTTTTTCTGTTAAATAACTTTAAAAAATGACTTAATGTACCTTTAAGGCTCTTGTTGAACTGTCTTGTTCTACATGCCTCATATGGAAGTCCTGGACTGATTGACAAATTTGAGATGAAGGTCCTCCCTTTTTAAAAAAGGGAGCAGTGTCACTTCCAACTTAAAGGGAATTACACTCTGTGGCCCCCTGGGAGGGTCTATGTCAGAGTACTGGAGAAGAGAGTTCACTGGTTATTAAACTGTGGACTGAGGAGGAACAATGTGGTTTTCCTTCTGGAAAACACTGGACCAGCTCTTTATCCTCTTGAGGATATGCAGGGCTGTGTGAAAATTTGACAAATCAGTTTATATGTGCTATGTGGACTTGGAGAGAGCATTTGACCCTTTGGGGTGACCTGAAGGATATATCCTGTAGGGGGTACTTTGGAAGTATGGAGTGTCAGGCCCTTTGTTATGGGCTATTTGGTCCCTGTACAACTGTTGTGAGATTTTAGTTTGCATTCCCAGCAAGAAGTCATGCTGGTTCCCAGTGGGTGTTGGACTCAGGATCCAGGACTGTCCTTTGTCACAGTTTCTGTATCCACCTCAGAGGCACAGCATCCACTCCAGGGGCATTGTTCACAAGTGAGGGAGGGAAAGGAAGCCTGGCAGATGGATTGGTGCAGTATCTGTAGTAATGGGGATGCGGCCATAAGTTTGGTAAGGAAATTTATGGCAGCACAAGCTGTGAGTACTGAACAAACAATTAGATCATAGACACAAGTGGCGGAAATGAGCTTCGTCCAAGGGTGGCTGGGCTCTCTTTTAGGGTAAGGGGCTCGATCATTTGGGAGGGGCTCAGAATAGAGCCACATCTCCACCACATTGAGTCAGTGCAGTTCAGGCATGCTCAACTGGGATGCGACCCAGGGCAGACCCAGAAGAAATTATATCTCTCAGCTGTCCTCTGCGTCCTCCAAGAAGAGCTGGAAGAAGTGGCTGGGGAGAAGGAGGTCTGGGAATTTCAGCTTAAACTGCCCCTGCGACCCAGATAAGCTGCAGAAGACAAACAGATATTTTCACCAAAATTAATTCACTTGCCCATTTTATTTACTGTTTGACGTTGATTTGTTTTTGCTTTCTTCGTGTTGGTCAAAAACATGATAATAATGACTTGTTGCATGTTCATGCCTCAGAAAAGGTCAAATGGCTCATCTGATTATTATGCAGGGAGTCAAAAGGTCTCCCAAAATGTTTGACATTTTCATCCAATGGCTATGTGCTGAACTAGATTCAGTGCAAAAGAGGAAACATGCCCAGAGACATTATGCTATGGTAGTAGAAAACAACAATGGTAAAACACACACAGACACACACAGACACACACACACATATATATATGTATATATATATATATATATATATATATATATATATATATATATATTTATGTATTTATTATGTATCAGGTTTCTTAAAAAGTGTCAGCTTTTTAAAATAAAGCAACTGTTAGTAGTACAACACACAGGGTGGTGTTTTACTAATTCAATATGAAGTCATAATCAGAATGATTAGCTGAAAAGAGTTAGAGAGTATCTGTTGTCTTGCCTGAGAATATTCAACCACTTTCCACCCTTACACGCCTACATAATGCTACAGTATATGATTTTGCACAGACACCTTGAGGACCTGTTAAGTGTTAATTAGTGGATGTGACCGTTGTGTCAAAACAAATATTCATACATTTATATTCAGAAAACATACACAGACAGCATTTCTGTGAGCAACTGGCCTCCTGGGGCTTCACAGCATCTCAGCTGGTGTGTCATTCCCCTTTGTCTCCCCCAATTATTTCCATCTCTCTTCTCTTTCTTTAAAATGTTCAGACAAAGGTAAAACTAGAAAAAAATATCACACCCTTGTTATCAGTGATGCTCTCGCACACATCTCCAGAAGGCTGCAGATCTCATTAACCGTGATCATATCTGTGAGCAAAATGTCAACTCTAACATGGAAGCATTCGTTAAGGGACTTATTAAACAATTTTTGCTTGTTAAAGGACCTCCTGCCACGCAGCTGCAATCAGGCGGAAAGTCTGCTTGCAGGAATATAAAGGATATCTGCACCAGTGGTGATGCATACATATGACGAAACAAGCGTGTTCAAAAGCAGTTGGGCAAATAATACTGAATGAAACCAAGAAGCTTTTTTATCCCTTTTTTATTCCCCATGACCATCATCGGATATAAGGTGGAGTGGTTCCAGAAGAAATTGATTATTTCCAAGTTTGATACAACATGGTGAGAAATTCAATTTAGAGTGAGAAAATTGCCGGGAGGATTAGATGTAGAAGAGCCATGAGTCGAGGACAACACTGGGTTACTAAAGCGACTGGGGAGGGGGGGAACGCAGCCTTCAATGACAGAGCACTTTGAGCACAGATTGTGAAGAGCTACATTTTTTCATAAGACAGCATTTTTGTAAGCAGTCCCCCGATCCAGAATCACTGTGTTGTCCTCTCAAGTATCTCAACCAAAACATCACAGTTGGTTTAGTCTCCAGTATTAATAATTCTGTATTATAACTGTGTTCATTCTTTTTATCAACTCCAAAAGCTGGAAAAATCAATGATTAAATGACAACTGTGTCCCAATAACGGCAATTAAACTCTGCTCTATGAACTGATAATGCACATATTTGCTGTTAGTGTCACATAAATCCTGCAGGATCCATTTAATTTTTGGCTTCAGATCAAAACATAGGAGTCGCCATCAAGTACTGTACTTAACTGACCACACTGCCATCTAGTGATGCTACTTGTATTTAAACATATCTGAGCAAACTGAAATTACTACAGGGCTCACGCAGTATTGACTCACTGCACTGTACATAAACGAAGTGTAAGCAAAGGAAGGAGTTTAGAAAATGAACAAAAAAAAGACTCAAAAAGTTTGAAATATGGGTGCAAGAGGCACAGATGAGTATCATGCTGAGGTGATCTGCTCACGAGCCTGTAGTGAACACCTCCGCACCTGATTTTTAAAATCAGTTTCAGTGTCGTTAACTCACCCCGTACATTTTGATTTTTACCCCCTCCCTCACCGGCACCTGGAAAAGATAAAAACTCATTACTTTAATTCTACTTACTGTAAATGAGCACATTAGGACCCTGCTGTTTATTTTCTTTCCATTACATGTAAATGAGAGGGACTGGGAGATGAATGGACGCATAGAGGTCCAAACCGTTTTCTGGCCTGAGCAAAGTTCACAGATCCCTCATATACTGATGGCTAACTTTAACCTCTGCGTTCACAGCTGCACTATTTACTTTAGTTTCTGGATGCAGTCAATGGTCTGCAGGAAGCATTGGTCCAGAACGAGGGAATACCTCTGAGGAGAAGGATGGAGAAAGGAGTCATTCAAACTTGGAATGACAAATAGGTGAGGCTGTTTACGTATGCTGTGTTTACATAAGTTTGTGTTTGGTTTGGTGGGTTATTGGGCATTTTGGAATAAATCTACACCTTTCTGCGTAATACAGCTACATAAAACAATAATAAAATTGTCTGGCAAGGTGTAATTTATTTGAAAGTGATGACACTCTTAAATAACTGAAGTCAACATGAGCAGTCACATTAATCCCTGATATTAGGTCAACTGAAACTTCAGTATAACATGTCTGAAAAAGAAAAGCTCACTGAAAAAGGATGGAAATGATGTCCCTCTTGCAGTCATGCACTGCGTTAAAATTATATACGATTACAGGTTTGAGAAAATGCTCAAACGTTGGCTTCATATAAAGTACAGTTTTGTGGCAAAGTTCGAAAATGACCCCCCAAAAAAACCACATGAAGTTGAACGCTTTCCTGGCAATCAGACGCAGTTAGGGACCGTGACAAGCATTTGCTCCATCAACACCCTTTCTGACGCACATTTCCTCACTTGATACGTATCTGGCAATCTTCATCTGCTCGTCTCTCATCTTGCTCTTACGGTGACACGTCTCACTCTGTTGCATTAAAGAGCGCCTCACCTTCCATCCAGGAGGTATTCAAACACAAGCTGTTTTTTGTTACTCTGAGCATAAAGGCTTTCTTCATCATGTCCAAACTCTGATATTTTTGTCTTGTGGCACTTTCTCGCTCAGTCCAATGGGGACCTGCCAATCTCCCACAGGGTCCTGGAAGACATAGTGCGGTATTTGAAGCAGCACACTAACTCAGCCATGGTTTTAAATTAAGCGTGATGTGGAGAGGGAGGAAAGGGGGGGGATGTTCTGCTGAAACCCTTTTGGCTACATCGGAAGAAAATAACTCGGATGTTAGTATGAATGTAAGGGCCACTCCCACTGGGCATATCCAGACAACCTTTGGATTAAGAGCCATATACTGTACATGTGTGACCTGCTCTGGGGAATGTATAGAGGACTACAGTGGGAGTTTGTGCAGCTTGAGTTTGCAGTTATTTTCAACCACTATTCCCACAAAACTGGTTTCAAGTCAGAAATGATTAGTGTTAATATTTAATAGGAATATTGAAACGATTTGGGAACTTAACTGTGGTGATTACTATTTAGCCTGGCCTGTCGCACATTTATTTACAACTGTATGGAGCCAAAAAAAACCTTAAAAAAAGAAAGAAAAAAATCAACCAAAGTCATCGCCATGAAGGTAAACAATGTATTGAAAATATTTGTTGAGGGTTCGGTTCCTTTTCACTGATTAATTTGGATGTTTCTTTGGTTTACAGAAAATATTTACTTTGAAAACAGACAGCATTGGTCTCGATACCTGTAATGCATTTAAGGTTACCAACCGAGGAAAGACAAACATATATTTAATAAAATGTGACAGTGACATTTATAAAACAGCGAGCAGACGAGATGTAAAACCACGGGGAGACGTCTTATCAGCACCGACCGCTCCTGCAATCACCCGGGACACTTGTCTGATGCCATCAGGGTTAAGTTGAAAGCTATTTTACTCAAGGTACTTAAGTCGTTAAACCGAGGTCACCCGACCTTACGTTGCAAACTGTCTTTCGGGGACTCAAATGGAGAGAAAGTCAGAGATGCATATAATGTTTGTGTGGCTGAAGAGGAGAGTTTTTTTTTTCTTTCTCCTGCAGGCTGTTGTTTTGTCACATGTGACAGGAGAAGGTAGGGCTCAGCTGGAAGTGAGGCTGAGCAGGGACCAGCCAGTTCCCCTGGTTAGTGTCTTGTCTGTGCTGTCACAGAGCCTCCAGGAAAACATGCCTGACTTGTCTCATCACGTCACTGAAAGCTGCAGGTCATGGTGGAGAGTGCTCTTTAGGGATGCCCTCAGCGCCCGCGTTTCCTCCAGCTGAATGACCAGCCAAGAGACAACATACAAGAACAACATGAACATCTCCGTGCAACCTCGATGTGACGGGCAGAATGAGCACTGCTGTCTGCAGCGTGTCTACCGCCGCACATCATTATTTCTGTCGTCTGGTTAAATCTTATGGTTGGAGAAAGAAAACTCCTGAACCAGAACCAGTTTAAGGCAGTGTTGTCAAAGAAATAAAGTGTTTACAAATGCTGGAATGTTGGACAGTCTGTTCAGGTTTGTCTGTGGACAGTTCCTGTTGCTCAGAAACTCCATGGTGCTCAGGGACTCTGCTCCTGCCGACAGAGCTGTGATAGCCACGAGCAAGAAAGATAAGGGGGAAATTGAAAAGAAAAAAAAAAAAAAAGAGAAGAAGAAGAAAATCCTGATATTGTCACATCATGCTGTCACTGAACCTTGACATATCAGTCCTAGCCATACTGCATGCACAGTGTTTACTTTAATCTAATTTTGGCCTCTCAAACTCCTCCAGGATCACTGGCCTGCGGTGCTCCTCTTGGTGCTTGTGCCTCCAAACATGTGTGGCTCATCACTTTCTCTCTAGAAGATTCAGACAAATGTTGGATTGCATTAGAGTTAATGCAACGGAATTCTTCTTAATAGACACAGCTTTGGAGTGACAAATATAGATTATACTTACCCAGACAAGCTATTAGCTTGATAAATATGTGTAATTTTATATAAAAGTTTCATTTTTGCACCATTAAATTTCTGACGTTAAAACTGTAAAATAAACCACCACGCTCTCATTAGTCGACACCACAGTCATTACTGTGGTGTGCACTGCATAAATAAAATGAACAAACACCAACAGAAATAGCCTCCCTGTGTTTGTAATCTTGGGATGGAAATATACAAACTGATTTAACATTTTAGTTGTGCAGCATTATAGCATTTAATTTTTACACTGACAAGAAAATAAAAGTGGCTACTTTAGCTTTGTGCAGTACGCAAACGTGCAAACTTGAAATGTGAAGAAAGAACATTTGTGTGAATTATCCGACCACTTCATTTGGCAAAAAAACCCCCAACAACCAGCGCATGGGTATCGACTCAAGTGGCCTTTTTTCACCAATAAAGCACTCCTTCATCACCATCTTCGACGAGTAAGAAAGCCAGCAGCAGTGGCATAAAGATGCCGTTCCAGATCAAGCTGGAGAGCTGTTAGCTACAGCAATCTGGATCCTCTGTAAGAAAATGAAAACAATCTCGCTTTTGGAGACATTTTGTGACCTGTGCTGCTTGCTCGATGTTTTTATCTATTTTTTTTGTCTGGGTATTTTGGAGGAATCAATCAAAACTGTTTTAAGCCTTCAGGTGAAGTGGTATTTTTTTGATCTATACTTTTACACAAAGATGTGCATTTCACAACCCTGTCCCACTGACAGAATTACACTGTGAGCGATAGATTGGAAAAACAAAACAAAACAACAACTACAAAAGAACATCTGCAGTATATTCTACAGACCTCTCAAGCTTGTTAGTCCTTCTCCACAAAGAGGACTTGGGTTATCACTGTGCTCATGTCACAGTCAGGAATTTTGTTTACTAATTTCATAGTGATGCCCATGTCAGTACAGAGCAGACATGGTACACATTAAACTTACGTGAATTCTATGCCACTTCCCACAGCTGGCAGCACCAGTTTGTGACCAAATTTAGAAATTGAACTGAAAAACAAAACATTTGAAGGCGGTAAACAGAAATCCCACAGGAATACAGAAGTGTTTAACATCACAGTCATCAATACGCCGATAACAGTGCACCCCAACGTTAACCTTAGGTAATTATTTAGCCTTATGTTTCTAGACAAGACGAGAGATATCAGTGCTACGTGTGACACTTAGCCTCAGAGGCTGGTTTCAAGTGCAAAACAGAAGACGAGATGAACAAAAATTATCTGTCCTGAAGAGGTAAATCAGGGTTTCTCAAAGTTGTATGAAGCTAAAACAGTTCTTACTCAACACGTCATAATTCTTTCTCAAACCTAAAAAAAAGGTTCCCAGCTTAATTTTACTAAAGTAATTTTTTGCTTAAATATTTTATTTCTCACCACGTGCAATGGATCCATATCCCACAGCTAAACTAACAATAAGCATATTTTAATGATTATCAGATATTAAACCAGCACAAGTACCCTGAAGATGGAATTCTTTTGGTAATGTCTCCCTCTTCTGGGGAAACAGCAGAAGTACAGTTTGTTATCCTGATGCTGGGCTGTCTGTGCACATCATCGTTCTTCAACACCTATAAACACACGTTTAATTGCTGGACAGACATCTCATGCTGAATTTCGGAGAATGCACAAAAAAAACAAAAAAACAAAGAAAAACCCTGGTAATTATTTCTTGATTACCTTATCAGAGAATTGCTGTTTTTTCTGTAGTTTTTTGATAATGGCATCTTTCTCAGCAAGTATCTCTTTAAATCTCTGGATGATAGCACTGTGCTCTGAAGGTATGTTGCTCAGCTGTTGTCCTACACTCTGCTGCATCACCTTGCTCTGTACGTTTTGCTTTTGGCTGAGTTGTTTTAATACCATCTGCATCTGGGCCTGCTGCTTCTGCCAGAGGTAGAAAAGATATACAAACTTTATAGGAACAGTAATAGTAAAGCATGGACACATCACAGGATATCCTCTGCTTTGCAGTATGTTGACTTCAACTCATAAATGTCAAGTGAAATTGGTACTAACTGCCATGGTATTTAACAAAACTATTAATGGTGTAATCATGCATGAGATACCTTATTTAAAGTCTTACAATACCTACTTTCTTATTAATATATACACATTTATTAAAAGGTAGAATCTATACGAGTCTAACCAGATATTTGTCTCCAGTCTAATTTCTTACCATCAAAGCAGCCACGAAGTCATCATCGTGTTTCCCCTTCTCCATCAGCGTTGATATTTGATGCTTCAGAGTTTTGACTTCAGCAGATAGAGTTTTGTTCCTGGCTTTAGAGGCTTCCAGCTTTTGCTTCACATCTTTGTGTTCTTTCAAGAGCGCCTCATAATCCACTGAGAGCTTCTACACAGTTGTGGAAGGAGAGAAGGGCCTTAGCACATTAACAATGTAATGTCTATGTTCATTTAAAATCATTGCCCAAGTCCCAGTTAAACAGACAGAGACACCAGTCAACAACCCTCTCGCAATCCAACATGCACGTGACTTCCAGCAGCCACTAAATGGCAGTTTCTTTTTTTGATTACATGTAAAGTCTGTGTTCTTAACATAAGAAATGAAATCAGAAAAACATATGTAGGTTTGCACTGGCTCAAGGTGAATAAAAACACAGAGACATAAAATACAAGTCAACACACACACACACACAATTATTAACTGTAAGCCTGTGAGGATAACATGATTTGAGTCTGTTTTTGCATGTAGACACAGTTGTAATTGACCTCAAGTCAGTGGGATGCTTGTTCCAAACAACAGGACCACAGTAACTGAAGCACCTGAGCACACTTAAATCTAATTTTGGGAATAGCTAAAAGATCTGCACCTGCTGACCTGAGAGGTCTAATTGGGTTAAAGAGGCTGCGCAGTGCAAGTCAGAGATGTACTGGGGGTGCCAAGCCATTGAGAGGTTTATGAACTAATAGAAGGGTTTTAAATGTAATTCTGCATTGAACTTGGAGCCACTGTTGTGACTTCGGTCCTTGAGTGCTAATAAAATGTTGAACTTGCAGCATATGTGTAAGGACTCTCTTACAGTAATACAGTGGTTTAACCTGCTTAATATAAATGCATGGACCCATTTCTCATAGTCAGTTTGAAATAAGAACTTTTGATATATCTCTGAAATTCAAATTTTCATTTAATAAGTGGCTGGCATTGGTAAAAAAAAAACAAAAAAAAAAAAACAAAACACTTTCGCCAAGCAATTGATGGTTGGTCTGCAGGCCTCTGCGGTTGTGGCTATACATACCTCAAGGGCTACCCTCTTCTCTTTCTCGATAGTGCGGATGTAGTTGACATTTCTTTCCTGACGAGGAGTTTTCTGAAGAAAACCCATGCCCAGAAACTCTTCCTCTCCACTCAGAACACTTGACTGCCTTTGTTGTGTTGATTTGTTCAGCTGCTGCTCAAGCTCTCGTACCTGTTGTTCAAGTTTTGTTCATCATCAGTTCAATTTCAGGGTTTTTTTTTATGCTTTCCTGTGAACTCACTATTTTAAAAAGGACTTTGTTGGCTATAATGTTCTAACTTTAAAATACATTTATGTAAAATCAAACTTCAATTTTGAACCTACCCTTGTCTGCAGAGCCAGTATCTGCTGTGCTCGACCTCTAAAGCTCCCAGGGCAGCTTAGTAATTGCTGAAGGTTGACCTCCTCTCCAATCTCACTAATCAGAACCTGAAGTAGTTCATATTTTAGAATCTATAAGTCACTTGTGAAAAATCAGTCAGATATAAAATATTCTTCTTGAGTGATTGCATATAAGACAGAAAATAAAGTAAGTCTCCTACCTTCTGTGCCATTTTCAACTCTTGCTTGGCAGACTGCACCTGGTTGCGGTACTCGGTCACCTTCAGTTGGGTAGTTGCTAATTTTTCCTGCAGAGATTTAACCAGTGCACTTTCCTGCTTTCAGAAACAAGTCATAAATGATCCTTTCAGTGATGCCATTATTTTAGTTAGGACCCTACAGAAAAATGTTCCTTTTGTTATTATTCCTTACCTCACATTCTTCAGATGAGATCTTAACTGGTGACTTTGAATCGACTTTTTGCCCAGGTACACCATGTACCAGCATGGCCTGCAGCTACAGAAAGTCACAACAGTTTTTCTGAGAAGGACAAATTTTCATGCATCAAATTATTTCAAATGATACACATAAAGCAAAACTTTACCTCTCTCTCAAGCTCTTTGATTCTGTTGCCGTTTTGCTTACATTTAATCTTCTCTTGCTCAATTTCAGCAGTTAGTTCTCTATTCTTCTTGGATAGCTCAACAATCTTGGTGGCAGCTACAGCTCCTGCCAAGCCTGAAGTACCTAAACAGATGAGTAGATGAAGCAGGAAGAAGCTGTCACATGTCTGTAACATCTCAATGCAAAAAAAAAAAAGAAAAAAAAAAAGAGTAAAACAATTTACATTATACCTGCTAAAGCCAGTCTTTCTTCGTCTCTTTTCCTCTTCAGGTGCTTAATTTCAAAATCCTTCTCACTCAGAAGTTTGAAGAGCCGACCATTTTCATCCTTTAGCTCTCTCAGTTGGTCAAGGAGGGCCTTATTCTGAATGTGCAACAGCCTATGGAAAACAAAATGAACAAGGATGAATGTAACATGACAGAATGGTTATTTACAACCATGTGAAAATGACAGTTTTCGTGGGATTCTATGCAGTGCTGTGAACAATTGAGTCCACCCTTAGTGGTTACCTTTAAATGGGTTAGTGGCAGCCATGTCCAATTAACTGATCATCAGAAAGTGTGAGCGCCATGAAAAGCAGAAATTTTGGCAGTTTACTGGTCCGGACCATTCAGGTGCCACAATCTTCCAAAAAGTGGGTGTCCCAGCAAATTCACCCCAAGGACAAGCTTAGCAACGCTCAGAATCTACATGCCTCACTTGGCATGTTAAATGTTGAAGTTCATGACAATGCAATTAGAAAAAGACTGAACAAGTATGGCTTGTTTGGAAAGGCCAAGAGAAAGCCTTTTCTCTCTAAAAAGAACATGGCATGGCATTGCAGAGTTGAATCTCAACAAACCACAAAACTTCTGGAACAATGTCCACCAAAGTGGATGTGTTTGACCATAATGCACAGCAACATGTTTGGTGAAAACCAAACACAGCATATCAGCACAAAAACGCCTCATACCAACTGTTAGACATTGTGGTGAAGGGGTGGTGATTTGGACTTGTTTTGCAGCCACAGGACCTGGGCGCTTTGCAGTCACTGAGTAACTATCAGCTTCTCTGTATACAGTACCAAAGTATTCTAGAGTCAAATGTGAGAACATCTGTCTGAAAACTAAAACTTGGTTGAAATTTGGTCATGCAATGACAGGGCAATGATCTCAACCACAGCAGCAAATCTGACTGAACAACAACAAAAGAATGTGTTGCAATTGTCAAGTCAAAGTCCAGACCTCAGCCTGACTTATCAGGCCATGGGACCTACCCTGCAAACCTCAAAGAACAAAAGCACTGTTGTATGGAAGAGTGAGCCAAAATTCAACATACAGAAAATGATTACTCGAAGTTATTGCTGCAAGCCACTTAGTTTTTCACATGACTGCATGCAGGTGACAAAGATTTACAGTCTTGAATATATATTCCTTCATAGCGGTTTATGTAGCAACATTTATGGAAAATACCTTGAAAAACATTTAATTTCGCAGTTTAAGTCTCACCTGTTTTGGGGAGCATCACAGCTTGCCTGAACACCTTGGTTAGACAGATCCAAATCATCCTGAGCGCCACTGTCATTGAGCTTGTCTGGCTGTTTCTCCTTTTTCCTCTCCTGTTTCCTTTTTTCCTGCTGTTTTTGCAGTGCTTGAAACTGAAGCCGCAGTTCGTTCAGCTGATCCTCAGACTCCATGATCTCTGATTTATGGCATTGGAAAGTTAAAGGTTGATATTATAATCGAATCAATGCTGAGGCTTAAACTATTATGTCGTGTTGCGCTTCTTATCTGACACAGGTAAAAGCAAAGTTCTTTAGAATGATCCGTGCCTTCGTTATTGTTTCACAGAGAAGCTAAGTCAGGCAAGACGTGATATGATAAACAAACCATGAATCCAGAGAGAATGCCCTTAATACGATGTCTGTAGTCGACGTTTACAGTACGTAAACCGTACGTACGTACCGAAAGACTATTCTCTGAGCCTAAGCGAAAAGTTCCCTTTAAGAGGGATTAAGTTGAAGAGAAAATTTCTCACCTGTTAATTAGTCGGGTCCGTGTAAACAAATTGGTTTTAAACTTCACCACAGGTGAAGACAACTCCTGTATCCATAGCAACTGCCGTCCGGGGACTCAGCTCAGCTTAAAACAACATCTCGCGGGAGCAGAAATGTAGTCATAGAGACCAGGGGACGCTTTTAAAGGCTAAAACATGTTTTTTTTTTTATGGTGCCCCGGATATGTCACCTTTAATTTAAAGTCTGACTTTCTATGGCACAAATGTATTCACTTCATTTTTTTAACTGCACTGACAAATAAAAGCACCGTCTGCATCTGCAGTGCTTCTTAACTTATTGGGCACTGTGCTAGTATTCGTTCAATATAGTCTAGGTTTTGCGAAACTTCCATTGTTTTTGCTCTTTTGTTTTTATTTTCCAGTGTAGTGGGAAATAAGGAGGCTACTTGTACTGCAGCTCCCTCCGGTGGATTGTAGATTGTTCACCACTACAAAAAATGTAATTGGAAATTTTAATTTAGTTAGTTAGTTAGTTTAATATATTTCACATTAGATCTGTCCAGGGTGTACCCCAGCTCTTGCCCTTAGACAGCTTGGATAGGCTCAATTTGTTTCATGTTATGTCACCATACATCACAGTATAGTGTTTTTAACTAATTTTAATTAAGATCTTTTGTAAATGTGGTTTTAATCACAGCCAGAGGTACTCTTCTATGGTGTTTAAGCATGCGATCAGATCAATCAGATCAAAGCTACTTTGAGCTACTCCTTTAGTCACAAGAGGTCAGCACAGCAGTTAGCTCCACATATTTGAATTGGCAGGCCCCTTCCTATCCTTGCTGTTGTTTCATGTTGCTATACAGCTAAGCAAAAAGGCATAACTTTTTGCTTAGCTGTATATTGCAGTGATAATGTAGGCCTGTAACTGTAACATCCACGGATTGGATAGTTTTGGAAGTGATAGATACGTACAAATCTTAACAGTAAACTGGAGTGGTCATAACTCTTATCCTGTGTACAGGAAGGGCCAAAGTTGTCTTCATCTGCTGGTCAGCTGAAGCCTTTTGAGAGGTGCAGAACATTACAAGGACCTTTTATGACACTTTGACTCCATAGAAGAGGTGGATGAGAGGAGGATGTTAGCCAAGCTAATGTCCATTATGGACAACAACTCTCACCCTGAGCAGCTCCTTCAGCAGTAGACTGTTAAAGCTACAATGTAGGACTGAGCGCTATCATAGGTCCTTCATCCTGACAGCAGTCAGAGTATACAACACAGTATTGAGGGGGTTTTGTACACAAAAGCGCAGCCTTACCTAATATCCACCATACTGTTACTCATTTTATATTAAGATTAAAAAATCTAGTTGGTATTGGTATGGAGAGTAACCTTCAGTAATAGTAGTAAATCACACAGCAATAGTACATTCATGTAGTTGTAAAGAAGCATGATAATATATACACGTAGACTTTATATGATATCTTGGAAATGCCTATTTTCACAGCAGCCCCATAGTCACAGTGACAAAGCATTTTCATACCTCAAAATGATGCAGTTAATTCCCCATTTAGAGGAAAAATGAATACAAATAATACAATAGTGTATCAGTTAATAGAGTTGAAAAGATTTATTTGATAGAAATGGAAAAACTAGAAGACCAGAAATGACATATTCGGAATAGCTTAACAAAGCATCAATTAAAGCACAAAACAGGTTAAACAACATTTTTGTGGCTACTACAAAGTATATATATAATATCAAAGTAGCACAAATAACAAAATTAAAATCATTGAAAAAAATTAAAAAGAGAGTTCATTATAATTAAATTACACAAAGGCTACAGAATTACATCTCAAATTCTTTTCCAGTTTCAGTTTACTGTAACGACTTTATAAATGTCTCCTTCGGGTTAATATTAGGCCACTAGTGCCAGTTATTTTAGAGCTCTACTCAATCTACAAAGCTAAATGTTGTGAAAAGCTTCCTCAAATGTTCCAAATGTTCTGGGATGCCCATTTAATAATAAATGGGCTCAGGTGCAAACAATGTGAATGTGGCAAACATCCCTAAATGACTCTCTTAGGCAAGCTTTCTTGTCATTTCTTTAAGTAGTCTTTGGGAAAAGGTCTCCAGGCTTCTTCTTCACAACCCTTGTGAATGTTGGCTGGCTTTTGCTCCGTTTTCTTGCATTGCTTCATTAGTGTTGAGCACCGCCCTCTGGGGAGGCCAATCCATGACTGAGAGTGTTCTTGGTCTGCTGTTTGTTCCCTAACAGCAGCTTGCCCACCAAGAGAGCAGGGAACTACCAATCACCAAGAGAATTGGACAGCCAGTGAAAAGTTTCATCCAGTGTACAAGATTACCTTTGGATCATCAGCATTTCATAATTTTCCATGGCCTGTCAGCATACAGTATAGCCAGGCACGTTATAGTATTTTTTTAAATTGTTATTATTATCAACATGTTTTGTAAATGTAGCTTTAATAACAGCCAGAGTTGCTCTTGTATGTTTGTATTGCACTACGCTCAATCCTGCTTCATCTCCATAAAACTGATACGTTATTACCATAGCTATGTTATTTTTTTAAGGCGGTGGGGTCATCTGCCCTGGTAGTTAGTTGTGGTTTGCTCCACACAGAAAGCGTTTCATTAATCATTTGCTATCCTTACTGCTGTTTGATATGTCATTTCATAACACCCCCTGGGTTCCTTCTGGTATTAGCGGTAGTTTAGAGTTTTGGGGGGGAAATTGTTGCATACAAAGAACTGATTTTGTCAATTAATAATTATAATGTAGACCTGTAGCTTGCACAAACCCACCCACCTCCCCCATTCGGACATTCCTCATACACCAGTGGGCCTCTGTGGACCACTGCTTTAGGCCGTCATTAGGCAACATCCTGTGTGAATATATGAACGGAGCTGCTATACAAAGCAGTTTTTGTTGAACTGTTAGAGGTAAATGTGATGTGACTTTGCAATTTGAAACAGGTAACACACAAGAACATGTTTATTTAGTTTTTTCCATTTGGAAGATTTCCAGTATTTACATCCAGTCCATGTTTTTAGTAGAGATCATTTGGCAGGGATTCCCAAATGGCAGGGACGTCAAACTCATTTTACATCGTGGGCTGCATACAGCCCACTTTGATGTGAAGTGGGCTGGACCAGTAAACTACATTATAAACATGTAATGTTACAGAAAAGGTTCTGGTAGATTATTGCTCAGACTTTGTTGCAATTATAAATTTATTATATAAACTTTTTATGAACTCATAAAAAATGTTATTGTACTTTGGTATGTTATGGATCACACTAGGTGGTGTGGATCTGTAACAATAGGCAAAGCATTAAAACTTCTGTAGTTCAAAATATATGCACTCCTTGGCATTTTCTAGAATCCCACTGGATAGCTTTGTCCAGATTGGAGCCAGGCTGATTTGGGCCACGGGACCCTAACTCTGTGTCACTTCACATACATTCAGATGTGGAGTCTGTTTGAGGTCACCACTCTACTCTACCACCTTTCTTACTGATGCTGTTTTTGCATAATTTTGTGCAAGATAACTAAATGAAGATAACAGCAGGATCTGTGCATGTTTACGCATGCCATTGATAGGCGTGCTCTTTTCGGTACAGGATGTAACACGATACATGGCACGTGTCAGGTAGAATATCAAGGAAATGCCTGTTTACACACTTTCCAAAGTCACAGTGATAAAGCATTTTTCCCAGCTTAAAATGATGCCAGCCATTCCCTGATAAGAAAGTGAATAGAAACAGCATATGACTGAGCAAAGAAAAGAAGCTTTATTTGGTAGAATTAGAAAGGGTTAGAAGATTACCTGTTAGAAACTGTGTCGTCAGTGAGAAGCTCAAAAAAAAAAAAAAAAGACCCTAACAACAAAAAGCTGCAATGTTATATTGTGGTTCAAACTTGGGGAGAACTTTATGATCACTGTAGAGTCTGTCCTTTCATGCTGCTGAGTTCATTAGTTTACAGTGTTTTGAGCCTTTCCTGTTAACTGTAAATGTTTTAGCTGCTGTAGGTGTACTACACAACCCAGAAGATGGGTGATCAACAACAGTATAATGGCACAAAGACAACATTTAACAGTCAAAACACATCAAGGTACCAAAATCCATACACAAAAAACCTTTAACACTTAAAAAAAAAAAAAAAAAAACTAAAAAAAAAAAAACTAAAATGACATCCTGTACTTGTGTACAACTTAGCTTAGAGAATAACTTCACAAGGCAACTAATTAAACACAAGGCTGCTACACAGTGTATAGATGTTCCACGGAAGCCAGTGCTAAATTGAAGTGAAAATATAAATAAAAGAATTTCACCATTACAATGAAACTGCATAAAAGCTACATAATTAAAGCCTTTTTCTCCACACAGTTTCAACATAATGGCTATATAGATTTTTTCTATAGGATAATATAGCTCAACACCACCAGTATCAGTTATTTTATCACTATCATTATTTTTTACTTTAGGGCTCTGCTCCATGTGACAGTCAAGTGCTGTGAACGGCTTTAAATACTCAAAATGCATTGGGATGCTCATTTAGAAATATATGAGCTCAGGTGCAATCAATTTTAATCTGGCAAACATCCCAGTATTAGTACAGGAAATGAACAGGGATGGTTAGCTGATACGAGACAAAAATAAATATGTAGCATTTGGTGGTTAATTTTTAATCCAGGCCCAACTTAGTAACACACACGTTCAGCAAAGTTTATACATTTTCATTTTGATATTTTGTAGATATTTCACTCACAGCAAGAGCAGATAAACTTTCAGTAATGCCCCCAAACTATCAGGGATAATAACACCAAGAAAAATCTGACGGGATCAGTACAACTCCTACTATGCACAGTGTCATCAAATAGTTTCAACTATTTACAGCAGACATGTGCATATAAAAGTCAGGACATCTGTGAAACAAATCTTGTGCACACCTTAATATGAGGCAATACTAAGGGACATAAAATATGAGTCCAAGAGGCCATGTTCACTTGGGTTGGGTTGCTTTCTGTTCTTGTTCAATAGGCTTTGCAAAGTACTCTCTGTACATGGAGAACAGGACACCTGAAAACAACAACAAAACAAAAGAAGCATGGGAAATGACCCGTGTTTATAGTATTATAATTTCAGGTTCAAACCACAAATCAAAAATAAAGAAGTGGTTGCAGTTTGGCAGTAAGAACTGAAAGATGACTCACCAACAGTCATTGCTCCCACCACAAAGCCTTGGGCAGCTACACGCATGTGAATCAGGTGCACCGACATTTTTGTATCTCCACGACTTTTCATTTTCATCAGCCTGTAGCCAACAATAGCAACAAATCCAGCCATCCCTGCAAAAAGCAAAAGTCATTAAAACAAAAATAAGACAGCAACATATCCCACAAATCCTCTGAAAACTCACTCAAACCCCAAAACTTAAACTTTTGTGTTTGTGAGCACATATTTTATTTGTCCTTGTCATAATATGTACTCACCGACTGGGACAAATGGATTCTCCTTTGCCTTTCGCCAGAATTTGGACTCACTCTCCTCATAAGAAGACATCTCGCCTGAAACAAGAACGAGGTCGACTGAGTTCAAACGTTTGTTGGCCGTGTAGCAGTACAGCATGCAAGCCAAGGGTGTAGATTTGGTTGTGGCATTGGTGGGGACGGATGATTCAACCATCGACCCCTGCCCCGTTTCTTATTTTTTCCTTTTTGTTTTTGCTTCTTAATAAAAGGAGAAATATACTTGCTTACATATGCTATTCTACCTGCTTTTAAACCGTTTAAAATTACAATTCATAGTTTTATATGTGAATTATATAATGTTAAATTACTATTAAACAAATGATTGACTAAGTATTTTAGACTTTAGTTTACTTCAGCCATATTCCATATAAATCAGGTATCATATAAAAATAAAAATAGAGTCATGACAATAAAAGAATATGACTTTAAGGATTTAACAACATTACTTCAGCTATAGTACACCAACATCTCTGACACATTAGCACTAAGGGAACACTGAATGACCTGGTGGGTTTTGTCCATAAAACTACTCGTCTAAGTTTACCACAAAGTAAAAGATCTCTTAGCAACATTATGCAACATTTTAGGCACTATTGCCCCGATCAGATCAGTGAGCTGGGATGTTTTATTTTAAACATGAACTACTGTTACAGCAACAGACATGGACTACATGCCCCACACAACAAACACATGCCTGCTCCTCTCGTTAGCTGAAATGAACTGCTGGCATATTGGTTTTACATCTATACTGTCCAGTCTCTCCTGGTGGACATGGCATCACATTATTCATGGTTACATACAATTTTAGACTGATGTGGGCCAAGCCTAGCACCTACTTGCCAACCTTGAGACCTCAGAATTAGGGAGACATTCAAAGGGGCTGGGCGGGGGGGTATACATGTACATATATATACAAAAAACTTGAATCTTACAGTGTTTATTTATCGGATAAAATAAGTTAAATGTCACCGTTATTATTGTCCGACCGGAAACAGGCCGGGGTGTCCAAATTCAGAGGCTATTAGTTATTTATTATTTAACGTCAATAGTTATTTGACGTTTACACAGCTACATTCTCGCCTGAAAATGTGTTAAAAGTTTATTTTGCGACCATGAAAGAGAAATAAGAGTAATATTAAAACTAAGTAGCTGCAGTACTAGTAGCCATTGTTGGAAACTGGAATTGGCTGGGCCAGTCTGGAATATGGTTTTAGGTTTTGTTGTCCGGGTGGAAAATCGGGAGAAATTGGGGAGAATGGTCGCCCCGGGAGATTTTCGGGAGGGGCACTGAAATTCGGGATTCCCCGGAAAAATCGGGAGGGTTGGCATGTATGTCCTAGCATAGCCTGTAACGTTATTGTGACGGACAGATTTAGTGAGTGAACTTGACTTTAAGTGACTTACAGGTTTCTTTGAAAAATACTTTTTTATATCCAGGTTCTTCCTCTTTGCTGCCATCCTCCTCGCAGCGCAGGTTTGCCGCTGCTGAAACTAAACAGAGCTCCCTGAAAGGCACAGCCAATCACATTGGCCATATTTGTCACATGACGTAGGACTCCAGTAGAGAACGTAATTTAACTCTTTCTGCACCGCTCGCTGAATAAGACGCTGACAGATCGTTTTTTTTCTTACTATCGGGTTTGTTTTTCTTTACTCGAAGAGATCAAATTATTGATGGGGACAATTCAATAATCGCTGGATATTGGTGGGGACACGTCCCCTCCGTCCACGCCAAATCTACGCCCATGATGCAAGCTAATTCAGTGCTGATAGAAACCAATAAAACGCATAGAGAAACATGTCAGGAAGTATCAGGCTGTGCCTCACACAAACATGTTTTCCAAAATCAGGCTTTAAAAGTCGTTCCCACGAAGGAGGTCCGAGAGTCGCTATTAACAGGACATGAAAACTTCAGAGATGACAGATGAAGGGCACGGACTAGACCTATCTTTCACAGACCTAACATTAGACAACTGTGCCTGATATGACGCAACACTTTTAAGTAGTATTATATTTTAATATTATATATTTTGAAAGGGAAGAATTTTTATTCAGCTGCGAGGCCTTTCCGTGTGGTGCGGGAGAAAAATGTGGAAAAGCAACAACTCGAGAGTTAAGATGAGCTACACTTTAAAAAGCACATAAAGACACTTCCACCGAACTGAAGAGGGCTCCCTCTTACCTGCTTTAAGGTGTCGTTAGCTGGAAGCACCAGTGAAAGAATTATCCGCGGAGATCTACGTCTCCTCCGAGCAGCAGCCTGTAGTTATGGAGGAAGTAATAAGCCGGCATCTACGTGATACAGTTTTGCGTGCTACATAACAGTTCCCTCGTACGCATGCCCAACGTCAGCAACCGCTGTGCTGTGTTCACGTTCCAAGAGAATGTAGTAAATACAGGCAACATCTTCAAAAGCCTTGGACCTACAAGCTCAAGAAGGCGGGGAAAGTGGATGAGGTCCTGTTAGCATTTTCACAACATGTGGAACACGACCTAGTGTGACCTAGAGTAATGTGTGTCTACAAAGGATATGCTGGAGCACTCTCTGTATGCGTTAATGTGCTCTGGTTTTGTTTCAGTTTACTATACTGTCATTGCTGTAGGTCAGGGATCAGAATCAGAAAGACTATTTATCCCCAAGGGGCAATTAAGACACAATAGAGCAGCATGACGTTGAAGATAAGGACAGGGCATAAACAGGCAATAGTAGTGAGATAATAAATACACAGAATATACAGTATATATACAGTTTTAAAATGACAGTTTTAAAATTCAGAGTCATGGAGCTCCTCTGTGTTTGAGGGATGTCAAACTCATTTTACATGGTGTGGGACATAAGTGGGCCAGACCATTTAATCCTTGAGATATTTTATTATAAGGCAAAAGAAGTGTTAAAGAATTTCAAGAACCTTTTTGAACAATCTCATACACTTGCACACCTTTGTACATCGAGTTTCTTTTTGGACAATGCTAAGTACACTGAAATACAGGGTAAGTATCTTACAGTTTAAACTGAAATGATAAGTCATTCGATACTAGAAGAACATGTAAGCGCCACACAGCAGTGAACCTGCTGTGAACCACCATGCCACCCTTTATCATTTTTTAATTGTTTTTAAATAAATTATTTATTATTTAATTAGTATTATTATTATAATTTAAATAAAAATAATTGTTTGGTTTTTTTTTGGGGGGGGGGGGGTTAGTAATGTAAAAGTAATCGAAAATCTTGATGAGATTACAAAGAAAATGCTTAAATGAATTCTGAATAAGAGGCTCCATGACTATATAAAGACAAGGACAGCTGGTGCACTCTGGTGGCTCGGCTAACAAGAACTAAAAGTTTAAAGAGAGCGAGAGATGTATAAACATTACATAGAGTAGTAAATTCAATAGCCAATGATAGACATCTGTGCATCATGATGACCCCTCCCACTCAATTTGTTCTCCTGGTCATGTGGGGTTGTAGATTGGCGGAGGTGGGGCTACAAAAGAGCCACGCCTGACACTAATTCACTGAATTGCTGTAAGGAAACGTTTTGTTTCCGAGGTGTCCTAAATGCAACGTGAGTTCGGTAAAACGCATTTGAATAAAAAGTAAAAATGGGGACACATGATGCAAAATAGCTCTCTGCCTGTTGTTTTTTTAAATGTGGGTTATCGGGTTGCATTTTTAACGAAGCGAGAGAACTGTATGGTGTGAACTAATCTCTATTTAACCGAGCGCGGAAGTAGATGTAAGGGAATCCTTTTGCTTCTCGTGTTAATCTCGGGGATGACGTAACTGTGGCCTCAAGTCACGTGCAACGCCTGCAATGTGCTGCACATGCTGTTCCATGATGCTCCTGGAACAAAAAAAAAAAAGGAAAGAAAAAGAACTCAACCTCTCCATCTAATAACAATACACTGAGAACGAGAACTGTGGAGGCTTCACTGTGCCAGAATAAATCACAGTATTTGATTAGAAAATTACTTATTATGATGAATTTAATATCGTCAACTCAATTTATATACTATGATTGGTTTGTTGTTGTATCAAAAAAAAATAGTTGCCTATATTCCTGATGTAAAAGATTTCACTGCACTTTACTTTTTGTAAATGACACCCCAAACAAGCCAGTTATCCGAAGCAGAGGAATAAATTGTTTGTTTCTTAACAATAGTAGTTGGCCGTGCCTCTCCCAAAGCTTCTGCGCTGTGTTCAGCTTTCTTGAGAATGAACATCAAAAGAATCTTTCAAGTCTTAATGAGCCTGTGGTATTTCCTTCATGCAATTATGGTCCAGTTACCACTGATTATATGCCAGAACAGAGTGTACACAGGAGATTAAAGTAAAGATACAAAAGTGGGAGAGCAGCAATCGGCCTTCCAGACAACCTTATGACAGCACAATTAAATAAACATGGTTCATATTTATTCCCATTTCCTTTTAGAGCTTTAGTCCGAAGTGCTTTGTGCTATACAACCCATAAGATTCTCATGATTCTAATGATTTCAAAAAAGATTTATTTTAAGAACAACTGACTAATATACTATTATACTATAACTCTTATCAGTAACCAGGACAAGTCACTGATGCTGTTTAGCACAGACCTAAACCCCGTGATCCAGCTCATTGCAAAGACTCAATACAGATACAGATTTAGAAGCAGACACCAAGCTTTACACAAGGGGGAAACAAGACATCAAATCACAAATCGACCTCACCAGGATCTACTGCAAGGATATCAGGATGTCCTAAAGATATAGTAACTCTGGTAATTGTCAGAAAGCCTTCCTACAGTAGATGGCTACAAGTACCTAGACCACAAGTCAGTGAAAATCACGATGGAGATACTGAGGACGTCAGCTAGATACAAACATCTCCTGAAGGTAAAACGGATGATGTGAAGTCAGCTCAGTGAGCTTAGTCAGCCTTACATATATGGCCTACCAGCCACAGGAGGACATAGATAAAACAGATGTGAAGACATAATGCAAAGTCCAGCACCCTAAGACTATACATTGTTGCAATAAAAAAAGAGACAGGGTAAGGACTAGCAAGGGTGGGATCCACAACGGAGGATGAAATAAGGAGTTCATCAGAGGGATGACAGATGATGATGGGAAGGAATAAAAAATATAGTGGAAAACCAAGTCTCTGGGATATATCACTGGGACGTAGTGGAAGTGGTTGACATAATCGTTTATATTATCTCTAATAAATGAGACAAATGCCAGAACTAAATTTCTCGTGTTGTGTTGTCTCAACCACAAGGGGACCCTGTGCAAAATTTAACTTAAGGGTTTCTTATCAGATCCTGTAACTAATGAATATCTCCACCTCTGTGAGACTCAAAAGCTGAAGTGGGTGACATCAAGAGATCCTCCCAGTGGTTAGAAATGGGTAGCCTGGTGAGTAGCATGGAGGCTACATATCTGATCCATAGAGCAGATAAAACCCAAGCTTCAGGCCCTGCAAAGATCCAGAACATAAGACCAGCAGGGAAGTAGGAAGCAAGCTAGGCAAAACTAAGTTTATGGCATAGTGCAGAGGAAGACCTATTTATGGATTTGAAATCCCAAAGGTACAAACCTCCAACTAATTTTAGATTTCTCTTCTTCTTCTTTTTCTTTTAGTGATCCCTTTGGGGTTGGCCACCGTGGATCATCTGCCTTCATCTTACCCTCTTCTGTCACACCAACCCTCTGCATGTCCTTTATCACTACATCCATGAATCTCTGTGGTCTATTTCTTTTCTTTCTGCTTGGCAGCCCAATATTTAATGTCCTGTGGCCAGTATATCAACTTTTCCTCCTTTGCAACCAATATCACATGAATGCTTTTTTACACACATATCAGAGCACCAAATATGCATTCATCAGGACGTCTCATCTGAAAATCGATATTTCCTAATAATGAATTGGAAAACTGCAAGGGAAGCTTAGTATTAATTCTTTTCTTTTCTTTTCTTTTCAAATTTTGAGAGTTTTGCACATTGGGAATTTCTTCTGAAAAGGGCTTTATCAATGGCCATCCCCAGAATTAATGAATGAATTTAAAATTTCCATCCAAAATTCATCATATGTAAGAATTGGAATTTACATACATTCAACCGATTTTCATCTGGTACTGAGAAACTGCCCTGCTGAGCTATCAGGATTCTATATTGACCTTAAAAAACAGATGGTTGCCAGACCTAAAGGTTTTGTGTTGTTAAGGCAATCCTCAGCTATTTGGGGACGGTGGCTGAGATTTAACCTGTAACTATCTGCACCTCTGGGAAACTGATATCATTCACTTATATCACTTTTATATCTTTGTGATATACAAACTATCAAAGTACAAACACACTTGCACATCTTAGGCTAAGTATCCCTATAATATTCTATTCTTTTGATTATGTTAAAAAAAAATTTCGGTTAAACAGTGTAACACAGAAATGTGCACAGTTGTGTTTAATGGCAGACAGTTAATGTAGTTCACATACAGTTCATATAGGCTACATTAAACAGTTGATATAGCAGCATACCCTGCTTCTAAGCCACATTGTCACTTGTGTTGATGTTTAGTTTAACACCTGTGCTGTTTTCTTTTAAAAAATATAATAAAAATAAAATAAATGGCAAGCTGAAAAACAGTCAAGTACTCAATTATGATGATTCTTTTTATTGTTCGCCATTAAAACAAAAGTCCAGTAGATGGCGCCACATTCCCACTGAGTTCAGTAGATCACCGTGCAATTAAATTAATAGAGTTTAACGTTCAAAGACAAATCTCTAATCATTTATGATCGGTAATGGGTTTCAGGGTCAGTCACACAATGCATGCGAGCTTTCAAATGCAGGCCGAAGTCCGCTTTTTTTCTTTTTTCTTTCGAGTTATCGCGACCATAAAACTAGAACATGTATAATCTCCAGGAAAGTAAACGCGTCCTTCCTACATGTTTCAGCTCAATAGTTTCCCTTTTGGACAAAACAGTTTCTGAGTATTGGCATGTTTTGCTTGCCTTGAGAAATCTGCAGTTTTTCTTTTCTTTCTTTGTTTGGTGCTATGAAACATTGAGTCTGTAATGAAGCTGGCCTCGATACGTCCGATCTTTCGTCGGGGAATAAACGGATGAGAATGGAATGCTGCATGCCAGATGTTAACTGTTTGAACAACTCAGTTCCAGAGAAATTTGACACTTCAAAGACCATTTACAGGTTGTTGATCTTGATTTTAAGGATGTTTGAATATTATCGGATTGCATATCGGTAATTATAAGAAATTAAGATGAAAATTATTCTTCCGCGAAAGTACATTGTTGATTGAACATAATGTGAATTGTTGCTTGTATTCAGGAGACCTTTGCTTTTTTCCAGGACTATTTATAATAATCAGTTCCAGGAAAGCTGACGAACCCGTTGGGCTTGTCAGAGGGGAGGAGCAAAGGTCTGCTCATTAAAAGCAGACCTGAAACTTTCCTTCACATGAATCTGTGCTGGTTAACTGAATCAGTCATGGAGCTGCTGCTGCCGATACTTCTTGGCTTTCTTGCTTGTCTGGTCGGAGGGCTGTACCTTCTCGGAGTGTTCAGACAGCGGCGACCAGGAGAACCCCCCCTCGATAAAGGGCTCATTCCTTGGTTGGGTCATGTCTTAGAGTTTCGCAGGAACACCTTGAAGTTCCTAGAGAGAATGGAGAAGAAGCACGGTGAAATATTTACAGTACAGCTGGGAGGGTTTTATATTACGTTTGTCCAGGACCCTTTTTCATTTGGGGGGTTTGTTAAGGAGAGTCGGGACAAACTGGACTTTCAAAAGTTTGCAGTGCATCTGGTGTACAGAGTGTTTGGATATAAAGCTGTTGAAGGGGAGCACATTGTTCTCCACAATTCCAGCAACAAGCATCTGAAGGGGGAAGGTCTGCAAGTACTGACCCAATCTTTTATGAGTAATTTACAGAACATGATGTTGCACAACATTGGATCAGCTGCAGAGGACAGGACCTGGAAAGAAGATGGACTGTTCAGGTACAGCTACAATGTTGTTTTCAGAGCTGGATATTTGGCCTTGTTTGGCAATGTGCCACCCAAGTCAGAACAAAGTGAGGAGAAAGCCAAAGAGAAAGACAGAGCTGAATCAGAAGCTTTGTTTCAGGAGTTTCGTAAATATGACCAGCTCTTCCCCAGACTGGCGTATGGGGTCCTCCCACCGATGGAAAAGTTGGCTGCAGAGAGGTTGAAGGCATACTTCTGGGATGTTCTGTCAATCCTGAAAATGAAAACCAGGGACAATATCAGTGGCTGGGTGTGGGACATGCAGCAGGTTAAGGAGGAGACAGGAATGGATATGTCAATGATAAACAGATACATGTTTGTGCTTCTTTGGGCCTCTCAGGGCAACACAGGGCCTTCTTCATTCTGGCTGCTCCTCTTCCTCATGAAACACCCAGAAGCCATGAAAGCAGTGAAGGAAGAGGTGGATAAAGTTCTGAAAGAATCTGGACAGGAGGTCCGGCCTGGTGGTCCTATGGTCAACCTGACCCGTGAAATGCTGTTGAAAACACCGATCCTGGACAGTGCTGTCGAAGAGACCCTCCGACTCACTGCTGCACCCCTCCTCACCAGGGCAGTGATAGAGGACATGACCTTCAAGATGGCTGATGGGCGAGAATATTTACTTCGCAAGGGTGACAGAATTGCAATCTTTCCTTTCAGTTCTGTCCAACATGATCCAGAGATCCATCCCGAGCCGCACTCATTCAAATATGACCGCTTCCTGAATCAAGACGGGACCAGGAAAACTGATTTTTACAAAGCAGGAAAGAAGGTAAAATATTACACCATGCCCTGGGGATCTGGGGTCTCCATGTGCCCTGGCCGTTTCTTTGCCACCAATGAGCTGAAACAGTTTGTTTTCCTCATGTTGGTCTATTTTGAGTTTGAGCTGATGAATCCTGATGAGAAGATTCCTGAAATTGACCTCAGTCGATACGGATTTGGAACGATGCAACCTGTCAGAGATGTCCTGTTCAGATTCAGACTCAGATATTAAGCCAATCAGATGAAAACAAAACTGTGATTTTTGTTTTCTTTGGATCAAGATGGTTTGATGAGCACATTATGGAAATTATGGAAGCAGATTTAAATGTAAAGTTTTTGACGTGTTGGTCAACTGTAACAATTCAATATGCAAATGCACTGATATTCTAGACATGTATATGTATATTGAACACATTCTGATCATAACTCTTCATATGTAATTTGCAAATCAGCAATCAGATTAAACACATTAGAAATGATATTGATGGGCATTGTTTAAGATAACAACAATTATGATTATTGGTTATTAATTATTATTGAAATGCCTGTTTACACACTGGTTCCAAATTCACAACGACAAAGCATTTTTCCAGCTTAAAATGTTGGCAGCCATTCCCTGATAAGAACGTGAATAGAAACAGCATATGACTGAGCAAAGAAAAGAAGCTTTATTTGGTAGAATTGGAAAGGGTTAGAAGATTACCTGTTAGAATGTGTGTCATCAGCGAGAAGCTTAAAAAAAGACCCCAACAACAAAAAGCTGCAATGTTATATTGTGGTTCAAACTTGGGGAGAACTTTGTGATCACTGTAGAGTCTGTCCTTTCATGCTGCTGAGTTCATTAGTTTACAGTGTTTTGAGCCTTTCCTGTTAACTGTAAATGTTTTAGCTGCTGTAGGTGTACTACACAACCCAGAAGATGGGTGATCAACAACAGTATAATGGCACAAAGACAACATTTAACAGTCAAAACACATCAAGGTACCAAAATCCATACACAAAAACCTTTTTTCTTTAACACTTAAAAAAAACAACAACTCTCAAATGACATCCTGTACTTGTGTACAACTTAGCTTAGAGAATAACTTCACAAGGCAACTATTTAAACACAAGGCTGCTACACAGTGTATAGATGTTCCACGGAAGCCAGTGCTAAATTGAAGTGAAAAAATAAATAAAAGAACTTCACCATTACAATGAAACTGCATAAAAGCTACAGAATTAAAGCCTTTGTCTCCACACAGTTTCAAAATAATGGCTATATAGATTGTTTTCTCATCAGGACATCTGTGAAACAAATCTTGTGCACACCTTAATACGAGGCAATACAAAGGGACATAAAATATGAGTCCAAGAGGCCATGTTCACTTGGGTTGGGTTACTTTCTGTTCTTGTTCAATAGGCTTTGCAAAGTAATCTCTGTACATGGAGAACAGGACACCTGAAAACAACAACAAAACAAAAGAAGCATGGGAAATGACCCGTGTTTATAGTATTATGATTTCAGGTTCAAACCACAAATCAAAAATAAAGAAGTGGTTGCAGTTTGGCAGTAAGAACTGAAAGATGACTCACCAACAGTCATTGCTCCCACCACAAAGCCTTGGGCAGCTACACGCATGTGAATCAGGTGCACCGACATTTTTGTATCTCCACGACTTTTCATTTTCATCAGCCTGTAGCCAACAATAGCAACAAATCCCTGCAAAAAGCAAAAGTCATTAAAACAAAAATAAGACAGCAACATATCCCCCAAATCCTCTGAAAACTCACTCAATAAACCGCAAAACTTAAACTTTTGTGTTTGTGAGCACATATTTTATTTGTCCTTGTCATAATATGTACTCACCGACTGGGACAAATGGATTCTCTTTTGCCTTTCACCAGAATTTGGACTCACTCTCCTCATAAGAAGACATCTCGCCTGAAACAAGAACGAGGTCGACTGAGTTCAAACGTTTGTTGGCCGTGTAGCAGTACAGCATGCAAGCTAATTCAGTGCTGATAGAAACCAATAAAACGCATAGAGAAACATGTCAGGAAGTATAACAAAGTATTACATTCATAAATGCCGATATGCTAAATCCCCCCCTTCATGGCCTGCTCTTAAAAACGAACTCTCCCTGTTCCGTAAATCTCTTAAGCTCATAAATAAGCCCCAAGCAATCAAATTGCATAGACTTTTAGAAGAGTTTGATTTTTCTTAGCCCCTTATTTAAGTTATGTGTCTTGTTTATGGAACCTCACTTTTAGAGATTTTATGATCCCTCTTGTCTCCTTTATTTCTGTTCCTTGTTTTTCATTCTTTTTTATTGTTATTTATTTATTTTTGTATTGGTTATTCATCTTTTTATATTATTATTATTATGTAGATGTGTGTGTATAGATGTGTGTGTATGCATGTGTATGTGCATGCATATATATATATATATACACACATACTGTATGTATATATATACATATATATATATATATATATATATATATATATATATATATATATATACACATATACATACATACATATGTGTATATGTATGTATATATATATGTATGTGTATGTATGTATGGTTGCTTTCAGTTATTGACGATTTCATTGTGGTATACCAACTGCACTGTGGCAGTGATGTGTATTCCTCTGATTGGTAGAAAAGAAAAAGGAGGTGTGATTCTGTTCTGAATGATTCAATATGTCGCTTGTCTCTTTGAGATTGTCATTGTTATTGTTATAAATAAAGTTCATGTAAAAAAAACAAAAAAACAACTTTGTTTGACAGAAAAAAAAAACATGTCAGGAAGTATCAGGCTGTGCCTCACACAAAAATATTTTCCAAAATTAGGCTTTAAAAGTCGTTCCTACGAAAGAGGTCCGAGAGTCACGATTAACAGGACATAGAAACTTCAGAGATGACAGATGAAGGGCACGGACTAGACCTATCTTTCACAGACCTAACATTAAACAACTGTGCCTGATATGACGCGACACTTTTAAGTAGTATTATATTTTAATATTATATATTTTGAAAGGGAAGAATTTTTATTCAGCTGCGAGGCCTTTCCGTGTGGTGCGGGAGAAAAATGTGGAAAAGCAACAACTCGAGAGTTAAGATGAGCTACACTTTAAAAAGCACATAAAGACACTTCCACCGAACTGAAGAGGGCTCCCTCTTACCTGCTTTAAGGTGTCGTTAGCTGGAAGCACCAGTGAAAGAATTATCCGCGGAGATCTACGTCTCCTCCGAGCAGCAGCCTGTAGTTATGGAGGAAGTAATAAACCGGCATCTACGTGATACAGTTTTGCGTGCTACATAACAGTTCCCTCGTACGCATGGCTAACGTCAGCAACCGCTGTACTGTGTTCACGTTTCAAGAGAATGTAGTAAATACAGGCAACATCTTCGAAAGCCTTGGACCTACAAGCTCAAGAAGGCGGATGAGGTCCTGTTAGCATTTTCACAACATGTGGAACACGACCCAGTGTGACCTAGAGTAATGTGTGTCTACAAAGGATATGCTGGAGCACTCTCTGTATGTGTTAATGTGCTCTGGTTTTGTTTCAGTTTACTATATTGTCATTGCTGTAGGTCAGGGATGTCTAACTCATTTTACATGGTGTGGGACATAAGTGGGCCAGACCATTTAATCCTGGAGATATTTTATTATAAGCCAAAAGAAGTGTTAAAGAATTTCAAGAACTTATTTGAACAATCTCATACACTTGCACACCTTCGTACATCGAGTTTCTTTTTGCGCAATGCTAAGTACGCTGAAATACAGGGTAAGTATGTTACAGTTTAAACCAAAACAATAAGTCAATAGGAAAAAAAATAGGGTAAGGAAGGAAGTGGTCGGCTGCAAATCAATAACAACTATATCAGTTTAAAGAAACTACAGAGTACACTCAGAATGGAAAGCTGTTCTAACAGTTATTTGGCAATAATAGGAAAAAGAAGCTTTTTCATACCCAGTCGTAGGGTGTAATATGTAGCTATAAAAAGTTACAGCACATGACAGTACTGAGGAGCATGAGCAAACTCAGACAGTGGACAGATCACCAGATTACCCAGAGGTGAGTTTAGCCAGAATACTCAGAGAGCAACTCACACTGATCTATAGAGCAGGAAAAAAAACAAGCTTCAGGCCCTGCAAAGATGAGACAGTCCACAACATAAGACCAGCAGGGAAGTAGGAAGCAAGCAAATAATCAATATTTTTTTGATTATTTTAATAAAATTAATTTCGGTTGAAGAGTGTAACACAGAAATGTGCACAGCTGTGTTTAATGGCAGACAATTAATGTAGTTCACATACAGTTCATATATGCTACATTAAACAGTTGACACTGCATACCCTGCTTCTAAGCCACATTGTCACTTGTGTTGATGTTTAGTTTAACACCTGTGCTGTTTTCTTGTAAAAAATAAAATAAAAATAAAATAAATGGCAAGCTGAAAAACAGTCAAGTACTCAATTATGCTGATTCTTTTTATTGTTCGCCATTAAAACAAAAGTCCAGTAGATGGCGCCACACTCCCACTGAGTTCAGTAGATCACCGTGCAATTAAATTAATAGAGTTTAACGTTCAAAGACAAATCTCTAATCATTTATGATCGGTAATGGGTTTCAGGGTCAGTCACACAATGCATGCGAGCTTTCAAATGCAGGCCAAAATCCGCTTTTTTTCTTTTTTCTTCCTAGTTATCGCGACCATAAAACTAGAACATGTATAATCTCCAGGAAAGTCTGTAAAACTACATGTTTCAGCTCAATAGTTTCCCTTTTGGACAAAACAGTTTCTGAGTATTGGCATGTTTTGCTTGCCTTGAGAAATCTGCAGTTTTTCTTTTCTTTCTTTGTTTGGTGCTATGAAACATTCAGTCTGTAATGAAGCTGGCCTCTGTAATAATGTGAATTATTGTTTTCAAGATGGTTTTTTCCACAATGGATTGTGTTGCTGCACGGACGTTTTTAGAGTGACACACAAGTAAGGATTGTTAGGCTGTATGTTGCTGTTGTACATGGCACAGGACCAATCTGAGTCGCATGACTTGTTAATAAAACTTACTACCCCGTTGGGTAGGAAATAGATATTCTGGAGTCTGTCGTGAATGAGACCAGAATATAACATGGTGGCAGCGGAGCGGACAGCGGAGCAGGTAGCGGAGTAAGCTGCACGGCCGGAGTGGACTCCCGGGAGACGCCTGTCGGAGCGGTGAGCAACCAGCGGCTAATCGAGTTAGCACCGCCGCGAGGCATGGAGGGCCTTAAAGCGCCGCCGACGTTGGTATTGGACTCCAGTAACCTATCACGGAGATGGAAGACCTGGAGGGACGAGTTTATGCTCTATTTGGAGCTCACCATGGACTCAGACGGTGAACAGAAAAAAGTAAGCCTGTTCAGTTATCTCGTTGGTGAGAGCGGCAGGGAGCTGCTAGACACGCTAATGGGCGACACGGCGAGAGATCGGTGGACAGTTAAGGACATTATTGAGAAGTTTGATAATCATTGCAATCCTGTAGTTAATGAAACTGTGGAGCGTTATCGGTTCTTCACGAGAAACCAAGGCGCCAGTGAGACGATCGACAGCTATGTGACGGAGTTAAAGCTGCTGACAAAAACGTGCAATTTTGGAGTAATAAGGGACTCACTGATTCGCGACAGGATTGTATGTGGACTTAACAACCCGGGTTTGAGGGAGAGACTGCTGCGTGAGAAAAACATGACACTGGATGCATGCATACAGCACTGCAGAGCCGCGGAGCTGCAAAACCATTTCGGGAGCTGCAGTGGAGGAGGTGCATGCTGTGCGTGGAGCTGCGCGCCAGAAAAGGATCAGCGACGCAGTGGACTGTAAGTTTTGTGGCAGAACACATGAAAAAAAGAAAGAAAAATGTCCAGCATACAGGAAGAAATGTAAAAAGTGTGGCAGAGAAAACCACTTTGCAGTTAAATGCACGGCACATTCAGAGCAGAAGAGAAGGACGAATGTACACAACGTGACAGCATGTGAGAGTGATGAATATGAGGACGTTCTCTGTGTTACAGAGGCTGACACACATGATTCAACTACAAAGAACACTGACAAAGTGAGAGGCACTCAACTCTTTGCAGGCATGCTGATGGGCAAAGAGATTGTAAATTTTCAGATTGACTGTGGTGCCAGTTGTAATGTAATGCCAATCCACATGCTAAGCCCGAACACACAGTTGGAGGACACACAGACAGTGTTGATGATGTACAACAAAAGTAAGATAAAGCCGTTGGGAAAATGCAAAGTTAAGCTACGTAACCCGAGAAATCAGAAACTGTATCGGTTGGAGTTTCAAGTGGTTGACAAAGACTGTAAAGTACCACTGCTGGGCAAGAGAGCCAGCGAAGCGATGAAACTCATAAAAGTGCACTATGAAAACATCTTGAAACTGGACAGCATCGTTACTTCAGAGCACCCAACAGCCAATGAGTGGAACATGGATCAGATTAAAGCAGAGTATGCCGATGTCTTCACAGGAGATGGCTGTTTGGAGGGAGAGTTAAGGCTCGAGGTGGATGTAACTGTGAAACCAGTGCAGTTACCAAAACGGCGTGTCCCTATTGCAATGATAAAGCCGTTAAAAAAGGAGCTTCAAGATCTTCAGCGCAGAGGGATCATTACACCAGTAGAATGCAGCTCAGACTGGATCAGTGGGATGGTTGTGGTCCAAAAGCAGAGTGGGGACTTAAGGGTGTGCATAGATCCAAAACCCTTAAACAAAGCCCTACAACGGAGCCACTTCCCATTGCCCACCATTGAGGACATTTTACCAGATCTGTCAAAGGCTAAAGTGTTCTCTGTCTGCGACGTGAAGAGTGGGTTCTGGCATGTGAAACTGGAGGAGGAGTCGAGCTACCTGACAACATTTTCGACTCCGTTTGGACGCTACAGATGGCTGAGGATGCCAATGGGGATAAGTCCAGCTCCGGAAGTGTTCCAGAGGAAGCTCACACAAGCTTTGGATGGACTGGCAGGGATCTACATCATTGCAGATGATGTGCTGATCACGGGTCAGGGGGACACAGATGCTGAAGCAGTTCGTGACCATGACGAGAAGCTGAGACAGTTTTTGACTCGTTGCAGGCAGAAAAACATTAAGTTAAACGCAGACAAGTTTAAACTTAAACAGAAGGAGACTACGTACATTGGACATCAGCTGACATGCAACGGTCTGAAAATAGACCCAGAGAAGGTTAGGGCTATAGAACAAATGCCCAGACCTACAGATGTGAAGGCAGTACAGAGACTGTTAGGTATGGTGAACTACTTAGCAAAGTTTTGCCCACATCTGTCTGATCACTGCGACATACTGAGACCACTGACACACAAAGACAGTGAGTGGAACTGGACGACTCGACATGAAGACGCATTCCAGAGACTGAAAGAGACTATAGCAGAGGCTCCAGTCCTGAAATACTACTGCCCAGAGGAAGAGCTGACAGTACAATGTGACGCTTCTGATAAAGGGTTAGGTGCGGCACTCATGCAGAAGGGTAAGCCTGTGGCTTTTGCGAGTAGAGCACTTACACGTACAGAGCAAGGTTATGCCCAGATCGAAAAGGAGCTTTTGGCTGTAGTTTTCAGTATGGAGAAGTTTCATCAGTACACATATGGTCGTAAAGTGGTGGCACAGAGTGATCACAAACCCTTAGAGACCATTGTTAGAAAACCGCTGTTGAGCGCACCCAAACGGTTGCAAAGGATGCTTATGCGCATTCAGAAATATGACATAGATGTGGTGTATGTGCCAGGCAAAGACATGTTATTAGCAGACACGTTGAGTAGGGCATATCTACCAGAGTGCTCACCACAGGGCTCCATAGAGGAGGAAATAGAGAGCATTAACATGGTCACTCATGCACCCATCTCACCTGACAGACTAAACAGCATAAGGACTGCTACACAAGAGGACAAAGCACTACAGATCCTCATAGATACAATTCACAGAGGTTGGCCGTCTGACAAAAGAGACACTGATGGTGACATCAGACCATACTTCTCATTCCAGGATGAACTGAGTAGTCAGGATGGACTTGTGTTTAGAGGTGAACGTGTTGTTGTCCCGACTACCATGAGACAGGAGATCATCGCTAGACTACACTCGACACACCTAGGTGTAGAAGGTTGTCTAAGGAGAGCCAGAGAGTGTGTGTATTGGCCAGGCATGAATGAACAAATTAAGACTTATGTGACTAAGTGTGACATCTGCAGGTCAGTTGACTACAGACAGCAGAAAGAGACCTTGGTCCCACATGAGATCCCGACTAGACCATGGGCTAAGGTGGGCTCAGACCTGTTTATGTTTGACAACAAGGACTACCTTATCACAGTGGACTACTATTCAAACTTCTGGGAAATTGACTATCTCCCAGACACTAAGTCCACCACAGTGATTAGAAAGCTGAAGGCTCACTTTGCCAGACAGGGCATCCCAGACATTGTTGTTTCAGATAATGGACCACAGTATACGTCCGGTGAGTTTCTGAGATTTAGTCGACTGTGGGATTTCCAGCACAAAACATCTTCACCAGGTTACCCTCAGAGTAATGGGAAGGCTGAATCAGCACTGAAAACAGCAAAGAGGCTGCTGCTAAAGGCAAAAATGGCGGGGCAGGACCCGTATCTTGCGATTCTAGACCATCGCAACACACCATCACAAGGCCTGGAGACCAGCCCAGCTCAGAGGCTGCTCAGCAGGAGGACACAGACGCTTTTGCCAACCAGGACGAGTCTGCTAAGGCCAAAAGTCATTCCAGCCCTGCGGGACTTGGAGATGAAACAGAAGCGCCAAAAATTGTGCTATGACCGATCAGCACGAGACATGGACTCTTTGAAGCTAGGGGACAGTGTCAGAGTTCAGCCTTTTGACCGCCATTCCACTTGGAGCAGGGGAGTGGTGATTGGGACTGTTGACCCGAGGTCCTATGAGGTTCAGTTGGACTCTGGAAGTGTTCTGAGGAGGAATCGGAGGCACCTGAGACATGCAGGTGTGATGGATCAAGAAAATGCCATGACAGACACTGGGGCACTGAGCAGCTCAGTGACAGCTCCTTCGGAAACTCGTGAGCAGCAGATCAAGACTGACGAGGTATCAGGGGGTGTCAGGACAAGGTCAGGCCGCAAAGTGGTTCCACCACTTCGGTACAAGGACTATGTTACATAATGAGGATTTATTGTTTATTGTTTGAGGGGAAGAGTTGTGTATTCTGTGGAAATTGATGTTCACTACAGCTTACAGAAATGTACATGTTTGAATAGTGGAATGCTTTTGTATTCTTTGAGTGTTTCATATTGTTTTCTCCCTCAGTAAGAAGAAGGACAAATCAAAACAAAAAAGGACTTCTGTTTTTTCCAAACAACAAAAAAAAAAAAAGAGAAGGGATGTAATAATGTGAATTATTGTTTGCAAGATGGTTTGTTCCACAATGGATTGTGTTGCTGCACGGACGTTTTTAGAGTGACACACAAGTAAGGATTGTTAGGCTGTATGTTGCTGTTGTACATGGCACAGGACCAATCTGAGTCGCATGACTTGTTAATAAAACTTACTACCCCGTTGGGTAGGAAATAGATATTCTGGAGTCTGTCGTGGATGAGATCAGAATATAACAGCCTCGATACGTCCGATCTTTCGTCGGGGAATAAACGGATGAGAATGGAATTCTGCTGCATGCCAGATGTTACATGTTTGAACAACTCAGTTCCAGAGAAATTTGACACTTCAAAGACCATTTACGGGTTGTTGATCTTGATTTTAAGGATGTTTGAATATTATCGGATTGCATAACGGTAATTATAAGCAATTAAGATGAAAATTATTCTTTCGCGAAAGTACATTGTTGATTGAACACAATGTGAATTGTTGCTTGTATTCAGGAGACCTTTGCTTTTTTCCAGGACTATTTATAGTAATCAGTTCCAGGAAAGCTGAAACCCATTGGGCTTGTCAGAGGGGAGGAGCAAAGGTCTGCTCATTAAAGCAGACCTGAAACTTTCCTTCACATGAATCTGTGCTGGTTAACTGAATCAGTCATGGAGCTGCTGCTGCCGATACTTCTTGGCTTTCTTGCTTGTCTGGTCGGAGGGCTGTTTCTCGGAGTGTTCAGACAGCGGCGACCAGGAGAACCCCCCCTCGATAAAGGGCTCATTCCTTGGTTGGGTCATGTCTTAGAGTTTCGCAGGAACACCTTGAAGTTCCTAGAGAGAATGGAGAAGAAGCACGGTGAAATATTTACAGTACAGCTGGGAGGGTTTTATATTACATTTGTCCAGGACCCTTTTTCATTTGGGGGGTTCATTAAGGAGAGTCGGGACAAACTGGACTTTCGAAAGTTTGCAGTGCATCTGGTGCACAGAGTGTTTGGATACAAAGCTGTTGAAGGGGAGCACATTGTTCTCCACAATTCCAGCAACAAGCATCTGAAGGGGGAAGGTCTGCAAGAACTGACCCAATCTTTTATGAGTAATTTGCAGAACATGATGTTGCACAACATTGGATCAGCTGCAGAGGACAGGACCTGGAAAGAAGATGGACTGTTCAGGTACAGCTACAATGTTGTTTTCAGAGCTGGATATTTGGCCTTGTTTGGCAATGTGCCACCCAAGTCAGAACAAAGTGAGGAGAAAGCCAAAGAGAAAGACAGAGCTGAATCAGAAGCTTTGTTTCATGAGTTTTGTAAATATGACCAGCTCTTCCCCAGACTAGTGTATGGGGTCCTCCCACCGATGGAAAAGTTGGCTGCAGAGAGGTTGAAGGCATACTTCTGGGATGTTCTCTCAATACTGAAAATGAAAACCAAGGACAATATCAGTGGCTGGGTGTGGGACATACAGCAGGGTAAAGAGGAGATGGGCATGGATATGTCAATGATAAACAGATACATGCTTGTGCTTCTTTGGGCCTCTCAGGGCAACACAGGGCCTTCTTCATTCTGGCTGCTCCTCTTCCTCATGAAACACCCAGAAGCCATGAAAGCAGTGAAGGAAGAAGTGGATAAAGTTCTGAAAGAATCTGGACAGGAGGTCCGGCCTGGTGGTCCTATGGTCAACCTGACCCGTGAAATGCTGTTGAAAACACCGATCTTGGACAGTGCTGTTGAAGAGACCCTCCGACTCACTGCTGCACCCCTCCTCACCAGGGCAGTGATAAGGGACATGACCTTCAAGATGGCTGGTGGGCGAGAATATTTACTTCGCAAGGGTGACAGAATTGCAATCTTTCCTTTCAGTTCTGTCCAACATGATCCAGAGATCCATCCCGAGCCGCACTCATTCAAATATGACCGCTTCCTGAATCCAGACGGGACCAGGAAAACTGATTTTTACAAAGCAGGAAAGAAGGTAAAATATTACACCATGCCCTGGGGATCTGGGGTCTCCATGTGCCCTGGCCGTTTCTTTGCCACCAATGAGCTGAAACAGTTTGTTTTCCTCATGTTGGTTTATTTTGAGTTTGAGCTGAAGAATCCGGATGCGAAGATACCTGAAATTGACCTCAGTCGATACGGATTTGGAACGATGCAACCTGTCAGAGATATCCAGTTCAGATTCAGACTCAGATATTAAGCCAATCAGATGAAAAGAAAACTGATTTTCGTTTTCTTTCGATCAAGATGGTTTGATGAGCACATTATAGAAACTATGGAAGCAGATTTAAATCTAAAGTTTTTGACGTGTTGGTCAACTGTAACCATTCAATATGCAAATGCACTGATATTCTAGACATGTATATGTATATTGAACACATTCTGATCATAACTCTTCATATGTAATTTGCAAATCAGCAATCAGATTAAACACATTAGAAATGATATTGATGGACATTTTTTAAGATAACAACAATTATGATTATTGGTTATTAATTATTATTGAAATGCCTGTTTACACACTGGTTCCAAATTCACAACGACAAAGCATTTTTCCAGCTTAAAATGTTGGCAGCCATTCCCTGATAAGAACGTGAATAGAAACAGCATATGACTGAGCAAAGAAAAGAAGCTTTATTTGGTAGAATTGGAAAGAGTTAGAAGATTACCTGTTAGAATGTGTGTCATCAGCGAGAAGCTTAAAAAAAGACCCCAACAACAAAAAGTTGCAATGTTATATTGTGGTTCAAACTTGGGGAGAACTTTGTGATCACTGTAGAGTCTGTCCTTTCATGCTGCTGACTTCATTAGTTTACAGTGTTTTGAGCCTTTCCTGTTAACTGTAAATGTTTTAGCTGCTGTAGGTGTACTACACAACCCAGAAGATGGGTGATCAACAACAGTATAATGGCACAAAGACAACATTTAACAGTCAAAACACATCAAGGTACCAAAATCCAAACACAAAAACCTTTTTTCTTTAACACTTAAAAAAAAAAAAACAACAACTCTCAAATGACATCCTGTACTTGTGCACAACTTAGCTTAGAGAATAACTTCACAAGGCAACTATTTAAACAGAAGGCTGCTACACAGTGTATAGATGTTCCACGGAAGCCAGTGCTAAATTGAAGTGAAAAAATAAATAAAAGAACTTCACCATTACAATGAAACTGCATAAAAGCTATAGAATTAAAGCCTTTGTCGCCACACAGTTTCAAAATAATGGCTATATAGATTGTTTTCTCATCAGGACATCTGTGAAACAAATCTTGTGCACACCTTAATATGAGGCAATACTAAGGGACATAAAATATGAGTCCAAGAGGCCATGTTCACTTGGGTTGGGTTGCTTTCTGTTCTTGTTCAATAGGCTTTGCAAAGTACTCTCTGTACATGGAGAACAGGACACCTGAAAACAACAACAAAACAAAAGAAGCATGGGAAATGACCCGTGTTTATAGTATTATGATTTCAGGTTCAAACCACAAATCAAAAATAAAGAAGTGGTTGCAGTTTGGCAGTAAGAACTGAAAGATGACTCACCAACAGTCATTGCTCCCACCACAAAGCCTTGGGCAGCTACACCGACATTTTTGTATCTCCACGCCTCTTTCATTTTCATCAGCCTGTAGCCAACAATAGCAACAAATCCAGCCATCCTTGCAAAAAGCAAAAGTCATTAAAACAAAAATAAGACAGCAACATATCCCCCAAATCCTCTAAAAAACTCACTCAATAAACCCCAAAACTTAAACTTTTGTGTTTGTGAGCACATATTTTATTTGTCCTTGTCATAATATGTACTCACCGACTGGGACAAATGGATTCTCCTTTGCCTTTCGCCAGAATTTGGACTCACTCTCCTCATAAGAAGACATCTCGCCTGAAACAAGAACGAGGTCGACTGAGTTCAACCGTTTGTTGGCCGTGTAGCAGTACAGCATGCAAGCTAATTCAGTGCTGATAAAAACCAATAAAACGCACAGAGAAACATGTCAGGAAGTATCAGGCACGGACTACACCTATCTTTCACAGACCTAACATTAAACAACTGTGCCTGATATGACGCGACACTTTTAAGTAGTATTATATTTAAATATTATATATTTTGAAAGGGAAGAATTTTTATTCAGCTGCGAGGCCTTTCCGTGTGGTGCGGGAGAAAAATGTGGAAAAGCAACAACTCGAGAGTTAAGATGAGCTACACTTTAAAAAGCACATAAAGACACTTCCACCGAACTGAAGAGGGCTCCCTCTTACCTGCTTTAAGGTGTCGTTAGCTGGAAGCACCAGTGAAAGAATTATCCGCGGAGATCTACGTCTCCTCCGAGCAGCAGCCTGTAGTTATGGAGGAAGTAATAAACCGGCATCTACGTGATACAGTTTTGCGTGCTACATAACAGTTCCCTCGTACGCATGGCTAACGTCAGCAACCGCTGTACTGTGTTCACGTTTCAAGAGAATGTAGTAAATACAGGCAACATCTTCGAAAGCCTTGGACCTACAAGCTCAAGAAGGCGGATGAGGTCCTGTTAGCATTTTCACAACATGTGGAACACGACCCAGTGTGACCTAGAGTAATGTGTGTCTACAAAGGATATGCTGGAGCACTCTCTGTATGTGTTAATGTGCTCTGGTTTTGTTTCATTTTAGTATATTGTCATTGCTGTAGGTCAGGGATGTCTAACTCATTTTACATGGTGTGGGACATAAGTGGGCCAGACCATTTAATCCTGGAGATATTTTATTATAAGCCAAAAGAAGTGTTAAAGAATTTCAAGAACTTATTTGAACAATCTCATACACTTGCACACCTTCGTACATAAAGTTTCTTTTTGCGCAATGCTAAGTACACTGAAATACAGGGTAAGTATGTTACAGTTTAAACCAAAACAATAAGTCAATAGGAAAAAAATATGGTAAGGAAGGAAGTGGTCGGCTGCAAATCAATAACAACTATATCAGTTTAAAGAAACTACAGAGTACACTCAGACTGGAAAGCTGTTCTAACAGTTATTTGGCAATAATAGGAAAAAGAAGCTTTTTCATACCCAGTCGTAGGGTGTAATATGTAGCTATAAAAAGTTACAGCACATGACAGTACTGAGGAGCATGAGCAAACTCAGACAGTGGACAGATCACCAGATTACCCAGAGGTGAGTTTAGCCAGAATACTCAGAGAGCAACTCACACTGATCTATAGAGCAGAAAAAAAAACCAATCTTCAGGCACTGCAAAGATGAGACAGTCCACAACATAAGACCAGCAGGGAAGTAGGAAGCAAGCAAATAATTAATTTTTTTTTTGATTATTTTAATAAAATTAATTTCGGTTGAAGAGTGTAACACAGAAATGTGCACAGTTGTGTTTAATGGCAGACAATTAATGTAGTTCACATACAGTTCATATATGCTACTTTAAACAGTTGATACTGCATACCCTGCTTCTAAGCCACATTGTCACTTGTGTTGATGTTTAGTTTAACACCTGTGCTGTTTTCTTTTAAAAAATAAAATAAAAATAAAATAAATGGCAAGCTGAAAAACAGTCAAGTACTCAATGATGCTGATTCTTTTTATTGTTCGCCATTAAAACAAAAGTCCAGTAGATGGCGCCACCTTCCCACTGAGTTCAGTAGATCAGCGTGCAATTAAATTAATAGAGTTTAACGTTCAAAGACAAATCTCTAATCATTTATGATCGGTAATGGGTTTCAGGGTCAGTCACACAATGCATGCGAGCTTTCAAATGCAGGCCGAAATCCGCTTTTTTTCTTTTTTCTTTCTAGTTATCACGACCATAAAACTAGAACATGTATAATCTCCAGGAAAGTCTGTAAAACTACATGTTTCAGCTCAATAGTTTCCCTTTTGGACAAAACAGTTTCTGAGTATTGGCATGTTTTGCTTGCCTTGAGAAATCTGCAGTTTTTCTTTTCTTTCTTTGTTTGGTGCTATGAAACATTGAGTCTGTAATGAAGCTGGCCTCGATACGTCCGATCTTTCGTCGGGGAATAAACGGATGAGAATGGAATGCTGCATGCCAGATGTTAACAGTTTGAACAACTCAGTTCCAGAGAAATTTGACACTTCAAAGACCATTTACGGGTTGTTTATCTTGATTTTAAGGATGTTTGAATATTATCGGATTGCATAACGGTAATTATAAGCAATTAAGATGAAAATTATTCTTCCGCAAAAGTACATTGTTGATTGAACACAATGTGAATTGTTGCTTGTATTCAGGAGACCTTTGCTTTTTTCCAGGACTATTTATAGTAATCAGTTCCAGGAAAGCTGAAACCCATTGGGCTTGTCAGAGGGGAGGAGCAAAGGTCTGCTCATTAAAGCAGACCTGAAACTTTCCTTCACATGAATCTGTGCTGGTTAACTGAATCAGTCATGGAGCTGCTGCTGCCGATACTTCTTGGCTTTCTTGCTTGTCTGGTCGGAGGGCTATACCTTCTCGGAGTGTTCAGACAGCGGCGACCAGGAGAACCCCCCCTCGATAAAGGGCTCCTTCCTTGGTTGGGTCATGTCTTAGAGTTTCGCAGGAACACCTTGAAGTTCCTAGAGAGAATGGAGAAGAAGCACGGTGAAATATTTACAGTACACCTGGGAGGGTTTTATATTACATTTGTCCAGGACCCTTTTTCATTTGGGGGGTTCATTAAGGAGAGTCGGGACAAACTGGACTTTCGAAAATTTGCAGTGCATCTGGTGTACAGAGTGTTTGGATACAAAGGTGTTGAAGGGGGGCACAGTGTTCTCCACAATTCCAGCAACAAGCATCTGAAGGGGGAAGGTCTGCAAGAACTGACCCAATCTTTTATGAGTAATTTGCAGAACATGATGTTGCACAACATTGGATCAGCTGCAGAGGACAGGACCTGGAAAGAAGATGGACTGTTCAGGTACAGCTACAATGTTGTTTTCAGAGCTGGATATTTGGCCTTGTTTGGCAATATGCCACCCAAGTCAGAACAAAGTGAGGAGAAAGCCAAAGAAAAAGACAGAGCTGAATCAGAAGCTTTGTTTCAGGAGTTTCGTAAATATGACCAGCTCTTCCCCAGACTGGCGTATGGGGTCCTCCCACCGATGGAAAAGTTGTCTGCAGAGAGGTTGAAGGCATACTTCTGGGATGTTCTGTCAATACTGAAAATGAAAACCAGGGACAATATCAGTGGCTGGGTGTGGGACATACAGCAGGGTAAAGAGGAGATGGGCATGGATATGTCAATGATAAACAGATACATGCTTGTGCTTCTTTGGGCCTCTCAGGGCAACACAGGGCCTTCTTCATTCTGGCTGCTCCTCTTCCTCATGAAACACCCAGAAGCCATGAAAGCAGTGAAGGAAGAGGTGGATAAAGTTCTGAAAGAATCTGGACAGGAGGTCCGGCTTGGTGGTCCTATGGTCAACCTGACCCGTGAAATGCTATTGAAAACACCGATCTTGGACAGTGCTGTTGAAGAGACCCTCCGACTCACTGCTGCACCCCTCCTCACCAGGGCAGTGATAAAGGACATGACCTTCAAGATGGCTGGTGGGCGAGAATATTTACTTCGCAAGGGTGACAGAATTGCAATCTTTCCTTTCAGTTCTGTCCACCATGATCCAGAGATCCATCCTGAGCCGCACTCATTCAAATATGACCGCTTCCTGAATCAAGACGGGACCAAGAAAACTGATTTTTACAAAGCAGGAAAGAAGGTAAAATATTACACCATGCCCTGGGGATCTGGGGTCTCCATGTGCCCTGGCCGTTTCTTTGCCACCAATGAGCTGAAACAGTTTGTTTTCCTCATGTTGGTCTATTTTGAGTTTGAGCTGATGAATCCTGATGAGAAGATTCCTGAAATTGACCTCAGTCGATACGGATTTGGAACGATGCAACCTGTCAGAGATGTCCTGTTCAGATTCAGACTCAGATATTAAGCCAATCAGATGAAAAGAAAACTGTGATTTTCGTTTTCTTTGGATCAAGATGGTTTGATGAGTACATTATGGAAATTATGGAAGCAGATTTAAATCTAAAGTTTTTGACGCGTTGGTCAACTGTAACAATTCAATATGCAAATGCACTGATATTCTAGACATGTATATGTATATTGAACACATTCTGATCATAACTCTTCTTCTTTAAGTAATTTGCAGATCAGCAATCAGATTAAACACATTAGAAATGATATTGATGGGCATTGTTTAAGATAACAACAATTATGATTATTGGTTATTAATTATTATTGTGAATGTTCTTTTTTGTATAATTATTTTTCCGTAATTGATGTGACATGTACACTTAGAAATTGAGCCGATTCATGTATATCGTAGTCAGTTTCAATTTTTAGTTCAATTTTCTATGTACATTACAAGGTTTTCCTTTTTGTTTTTTCCAAAATAAATGTTTTTTTTGTAAATGTCAGATTTTGGAGTTTTATGTGAGCCTATTTTAAAACTCAAAAAACCAAAACAAACAAAAACAAAGTTATAGGCTGACTTCAGTCAACTCAGTGACATGGATTCTTTTACTTGTTCCCTACAACAAAATCCAATAGATGGCAGCAGATTCCCACATTCCCGATGTTTTTAAAATAAACAATAAATTGTACAAAAACACAGAATCTTAGAAGAATGATACAAATGAAAACTAATATATGCAATTTTATATTTAATTTATTTTAAAATCAATGTCAGGAGTTTAAATACATACTCCAGTTTAAAAAGAAAAATAAAATTAGAAACTTTTGGCTGTTATTTTATTGTTCATGCTTGACAGGTTTAAAACTTCCATTCACAGAATGGCTGGCTCACCACTTTAGTGATGAAACCTCAGTTACAAAAATGCTTTTGTGAATTTTGCTGAAGTTGCAGATAAACAGTAAGAATAAATGCATTTGCCTGATTAATAACTTAGAAGGTTATAATAAGAAGGATTTTGACATTCAAACACAAATTAATCATGAACAGAAATGATTTCAAGGTCATTCACACAAGGCAAGTCTGATTTCAAATGCAAATCAGGGTCAGATTTTTTTTACAACCATAAAACACGCACACATGGATAATCTCTAGGACAGCCTGGGGAGAAAAAAAACAAGGAGTTTGTCTTCTGTGGTTCAGCTCAGTGATGCTCTTTTAGGCCAAAACATGACAGTTTCTGAGTCTAATTGGAGTAAGCCAGACATGTTTTAGTTTGCCTTTGCTTTTAGTGTTCTTTGGTCTATGACCGATGCTGTGAACCATCTTTTGTAAGGTTCATTTAGCAAAACCAACATAAACACTCTGAGAGTGCAATTCCCCCTGAACTCCGTGACCTTGACCCGATGTTGCACCACTTTGATTTTTATCTTTCACGTGTTTTCTCGATCCCTTTGGTGCTCTCATCAGGAAAGTTCAATCTCACCACTAATGAAAACAGTTAAGACATTTTTAATAACACAGATTCATCAGGGCAAAAGAAAATGAAATGAAATCTTTATCAAATATGTAAAAACATGCAAAGCCAGTCAATCATTTTTGAACTTCAGCAGACTACAGACAGCAGTCTCGACTATCTACCAGACACATGCAGGGGGGCCGGCAGGGGCTTGAGCATCTGCCACTTTCCTGATGGGTGCCCTTTTCTTGAGCCTTTTTTTAAATGTGTGTGTAGAGTCCTGCCTCAACAATAACATTAAACTATTAATCACAACTTTGCTAAATGAAAGGATCTGGCTTGCGTAAGTGGTTACGAGCCAGGAACAGGCTTGGTGCCTTTTTTGCCACCTGGGCAGTGCGGAGCTGTCGAAGAAACACAAAAAATGAATGGGAGATGGCTGATGCAACAAAATCCAGGAAGTAGAGTGTACAGAGTACACTATAGTCTATAGCCCACAGGAGTATTTGTTTGTTATGTACACATGGTTAATTTCTCTTGTGGCAACTGATGAATTGAAACAAATGAGCATTGTTGTATGTGCACTGAGCGACAGGGCAACAAAACATTACCTGTCCTTTTATTAACTACAGAAGTAGTGGTAGTCATTAGCCGCTAGCTAACTGGGTAAGGGTGTCAGAGGTTTGTAGCTCTTACTATAATTACGATATTCAAACACACACACACACACACACACACACACACACACACACACACACACACACACACACACACACACACACACACATACACACACACACACACACACACACACACACACTGTATTAGAAAGAAAATACAGATTATATTAGATTTATATTTCAAATATAACAAAATGATGATTTTTCAGCTGTAAAATTATTGTATCTCTACGGTTTAAATATTGTACAAATTGAATCATCATAAATACATTATTTTATATTTATTACTTAATTTTTTTTATTCTTATTACTTTATCTGTATAGCACTAGGAATAAATAATAAGGGAAGAATTCTGGATCAGCATCATGATCCAAACTTTTGGCCATAGTATATACAGTTTTCTGGAGAAGGTATAAAATGTCACTGTATGTGCATGCGTGTGTGCACTTGTTTAATCAACTACCATCTTTCCTATGGACTTTTTAATGTCTACAGTCACAGATCGACAGCAACATTTTACCCCATCAGGTGAAACATAGGCTACGTTTGCTTTGCATTGACCCCACCTGATGACAGTGATATAGTATGACGCGATTCCATATTAGATTCTTGATGAATTTGGGTTGTTGTTGTTCAGCCTGGTTATATGTGACCCTTTTTAACTTGTTTTCGGATGCTCTCCTTGTAATTGCATATGTATGCAATTTGGGGGGGTTGTCTCGCCTCTCTCAAAACATACAACTCAGACGGCAGGTATCAGGAAAATGAGGACAAATGAGTTGGACATTGACATCAGCTGTTGTTCTAGTTCATTCTATTAAGAAAACAAGTTTCGACTCGGGTCATTTTCTGCACAAGAGATAAAAAAGGTTTGGTCATGACTTTATGGTTTTGAATTCTGAGATTAAACCCCACTGGCTGAGCAGGTGACCATATTCTATACAGCTCAATGTTGGCCCTTTGCTATGTGTCTTTCCCTGTTCTCACTCCCCTCTTGACTGCTGCACTATCAAAATAAAGAAGCTGGCACCTGGGAGGAGTCAGTTCAGTTATAGATAATGCAAATGACAAAACAGACCATGTGGCTTGCAGATGTGTGCAGTTCTGCATGGCAATGGGTAAAACTGAAGAAGATACAAAGCCCTAGAAATAACAAATATAACAAATCAAATCAAAGAAAACCAAAAAACCATGCATATACTATGAATAACAACTGTGCTGAGGTCAGTTCCGGAGGCTTCCCACCAGAGAACTCCATATGAAACTCTTTGCTAATCTCAACAAACCAGACTAGATGAACAGATATACATATGTAATGAGACCAGTACAAATATAATACACATGTAGACTTATTCCAATTAAAGACTTGTTTATTCACAGAGTAACAAAGTGTGCAGAAGCAGAATCACAGAAAATTCAAAAATCTGGATAAATAGAAGGAGATGGCCGGCTGACACTGATTTTCAGAAAAATTCTACTTAATTTGCATATGGAAAATGTAACAGAAAATCTGCAATACATGTGTTCCCATGCTTCATTTTATAAGTCTCCATGTATCATCAAAAGAATTGTATGAAAAAAAGGTGTTTAAAGATAAGACTTTTGTTTTTATCTGATTGGCTAAATAACCAATAATCATAATTGTTGTTATCTTAAAAAATGCCCATCAATATCATTTCTAATGTGTTTAATCTGATTGCTGATCTGCAAATTACTTAAAGAAGAAGAGTTATGATCAGAATGTGTTCAATATACATATACATGTCTAGAATATCAGTGCATTTGCATATTGAATTGTTACAGTTGACCAACACGTCAAAAACTTTAGATTTAAATCTGCTTCCATAGTTTCTATAATGTGCTCATCAAACCATCTTGATCCAAAGAAAAAGAAAATCACAGTTTTGTTTTTATCTGATTGGCTTAATATCTGAGTCTGAATCTGAACTGGATATCTCTGACAGGTTGCATCGTTCCAAAGCCGTATCGACTGAGGTCAATTTCAGGAATCTTCTCATCAGGATTCATCAGCTCAAGTTCAAAATAGACCAACATGAGGAAAACAAACTGTTTCAGCTCATTGGTGGCAAAGAAACGGCCAGGGCACATGGAGACCCCAGATCCCCAGGGCATGGTGTAATATTTTACCTTCTTTCCTGCTTTGTAAAAATCAGTTTTCTTGGTCCCGTCTGGATTCAGGAAGCGGTCATATTTGAATGAGTGTGGCTCGGGATGGATCTCTGGATCATGTTGGACAGAATTGAAAGGAAAGATTGCAATTCTGTCACCCTTGCGAAGTAAATATTCTCGCCCATCAGCCATCTTGAAGGTCATGTCCTTTATCACTGCCCTGGTGAGGAGGGGTGCAGCAGTGAGTCGGAGGGTCTCTTCAACAGCACTGTCCAGGATCGGTGTTTTCAACAGCATTTCACGGGTCAGGTTGACCATAGGACCACCATGCCAGACCTCCTGTCCAGATTCTTTCAGAACTTTATCCACTTCATCCTTCACTGCTTTCATGGCTTCTGGGTGTTTCATGAGGAAGAGGAGCAGCCAGAATGAAGAAGGCCCTGTGTTGCTCTGAGAGACCCAAAGAAGCACAAGCATGTATCTGTTTATCATTGACATATCCATGCCTATCTCCTCTTTACCTTGCTGTATGTCCCACACCCAGCCACTGATATTGTCCTTGGTTTTCATTTTCAGTATTGACAGAACATCCCAGAAGTATGCCTTCAACCTCTCTGCAGACAACTTTTCCATCGGTGGGAGGACCCCATACGCTAGTCTGGGGAAGAGCTGGTCATATTTACGAAACTCCTGAAACAAAGCTTCTGATTCAGCTCTGTCTTTCTCTTTGGCTTTCTCCTCACTTTGTTCTGACTTGGGTGGCACATTGCCAAACAAGGCCAAATATCCAGCTCTGAAAACAACATTGTAGCTGTACCTGAACAGTCCATCTTCTTTCCAGGTCCTGTCCTCTGCAGCTGATCCAATGTTGTGCAACATCATGTTCTGCAAATTACTCATAAAAGATTGGGTCAGTTCTTGCAGACCTTCCCCCTTCAGATGCTTGTTGCTGGAATTGTGGAGAACACTGTGCCCCCCTTCAACACCTTTGTATCCAAACACTCTGTACACCAGATGCACTGCAAATTTTTGAAAGTCCAGTTTGTCCCGACTCTCCTTAATGAACCCCCCAAATGAAAAAGAGTCCTGGACAAATGTAATATAAAACCCTCCCAGCTGTACTGTAAATATTTCACCGTGCTTCTTCTCCATTCTCTCTAGGAACTTCAAGGTGTTCCTGCGAAACTCTAAGGCATGACCCAACCAAGGAATGAGCCCTTTATCGAGGGGGGGTTCTCCTGGTCGCCGCTGTCTGAACACTCCGAGCAGGTACAGCCCTCCGACCAGACAAGCAAGAAAGCCAAGAAGTATCGGCAGCAGCAGCTCCATGACTGATTCAGTTAACCAGCACAGATTCATGTGAAGGAAAGTTTCAGGCCTGCTTTAATGAACAGACCTTTGCTCCTCCCCCAGCACGCAGGATGGGTTTCTGGGAATTGTTCACTAAATAGTCCAGAAAAAAACTATGTCCTCAAGTAAACAGTGTTGAAACCTGTTTACTTCTTAGTTATAATTTACTAGAACAACATGTGATGTTGATCTCCAATTCTGGTAAAAATAAACCAGATTGAAGGACTTGTCACGCCTTCGCTGGCAGACCCGTGGAGTGGAGAGAGCATGGACTCAAATGCAGACAGTGACGACAGACTGAAACTCAGAGTGTATTTTCATTGGCAAAAGCAACAGACTACAAAAAAAAGCAGAAAGCAACCAACTTTTTTTCTGTTTGCCTTAGGTTGTGCAACAGTTAAACACCTTTTAAATGTCTGTTAAGAGTTCAGCAGGAGTCAAACTGCTGTCTGAACACTCAGAGAAGGTACAGCCCTCCGACCAGACAAGCAAGAAAGCCAAGAAGTATCGGCAGAAGTATCGGAGCTGAATCAGTCAGCTCCATGACTGATTTAGTTAACCAGCACAGATTCATGTGAAGGAAAGTTTCAGGCCTGCTTTAATGAGCAGACCTTTGCTCCTCCCACAGGATCGGTTTCTGGGAATTTACACTTTACTATATAGTCCAGAAAAAATAATAATGCACTTAAGTATCAATTGAGGACACGATTTTCCAATTGTCCTAGAGATTCCCCTCTTTCGAAATCCAAAAGAACATACTGTAGCCTGCAGTGATATTATGTTTATGTTAACAGCTCTATGACAGCAGGTATGAAGAGATTGTGGACCAATGAGTGCACACTGGCAACAAATATCACTCTAGTTAATCATAAGTAAGAAAAATAAAGTTTTGAGGGGTCAATGGCTATGCATGTTGTTGACACTAGACGTGTGATTCTGGTTTATTGTTTTACCAGAATTGTTTCCATCCATGTTACTCATTGTTCAAGTAAATTATAAATAAGAAGAAAACTGTCACGGTTCTGGGTCATTTTGACCCAGCTTTTTCGGTTTCTTTTATTTTGGTGTTTTTCTAGATTATGTTTATAATATTTATGTTCTGATTCTTTAGCTATCCTGTGTTGATTATTGTCAATGGAAAATTGTACTGAGTAGTCAGTATAAGCTTTTAGTGATATAAGTTTACATGTGATAGAATACTGCATGATGACCTTTTCCTTGCTTAGAACTGATTGTTCTTTATAAAACGTGTTCTGATATTTCTATCTGAATCTTCCCCAATTCTGACCTCGCACACACACACACACACACACACACACACACACACACACACACACACACACACACACACAATCACATACGCACATGCTCACGTATCAACATTCCACTGAACAAATGTTTTCATTTTTCTTGTGTATAAATAAAGACAAGTGCAAGAACAGAGCACTGATCACAGGGCCCCCACTCTCATGTGAGCCCTTGCAAGTAAAATCTGCAGCGTGTGTGTGTCTTCACTCTTAGACTCTCAACTGAAGAAGTGTTTTTTAGAATAAATCTCTTGACATTTATCATAATTATTCTGGTTTAGGCTTTGTTCTCTTGCCCTCATGTTTAGTATAGGTTTAGTTCTGTGCTTAGTCTTCTCTGCTCGTGTGTCCCTCTGTGTAAAGTCCATGTTTCTCAGTCCGCATCTTTGTGAATTGTTTCTGGTTTCCTGTTTTACTTTGAAAGTTCATGTCTCATGTCAGTGTGTTCAGTTTTACTTCTCCCTTGTCTCGTTGACCTAATTTCTCCCAGCTGTGTCTCCCTCCTGTTTCTCAGTCCCTGATTACTTTCCTATGTATATAAGCCCTGTGTTTTCCTGTGTTCTCTGTTGCGTTGTACTTTCTCCATGCTGTGTTTGTCGTGTTCCAGTATTCCAGCACCTCTGTTCAGCGTTTTTGTTCTGTTCTTGTGAGTCTTATTTTTGAAGGTTTTCTAGCAATAAAGCTGCGTTTTCAGTTTAAGTCCCGTCTCTGAGAGTCCTGCATTTTGGATCCATTTTCCTGCCTGCCTGCCACAAAGCCAACCATGAAAAAAAACAGGTTTTGACACTAGGCCTGCCAAATGGGCTTATTTTTTTGCAGAAGAGTTTAGGATAGCTAAATAAAAATATAAAATATCAGCTCATTTGGGTCATGCCTTTTTTCTTTTTACAGTTCTGAGATTAAAATCAAATCAAAATTGAGGCACCAGTTTAGTTCTCTGGTTGTGAAGGTGATGATCTACAAGAACGCTGAAATGCAGTCGTTCTTTGCTCTGTGTCTTAACGATCAGTCTCTCCCTTTCTCATTGTGCCAAATCTAAAGTTTGGTGGATGGAGGATTATGATGTGGGGGTGATTCTCAGTTGGGCTTTCCCCCGTAAATCCAGTGAAAAGAACACTTCTGCAAGACTGCTCAAAAATTCCCCTAAACACATTCCTAAACAATATGGCAAGCCTTCCCAGGGGAGTTAAATTAATATTAAACCCTATGGATCAAGAATAAGATGTCATTCAAGTTCATATGAGTGGGAAAACAGACCAGCAAATGCTTTTGGCAGTATGGTGTATCTGCAAACTTGCGTCTTCCTAAGAAAGTTAATAGGCTTTGTGTTAGGGGGGAGTGAGTTTCCACACTAGATCCTTGGAATGAAACTCTTCTCCAGGTCTTACACTAGGTGCTTTCATGGTTTTGCAATTAGGAGGTTGTCCACCTCCTAATTGCACATGAGGTTTTTTTTTCTCCTTAGACTTCCATAGCATACAGGTTCCTACTGGTGGTTTCCAGTCCAGTCCTTTGTTAAAAACTCAACATAAGCCCTAATTAAAATGGATCCTCCATACAAATAAAACTACAGGGTGGGCCATTTATATGGATACACTGTAATAACATGGGAATGGTTGGTGATATTAAAGTCCTGTTTGTGGCACATTAGTATATGTGAGGGGGCAAACTCCTAAGATGGGTGGTGACCATGGTGGCCATTTAGAAGTCAGCCATCTTGGATACAACTTTAGTTTTTTCAATAGGAAGAGGCCCATGTGACACATCAAACTTATTGGTAATGTCACAAGAAAAACAATGGTGTGCTTGGTTTCAACGTAATTCTTTCATGAGTTATTTACAAGTTTCTGACCACTCATAAAATGTGTTCAATGTGCTGCCCATTGTGTTGGATTGTCAATGCCAGATCATTACAAAAGTGGTGTGGTTTTTTCAGAAGCAGCATTCAGACATGTTATTGCGGTTGGGTAAAAGCTCTGTTTGAGTCCATTTGTCATTACACTGATTGCTCTGTACTGTCTGCCCGGGGGCAACCGTTCAAACAGGGAGTGTGAGGTATCTTTTATTATGTTCTGAGCTTTTTTAATACAGCGGGTATTATGTAGATCTTCCAGTGTGGGGAGAGGGCAGCCAGTGATCCTTTGAGCGGTGTTAATGACCCCTTGGAGTGCTTTCCTCTGAGCCACTGTGCAGCTAGTGTTCCAGATGCAATAGATTATTACACACTCGATGGTGGCTCTGTCGAAAGACAGAAAAAAAGTTTGTTGCTTTCTGCTTTTTTTTTGTATTCGGTTCCTTTTGCCAATAAAAATACACTCTGAGTTTCAGTCTGTCGTCACTGTCTGCATTTGGGTCCACGCTCTCTCCATTCCACGGGTCTGCCAGCGAAGGCGTGACAAGTCCTTCATTCTGGTTTATTTTCACCAGAACTGGACATCAACATTGTATAGGAATTTCTTTTACCTAGGTATTAATCACATTATGTTATTGTAATGCCTTGGTGCCACTGGATTTTAACATGTCTGACACTCATACTTAAGACAAATGGTAGGGGGTGTAGTAAGGATGTTGGGGGAAACAGGAACTCCAGAGGACCAGTCTTTTGTCTCTTCGAGGACTCTGGGAAGTAGCAAGGGAGTAGGGATGGGTATTGATAAGATTTTCACGATTCCGATTCCATTTTCGATTCTGTTTAACGATTCGATTCTTTATCGATTCTCTTATCGATTATTTTTTTTTTAAAAAAGGAGAACACTAAGGTCAATTAGCTTAGATCTTTGTTTTATATCTTCTCTTTGAACAAGATAGAAATTTAGGAGTAACATGGCCTTACAAACCCAACAGTGAGATCTTAACAGATCCAACCTACGGCTCTTCAATGGGGTGTCACAGGGTCCCCAGGAAAAAAAATTGTAAATGTAAAATAATAAAATAAATATTCTTCTGTAGCAATTACACAAGAATATCCAATAATGTCCCTGCCTACAATTAAACACATTCACTTACCGAAAATCGGGGGCATCTGCTGTGGCAAATGGGTGCAAGCCTTTTACCACAAACTTAGTCACTGCTCGGTGACATTCGTCTATCCTGGCCTGAAAGAAGACGCTACCGGTAGACTGCAGCAAGAACTGCCAGCATGTGAGCCAGACTCTGTCTGTCTCATCATGGTCACCTAAATGCACAGTAATGGCAGGTTTTGTAATAAGGCAGATCGCGCTAACATAACATGCACTGTTAGTTGATTATTTACCTGCCGTATTAACGGGAGAGGACGTGCAAACGTTACCGCTGCTGCTGGGTTGAGATTCACGAGTCCGGAGCGGAATTAAAAACACGACATTTAAGGTTATCGCGCGTTTTGTGAGCAAATGCTTTTGCATATTCGTAGTGTTTCCTCCCTTAAATGAAATATCTACTTTGCAAGTATTGCAAGTTGCCCTGTTGTCATCCGTTCTCGTAAAGTATAACCAAACTTTTTAGCGTTTGAGCCGCCATGTTTCCTGCCAGGTAAATGACGCTCCGCAACGTGGTGACGTCATTCGGGGCGACTGGAATCGATAAGGGAATCGTTTGCAAAAATGGCAAACGATTCCAAGGAATTGAAACAGTGGGAACCGGTTCTCAACAAGAACCGGTTTTCGATACCCATCCCTACAAGGGAGTGTGAACCTTAAGGTGTGAAACAGCTGTGTACTGCCTTTTGTTCCTGGAGAAGGTATTTAACTGAGAGCCATGCTAGGCTCAGGGAGATTCTGCAGACCCTGCCCCGTGGTCATGTAGGCTCTTCATCAAGCTTGGTTGTATGTTGTCTTTGTGTGCGTTGATTAAAGAATGTTAGCTACAGCTCACCGCTCGTCTGCAGGCTTTATTTAAGTGGAAAACTTCCACAACAAACATCACATGCTGTTCTAGTAAATTATAACTTAAGAAGTAAACAGGTTTCAACACTGTTTACTTAATAAGGACAAAGTTTTTTTCTGGACTATTTAGTGAACAATTCCCAGAAACCCATCCTGCGTGCTGGGGGAGGAGCAAAGGTCTGTTCATTAAAGCAGGCCTGAAACTTTCCTTCACATGAATCTGTGCTGGTTAACTGAATCAGTCATGGAGCTGCTGCTGCCGATACTTCTTGGCTTTCTTGCTTGTCTGGTCGGAGGGCTATACCTTCTCGGAGTGTTCAGACAGCAGCGACCAGGAGAACCCCCCCTCGACAAAGGGCTCCTTCCTCGGATAGATCATGTCTTAGAGTTTCGCAGGAACACCTTGAAGTTCCTAGAGAGAATGGAGAAGAAGCATGGTGAAATATTTACAGTACAGCTGGCATATGCAATGAAACTGCATAAAAGCTACAGAATTAAAGCCTTTGTCTCCACACAGTTTCAAAATAATGGCTATATAGATTGTTTTCTCATCAGGACATCTGTGAAACAAATCTTGTGCACACCTTAATATGAGGCAATACTAAGGGACATAAAATATGAGTCCAAGAGGCCATGTTCACTTGGGTTGGGTTCCTTTCTGTTCTTGTTCAATAGGCTTTGCAAAGTACTCTCTGTACATGGAGAACAGGACACCTGAAAACAACAACAAAACAAAAGAAGCATGGGAAAAACCCGTGTTTATAGTATTATGATTTCAGGTTCAAACCACAAATCCAAAATAAAGAACTGGTTGCAGTTTGGCAGTAAGAACTGAAAGATGACTCACCAACAGTCATTGCTCCCACCACAAAGCCTTGGGCAGCTACACGCATGTAAATCAGGTGCACCGACATTTTTGTATCTCCACGCCTCTTTCATTTTCATCAGCCTGTAGCCAACAATAGCAACAAATCCAGCCATCCTTGCAAAAAGCAAAAGTCATTAAAACAAAAATAAGACAGCAACATATCCCACAAATCCTCTAAAAAACTCACTCAATAAACCCCAAAACTTAAACTTTTGTGTTTGTGAGCACATATTTTATTTGTCCTTGTCATAATATGTACTCACCGACTGGGACAAATGGATTCTCCTTTGCCTTTCGCCAGAATTTGGACTCACTCTCCTCATAAGAAGACATCTCACCTGAAACAAGAACGAGGTCGACTGAGTTCAACCGTTTGTTGGCCGTGTAGCAGTACAGCATGCAAGCTAATTCAGTGCTGATAGAAACCAATAAAACGCATAGAGAAACATGTCAGGAAGTATCAGGCTGTGCCTCACACAAAAATGTTTTCCAAAATCAGGCTTTAAAAGTCGTTCCCACGAAAGAGGTCCGAGAGTCGCTATTAACAGGACATGAAAACTTCAGAGATGACAGATGAAGGGCATGGACTAGACCTATCTTTCACAGACCTAACATTAAACAACTGTGCCTGATATGACGCAACACTTTTAAGTAGTATTATATTTAAATATTATATATTTTGAAAGGGAAGAATTTTTATTCAGCTGCGAGGCCTTTCCGTGTGGTGTGGGAGAAAAATGTAGAAAAGCAACAACTCGAGAGTTAAGATGAGCTACACTTTAAAAAGCACGTAAAGACACTTCCACCGAACTGAAGAGGACTCCCTCTTACCTGCTTTAAGGCAGGGGCGATTCTAGGATCAGAGCTTTGGGGGTGCTGAGCACCCAGAGAGCAGCCCATCCAGGCAAGGTAAACTTTACTCATCACAATGAGACTTCTTCCCCGTCTCTGTCAGTCCCTGCATCCCTAAATGCCTCCAGTTGTCCCGAGTTCTGTCTGACTACCTCCTTGGTGCATTTAAACCCCTGTTCCTCCCTGTCCTCATCGTCTGTTGTCTTCATCTCCATTATCAGTCATCATAATTTTACCCTCTCTGTGCAAGTCTGCAAATTTCTTTATTAAATCATAAGTTTCTTAAATTCATCAAGTCTCTCTGTGCCTGGGTCCTCGTCACAAAACATGACATCACTGTTTTGTACATTTTAACACAATTTAATCCCCACATTTTTTGAAAGAATAGCAAAACACTTTTTTGAAAAGTCTGTAACAAAACCATCAAATCTGATCAAGGTTATTAAAATGCTGCCAAAGAAGAATGGATTGGAATTAAAAAAATATACATATCCTAACCTTAATTACTGGGGAAAAATGATAAATGATGCTCATAGTGAGTAAAAAGTAAACTGTGTGCATTTTTTGGACAGAGATTCACTTCTAAAGTGTATGTATAATACAATACAGATACATAAAAAATACACCAAAAATAGAAGGGTCCTTGAAATATACAAAATATTATTAGAAAATGGAGACACTTGGCCTTTGGTACAATGTATACAATGTATGAAAATATCTTTACTGCAGATACTACTATGGCTCTGCAGATTTTTTCTTTTCTTTTAACCTATGTCGCCTCACCTTGAGGTTGGTAAATCTGTCTATCACATTTTGGTGGTCAAGTCTCTCACGCATCTCTTTCTCAACTGACATCACAGCCAGGTGCTGGAGTCTGCTTTGACCCATGGTCCTTCTCAGCCAGGTATGGAGCTGACTCAAGACACTAAAAGACCTTTCACAGCTACAGCTGCTAACTGGGTTTGTTAGGGCAACCTGAATAACAGTTTTCAGTTTGGGGAAGATCTGATTATCCAGAAGATTGTACAATGTTAACATATCTGGAATGGCACCAGCCTCACTCTTGAGCTTTATAAAATCTTTGGCAACCGTGACTTCCTCTGACTGAAGCTCTATATGGTAATGCAGTGCCAGGGCTGACAACCCAGTTTGTTTTGCAGATTCTGTATAGCAGCTTTAATATAGGGAGAACACAACTTCCAGATTGTATGAGTTGTTTGTCTTTCTTTTTCTTTGCCAGTTAAACAGTTACTGTTTTGCCTGTTAATACTCCCTGTCTGTTTTCTTACCTGGTACTTCCTGATCTTGTACTTTGTCCTCACGTTCCCCTCTTTCCTCTCTCCCTCTTTGGACTGACAATCTGTACACACACACACACACACACACACACACACAATAGGAGTTATAAGGTTAATGGGCATCCAGTCAGTTAGCTAGTTAGTACCTTGGGTTCAATATCGGCACATGCACATATGGCAAAATAACCAGTTTCTCTCATTACATTTCAAACAGGACAGTGGTAACAACAGCAGGCTACGGACAATGTTAAGTTTTAGATTTTAAATAGGCTGTATACATTTCAATGAGATCAACAGGGCAGTCAAATATCGCTAATTTTACTACAGAGCAAACATTGTCGGAAAACACGTTTTCAACTAGGGCTGCCACAAACGATTTTTTTGATAGTCGACTAGTCACCGATTATTTTTGCAATTAGTCGACTAATCAGATCATGCATCCATTGGATATACAGCGTACAGCTTATTGCACCAGCATGCATCTGCTCTCATATAACTATCATTAGCTTACAGCTCTAAGTGTTTAAGGTATGTGCTAACTAAAAATAAAGACAAGATGATAGTTTATTAAATTTGTCTGTGAAGGTTCTCAGTCATCCAGGTCATCGTAGTTTAAGTTACTTGAAGACGTTTCACCTCTCATCCGAGAAGCTTCTTCAGTTCTAAGGTCAAATGGTGGGGAGTCCCAGATATAAACCTAGTGGGAGTGTCCCCCCACAGAGGGACAAAAGGACCCCCTGATGATCCTCTAATCGCCTGAGCCAAGGTGTGGAACTGGGTGTGGGTCCCAATCAGCCAGAGTTTCGGGTGAGTTCATTGTGAAACCTGGCCCCACCTTAACATGCGAATTCCTGAGGTCAGATGGCCCAGGGTGTGAGTGGGCGTTAAGGCGTCTGGGAAGGGATCTCAAAACTGGATTATAGATGGCAGAGAGTTGGTGTCGTAAACCACCGCCTCTGTTCAAAGATGGTCGCTCACAGTGGACATAGATGGCTTCTTTCACTCCTCTTTCAAACCATCTGTCCTCTCTGTCCAAAATGTGAACATTGGCATCCTCGAAAGAGTGTCCTTTATCCTTAAGATGCAGATGGACAGCTGAGTCTTGTCCTGTGGAGGTGGCTCTTCTGTGTTGTGCCATGCGCTTGTGAAGTGGCTGTTTGGTCTCTCCAATGTAGAGGTCTGAGCATTCCTCGCTGCACTGTACGGCATACACCACATTGTTAAGTCTGTGTTTTGGCGTTTTGTCTTTCGGGTGAACCAGTTTTTGTCTGAGCGTGTTGCTAGGTCTGAAATGCACCGGGATGTCATGCTTGGAGAAAACCCTCCTGAGTTTTTCTGATACACCGGCTACATAGGGGATGACAATGTTGTTGCATTTGTCCTTCATATCCTCCCTCGCTGGTGTCTGATCTTCTTTTCTGTGCCTCTTTGTTGACTTTAAGAATGCCCATTTAGGATAGCCGCACGTTTTGAGTGCTTCCTTTACATGTGTGTGTTCCTTCTTTTTCCCTTCAGGCTTAGAGGGAACATGTTCTGCCCGGTGGTGTAGGGTCCTAATTACTCCAAGTTTGTGTTCCAGAGGGTGATGGGAGTCAAACAGGAGGTACTGGTCTGTGTGTGTGGGCTTCCGGTAAACTTCGATGTTGAGGTTGCCATTCTCTTCAATGTGCACAGCGCAGTCCAGGAAAGGCAAACAGTCGTCCTTTGTGTCTTCCCTGGTGAACTTGATGTTTTTGTTCACAGCGTTGATGTGCGCAGTGAAGGATTCCACTTCTTGTGTCTTGATTTTGACCCAGGTGTCGTCTACATATCTGTACCAGTGGCTGGGTACTCTTCCTTTGAAAGAGCCAAGAGCCTTCCTTTCCACTTCCTCCACGTAAAGGTTGGCTACAATAGGTGACACGGGGGAGCCCATGGCACAGCCATGTTTTTGTCTGTAATAGCCTTCGTTGTATTTGAAGTATGTTGTGGTAAGGCAGAGGTCTAACAGTGTGCAAATCTGATCGGGTGTGAAGTTGGTCCTGTCCTCCAAGGAGCTGTCTTCTTGTAGTCGTTTTCTGACAGTCTCCACGGCCTCCGTGGTGGGTATGCAAGTGAAGAGAGAGACTACATCAAAGGACACCATAGTTTCATCTGGATCCAGGGTAAGTTTCTGGACCTTGTCAGTGAAGTCGGTGGAGTTCTTGATGTGGTGTGGGGTGTTCCCCACGAGAAGAGCAAGGATGGTAGCAAGGTGTTTTGCAATGTTATAAGTGGCTGAGTTTATGCTACTGACTATGGGTCTGAGTGGGACAGCTTCCTTGGGACAGCTTCCACGCTTTTCTTTTATTAAATTTGAATGAAATTTGCAGATTGTTTCGGTGAAGTTTAATAAACTCATTGTTATCTAAAATATAACGGGACACCGGAGTATATTCTCGAGCATCTCACACTTCTGATAATCAGTTGTCTGCTTGACATTTATTCAGCTGTGTAAAAACTATAACTTTAATCTCAGCCTAACCGATTTACTCAGGAACAAATAAAATACTAAAAAAAGCCAAACAATAACATTTTTAAGTTATCTAAGTGACTTATATATGTTTAACCTGAGTAGCGAAAGACCGCAGTGGGTTTGAAAACGATTTGCCGGAGTCTGGTGTTCTCACGGGCTCTAGAGAGCCTTGCCCTCGGCTAGCTATCAAGCTAGTGGGTAACAGACGTCTCCGAAAACGTCGGAGCGCTTTTGAAAATATGAGGTGTCTTGATAAACTGAGCAGATATTTGAGGTTTACACAGCTACATTCTCGCCTGAAAATATGCTAAACGTTTATTTTGTGACCCAGAAAGAATAATAAGAGTAATATTAAAACTAACTAGCTGCTGCCATTGTTGGAAACTGAGCTGGGCTGCGCTATGAATTCTGGGACACAGCTCCTTCTTCTTCTTCGGGTTTAACGGCAGCTGGCATCCTTGTACATGCAGTGCTGCCATCTTCTGTTTCAGTCCGTTATTACACTCTTAAATTCTACTACTTGTTCGTGCGTCTTTTGTGATCTTACAAAGCTTCAAACGACGCGTCGACTATTAAATCAGTCGTCGATGATTTTGATAGTCGACGTAATCGTGACTAGTCGACTAATCGTGGCAGCCCTATTTTCAACACAGCAGGTTACCTGGTGTAATGTTTTTCAGTTAAAAAGAAACATGGTCTGACTCCTACCTAACTATATAAAGAGTAACTGAAAGTTAAATGCAGCTAATATGTCTTGTTTTAAGCCAGGCACTTCCACCTCTGCTCCGCTGCGTCTCAGCCACCATCGCTCTGGCAGCAACGGCGCTAAAGCAAGTAGGAGAGAGCCGAGCTGGAACAAACCATTTTGGGAGGGGGGAGGGGTTATCTATACTTTTGCTGTTAAAATGTTCCATCTCAATTAAGTACTGTATGCTTTTTATACTTTTAGTAGTGTGTCCCACAAACAGCAAATATTTTCAAAAAAAGTAAGACATCTTTGGGGGTGCTTTGATTCATTTTGGGGATGCTGAAGCACCTCCAAAACTGGGCTAAAATCGCCCCTGGGCCAGACCATTTAATCCTGGAGATATTTTATTATAAGCCAAAAGAAGTGTTAAAGAATTTCAAGAACTTATTTGAACAATTTCATACACTTGCACACCTTCGTACATAAAGTTTCTTTTTGCGCAATGCTAAGTACACTGAAATACAGGGTAAGTATGTTACAGTTTAAACCAAAACAATAAGTCAATAGGAAAAAAAATAGGGTAAGGAAGGAAGTGGTCGGCTGCAAATCAATAACAACTATATCAGTTTTAAGAAACTACAGAGTACACTCAGACTGGAAAGCTGTTCTAACAGTTATTTGGCAATAACAGGAAAAATAAGCTTTTTCATACCCAGTCGTAGGTTGTAATATGTAGCTATAAAAAGTTACAGCACATGACAGTACTGAGGAGCATGAGCAAACTCAGACAGTGGACAGATCACCAGATTACCCAGAGGTGAGTTTAGCCAGAATACTCAGAGAGCAACTCACACTGATCTATAGAGCAGGAAAAAAAAAAAACCAAGCTTCAGGCTGTGCAAAGATGAGACAGTCCACAACATAAGACCAGCAGGGAAGTAGGAAGCAAGCAAATAATCAATATTTTTTTGATTATTTTAATAAAATTAATTTCGGTTGAAGAGTGTAACACAGAAATGTGCACAGTTGTGTTTAATGGCAGACAATTAATGTAGTTCACATACAGTTCATATATGCTACTTTAAACAGTTGATATAGCAGCATACCCTGCTTCTAAGCCACATTTTCACTTGTGTTGATGTTTAGTTTAACACCTGTGCTGTTTTCTTTTAAAAAATAAAATAAAAATAAAATAAATGGCAAGCTGAAAAACAGTCAAGTACTCAATGATGCTGATTCTTTTTATTGTTCGCCATTAAAACAAAAGTTCAGTAGATGGCGCCACCTTCCCACTGAGTTCAGTAGATCAGCGTGCAATTAAATTAATAGAGTTTAACGTTCAAGGACAAATCTCAAATCATTTATGATCGGTAATGGGTTTCAGGGTCAGTCACACAATGCATGCGAGATTTCAAATGCAGGCCGAAATCCACTTTTTTTCTTTTTTCTTTCGAGTTATCGCGACCATAAAACTAGAACATGTATAATCTCCAGGAAAATCTGTAAAACGCGTCCTTCCTACATGTTTCAGCTCAATAGTTTCCCTTTTGGACAAAACAGTTTCTGAGTATTGGCATGTTTTGCTTGCCTTGAGAAATCTGCAGTTTTTCTTTCTTTCTTTCTTTCTTTGGTGCTATGAAACATTCAGTCTGTAATGAAGCTGGCCTCGATACGTCCGATCTTTCGTCGGGGAATAAACGGATGAGAATGGAATTCTGCTGCATGCCGGATGTTAACTGTTTGAACAACTCAGTTCCAGAGAAATTTGACACTTCAAAGGCCATTTACGGGTTGTTGGTCTTGATTTTAAGGATGTTTGAATGTTATCGGATTGCATAACGGTAATTATAAGCAATTAAGATGAAAATTATTCTTACGTGAAAGTACATTGTTGATTGAACACAATGTGAATTGTTGCTTGTATTCATGAGACCTTTGCTTTTTTTCCAGGACTATTTATATTAATCAGTTCCAGGAAAGCTGAAACCCATTGGGCTTGTCAGAGGGGAGGAGCAAAGGTCTGCTCATTAAAGCAGACCTGAAACTTTCCTTCAGATGAATCTGTGCTGGTTAACTGAATCAGCCATGGAGCTGCTGCTGCCGATACTTCTTGGCTTTCTTGCTTGTCTGGTCGGAGGGCTGTACCTTCTCGGAGTGTTCAGACAGCGGCGACCAGGAGAACCCCCCCTCGATAAAGGGCTCCTTCCTTGGATAGGTCATGTCTTAGAGTTTCGCAGGAACACCTTGAAGTTCCTAGAGAGAATGGAGAAGAAGCACGGTGAAATATTTACAGTACAGCTGGGAGGGTTTTATATTACATTTGTCCAGGACCCTTTTTCATTTGGGGGGTTCATTAAGGAGAGTCGGGACAAACTGGACTTTCGAAAATTTGCAGTGCATCTGGTGTACAGAGTGTTTGGATACAAAGCTGTTGAAGGGGGGCACAGTGTTCTCCACAATTCCAGCAACAAGCATCTGAAGGGGGAAGGTCTGCAAGAACTGACCCAATCTTTTATGAGTAATTTGCAGAACATGATGTTGCACAACATTGGATCAGCTGCAGAGGACAGGGCCTGGAAAGAAGATGGACTGTTCAGGTACAGCTACAATGTTGTTTTCAGAGCTGGATATTTGGCCTTGTTTGGCAATGTGCCACCCAAGTCAGAACAAAGTGAGGAGAAAGCTAAAGAAAAAGACAGAGCTGAATCAGAAGCTTTGTTTCAGGAGTTTCGTAAATATGACCAGCTCTTCCCCAGACTGGCGTATGGGGTCCTCCCACCGATGGAAAAGTTGTCTGCAGAGAGGTTGAAGGCATACTTCTGGGATGTTCTGTCAATACTGAAAATGAAAACCAAGGACAATATCAGTGGCTGGGTGTGGGACATACAGCAAGGTAAAGAGGAGATGGGCATCGATATGTCAATGATAAACAGATACATGCTTGTGCTTCTTTGGGCCTCTCAGGGCAACACAGGGCCTTCTTCATTCTGGCTGCTCCTCTTCCTCATGAAACAGCCAGAAGCCATGAAAGCAGTGAAGGAAGAGGTGGATAAAGTTCTGAAAGAATCTGGACAGGAGGTCCGGCCTGGTGGTCCTATGGTCAACCTGACCCGTGAAATGCTGTTGAAAACACCGATCCTGGACAGTGCTGTCGAAGAGACCCTCCGACTCACTGCTGCACCCCTCCTCACCAGGGCAGTGATAAAGGACATGACCTTCAAGATGGCTGATGGGCGAGAATATTTACTTCGCAAGGGTGACAGAATTGCAATCTTTCCTTTCAGTTCTGTCCACCATGACCCAGAGATCCATCCTGAGCCGCACTCATTCAAATATGACCGCTTCCTGAATCCAGACGGGACCAGGAAAACTGATTTTTACAAAGCAGGAAAGAAGGTAAAATATTACACCATGCCCTGGGGATCTGGGGTCTCCATGTGCCCTGGCCGTTTCTTTGCCACCAATGAGCTGAAACAGTTTGTTTTCCTCATGTTGGTCTATTTTGAGTTTGAGCTGAAAAATCCGGATGTGAAGATACCTGAAATTGACCTCAGTCGATACGGCTTTGGAACGATGCAACCTGTCAGAGATGTCCTGTTCAGATTCAGACTCAGATATTAAGCCAATCAGATGAAAACAAAACTGTGATTTTCTTTTCCTTTCGATCAAGATGGTTTGATGAGCACATTATGGAAATTATGGAAGCAGATTTAAATCTAAAGTTTTTGACGTGTTGGTCAACTGTAACAATTCAATATGCAAATGCACTGATATTCTAGACATGTATATGTATATTGAACACATTCTGATCATAACTCTTCTTCTTTAAGTAATTTGCAGATCAGCAATCAGATTAAATCCAGTTAGAAATGATATTGATGGGCATTGTTTAAGATAACAACAATTATGATTATTGGTTATTAATTATTATTGTGAATGTTCTTTTTTGTATAATTATTTTTCCGTAATTGATGTGACATGTACACTTAGAAATTGAGACGATTCATGTATATTGTAGTCAGTTTCAATTTTTAGTTCAATTTTCTATGTACATTACAAGTTTTTGCTTTTTGTTTTTTCCAAAATAAATGTTTTTTTGTAAATGTCAGATTTTGGAGTTTTATGTGAGCCTGTAAAACTCAAAAAACCAAAACAAACAAAAACAAAGTTATAGGCTGACTTCAGTCAACTCAGTGACATGGATTCTTTTACTTGTTCCCTACAACAAAATCCAATAGATGGCAGCAGATTCCCACATTCCCGATGTTTTTAAAATAAACGATAAATTGTACAAAAACACAGAATCTTAGAAGAATGATGCAAATGAAAACTAATATATGCAATTTTATATTTAATTTATTTTAAAATGAATGTCAGGAGTTTAAATACGTACTCCAGTTTAAAAATAAAAATACAATTAGAAACTTTTGGCAGTTATTTTATTGTTCATACTTGACAGGTTTAAAAATTCCATTCACAGAATGGCTGGCTCACCACTTTAGTGATGAAACCTCAGTTACAAAAATGCTCTTGTGAATTTTGCTGAAGTTGCAGATAAACAGTAAGAATAAATGCATTTGCCTGATTAATAACTTAGAAGGTTATAATAAGAAGGATTTTGACATTCAAACACAAATTAATCATGAACAGAAATGATTTCAAGGTCATTCACACAAGGCAAGTCTGATTTCAAATGCAAATCAGGGTCAGATTTTTTTTACAACCATAAAACACGCACACATGGATAATCTCTAGGACAGCCTGGGGAGAAAAAAAACAAGGAGTTTGTCTTCTGTGGTTCAGCTCAGTGATGCTCTTTTAGGCCAAAACATGACAGTTTCTTAGTCTAATTGGAGTAAGCCAGACATGTTTTAGTTTGCCTTTGCCTTTAGTGTTCTTTGGTCTATGACCGATGCTGTGAACCATCTTTTGTAAGGTTCATTTAGCAAAACCAACAAAAACACTCCGAGAGTGCAATTCCCCCTGAACTCTGTGACCTTGACCCGATGTTGCACCACTTCGATTTTTATCTTTCACGTGTTTTCTCGATCCCTTTGGTGCTCTCATCAGGAAAGTTCAATCTCACCACTAATGAAAACAGTTAAGACATTTTTAATAACACAGATTCATCAGTGCAAAAGAAAATGAAATGAAATCTTTATCAAATATGTAAAAACATGCAAAGCCAGTCAATCATTTTTGAACTTCAGCAGACTGTCTCGACTATCTACCAGACACGTGCAGGGGGGCCGGCAGGGGCTTGAGCATCTGCCCCTTTCCTGATGGGTGCCCTTTTCTTGAGCCTTTTTTTAAATGTGTGTGTAGAGTCCTGCCTCAACAATAACATTAAACTATTAATCACAACTTTGCTAAATGAAAGGATCTGGCTTGCGTAAGTGGTTGCGAGCCAGGAACAGGCTTGGTGCCTTTTTTGCTACCTGGGCAGTGCGGAGCTGTCGAAGAAACACAAAAATTGATTGGGAGATGGCTGATGCAACAAAAACCAGGAGGTAGGGTGTAAAGAGTACACTATAGTCTATAGCCCACAGGAGTATTCGTTTGTTATGTCCACGTGGTTAAATTCTCTTGTGGCAACTGATGAATTGAAACAAATGAGCATTGTTGTATGTGCACTGAGCGACAGGGCAACAAAACATTACTTGTCCTTTTATTAACTACAGAAGTAGTGGTAGTCATTAGCCGCTAGCTAACTGGGTAAGGGTGTCAGATGTTTGTAGCTCTTACTATAATTACGATATTCAAACACACACACACACACACACACACACACACACACACACACACTGTATTTGAAAGAAAATACAGATTATATTAGATTTATATTTCAAATATAACAAAATGATGATTTTTCAGCTGTAAAATTATTGTATCTCTACGGTTTAAATATTGTACAAATTGAATCATCATAAATACATTATTTTATATTTATTACTTAATTTTTTTTATTCTTATTATGGGATGCTCTCCTTGTAATTGCATATGTATGCAATGAGTTGGACATTGACATCAGCTGTTGTTCTAGTTCATTCTATTAAGAAAACAAGTTTCAATTTGGGTCATTTTCTGCACAAGAGATAAAAAAGGTTTGGTCATGACTTTATTGTTTTGAATTCTGAGATTAAACCCCACTGGCTGAGCAGGTGACCTTATTCTATACAGCTCAATGTTGGCCCTTTGCTGTGTGTCTTTCCCTGTTCTCACTCCCCTCTTGACTGCTGCACTATCAAAATAAAGAAGCTGGCACCTGGGAGGAGTCAGTTCAGTTATAGATAATGCAAATGACAAAACAGACCATGTGGCTTGCAGATGTGTGCAGTTCTGCATGGCAATGGGTAAAACTGAAGAAGATACAAAGCCCTAGAAATAACAAATATAACAAATCAAATCAAAGAAAACCAAAAAGCCATGCATATACTATGAAAAACAACTGTGCTGAGGTCAGTTCCGGAGGCTTCCCACCAGAGAACTCCATATGAAACTCTTTGCTAACCTCAACAAACCAGACTAAATGAACAGATATACATATGTAATGAGACCAGTACAAATATAATACACATGTAGACTTAATACAATTAAAGACTTGTTTATTCACAGAGTAACAAAGTGTGCAGAAGCAGAATCACAGAAAATTCAAAAATCTGGATAAATAGAAGGAGATGGACGGCTGGCACTGATTTTCAGAAAAATTCTACTTAATTTGCATATGGAAAATGTAACAGAAAATCTGCAATACATGTGTTCCCATGCTTCATTTTATAAGTCTCCATGTATCATCAAAAGAATTATACAAAAAAAAGGTGTTTAAAGATAAGACTTTTGTTTTTATCTGATTGGCTTAATAACCAATAATCATAATTGTTGTTATCTTAAAAAATGCCCATCAATATCATTTCTAATGTGTTTAATCTGATTGCTGATTTGCAAATTACTTAAAGAAGAAGAGTTATGATCAGACTGTGTTCAATATACATATACATGTCTAGAATATCAGTGCATTTGCATATTGAATTGTTACAGTTGACCAACACGTCAAAAACTTTAGATTTAAATCTGCTTCCATAGTTTCTATAATGTGCTCATCAAACCATATTGATCCAAAGAAAAAGAAAATCAGTTTTATTTTTATCTGATTGGCTTAATATCTGAGTCTGAATCTGAACTGGACATCTCTGACAGGTTGCATCGTTCCAAATCCGTATCGACTGAGGTCAGTTTCAGGAATCTTCTCATCAGGATTCATCAGCTCAAACTCAAAATAGACCAACATGAGGAAAACAAACTGTTTCAGCTCATTGGTGGCAAAGAAACGGCCAGGGCACATGGAGACCCCAGATCCCCAGGGCATGGTGTAATATTTTACCTTCTTTCCTGCTTTGTAAAAATCAGTTTTCTTGGTCCCGTCTGGATTCAGGAAGCGGTCATATTTGAATGAGTGCGGCTCGGGATGGATCTCTGGATCATGTTGGACAGAACTGAAAGGAAAGATTGCAATTCTGTCACCCTTGCGAAGTAAATATTCTCGCCCATCAGCCATCTTGAAGGTCATGTCCTTTATCACTGCCCTGGTGAGGAGGGGTGCAGCAGTGAGTCGGAGGTTCTCTTCGACAGCACTGTCCAGGATCTGTGTTTTCAACAGCATTTCACGGGTCAGGTAGACCAAAGGACCACCAGGCCGGACCTCCTGGCCAGATTCTTTCAGAACTTTATCCACCTCTTCCTTCACTGCTTTCATGGCTTCTGGGTGTTTCATGAGGAAGAGGAGCAGCCAGAATGAAGAAGGCCCTATATTGCTCTGAGAGGCCCAAAGAAGCACAAGCATGTATCTGTTTATCATTGACATATCGATACCCATCTCCTCTTTACCCTGCTGTATGTCCCACACCCAGCCACTGATATTGTCCTTGGTTTTCATTTTCAGTATTGACAGAACATCCCAGAAGTATGCCTTCAACCTCTCTGCAGACAACTTTTCCATCGGTGGGAGGACCCCATACGCCAGTCTGGGGAAGAGCTGGTCATATTTACGAAACTCCTGAAACAAAGCTTCTGATTCAGCTCTGTCTTTTTCTTTGGCTTTCTCCTCACTTTGTTCTGACTTGGGTGGCACATTGCCAAACAAGGCCAAATATCCAGCTCTGAAAACAACATTGTAGCTGTACCTGAACAGTCCATCTTCTTTCCAGGTCCTGTCCTCTGCAGCTGATCCAATGTTGTGCAACATCATGTTCTGCAAATTACTCATAAAAGATTGGGTCAGTTCTTGCAGACCTTCCCCCTTCAGATGCTTGTTGCTTGAAATGCGGAGAATACTGGGCCCCCCTTCAACAGCTTTATATCCAAACACTCTGTGCGCCAGATGCAGAGCAGCCTTTCGAACGTCCAGTTTGTCCCGACTCTCCTTAATGAACCCCCCAAATGAAAAAGGGTCCTGGACAAATGTAATATAAAACCCTCCCAGCTGTACTGTAAATATTTCACCGTGCTTCTTCTCCATTCTCTCTAGGAACTTCAAGGTGTTCCTGCGAAACTCTAAGACATGACCCAACCAAGGAAGGAGCCCTTTATCGAGGGGGGGTTCTCCTGGTCGCCGCTGTCTGAACACTCCGAGAAGGTACAGCCCTCCGACCAGACAAGCAAGAAAGCCAAGAAGTATCGGCAGCAGCAGCTCCATGACTGATTCAGTTAACCAGCACAGATTCATGTGAAGGAAAGTTTCAGGCCTGCTTTAATGAACAGACCTTTGCTCCTCCCCCAGCATGCAGGATGGGTTTCTGGGAATCGTTCACTAAATAGTCCAGAAAAAAACTCTGTCCTTGTTAAGTAAACAGTGTTAAAACCTGTTTACCTCTTAGTTATAATTTACTAGAACAGCATGTGATGTTGATGTCCAATTCTGGTGAAAATAAACCAGAATGAAGGACTTGTCACGCCTTCGGTGGCAGACCCGTGGAGTGGAGCGAGCGTGGACCCAAATGAAGACAGTGACGACAGACTGAAACTCAGAGTGTATTTTTATTGGCAAAAGCAACAGAATACAAAAAAAAGCAGAAAGCAACAAACTTTTTTTCTGTTTGCCTTAGGTTGTGCAACAGTCAAACACCTTTTAAATGTCTGTTAAGAGTTCAGCAGGAGTCAAACTGCTGTCTGAACACTCAGATAAGGTACAGCCCTCCGACCAGACAAGCAAGAAAGCCAAGAAGTATCGGCAGAAGTATCGGAGCTGAATCAGTCAGCTCCATTACTGATTCAGTTAACCAGCACAGATTCATCTGAAGGAAAGTTTCAGGCCTGCTTTAATGAGCAGACCTTTGCTCCTCCCACAGGATCGGTTTCTGGGAATTTACACTTTACTATATAGTCCAGAAAAAATAATAATGCACTTAAGTATCAATTGAGGACACGATTTTCCAATTGTCCTAGAGATTCCCCTCTTTCGAAATCCAAAAGAACATACTGTAGCCTGCAGTGATATTATGTTTATGTTTACAGCTCTATGACAGCAGGTATGAAGAGATTGTGGACCAATGAGTGCACACTGGCAACAAATATCACTCTAGTTAATCATAAGTAAGAAAAATAAAGTTTTGAGGGGTCAATGGCTATGCATGTTGTTGACACTAGACATGTGATTCTGGTTTATTTTTTTACCAGAATTGTTTAGGAACATCCATGTCACTCATTGTTCAAGTAAATTATAAATAAGAAGAAAACTGTCACGGTTCTGGGTCATTTTGACCCAGCTTTTTCGGTTTCTTTTATTTTGGTGTTTTTCTAGATTATGTTCATTATATTTATGTTCTGATTCTTTAGCTATCCTGTGTTGATTATTGTCAATGGAAAATTGTACTGAGTAGTCAGTATAAGCTTTTAGTGATATAAATTTACATGTCATAGAATATTGCATGATGACCTTTTCCTTGCTTAGAACTGATTGTTCTTTATAAAACGTGTTCTGATATTTCTATCTGAATCTTCCCCAATTCTGACCTCGCACACACACACACACACACACACACACACACACAATCACATACGCACATGCTCACGTATCAACATTCCACTGAACAAATGTTTTCATTTTTCTTGTGTATAAATAAAGACAAGTGCAAGAACAGAGCACTGATCACAGGGCCCCCACTCTCATGTGAGCCCTTGCAAGTAAAATCTGCAGCGTGTGTGTGTCTTCACTCTTAGACTCTCAACTGAAGAAGTGTTTTTTAGAATAAATCTCTTGACATTTATCATAATTATTCTGGTTTAGGCTTTGTTCTCTTGCCCTCATGTTTAGTATAGGTTTAGTTCTGTGCTTAGTCTTCTCTGCTCGTGTGTCCCTCTGTGTAAAGTCCATGTTTCTCAGTCTGCATCTTTGTGAATTGTTTCTGGTTTCCTGTTTTACTTTGAAAGTTCATGTCTCATGTCAGTGTGTTCAGTTTTACTTCTCCCTTGTCTCGGTGACCTAATTTCTCCCAGCTGTGTCTCCCTCCTGTTTCTCAGTCCCTGATTACTTTCCTATGTATATAAGCCCTGTGTTTTCCTGTGCTCTCTGTCGCGTCGTACTTTCTCCATGCTGTGTGTTTGTCGTGTTCCAGTATTCCAGCACCTCTGTTCAGCGTTTTTGTTCTGTTCTTGTGAGTCTTATTTTTGAAGGTTTTTCAGCAATAAAGCTGCGTTTTCAGTTTAAGTCCGTCTCTGAGAGTCCTGCGTTTTGGATCCATTTTCCTGCCTTCCTGCCACACAGCCAACCATGAAAAAAACAGGTTTTGACACTAGGCCTGCCAAATGGGCTTATTTTTTTGCAGAAGAGTTTAGGATAGCTAAATAAAAATATAAAATATCAGCTCATTTGGGTGATGCCTTTTTTCTTTTTAGAGTTCTGAGATTAAAATCAAATCAAAATTGAGGCACCAGTTTAGTTCTCTGGTTGTGAAGGTGATGATCTACAAGAACGCTGGAATGCAGTCGTTCTTTGCTCTGTGTCTTAACGATCAATCTCTCCCTTTCTCATTGTGTCAAATCTAAAGTTTGGTGGAGGGGGGGATTATTATGTGGGGGTGATTCTCAGTTGGGCTTTCCCCCGTAAATCTAGTGAAAAGAACGCTTCTACAAGACTGCTCAAAAATTCCCCTAAACACATTCCTAAACAATATGGCAAGCCTTCCCAGGGGAGTTAAATTAATATTAAACCCTATGGATCAAGAATAAGATGTCACTCAAGTTCATATGAGTGGGAAGACAGACCAGCAAATGCTTTTGGCAGTATGGTGTATCTGCAAACTTGCGTCTTCCTAAGAAAGTTAATAGGCTTTGTGTTAGGGGGGAGTGAGTTTCCACACTAGATCCTTGGAATGAAACTCTTCTCCAGGTCTTACAGTAGGTGCTTTCATGGTTTTGCAATTAGGAGGTTGTCCACCTCGTATGTGAGGGGGCAAACTCCTCAAGATGGATGGTGGCCATTTAGAAGTCAGCCATCTTGGATACAACTTTAGTTTTTTTCAATAGGAAGAGGCCCATGTGACACATCAAACTTATTGGTAATGTCACAAGAAAAACAATGGTGTGCTTGGTATCAACGTTATTCTTTCATGAGTTATTTACAAGTTTCTGACCACTCATAAAATGTGTTCAATGTGCTGCCCATTGTGTTGGATTGTCAATGCAAGATCATTACAAAAGTGGTGTGGTTTTTTCAGAAGCAGCATTCAGACATGTTATTGCGGTTGGGTAAAAGCTGTGTTTGAGTCCATTTGTCATTACACTGATTGCTCTGTACTGTCTGCCCGGGGGCAACCGTTCAAACAGGGAGTGTGAGGTATCTTTTATTATGTTCTGAGCTTTTTTAATACAGCGCGTATTATGTAGATCTTCCAGTGTGGGGAGAGGGCAGCCAGTGATCCTTTGAGCGGTGTTAATGACCCCTTGGAGTGCTTTACTCTGAGCCACTGTCCACACTCTCTCCACTCCACGGGTCTGCCAGCGAAGGCGTGACAAGTCCTTCATTCTGGTTTATTTTCACCAGAATTGGACATCAACATTGTATAGGAATTTCTTTTACCTAGGTATTAATCACATTATGTTATTGTAATGCCTTGGTGCCACTGGATTTTAACATGTCTGACACTCATACTTAAGACAAATGGTAGGGGGTGTAGTAAGGATGTTGGGGGAAACAGGAACTCCAGAGGACCAGTCTTTTGTCTCTTCGAGGACTCTGGGAAGTGGCAAGGGAGTGTGAACCTTAAGGTGTGAAACAGCTGTGTACTGCCTTTTGTTCCTGGAGAAGGTATTTAACTGAGAGCCATGCTAGGCTCAGGGAGATTCTGCAGACCCTGCCCCGTGATCATGTAGGCTCTTCATCAAGCTTGGTTGTATGTTGTCTTTGTGTGCTTTGATTAAAGAATGTTAGCTACCGCTCACCGCTCGTCTGCAGGCTTTATTTAAGTGGAAAACTTCCACAACAAAATGGCGACAAGGATGGGATGGTCCGTGTGGTCGCTGAACTACGGTTCCGTGGACGGGCTGATCACCCCTGAGGAAAAAGGTACCTTTGTCCTACCAGCTGTTGAAGCAAAGGAAATGGAGGAGTCACGGAGCCGTGTGTTTCAGTTACTACCGAGATCATCGATTTTGAGGGGACTGCTGCAGATGGGTGAGTTGTAGCTAACTTTGTATACAGTTATGAGGAGTTTTTTTGTCTGGCCGAGCGGTGAAGTGCTTGTTGCTCCGGAGTTCGAGTCTCCGGAGGGAAAATCCTGGGGTTCGAGTCCCCAGGCTTGTGTTCGGTTCCGGTGTTGTGCAAAAGAAAAGCAGTTGTCTGCCAGAGTAATTGCAAAAACACCGGTCCATCACAGGGAACGGTGGTTCGAGTCCACCGTTGATAATCACTTCTGCACAACACAGTGCGCGGAGTGACGGTATTTTAGCACTTTTCTGCCGGTAAGGGAAGAAGGTGTCGGATTATGATATTATTTTATGCCATGTTAGACCCCTAACTAAAGATTGTGAATTATTATGTAGTTTTAGTTTGCATTATGCTCCTGAATTAGAAGAAGGTGATAACTATTACATTTGGTAAACTGATTTGCATTACATTAGACTGCTGATTTATTGTGAATGAATGATATTGTTTTATGATGCATTATACTGCTGAGTTATAAGAAATACTGTTCGCAGAAAGTCATCGCCTTATTTGTCTGATTAGAAGAGAACAGAGCATACTGCCCCATCTCATCAGGAGCAGATAAACAGGGAGCCAAGGTCGTAGCTTAGGCGCTGTGTGAGAAAGAATGTGAATGTTTAGGCTTTTATGATTAGGTGGGGGCCACTAGAGGCTATAAGAGTTTGATCAAGGCTCCACCATTTTGAGATCTGATGCTGTCTGCTGTATGGTGTCCATCTCCCACGCGTGTGTTCATTAAATCATCGTTTGACTTGACCCGGCCGGACCAGTGTGGTTATTTTGGGTTTTCCTCTTGTATCCATCCCCAATATTTGAATCCGTAACAGTTTTGGGGGCTCGTCCTGTGGTATTGGGATGGAAGTTTTGGAGGTTTGGACGGTCCGAGGTGGTTGAACGGGCAGGCACGAGCCAGTGGTCTGACGTGAGTGGGCAAGCCGGCACATTTAAAGGTGAGGCACAACCTGTTGAATGTAAATCCAAACTGTGCCAAATTGGACTGTATAAATTAAAAGTCTACTCACTGAAATTACTGGTGAAGGCCTGTTTTGATTTTGATGAAAAATCTCATGAGTTTTGAAACTTGAAATAAGCTTATAAGTTACAATACTGAGTTAGAGGCTCAAGGTAAAGGAAAATAATACTGAGTTAGAGGCTCAAGATAAAGGAAAATAATACTGAGTTAGAGGCTCAGGTAGTTTGATAGGGAATTGGTCATTTTGTGAGTTAGAGGCTCCATTGGTCTAAAGGATTGCATCTGTGTTGGCCATGTTGAGAGTTAGAGGCTCCATTGTCCATAACGTTGCATCTGCGTCAGTCATACTCTTGTTTTAGAGGGTTGACGGCGGTTTAAAAGTATTATAAATTTTGTGAGAACGGTGGTTAGAGGCCACTAAGAGGCGCATAGCCCGGAGGTTACGCTCCCTCCTGGCTGCGGACGCGCGACCTTGACCTGTCGGCGAACAGGGTTAGTTCAGTTGGCTTGACTGTGGGGTACAGGGCATCCTGGAACAAGCTAGGAGTTAGAGGCTCCTTATCTGCGCTTTTTTGGACACTTTAAATTGAGTTAGGGACTCTAGAGATGAGGCCAGATACAGTTAGAGGCTGATACTGGTTAATTGATTACAAAAAAGTTGGACTTTCTTCGGTTGGACCCGTTATCTTAAATTTGTCAAAATTGTGTAGGCGCTAAAACTGTCAGGCCTGAGAGTGATTGTAAATATAAGACGTCTTTGTAAAATAAGATAGAGAGTTGAGTGTGAAACGAGGCTGTGTGTGTGACGACAGCGCGCTGCAGCGCTGCGAGCTATTTTGTGTGAACATGCAAATGAGGTGGCTGCTTTGAAGCCCACAGAGGACTTCCTGTTTAGCGTGTTATTGAGTTTTATAAGTATGATTTGCAAACAATGATACATGCCTGTAATTAAAACGCTGATTTTGCTGATTATAATATTACAAATAAAGTTTTGAATGACTATGGTGAATGTTTAATGTTTGGCTGGGTTTTCATATAGAGATTGACAGACCACGTGACTTTCGCGCATTGCATGCCGGTAACTCGTGGCAAAACAATCCAAGTACCGCATCAAATGCAAGCATTTGCAGCACCGCAAAACGTTCATTCTTCGGTTCCAATACCTTCTTGCTTTTTCTTTGCCCCCCAAAAAAGTTATGTACAAAACGAAGGAGAACAATGCCGGACCGTACAAAGACGGACTTGATGAAAAGTCAAAGAAAAGATACGAGGAAAAAATCAAAGGAGTGAAAGGGTTAGACCCTTACGAGCACACAGAGTGGACAACATACGTTAGCGTGCTGCCCAACTTTCACCGCGCTCATATTTATAATCATACGGTTCTTGGAGTGAGTGCATACACTCATGAAGTTTAGTAACTTCAGGTCACTGCAACAAGCCCAGGTACAGTTTACCGACGGATGGGTACAGGACCATGAAATGCACCGTGTAGAACGAAAGACCATCATACGTATCATAAGTTTACCAGTCTCACAAATCGTCTTCATAAATACACATTCGTTAACCGTTTATTAATAGGACCTTTGAGCTCAACGGTAATTAATTAGTAGTGGAAATAATTTCTGGTTCGCATTACAGAAATGTAGCAGTGACAATAATATTGTATGCTGTAATCGTACTGGGCAATTAGTGATAGCATAGCGCCACAATTTCTGTTCAGCGCCAGACTTGCTTGTAACCTATATCACCAATTATGTTATGAAAAATGACTATTAACTACTACAAAACACTGACCACTGTGGAAATGTTTGGAGCAGACTAACCTGTGAGCTGGAGTGTTCTGGGACGTTATATTTGGTCTTTGAATGGCTGCAATCCAGGCCATCTGTCGCCTCTTTTTACTTCGGAAACATGGCTCGAATAATTTCTCTTCAACGACGTAATCCGATAAAAAAAAAACGATCTCTTTACCCGTCGGCTTCATGGCTGTCATGCGACCGGCTATTGCAGTTAATAATACAACAGCTTCTTGACAGTTTTTTGTGTTTCTTTTTATCGCTGTGTAACTGATTTCAATTGCAAGCCTGCGTGCGCTAGTACCTCTTGCCACGAGTTCCCAGAATTCTTTGCTGTTTTACCCTTGAATGACGTCACATTTTCAATCTCTATAGGAGAGACGGCATTGCAGCTGCTGGGGGTGAGTGACCGGAAATTTGCATGCCCATAAAAGGCAACTGCCTGACTGTGTGAACTATGCACCAAGAGAGAGAGAGTAAAATCTAGGCAGATGAACCAAATGGATGTTGTAAGAAAAATAGTAAATGAATGTTTTAGTCTCTTAATACAGGTGGATTTCTCTCAACCTGGAAACCTGAGTACAGCAGCAAAAGGATAGATTAACAAAATTGGGACGACACACAGGCCAAGCTCTGGCTCAAAATTTTACAGCTTAACCTCTCACTTTGTCCATAACCGAAAAAGAAGCTTAAAGGACATCTTCTCCTCCAGTTATCGGTTACCATCACTGGAAATTTTCAGGCAAGTTTTTCACTGAATTGTTTTTGGCACCATGTGTCCCTGAATCTCACAAGCAAGCTCTAATTCCTGGCTGAAGACATGGAATGCTGTTATTTAAGGTGGGAAATCAAAATTTGGGAAACAAAATTAAAAACACACACAATTAGAGAAATGCCTTGTTTGAGAAAAAGTTAAAATAACCCACCCACAAACGCACATACACGCAATGAAGAAACAGCTTACATTCATGAACATGTGAAGATTTTCCAGCAAGGTTAAAGCAGTGAAACTTAACATACACCTGTTGTTAAATGATAAAGTTTATCTACTACTAACAAATAAACTCTCTGGGTTGCAGGACAACAACTTGACTTCAAAAAGACAGACACTGGTAAATCACAAACCAGTGATGAAACAACAAATTTAGTGGTTAAAAGAGTCAAATTGTGACATGTTTTCCTCTGATTGATTAATACAAGTGATTACTGAATGAAATAAAATTCCTTTTTTGAGTTATTAAACATGATCTTAAGAATTTTAACATGTACCTGTGTTGTCCTGTCAACTTGGTGGGTTATGACTTGATTATATAGTGAGAAAAAACAAAAAAAAGGGGGGGAGAAGGCTGACACAGGGCCTGGCCCCTCTCTGAATAACACAGCCAAAACAACATCATTTTCCTGTTCGTCTGTTTTTGTTTTGTTTTTGTTTTTTCTCTTTATGCTTAATTACAGGCTGCTTTGTCGGCCCGGAAAGCCGAGGCTGACCTGGACTCCTGCTCTCCCCTCTACCATCTTTGCTCTCCCTTCTACCATCTTTGATGTGACCCTGGCCAAATGCTACAGCAGCTGGACCCACAACAACAACCTGAAAATGTCAACAGTGCTGCAGGAAAGATCTCATGCAGCGGAGACGGAGAACTTTAAATCCAAGGCCCGTTTCACTACACGGGGGAGATTTCCAGACAGCTTCAGCTGACAGAGCTGCGACGAGACGCCTATTAAGCCCAGATGAAAAGTGAGGCCGAGCAAAAGAAGGCTGACCTTAACAACTCTGCATTAAACCTGTGCAGGACAGTGACGGACCAACACAGATGATCAGGCAGCAAAAAGGGCGTGCCAGAGACATGAGGAGTAACTGAGGTCAGGAGGCACCTCAGATTGGACAAAAGCACCAGAAGAACATAAGCTGAAGGCACAGGTGTCGGGGCTCGGTCAGGAGCTGACCTCTGAGAAGAGCCGAACAGCAGAAGGCCGTGGAGCAAAGCAAGGAAAACATCAATAAACTTCAATCTGACGTGTACGGAAAAGACTCTGAGGCTTTTGCCCTCAGTGAGAGCTCGAGACATCAGAGCAGAAACTGAGCATGGCTCAGGAGGAGCTGGCTGCTAATCAAACCCATCAGTCAGGCTTAGAGTCCCAGATACAGGACTTGAAATCAGGCCGGAGCTTGCTGGAGCAGGAGGTTGTCAAACCTGACGAGAAGCTCCAACACCAGGAGCAAACCCTGAAGGAGCTGCAGAAGCAAAAAGGGTCAAGTTAAGGAGAAGATACAGGACACTGGAGAAAAGGACTGCCTCAATTGGGGCCAGAACCAGTATGGACAGAACTTTGGGCAGCAGCACCAATGGACCCAAACGGACTGAAAAGGGGGAGGCAGGACCCCAGAGCACGCTTCAGGCCATGGTTTACCCAGAACACCAGAACAGGAAAGTGATGAACACAAACACACACACAGACACACACATCTACATACACTGACTCAGAAGCAAGAGAAACCCACATATGAACACATATGCACTCGTTGATTGACTGAGAAATGACACACTCACACGCACACAAATCGAAATGCTGATTCAATTCACGGAGAAGTGATCCACACACACACACACACACACACACACACATACACATGTTTGTGCAGTGAAGAGTGATACACACACGCTGATGCAATGAAGAATGCTTTACTAACAAATGCTATGCTGATACGCAAAATGCTGCACACAAACGTCCAAATACAGAATTTGTTACAACAACACAAAGAAGCCATTGATTGTTTATTGGTTAAATGCATTTCATGTCACCCAGAGGGCATTTGTGTAGATTTAGGGGACAGGGTCTAAAGCAGTTTGGTTATGAAAACAATGTCTGTGAGTGATGTCTGTTTATGGCTCAAGGCCTCGACTGAATTGTTTACTGTGCTTCACACAGCCTGATAAGGAGCAGTGGTACAGAGTGAAAATGATGAATTAACGGTGTGAGCCTTATTTCGGAGCACCACATTTTTGTGATTGAGATTTAATTGAAGGAGGAACACACTAAAAAATAAAAAGAAGAAAAGGGGGCCAGCCCTTGGATTTACGTAAGCATCCCACGTGTATTTAACACAATTGCCTCAGGCTTTAAAGATCTGTACAAAATTCAACAGGAAATCATAGCTTCCCTGTATTTCCTACATTGTTGGCATGCTGGTGAGTGCTGTTGCTCCACAGTAAGAAGGTCCTGGGTGCAAGTCCACAGTCTGGTTAGTTTGCAGTGGTTTCTCTCTGGGTATTCTGGTTTCCTGCCACAGTGAAAAGTCATGCAGCTCTTAGAGCTAGGTTAATTGATGACTCTAAATTATCTGTGAATGTAAGTGTAAATGGTTGTTTGTTTCTATGTGATAGACTGGTGACCTGTTCGGGGTGCACCCTGCCTCGTAACCTATCACTCCAGGGTTATTTCCCAGCCCTCCTGCAATCAGGATAAAGATAGGAGGATGGTAGTTGTTGTAGACCCATTCAATTTTTATGGTAACCAGAATTTAGACTTTGTTGAACCGTAGGCAATATGAAGACAACATGTAGTATTTAAGGGACCAAGTAGAATTTGGATAAAAGTTATTGAATAGTGTTGAAATAAAATGACAGAATTGTGAAGAATTAAAATATTCCAGGAGCTCAACTTACTCCATCTGAAAATGTTTTAATCGTGTTTTATGAACTCAAAATGCACAGGTTAACTGAAAATGAAAAGGTTGTGTTGATTTAACTCAGTTGTTTAAGTTTCTACCAAAGCAAAACATTTGTGTGCAACTAGTGTCCACTATTGACTGAAATAAGTCCAACATGTTTTTCGTCAGTGCAAAAGAAGTTACGGTACCTGTATGCCTACACAATATTGTCCCGGGACGGAGAAAAACTTTCTGGTGAAGTTTTGGTTGATTTTGGGTTTTGCTTAACACTAGGTTGATTTTATCAGTGAGGTTTGGATTGTTTTCTTTCTCTAAGAGAGAGAAATGTGGTTTTATGCTTGGACATGTTTCTAACGGGCCCCAGTATTTGTTATTATATGAGTATTTTATTGGTTACGTTTGTTTTTGCTTTTGTTACAGTGCACTGAAATAAGAACATCTGAGAGGAGTGATCCACCGGTGGTGATATTTTGGTATTTTGTGAGTTCCTGATTTAACAAATCAGCTCTTTAATCCAGGCCTGAGAGATTGAACTTTAAAGCGCTATAAAACATTCTTACTGAAAACAGTTGCAAAGTATTTTTCTCCATGATTATAATGGGCTTGGGAGAAATTCACTTATATGGGACATTGATCACATGAGAAGTCCTGAGGCTAAAAGGATTGCAGCGAGTCAATCCAGTCCAAAAAACAAGGAACTGTTTTTCCTTTAAAATGATGATGTCATCTTGCTGGTGATGGAGGCTCGAATAGGTTGCGTGTGAGACTCCATTATCAGCAATATCTGGTATGAATGTGTGTGAATGTATGCATGTGACTGGACTGTGATGGACTGACAACTAAAAGTTTTAATTGACTTGATACTGAGACAAAACGGTACCGACTTTAGGATTAGTAAATGTCCACAAACAATTCACCCAGCCTGTAAAAGAAGGGTGGATGTTTTGTCTTGCTTTGTTTTGTTTTTGCAGGAGTAGAAGGAGGACAGAGACTAAAGGGGGAGGCTGTAGCTTCACATGAGTGTGAACTGCAGACTTAACCCTTTGGTTGCTAATTTTGAGTTATTGATGTTTCCATCAAGAAAATTGTGTTTTATTAGTTGTGTTTCGATTAATGCATCACATTATATTGTTGGGAATGTTAAATGCTAAAATGGAGAGAAGCTTTGATTTCACTCATGACTGAACATGTTATTATTAACCATAGCAGGCCACTGTAAAAAGCCAATTAATTTTGATAGAAAAAAAGCAAAAAAAGACTTTTATTGATGTCTATGAATAACAGGGGAATGATAGACTTGTCACATTCAAAATAGAGATATGTAATGACAAACACTGGTCCATGTCATTTAGGTTCTCCATTGAAATAGTCAATAATTTAGAAAAGTAAGATAGAACCGACAGGGGCATGTGCTGAGATGTGGTGCTGCACAAGAACAAGAGCAAAATAAAGAAAAATTATTGTGTTTAGCTTTGATAAATTAAAATTAAAATGTATCATTACACTCAGAGGATCAATATGAAATTTAATATATGCTAATTTTGTATGAAGTACATGACTGATAACTGTTCTGTCCTGAGCTTTTGTTTTTATAGCGCCCACTTGACCACACCAACAGTTTCTCGCCACCAAAATTGGGTACTTGGGTACTCAAATTCTTAAAACTTGACCCCAAATATGAAAAATTCTTCAAACATTTAGAGACAGAGTGGAGTTCAAGATAAACATAATGTAGCAAACCACATAAGGATGGAGCGTTGGAATCAATAAGATGGTGAAAAACACGCAGGAAAAATGTTGATCATGTTGATTATGTTTATTCCAGTGTGCAGAGATTGGCTAATCTGACCAGGAAATGTTATAAAATGGATTGTCGGAACAATCAGCGTTAAAGTCACCTTTGACAGTCCAGACTAAGATGGCGTTGGACATCTTCAGGGCGGAAAAGGGTTGGTGTGACCAAGGTGTGGTTTGGCTTGTTGTATGTATATTTTAAGATGATATGGCTCTGGATGGACCAGTTACCAGGGCATGGAAGGAGGACAGACTTATTAAATGAGGAGAAGGAATTTTCTGGGATTGAAGATCCTCTGGGTGAGTGGTTGACTAAAAGCACGCATAAAATAAAAGCTGTCGTTTGTTATTGATTGGTAATAGATTGATAATTGGCCACATTCACAGTTGTATTGACTTGTAGTGGACGTAGTCTACTTCATGTTTAAGCACTCTAATTAACAGATTGAAAATAGTGACATTAAAGGAAGAATATGCAGCACCACCCTGTCAAACGCCAGTGCCGGTGGGGCTCAGTGATGAATCAGGTGAGCTTCATGGTTGAATCAAAACATAGATGCCCCTGCTGTGGTCAGTAAGGGATAAAAAGGGTGTGTTTTACTGTTATTTTAGCATCAGCATTATTGTTACATCAGAATCATATAACAAGCATTGCATTGAACATTTATTGAAGCTATTGACATATTAACATTTGTATTACAGTGATTGTTATAACCCCATGTTAATCTTCTATCTACAGGTGTCAAAAGTAGTCAACAAGTTCATGTTGAAGTGAAGTTCATGTTAATACAGGTTTTGTTTGTAGACGATTGTGAAGATGCAGGCTCTGGGTGGAGCCAGGAGTTGAACAGATCTAATATGACAATTAAATTGATTTCATTCCCTAACACAGGATAACAAGACTGGAGCAACGACACTGGATAGGAGAAAGTCTGATACTTTCTAAGATATGAGGTCACTAACCTTTTCTTTTAATTTTCTAGCTTCGTTGAATGGACACAAGTTAGAATTAGAAATGGCTAATTTGTTTTTGATGTCTTTTATTAGAATGAGTGGTTTTAATCATTTTCATACACACCTTGCAAATGTGCTTATAATGAGTTGGCACTCGGTTTTTTTTGAAGGTCATAAGCTTCGTTCGGCGACAGTCCGGACTGATAAAGTGTAGGAAATGCCAGTGCAGCGGGCTAAATGCAAACACGCTTACACACACATACACTAAATTAGGATAAGTCCTTGGGACATTCTGAATATTCTAAACAAATTCTGAATCACCAAAAGATCAGTAGACAACAACATTAGATTGTTAGAGCTAGGAAGAGAGGTGTTTTGGTTTTCTGTCTCTTACAGAGAAAGGAACAGACACCAGACGAGGTCACAGATATACGAGGATCCTTCGCAGCAGAGACAGACACGGTGACTGCGGAAACATCATCTGGGTTCAAGTGTCATGGCATTTTGGGTTCCATCTAAGTCACCTCAAAAGGATGGATCCCATAAACACAGCAATAACCATGAAGGGGTTGACGGAAATCCAGGAACACCAGACTAACAAGGTTCGATAGGCTCTTGGGCGAAAGGGGAACACGTTCCTGTTCCTTTTTCTGGGGAACACAGCGGTGACCCCAGAATACACAGATCATTGTTTGAAATCGGGGCAGAATAATCCCCTGATCTGTGCAACGACTGAAGGGTTGTCTAACCCCTGAGGTTGAAGGAAACAAGAGCAGAGGATCACCCGACTGGAAGACACTGGTGCCTACAGCCATAAAATAAAGGTTAAAAGCTCCTCGGACAGAGGTTCTAGTCTGAGTACGTTTGAAGGGTATAAGGTAGCACCGAAATAAAGCTGTGGGAGAACTGGGGAGTGATGGGAGTATCATCTGTACTGTTACGGATTCAAATATTGAGGAGGGATACAGGAGGGAAAACCAAAATAACCACACTGGTCCGGCCGGGTCAAGTCAAACGATGATTTAATGAACACATGGGTGGGAGATGGACACCATACATCAGACAGCATCAGATCTCAATACAAACTCCACACACTCATTGTTTTATGAAAATCAGGGTATTAGAACGCCCCCTCATGCGTACAGATAATACAATACAGTCAATATTGACAACTTTAGACACATCAAGAAAAACATTCTCTTCGTCTCGAGGACAGACACTGGCTCCAGCTCCTCTCCTCGGAGCCAACTGTCCCCTACGGAGACACAACATTATAGCTGCAAGGTTTTCCAAATGATCAAGTTGACCTGTGTATAAAACGCTGAGTCAGGGCTACAATATTAAATGCATGTTGGTTTAATGAACTACCATTACTTAAAACTTAATAAATTGATTGATTGAATCTTTATTTTGAACATGTTAAAAAAGTACATCAACATAGAATCAAAAGAGACAAATAAACAAAGCAAAGTTTAGTTAAAAGATATAACTGAATAAAAATCACAAAGAATCACATAATATCAGTGTTATGTAAGCGCGTGCAACCTCCTGGGCCCAAAGTCATCCCACACCATGGATCAGCCAGTCATAACGCTGACTGAAGTTTTTAACCTTTATTAACTCGGGCACAACTCTTTAATAAGCAACAAACTGCCATATGTGTAAGGTGATCATGTTTACACCTGCAAAAAAGAGATCATATAATTGTTCTGACACCTGTAAATAAAAGATTAACACCAGGTTATAACAGTCACTGTAATACAAAGGTTAAATGTAATGTCAATAACTTCAATCAATGTTTAATGCAATGCTTATTAAATGATTCTGATATAATGATGATGATTCTGCTAAAAATGAAGTAAAACACCCCTTTTCACCCGACAATTCCCTCTGTTGACCTCTAGGAGAATCCAGAGGTCACAACACCAAATGTTATATCAATTTTTGATCTACACAGCCTGTTCTACGTGCATCAGTGGCATCATGGACATGGGAGTCACAACTCCAGGGTCCACTGCCCTTATGATCACTTTCTCTAATAATGCTCTGGCACAAGGAATAAAACAACACCCACAAATAACAAAAATACCCACCAAAATAGACAAAGTAAGCATGACCGAAAGCACAAGCCCTTTCCACCGTCCGAACACCGAGTCCATCCAGCCCTCCAGCGGATTGTCAACTCCTGAGTGATCATGCATCGTTTCAGACAGGCTCTTTAAGCCCTCAAGAGCCCGAGTCACTGAGCCGTCCGGAGCGGTGTTGTTTGGAATGAAGGTGCAGCACTGATCTCCAAACATGGCACAAACGCCCCCTTTTTCTGCTAATAGCATATCAAGGGCCATCCTATTTTGCACACCCATTAATGAGGTGGGACCCACCTGCTCCGCTAACCCCTCCATCCCGTCTCTGGTCAGGTTAGAGAGTCTCAGCACATTATAATGAACATAATTAATCCTGTCTACGTTCTTGTTTGGGGTCACTGGAAAGAAAGCAGAGATTATTGGAAGATTTTCAAAACCGGCTGCTATTTGGTCAGCAAGTTTATATTCACTTGGAACCCCCCTGGGCACTCCAATGGAGTCGATCCAGGTTGGTGAATTCATTCTAGGGTCATAAACATGTGTTCCATCAATTTGTCTTTTCAGCAAAATGTGTCTCTTGCGTCTGGCTGCCAATGTGCGTGTGTTGCGCTGTGGGGTCGCTTTTACCTGATTTCCAATTAGCATAAGTGGCGCTCCTAGTCTCACCATCGCGCACGTCCCCACGCTTCCCAGAGGAACACGAACCAAAAGAGTCTTGTGGCCGCAATAATAATACAGCCCGCTCCTGGCCCAGGTTCCAATCAATGTAGATGCATCACTTACATTATTTGTGGTCCTCCCCATGTGTGTAACAGAACACCAACTGGGATCGATTTCTCCCAAATTATACTTTACTTTATCCGTGGAGAACTTAAAACACGTATAATTATCTTTTCTAGGCATAAACGGTCCTACTTGGGTGTATTTGTGGATAGGGGGAAATAAACTGGACAAAACAGTGCAATTCCCACTATTCACCACTTCTCTCGTCATTCGCAACATGCAATTATAGCCCCACTGATCCTCTGGATGCAGTGGCGCAGGTTCTGTGAACAAACGCGGTCTAGCGGAAGCACAAGCTACACAATTAGACAATTTTTGTTCTCTCGCATTTTGAGCCATCCAGTCCAGCCAGAGGTTACTGTCACTGAACCCGGTGGCGCGTTCAATCAAATCTCGAGGTTTTAATGTGCTGTAGTCCACCGACAGGACCCGTCTACCGTTTGGTTCCTGCTCCTCTGGTACCGCCTCCGACGACCCGCTTCCCTTCTGGCCTGTAAAAGAAGTAACAGAGTTGATTGGATCGAAAGTCACGGGTGTTGCTGTTTCTTTTCTAACTGACTGTACTATGTTATGTTTTCCTAAGAAATTAACTTTAATTAACCTTTTTGGATCAACTCCTGCAGTTTCCACGCCCACAACTAAATATACAGGTTTTTCCCGCTGCCAATTCCCCAATGACAAAGTTAACAGATTTTTAGATGGACTGTAATCCCTTTGAAGTTTAAGCTCATTTCCTGGTCCTAATTCTGACGGTTCCCAATTTTCCCCAGTATAACCCTTTACCTGATTCCAATTCCTACACCACCCGTCATAAGGCCGATTTCCCCTTTCGCAGTGTGTACTCACTGAGTAATCCCAGCAGATCCACACATTGTATCCTCGCCAATTGCCGCTCGCGCCCTTACAGTTAAAAACATCACACAAATCAAACGTAAAAGAGGTTGTGGAGCCGTTAACATAATCTAATTCTAAACCACCATAAGTGCTGAGACACTCATCCGTTTTACCAGAGATTTTGCGCTTCATTCTCGCCCGCGACTTGAGTTCACTGAGTGGTATATCGAGTGGGGCTGGGCTGGAATGACCTCCGTGCTCAGACAGTCTGCGTGGGCCGGTCTGCAACAAATAAACCAAAAAACATATAGCGGTGATTAATAACATAGTTAACATCAAATGAAGTAACCTTTTGTTAATTTTTGTAACTTCTCTCTCATCACAGGTTTCTGATTGTTGTAATGGCATTGTATCATGTATGACTTGTTTTTTGTTATTTTTTGTCTTTTTTTTGTCTTTTTTTTTTTTTTTACATACAAGTTCAAAACTCTTCTTATTAAAGCCTTTATGTGAAATCTTCAATTTGATACCGCTCCTTTTTGCTGTCGCGGTGACTTCCTCCTAAGCTGGTCTTCGTTCTTCGGCCTCCCAGATAGACTACCGGTCGGCCCGTTGCACAGGTGTGAGGGTTTATTCTGCCTCTGTTTTTCACCTGTGTTGGGTGGAGTTGCAATTTTTTCCACCCAGCTGTCGTGTGCCGGTGCACACTGCGACCAATGGTACCAGTTGTCGCCTTTCCCTTTCAGTTGAACCGCTTTCGCCGTCCGGGCAAACACCTCGTATGGGCCAGTCCAACGAGGTTCCTTCCACTTTCGTTTGATGACCTTCAGCCACACCACTCTCGCGTCTGGGACCTCTCCTTCTCCTGGGGGTTTTTCACAAGCCGCCTGCTTTGTGAAGCTGGACACAAGCGCCTTTAGCTCGTTCCAATAGTCTGCGTGAGACCTGTTCCCTCTCGTGCCCTGTTCGACCGGGCCCACCGTCCAAGGTGCCGGAAACTGTCTCCCAGTCAGCAGCTCGTATGGCGTGAAACCTGTGGACTGATTAACAGAACATCTTATGGTCATCAACGCAATCGGCAGGGCCGCGACCCAATTGAGCCCTGTTTGCGCGCAGATTTTAGCTAATTTATTTTTCAAATTTAAATTCATCCTTTCTACTTTCCCTTGGGATTGAGGATGATACACTGTTCCAAATTTGTGCTGAACTCCCAACATTTTTTCCACCTTTGCCAAATCTTGATTTTTAAAGTGGGTTCCATTATCTGATCGAATTCTTTTAGGGAACCCATGTCGAGGAATATAATGATTGATTAAACATTTGATCACGGTCCTCGCATCTTCCTTTTTAGTCGCCCATGCCTCTGGCCAGCCGGTCAGTACATCTACACACACCAACAAATAACGAAGACCACCAGGGCCTGAATCAATCATATCAGTGAAATCAATGACAATCTCCTCTCCCGGCCTCTCAGGCATCCGGAACTTACCCAATTCTGGTTTGATCACTGGCTTGGGATTGTGTGCTCCACAGATTAAACACATTTTGGCCTTCTCCCTTATCATTTCTCTGAGGTTGGGGTGCCACCAGTGACACAGATTTCTCTCCATTTGTGCTATTCCGACGTGTCCAAGTCCGTGGGCCTCGCTCACCTTCTGTTTCGCCATTTTGTCTGTTAGCACGGGACGCCCGTCTGGCCCCCTCCACAAGCCTCCATCCTGCCAGGCTCCCTTGTTTTTCCACACCCCCTTTTCCTCTGGGGATGCCTCCTCCTGGGCCTGTTTGACCTCCTCCGTTTGGTTAATTGGCCCTTCCTCTTCTGCAATTACCTGTATCATTTGTCTCCGTCCTTTATAGCCTGCTGCCTCCTTTGCGGCTTCGTCCGCTTTCTGGTTTCCTTTTGCCACCATGCTGGTTCCTTGTGAGTGCCCTTTGCATTTTATGATACTCACTTCTCTTGGATCGGCCAAGGCCTCCTCCAGTTCCTCCATTTCCTTCTTGTGGCAAATAGGTGCGTTGGTTGCTGTTCTGAATCCTGCTCTTTTCCATTGAGGCAGCTCCACGTGCGCTGCTCCGAATGCATACGCTGAGTCTGTATAGATGTTCACTCTCATATCCTTAGCTAACCTCAAAGCTCGAGCTAGGGCTATCACTTCAGCTCTCTGAGCCGACTGCTGTCCCTCAATCCTTTCTGCTTCTTTGACCTGATACTCATTTCCTACTCTACAGACCACCGCATAGCCGGTTTTTAGTCCTTCTTCATCTCTGTGGCAACATCCATCTGTGAACCAATCCTCAGCTCCAGGTATAGGTTCCGCCTTCAGGTCCTCTCTAATTTTTTCTTCAACCTGTGCTCTTTTGACGCAGTCATGTGGTTCCCCTGCTCCCATTAAATCTGCCATGTTAGTTCCTTCATGTGTGAATGTCAAATTTGGAGCCTCCAAAACTTTACTCAATTTCTGTTGTGCCCGTGGCGTCATACTAAATGCTTGTGAGTTCACGTACGCCACTATACTATGTGTAGTGAGTATTTTTAGTGGATGTCCTCTCACTACATGTGCTGTCTTCTGAATGACTTTGGCAACCCCTGCTGCATGTTGTGTGCATGTGGGATGTCTTGCTTCTGTTGGATGTAGTTTTATACTAACATACATGAGAACATCCCTACTCCCCCCTTTTTTCTGAAACAACACCCCGTTTACGACGGAGTTTGTTTCGGAAATATCCAAATAGAATGGCTCATCATAATTAGGTGTAACCAAATCAGATGCTCTTGACAGATCCTGTTTTAATGCAATAAAAGCGATTTCAGTGTCAGACGTCCAAGGCAATTCAGCCTTAAGATTTCGAACGCCAACTTGCTTCAGTAGGCCCCTCAAAGGGGCAGTTTTACCTACATAGTCAGGAATGAACTTTCTGCTGTAACCTGTCAAACCAAGGAAAGAAAGCATTTCTCTCACTGTTCGCGGTTTTGGGTGTGTCAAAATTTGGTCTCTGTGTGTGTTCATTAAACCCACTGATTTGTGTGCGATTACCCGACCCAAAAATGTTACCTCAGGTCGAACCAATTGCAACTTTTCTTTACTCACTTTGAAGCCACCCTCCGCCAATCTATTCAACACGACGAGCGAGGCTGCCGCACAATCCGCTGCTGACGGGGCTGCAATGAGAAGATCATCGACATATTGAATCAATGTACATCCATCTGGCAAATTACATGTTGACAGGGCCTCTTTGAGCACCTGATTAAAAATGCCAGGAGAAAGTGCAAAACCTTGTGGTAGACGTGTGTATCTGAATTTTTTGCCTCTGTATGTGAATGAGAAAATGTCTCTGAGTGACTCATGCAGTGGAAGACAAAAGAATGCATTTGCTAGGTCAATACAAGTGAACCACTTTTGGTCACACTTAATATCTGATAGTGCAGTGTAAGGGTTTGGAACAGGTACAGTGTTGGTGTGCAATATGGCATTAATGGCACGCAAATCATGTGCCATACGATACTTTCCTGTTCCAGATTTCTCCACCGGTAGAATTGGTGTGTTCCAATGTGAGTAAGATGGCTCTAACACTCCGGCATTTAACAGCCCTTCAATTGTTTCTGCAATTCCTTCTTCTGCTTCAGGTTTATGTTTATACTGCGGTCTGTTGATTGGTGTGTTTGATTTCAGGTGGAACAGGATAGGCGAACAGGTGGCCAGGCCAACATCTGCGGGCCCTTTGGACCACAAACTGTCAGGCAGTTTTGACAGTTGAGCAACTGCATCAGGATGATCTGTTCTCTCTCTTCCATATGTTTCTGAAATTTCTTGATGTTCAAGGGTCACTACATCATTAGACATACAAGTTATACGATAGATTTTGGAATTTGGTGCATAACATAAATTTGGAATTTGGGTGCTTTGCCACCCTGCGTCGTCCAGCGCCCGCCTGACCATTGGTCCCAGATCACATGCTCCATGACCTTCGTGGACCGCCAATGTAATGTTATGGGCCGAATTTTCTCCCACATTATACCAAGGCAGTTGTTCATCAGTTAATTTTACAGCCGCGGCTACACCTTCTGGCCCAATGTAAATGTTATTTGTTTGCACATTCCAGCTCTGACCCTCAAGATCAGACTGGAATAGTTCACGATAGGTGTCATCATTTTCCCTGTCATAAAAAAGAGTGACGTGGTATGGATCTCGTGGTGGGGAGTAAACTGCCAAGCTCATTATCCAGGGTCTCCACAGTTGGAATTGACCTAGAATGCCTTCCTCCAGCAGCCTTCCCTAGTAAATGTCGGCTTTGGGTTGTTCACAGTTCTGAAGCAGATACTGAGTCTTTGAGTTTGTTCCCAGGCACGGGAAATGCTGTCCTCCTGGTAGAGTAACAGACAGTCCATCTGCAGAGCACATGATAGTAGCTCCCAGCTTCACGAGCAGGTCCCTGCCCATGAGATTCACTGGCACTTGAGGTGACACCACATATTGATGTTTCACAGTCTGCTTTCCCAGCTTTGTCACGGCTGGATCGGTCAACGGCAGAGTCATTGGAACCCCGGAAAAACCCACCACATTAACTGTGTGATAGGAAAGTGTGGCACAGTCTGGTGTTGCTCTCAATGTGGAATATGTTGCTCCAGTGTCCACTAGAAAGGGCAATTCTGTCCCTTCCACAGTCATTGACAGCATAGGGTCTGCCATGCCCATGCTGTTTGGTCTCTCCGGGCTCCTTCAGTACTGCTGCTGTTCCCAGCCCCAGTCAGCCACTGGGTACTGAGCGACTGGTGCTGCACTTGGGTTTTGGGCTTGATATGCTCCCCTGTACCCATTTCTCCCTCTTTGTGTTCCACGTGCCTGGGGTGGATAGCCTCTCCTTGGATAGCTTTGAAAAGATTCTGGACACTCTCTACTCCAGTGTCCCTCTGCTCCACATCTCCAACAGACATTCCAAGGCATGTTAGTGGGATTCCCTGTTTCACGAGCTCTTTGCACTCCCCTCACTGATCCACCACGCCCTCTTTGCGGACCACCGGTTCCCCAATTCCCTATGGGTTGACGCTGCCTTGGTGCATTGACGGGCCACCTGTCATCAGAGCACAGACCCGGGTCTCCCTCTGGCCATTCAGGCACGGGACCAGGCCGGGGCCCAGCTATCATTATTTTCTTTGCGTTCTCCTTTTCCTCTCTCTTTTTCTCTCCAGCTTTGTTTTTTGCTTCTGCCAACTGCAATTTTAGCAACCACGCTTGCGCTTCTTCCAAGTCTTTTTTTTGTTTGTTCGCGGTATCTTGTTCCTCCTGCAACCGATGTGTTACATGTCTTTCCCACTGCACAGAGTCTGCTACAGCGAAATCTGGATTTTTCTCTAAGTCAGCTTTTACTTGGTTGGGCAGCCCTGCCAGCACCGCAGAACGGAACCACGCACGATGCTCACCTTCATTACCTGGATGGATACCTGTTTCTGACAACCACTGCTCTTTGGCTTTTGCTAAAAACTCCCTAGGTGTATGTTGGGGGTCCCAATTTATTTTAGGTATAGCTCCAATATTAGGGGTTGGGTACTTCTCACGGACTGCGTCAGATAAGGCACCTTGCACTTCATGGTATGGCAGATCATTTGCATACCGAGTTGTATGGGCTATAGCCTCTACATCAGCTAGTCCACCACCGAGCATACAGTGGCCAGCAATAGCACGGAAATCGCCAATGGCAAGTTCCTGGCCTTCGGTCAATCTACTTAATGTTCTTAGCCAACTCGCTCCTCCCTCAGTTATAGGTGGAAGTTGTTTAACCAATGCTTCCAAATCTCTTATTTTATATGGGCGGTACAGTGGTTCATTTTTTGAACCTGCTATTAAAGGAAGATTATAACTAGGGCCAGCAGCTCCTGGCTCTAGTGACACTTTTTTATAGCGAACCGCATGTTGTTTTCCTCTTAAACTGTGAAACATGGGCCTTCTCACTACTCTTCCTCCACGTCCCGATCTCAAATTTCTGCCTACATTTGAGTCTGACTGAACTACTCTGTCTGTTTCCTCATCACTCTCCTCTTCTGATGAAGTCGCACCATCTGCACTCTCCTTCTCTGGCTTAGCTTCAGTCAGTTTTTTCTTGACGTCTTTTAGCGTTTTTATTACTTCCATTAATGCATTTGGATTTTCATGCATCCGGCCATAGACTTCTCCTCTCCAGTTTCTGTCCTTAGCCGTTGTGTCAGGTTTCTCCGACCTACTGGTTTGGGTCTGCCCTTCTCTTGCTGGTGTTGGCAACTCCTGAAAGGTTGACCGTTCACTTCCATCTTCCGTTGAGATTGTATCCTCCATTTTAGGGGTCTGTTCAGTCTGTCTACTGTAACTTGGCTGTTCCTCCATTATTACTTCTGAGTCTGACATTTTTTCTTTACTTGGTGGGCGGGCAGGCGAGGTTAAGCCTTCATCTGCAGCTGAGGCTACCTTTCTCCCTCCCCCACTTTGGGGCTGACATTTAACTGTCACTGACCTTTCTTTGGGACGAACTGTAGGTGGGCTGGTATATTCAACGTCCGCTATTCCTCCAAGAACCACTCCAGTTTGTCCATCTGGACCATGAACTTGTCCCCCACCAAGAGTCATCACAGGCATGATGTATGAATGTGGTGGGGCACTAGGTGATACTGCGGCCCAAGTATATAATTTTGGTGTGTTAGGTTTGTTAGCATCTTCTGGGTTTGATATTAAATCCTTCATTTGGCTCTTTATCTTTTTATTTTCCTCCTTCAGCTGTTTCAATGACTCCATGACATTTTCCATGTCTCCTGTTTCCTCCGTGACATCCTCCATCATCCAAGATGATGCTCCATTCCACAGGAACAGCCATTTACAGCACTTTGCATGGGTCTCCTTTAAATTCTTGATTTCTTTTTTGGCTTTCCGGTTAACTGAACGTCCCTCTGTTTCCTTTTCCAGTTGTTCCAGTTTCTGTTCGCATCTCTCTCCTTCCGTTTTAAACACAATGTTTAGGGCTATCTTCTCCTCCAGCCCTCTCTGTTGGGAGGCAATAATTTTCCTTACCTCCACATCCATCATTTCGCATTCTTTCTCCGCTATTTTTAATGATCCAGGGAAAGCCAAGTGAATGGCTTTTTTTAGCTGTTGCAGTTGCTCCTCCATAGGCCTAAATGCCCTAGACCCACTAGATGTCGCGCTGGAGCTGTTTGCCATTTTCCTGAAACACAGGCTTACCTCCCTCTCAATGACGTTACTCGACTCCTCCTCCTGGGTCACCCCACTACGTCTCCTTGAGAGCTCTCAGAATTAATCTCACCACTCCAACGGTCACAGTCTCCTCCAGACCTGCTCGGTGACACACAATTAACCCAGTGCGTCAGAGAGTTGACCGTGGTTTTATTAATGTTTACACTCAATCACAATGTTTCACTCTCCCATTTAATTTAATAAAACCAAATACATTGTGTGCTGTACTTTATGCACGCTACAGCCACACAGTTTAACACCTTCACACCAGCAAGTCGCCACAAAACCTGCGTCAAGGCGCTCTCGTATCACATAATAATAAATAAACACCATTTTATTTTAACCGGTGGGAGAGTGATGAACCAGTCAAACCCAAACTCCTCAATAGTTCACCATTTTACTTATTTTACTTCAACACTGAACAATCAAACTCCACTTAGTCTCATTTACTCCAGACACCATTAACCATTTCAATCACACAGTCACAAACAATTCATGTCAGCCACACAATTTCAAAAAGCCAATTATCTCCTTTTAAATAATTTCTCACTTCGGGACTTCTCCACCACTAACTCCACAAATTTTAAGAAAGCATATCAAATTCAGTACCGGTCATTACCGCTTGTACCATGGAGAAAACAAACATAGCCGCCTCTGTGACTTCATACTCGGGGTCATCCGCCTGTATGGCTAGTTCAATCACCCCTTTAAATAAAAGTAAACATCGACTAATATATAGATCTAAGTCGTCCAGATGTATTTCTGAACTTATTGACACCTCATAAGGGGCATCTCCCTCTTCTGTCTGTGCAGAACAGTCACAATTCACCTCCAGACGCCCCTCTACCCCTGTAACTTCGATGTGACAGGACGCTGATCGCAACATTATTAGGGTTTTTTATAACTTTATATGAACAGGAATTTATCAATATTGAGTGGGGTGTTTTTCTTCTTTCAAATATGTGTGAATGTAAATGAATTTCTTACTTTTCACAAGTCCACTTTATTGCGTGCTCATAGATTCACTTCTGTTAAAGTTATTCAACAAATATATTTTATTTATTTATTCCTTATGGATTATGTCACGCTTATTAGTGGCTCATATGTACTTAAACTTATGTCTAGACTTGAACACAGAGGTAGAGCATCATTCCATCCTTTTTAGGGTGACAAACTCCACTTTCTCTGTATCAAGACAGCTCATAACCTTTTAACAATTTTATCTAAAGGTATTATTGATTAAGATTCTTCTAGGGGAATAAATGTGTGGTTTTCTAAGTACACTTAAATTTTGTCTCAAATTAGTTCACTACAATTTTGATCCAAATTGTAAACACTCACCTCAAGCATACACCACAATAACTCAGAGTTATATGTATTATATCTTATATTATCACAAGAAAGCAACTGGGTTAATCAAGCATACTTGTCTATAGTCTCACACTGAAAGAAAAAGACGCTCACAGTCTTATAACTTCATATATATCTTGCTTGAATCAAAAGCATTTTAAACTTTCCACTTTTCAGCCATGCAACACAAGAAAAATATGCCAACCACAGTCATTAATCATATATTCACAGCAATATTCAAAACTCATTTATATTATCATAATACACAAAACCAGCATGTTATTTACAGGGCTTTAACAATACTTGCAAAGCATAATTATAACAGTCAATCACACTCTAAACAAAATGGACGCCCTCTGTGTACCTCACAGCAGCCACGTCATTTGCATGTTCACACACACAATCCAATCAGGCACGCAGCGCTGCAGCACGCTATCGTCACACACAGCCTCGTTTCACACTCAACTCTCTATTTTATTTTACACAGACGTCTTATATTTACACTCACTCTCAGGCCTGAAAGTTTTAGCGCCTACACAATTTTGACAAATTTAAGATAACGGGTCCAACCGAAGAAAGTCCAACTTTTTTGTAATCAATTAACCAGTATCAGACTTTAACTGTATCTGGCCTCATCTCTAAAATCCCTAAGTCAATTTACAGTGCCCAAAAAAGCGCAGATACCGTTCAACACGGTAAGGAGACTCTAACTCCTAGTTATTCTGGAGTGCCCCAAGCTCCACAGTGACCAACTGACTATCCCTCAAAGAGGACAAGGCCTAGGCGTCCCTGACCTTGGCAAGCGTTACCTCTGAGCACTGCGCCTCCTAGTGGACTCCAACCACCGTTCTAACAAAATTTATAATACTTTTAAACAACAGACAACACCCAAAACAAGAGTATGACTGAGGCAGATGCAACGTTATGGAGATTGGAGACTCTAACTCGCAAAATGACCAACACAGATGCAATCTTTAGACCAATGGAGACTCTAACTCACAAAATGACCAATTCCCTATCCAACTACCTGAGACTCTAACTCAGTATTATTTTCCTTTAGCTGAGACTCTAACTCAGTGTTTTTACCTTTACCTGAGACTCTAACTCAGTGTTTTTACCTTTACCTGAGACTCTAACTCAGTGTTTTTACCTTTACCTGAGACTCTAACTCAGTGTTTTTACTTGTAACGTTACTTCAAATTTCAACACTCATGAGATTTTCATCAAAATCAAAACAGGCCTTCACCAGTAATTTCAGTGAGTAGACTTTTAATTTATACAATCCAATTTGGCACAGTTTGGATTTACATTCAACAGGTTGTGCCTTACCTTTAGATGTGCTGGCCTGCCCACTCACGTCAGACCACTGGCTCGTGCCTGCCCGTTCGACCACCTCGGACCGTCCAAACCTCCAAACCTTCCCCCTCAATACCACAGGACGAGCCCCCAAAACTGTTACGGATTCAAATATTGAGGAGGGATACAGGAGGGAAAACCAAAATAACCACACTGGTCCGGCCGGGTCAAGTCAAACGATGATTTAATGAACACATGGGTGGGAGATGGACACCATACATCAGACAGCATCAGATCTCAATACAAACTCCACACACTCATTGTTTTATGAAAATCAGGGTATTAGAACGCCCCCTCATGCGTACAGATAATACAATACAGTCAATATTGACAACTTTAGACACATCAAGAAAAACATTCTCTTCGTCTCGAGGACAGACACTGGCTCCAGCTCCTCTCCTCGGAGCCAACTGTCCCCTACGGAGACACAACATTATAGCTGCAAGGTTTTCCAAATGATCAAGTTGACCTGTGTATAAAACGCTGAGTCAGGGCTACAATATTAAATGCATGTTGGTTTAATGAACTACCATTACTTAAAACTTAATAAATTGATTGATTGAATCTTTATTTTGAACATGTTAAAAAAGTACATCAACATAGAATCAAAAGAGACAAATAAACAAAGCAAAGTTTAGTTAAAAGATATAACTGAATAAAAATCACAAAGAATCACATAATATCAGTGTTATGTAAGCGCGTGCAACCTCCTGGGCCCAAAGTCATCCCACACCATGGATCAGCCAGTCATAACGCTGACTGAAGTTTTTAACCTTTATTAACTCGGGCACAACTCTTTAATAAGCAACAAACTGCCATATGTGTAAGGTGATCATGTTTACACCTGCAAAAAAGAGATCATATAATTGTTCTGACACCTGTAAATAAAAGATTAACACCAGGTTATAACAGTCACTGTAATACAAAGGTTAAATGTAATGTCAATAACTTCAATCAATGTTTAATGCAATGCTTATTAAATGATTCTGATATAATGATGATGATTCTGCTAAAAATGAAGTAAAACACCCCTTTTCACCCGACAGTACCTACTGTTGTTGTTGTAATAAAAGTTTTTCTTACATCTGAACTGCGCAAACACAGAGGTCATCTAACATATGGTTCACCCAACAGGGGGACAAAGGGCCTGAGGAGTGAGGAGAAATGAACCCGGCAACACTGGATTGCAGGGTGTAAGTGAGCTCTTTAAGTCTAAAGAGCTCATCAGGGGGAATTGTCGGATTATGATATTATTTTATGCCATGTTAGACCCCTAACTAAAGATTGTGAATTATTATGTAGTTTTAGTTTGCATTATGCTCCTGAATTAGAAGAAGGTGATAACTATTACATTTGGTAAACTGATTTGCATTACATTAGACTGCTGATTTATTGTGAATGAATGATATTGTTTTATGATGCATTATACTGCTGAGTTATAAGAAATACTGTTCGCAGAAAGTCATCGCCTTATTTGTCTGATTAGAAGAGAACAGAGCATACTGCCCCATCTCATCAGGAGCAGATAAACAGGGAGCCAAGGTCGTAGCTTAGGCGCTGTGTGAGAAAGAATGTGAATGTTTAGGCTTTTATGATTAGGTGGGGGCCACTAGAGGCTATAAGAGTTTGATCAAGGCTCCACCATTTTGAGATCTGATGCTGTCTGCTGTATGGTGTCCATCTCCCACGCGTGTGTTCATTAAATCATCGTTTGACTTGACCCGGCCGGACCAGTGTGGTTATTTTGGGTTTTCCTCTTGTATCCATCCCCAATATTTGAATCCGTAACAGTTTTGGGGGCTCGTCCTGTGGTATTGGGATGGAAGTTTTGGAGGTTTGGACGGTCCGAGGTGGTTGAACGGGCAGGCACGAGCCAGTGGTCTGACGTGAGTGGGCAAGCCGGCACATTTAAAGGTGAGGCACAACCTGTTGAATGTAAATCCAAACTGTGCCAAATTGGACTGTATAAATTAAAAGTCTACTCACTGAAATTACTGGTGAAGGCCTGTTTGGAAACATCTCAGAGTGATCTCTACCAGGACCAAAAGAATCACAGAGACCGGCGTTTGTCTCAACAAGGGCAAAAGAGGGTTTTCCGGGGAAGTTTTCATTTTTAAATTGCAGGAACCGTGACATGAGGGATATGGAAGGATTGACTGAGGCGCAGATGCAGACCATGACTGGGAGAGAACGCTTCAACAAGACCAGTGGGAAGCAGGGACCATCAGCAGGACAGCAGCCAAACGACAGTGGGTTGCACCACTGGGCTTCCAAAGGATTGTCACGAGGAGATTTTGAACAGCAAAATCTTAAAATAAAATGAAAGAGTTTCGCCGTTGACGCTGAGGAAGACAACTAAGGTGTACGACGTGCTCTGCCTTAAATCTACAGCCGCGTTGGAACAGAAATCGAGGGATGAAGAGAGCGTGCTAAGCTCCAAAAGTGACAGCGCAAGGAAGATTAGCATTGGAATTATGACTCTGTAAATGGCACAGACACCAGGAGCCATGACTGTGACTGAGAATGACCACTTAATGCTGTTTCACTTTGCCATGCAAAGTACTTTGACACTCTGGAGAAGACCTTTCCTCTGTATCATTGTTGTTTCCATTTGCATGTGGGAGCTTAGATTGTGGGGAAGATTAAAAGATGAACAAAGGGTTTTGGGAGAACAGTGAAGTGAGGATACACAGTGTGAAACTCCTTTAAGTGTACAATAATGTTGATGTGATATACAGAATGTCAGGAAAGAAATTCTGGTTTTAATGTGATTCTTGATTTAAGAATCAAAGGGTGGGATTGTATAGGAATTTCCTTTACCTAGGTATTAATCACATTATGTTATTGTAATGCCTTGGTGCCACTGGATTTTAACATGTCTGACACTCATACTTAAGACAACTGGTAGGGGGTGTACTAAGGATGTTGGGGGAAACAGGAACTCCAGAGGACCAGTCTTTTGTCTCTTCGAGGACTCTGGGAAGTAGCAAGGGAGTGTGAACCTTAAGGTGTGAAACAGCTGTGTACTGCCTTTTGTTCCTGGAGAAGGTATTTAACTGAGAGCCATGCTAGGCTCAGGGAGATTCTGTAGACCCTGCCCTGTGGTCATGTAGGCTCTTCATCAAGCTTGGTTGTATGTTGTCTTTGTGTGCTTTGATTAAAGAATGTTAGCTACCGCTCACCGCTCGTCTGCAGGCTTTATTTAAGTGGAAAACTTCCACAACAAACATCACATGCTGTTCTAGTAAATTATAACTAAGAAGTAAACAGGTTTTAACACTGTTTACTTAATAAGGACAGAGTGTTTTTTCTGGACTATTTAGTGAACAATTCCCAGAAACCCATCCTGCGTGCTGGGGGAGGAGCAAAGGTCTGTTCATTAAAGCAGGAACTGAAACTTTCCTTCAGATGAATCTGTGCTGGTTAACTGAATCAGTCATGGAGCTGCTGCTGCCGATACTTCTTGGCTTTCTTGCTTGTCTGGTCGGAGGGCTGTACCTTCTCGGAGTGTTCAGACAGTGGCGACCAGGAGAACCGCCCCTCGATAAAGGGCTCCTTCCTTGGTTGGGTCATGTCTTAGAGTTTCGCAGGAACACCTTGAAGTTCCTAGAGAGAATGGAGAAGAAGCACGGTGAAATATTTACAGTACAGCTGGGAGGGTTTTATATTACATTTGTCCAGGACCCTTTTTCATTTGGGGGGTTCATTAAGGAGAGTCGGGACAAACTGGACTTTCGAAAGTTTTCAGTGCATCTGGTGTACAGAGTGTTTGGATATAAAGCTGTTGAAGGGGAGCACATTGTTCTCCACAATTCCAGCAACAAGCATCTGAAAGGGGAAGGTCTGCAAGAACTGACCCAATCATTTATGAGTAATTTGCAGAACATGATGTTGCACAACATTGGATCAGCTGCAGAGGACAGGACCTGGAAAGAAGATGGACTGTTCAGGTACAGCTACAATGTTGTTTTCAGAGCTGGATATTTGGCCTTGTTTGGCAATGTGCCACCCAAGTCAGAACAAAGTGAGGAGAAAGCCAAAGAGAAAGACAGAGCAGAATCAGAAGCTTTGTTTCAGGAGTTTCGTAAATATGACCAGCTCTTCCCCAGACTGGCGTATGGGGTCCTCCCACCGATGGAAAAGTTGTCTGCAGAGAGGTTGAAGGCATACTTCTGGGATGTTCTGTCAATACTGAAAATGAAAACCAAGGACAATATCAGTGGCTGGGTGTGGGACATACAGCAGGGTAAAGAGGAGATGGGCATCGATATGTCAATGATAAACAGATACATGCTTGTGCTTCTTTGGGCCTCTCAGGGCAACACAGGGCCTTCTTCATTCTGGCTGCTGCTCTTCCTCATGAAACACCAAGAAGCCATGAAAGCAGTGAAGGAAGAGGTGGATAAAGTTCTGAAAGAATCTGGACAGGAGGTCCGGCCTGGTGGTCCTATGGTCAACCTGACCCGTGAAATGCTGTTGAAAACACCGATCTTGGACAGTGCTGTCGAAGAGACCCTCCGACTCACTGCTGCACCCCTCCTCACCAGGGCAGTGATAAAGGACATGACCTTCAAGATGGCTGATGGGCGAGAATATTTACTTCGCAAGGGTGACAGAATTGCAATCTTTCCTTTCAGTTCTGTCCAACATGATCCAGAGATCCATCCTGAGCCGCACTCATTCAAATATGACCGCTTCCTGAATCCAGACGGGACCAAGAAAACTGATTTTTACAAAGCAGGAAAGAAGGTAAAATATTATACCATGCCCTGGGGATCTGGGGTCTCCATGTGCCCTGGCCGTTTCTTTGCCACCAATGAGCTGAAACAGTTTGTTTTCCTCATGTTGGTCTATTTTGAGTTTGAGCTGATGAATCCTGATGAGAAGATTCCTGAAATTGACCTCAGTCGATACGGATTTGGAACGATGCAACCTGTCAGAGATGTCCAGTTCAGATACAGACTCAGATATTAAGCCAATCAGATGAAAACAAAACTGTGATTTTCGTTTTCTTTCGATCAAGATGGTTTGATGAGCACATTATGGAAATTATGGAAGCAGATTTAAATCTAAAGTTTTTGACGTGTTGGTCAACAGTTTAACAATTCAATATGCAAATGCACTGATATTCTAGACATGTATATGTATATTGAACACATTCTGATCATAACTCTTCTTCTTTAAGTAATTTGCAGATCAGCAATCAGATTAAATCCAGTTAGAAATGATATTGATGGGCATTGTTTAAGATAACAACAATTATGATTATTGGTTATTAATTATTATTGTGAATGTTCTTTTTTGTATAATTATTTTTCCGTAATTGATGTGACATGTACATGTAGAAATTGAGACGATTCATGTATATCGTAGTCAGTTTCAATTTTTAGTTCAATTTTCTATGTACATTACAAGTTTTTGCTTTTTGTTTTTTCCAAAATAAATGTTTTTTTGTAAATGTCAGATTTTGGAGTTTTATGTGAGCCTGTTTTAAAACTCAAAAAACCAAAACAAACAAAAACAAAGTTATAGGCTGACTTCAGTCAACTCAGTGACATGGATTCTTTTACTTGTTCCCTACAACAAAATCCAATAGATTGCAGCAGATTCCCACATTCCCGATGTTTTTAAAATAAACAATAAATTGTACAAAAACACAGAATCTTAGAAGAATGATACAAATGAAAACTAATATATGCAATTTTATATTTAATTTATTTTAAAATGAATGTCAGGAGTTTAAATACATACTCCAGTTTAAAAATAAAAATACAATTAGAAACTTTTGGCAGTTATTTTATTGTTCATACTTGACAGGTTTAAAAATTCCATTCACAGAATGGCTGGCTCACCACTTTAGTGATGAAACCTCAGTTACAAAAATGCTTTTGTGAATTTTGCTGAAGTTGCAGATAAACAGTAAGAATAAATGCATTTGCCTGATTAATAACTTAGAAGGTTATAATAAGAAGGATTTTGACATTCAAACACAAATTAATCATGAACAGAAATGATTTCAAGGTCATTCACACAAGGCAAGTCTGATTTCAAATGCAAATCAGGGTCAGATTTTTTTTACAACCATAAAACACGCACACATGGATAATCTCTAGGACAGCGTGGGGAGAAAAAAAACAAGGAGTTTGTCTTCTGTGGTTCAGCTCAGTGATGCTCTTTTAGGCCAAAACCTGACAGTTTCTGAGTCTAATTGGAGTAAGCCAGACATGTTTTAGTTTGCCTTTGCCTTTAGTGTTCTTTGGTCTATGACCGATGCTGTGAACCATCTTTTGTAAGGTTCATTTAGCAAAACCAACAAAAACACTCCGAGAGTGCAATTCCCCCTGAACTCTGTGACCTTGACCCAATGTTGCACCACTTCGATTTTTATCTTTCACGTGTTTTCTCGATCCCTTTGGTGCTCTCATCAGGAAAGTTCAATCTCACCACTAATGAAAACAGTTAAGACATTTTTAATAACACAGATTCATCAGTGCAAAAGAAAATGAAATGAAATCTTTATCAAATATGTAAAAACATGCAAAGCCAGTCAATCATTTTTGAACTTCAGCAGACTACAGACAGCAGTCTCGACTATCTACCAGACACGTGCAGGGGGGCCGGCAGGGGCTTGAGCATCTGCCCCTTTCCTGATGGGTGCCCTTTTCTTGAGCCTTTTTTTAAATGTGTGTGTAGAGTCCTGCCTGTGGCCCTCAACAATAACATTAAACTATTAATCACAACTTTGCTAAATGAAAGGATCTGACTTGCGTAAGTGGTTACGAGCCAGGAACAAGCTTGGTGCCTTTTTTGCCACCTGGGCAGTGCGGAGCTGTCGAAGAAACACAAAAATTGATTGGGAGATGGCTGATGCAAGAAAAACCAGTAAGTAGGGTGTACAGAGTACACTATAGTCAGTGTTGGGGAGTAACGGAATACATGTACCGCCGTTACGTATTTAAAATAAAAATATGAGTAACTGCATTCCGTTACAGTTACATTTTAAAAAGGTGATATTTAGAATACAGTTACTTTGTTGAAATAAATGGATTACACGGCGGTACTTCCCTGTTTCATATTGTCGCAGGTCAGGACTGTTTGGGTTTTGTTTGACAGATATGTTCTGTTGTTCCAGGCGGCAGCGTTACAGTTGCCATGGTTACAGGGTGACGATCTCTCTCTGCGTGTTTCCTGGGTGAGAGAGGCCTTTTTGTTGTTTTTGTGCTAAGCTAATAGGCAGAATGCTACAGGCATCGCCGTAAACAATGTAGCCTCATGGGCAGTGTAGTCCGTGCTGCAGGGAGAATGGACTGCCATACTCGTTATGTGTCTGTGAGCAAGGGAGGAAGAAAAAGGAAAAGTACGAACTGTCATCGAGCAAAAACGTGAGCTGGAAGCATGTAAATATAATAATGACCACTGCAGCCAAGAAGAGTGCCTGACAGCCCAGTTGTAAGTAAGCTATTAAGACTCGACTGTACACCGTGTTCGTGTTTTCCTCCAAAAACAATAAGTTCTGTTGGAGCAGCCTTTCAACGCCTCTCTCTGTCTCTCGCAAGCAAAGTTGACCCAGACAACAAACTAAAGCTATTTTTCGGCTACGAGCCCAACACAGAACCCACCGTATTAGCCAGAGGTCCCTTTACTACGGTTCGGAGCCGCAGACCTTCAGTAACAGTAATAAATCACAGCAATAGTACATTCACGTAGTTGTAAGCAGCATGATAATACATTAAGTAATCCAAAGTATTCAGAATACGTTACTCTCATTGAGTAACGTAACGGAATACGTTACAGAATACATTTTGGGGCATGTATTCTGTAATCTGTAATGGAATACATTTTAAAAGTAACCTTCCCAACACTGACTATAGTCTATAGCCCACAGGAGTATTCGTTTGTTATGTACACTTGGTTAAGTTCTCTTGTGGCAACTGATGAATTGAAACAAATGAGCATTGTTGTATGTGCACTGAGCGACAGGGCAACAAAACATTACCTGTCCTTTTATTAACTACAGAAGTAGTGGTAGTCATTAGCCGCTAGCTAACTGGGTAAGGGTGTCAGATGTTTGTAGCTCTTATTATAATTACGATATTCAAAAACACACACACACACACACACACAGTGTATTTGAAAGAAAATACGGATTATATTAGATTTATATTTCAAATATAACAAAATGATGATTTTTCAGCTGTAAAATTATTGTATCTCTACGGTTTAAATATTGTACAAATTGAATCATCATAAATACATTATTTTATATTTATTACTTAATTTTTTTTATTCTTATTATGGGATGCTCTCCTTGTAATTGCATATATATGCAATTTGGGGGGGGGGGGGGGGGGGGGGGGTTGTTATCTCCCCTCTCTCAAAACATACAACTCAGACGGCAGGTATCAGGAAAATGAGGACAAATGAGTTGGACATTGACATCAGCTGTTGTTCTAGTTCATTCTATTAAGAAAACAAGTTTCAATTTGGGTCATTTTCTACACAAGAGATAAAAAAGGTTTGGTCATGACTTTATTGTTTTGAATTCCGAGATTAAACCCCACTGGCTGAGCAGGTGACCATATTCTATACAGCTCAATGTTGGCCCTTTGCTGTGTGTCTTTCCCTGTTCTCACTCCCCTCTTGACTGCTGCACTATCAAAATAAAGAAGCTGGCACCTGGGAGGAGTCAGTTCAGTTATAGATAATGCAAATGACAAAACAGACCATGTGGCTTGCAGATGTGTGCTGTACTGCATGGCAATGGGTAAAACTGAAGAAGATACAAAGCCCTAGAAATAACAAATATAACAAATCAAATCAAAGAAAACCAAAAAACCATGCATATACTATGAATAACAACTGTGCTGAGGTCAGTTCCGGAGGCTTCCCACCAGAGAACTCCATATGAAACTCTTTGCTAACCTCAACAAACCAGACTAGATGAACAGATATACATATGTAATGAGACCAGTACAAATACAATACACATGTAGACTTATTCCAATTAAAGACTTGTTTATTTACAGAGTAACAAAGTGTGCAGAAGCAGAATCACAGAAAATTCAAAAATCTGGATAAATAGAAGGAGATGGACGGCTGGCACTGATTTTCAGAAAAATTCTACTTAATTTGCATATGGAAAATGTAACAGAAAATCTGCAATACATGTGTTCCCATGCTTCATTTTATAAGTCTCCATGTATCATCAAAAGAATTATACAAAAAAAAAAGGTGTTTAAAGATAAGACTTTTGTTTTTATCTGATTGGCTTAATAACCAATAATCATAATTGTTGTTATCTTAAAAAATGCCCATCAATATAATTTCTAATGTGTTTAATCTGATTGCTGATCTGCAAATTACATATGAAGAGTTATGATCAGAATGTGTTCAATATACATATACATGTCTAGAATATCAGTACATTTGCATATTGAATTGTTACAGTTGACCAACACGTCAAAAACTTTAGATTTAAATCTGCTTCCATAATTTCCATAATGTGCTCATCAAACCATCTTGATCCAAAGAAAAAGAAAATCACAGTTTTGTTTTTATCTGATTGGCTTAATATCTGAGTCTGTATCTGAACTGGACATCTCTGACAGGTTGCATCGTTCCAAATCCGTATCGACTGAGGTCAATTTCAGGAATCTTCTCATCAGGATTCATCAGCTCAAGTTCAAAATAGACCAACATGAGGAAAACAAACTGTTTCAGCTCATTGGTGGCAAAGAAACGGCCAGGGCACATGGAGACCCCAGATCCCCAGGGCATGGTGTAATATTTTACCTTCTTTCCTGCTTTGTAAAAATCAGTTTTCTTGGTCCCGTCTGGATTCAGGAAGCGGTCATATTTGAATGAGTGTGGCTCGGGATGGATCTCTGGGTCATGTTGGACAGAACTGAAAGGAAAGATTGCAATTCTGTCACCCTTGCGAAGTAAATATACTCGCCCATCAGCCATCTTGAAGGTCATGTCCTTTATCACTGCCCTGGTGAGGAGGGGTGCAGCAGTGAGTCGGAGGGTCTCTTCAACAGCACTGTCCAAGGTCGGTGTTTTCAACAGCATTTCACGGGTCAGGTTGACCATAGGACCACCAGGCCGGACCTCCTGTCCAGATTCTTTCAGAACTTTATCCACCTCTTCCTTCACTGCTTTCATGGCTTCTGGGTGTTTCATGAGGAAGAGCAGCAGCCAGAATGAACAAGGCCCTGTGTTGCCCTGAGAGGCCCAAAGAAGCACAAGCATGTATCTGTTTATCATTGACATATCGATGCCCATCTCCTCTTTACCCTGCTGTATGTCCCACACCCAGCCACTGATATTGTCCTTGGTTTTCATTTTCAGTATTGACAGAACATCCCAGAAGTATGCCTTCAACCTCTCTGCAGCCAACTTTTCCATCGGTGGGAGGACCCCATACGCCAGTCTGGGGAAGAGCTGGTCATATTTACGAAACTCCCGAAACAAAGCTTCTGATTCAGTTCTGTCTTTCTCTTTGGCTTTCTCCTCACTTTGTTCTGACTTGGGCGGCACATTGCCAAACAAGGCCAAATATCCAGCTCTGAAAACAACATTGTAGCTGTACCTGAACAGTCCATCTTCATTCCAGGTCCTGTCCTCTGCAGCTGATCCAATGTTGTGCAACATCATGTTCTGCAAATTACTCATAAATGATTGGGTCAGTTCTTGCAGACCTTCCCCCTTTCTGATGCTTGTTGCTGGAATTGTGGAGAACACTGTGCCCCCCTTCAACACCTTTGTATCCAAACACTCTGTACACCAGATGCACTGCAAATTTTCGAAAGTCCAGTTTGTCCCGACTCTCCATAATGAACCCCCCAAATGAAAAAGGGTCCTGGACAAATGTAATATAAAACCCTCCCAGCTGTACTGTAAATATTTCACCGTGCTTCTTCTCCATTCTCTCTAGGAACTTCAAGGTGTTCCTGCGAAACTCTAAGACATGACCCAACCAAGGAAGGAGCCCTTTATCGAGGGGGGGTTCTCCTGGTCGCCGCTGTCTGAACACTCCGAGAAGGTACAGCCCTCCGACCAGACAAGCAAGAAAGCCAAGAAGTATCGGCAGCAGCAGCTCCATGACTGATTCAGTTAACCAGCACAGATTCATGTGAAGGAAAGTTTCAGGCCTGCTTTAATGAACAGACCTTTGCTCCTCCCCCAGCATGCAGGATGGGTTTCTGGGAATTGTTCACTAAATAGTCCAGAAAAAAACTATGTCCTCAAGTAAACAGTGTTAAAACCTGTTTACCTCTTAGTTATAATTTACTAGAACAGCATGTGATGTTGATGTCCAATTCTGGTAAAAATAAACCAGATTGAAGGACTTGTCACGCCTTCGCTGGCAGACCCGTGGAGTGGAGCGAGCGTGGACCCAAATGAAGACAGTGACGACAGACTGAAACTCAGAGTGTATTTTTATTGGCAAAAGCAACAGAATACAAAAAAAAGCAGAAAGCAACAAACTTTTTTTCTGTTTGCCTTAGGTTGTGCAACAGTCAAACACCTTTTAAATGTCTGTTAAGAGTTCAGCAGGAGTCAAACTGCTGTCTGAACACTCCGAGAAGGTACAGCCCTCCGACCAGACAAGCAAGAAAGCCAAGAAGTATCGGCAGCAGCAGCTCCATGACTGATTCAGTTAACCAGCACAGATTCATCTGAAGGAAAGTTTCAGGCCTGCTTTAATGAGCAGACCTTTGCTCCTCCCACAGGATCGGTTTCTGGGAATTTACACTTTACTATATAGTCCAGAAAAAATAATAATGCACTTAAGTATCAATTGAGGACACGATTTTCCAATTGTCCTAGAGATTCCCCTCTTTCGAAATCCAAAAGAATATACTGTAGCCTGCAGTGATATTATGTTTATGTTAACAGCTCTATGACAGCAGGTATGAAGAGATTGTGGACCAATGAGTGCACACTGGCAACAAATATCACTCTAGTTAATCATAAGTAAGAAAAATAAAGTTTGAGGGGTCAATGGCTATGCATGTTGTTGACACTAGACGTGTGATTCTGGTTTATTGTTTTACCAGAATTGTTTCCATCCATGTCACTCATTGTTCAAGTAAATTATAACTAAGAAGAAAACTGTCACGGTTCTGGGTCATTTTGACCCAGCTTTTTCGGTTTCTTTTATTTTGGTGTTTTTCTAGATTATGTTCATTATATTTATGTTCTGATTCTTTAGCTATCCTGTGTTGATTATTGTCAATGGAAAATTGTACTGAGTAGTCAGTATAAGCTTTTAGTGATATAAATTTACATGTCATAGAATATTGCATGATGACCTTTTCCTTGCTTAGAACTGATTGTTCTTTATAAAACGTGTTCTGATATTTCTATCTGAATCTTCCCCAATTCTGACCTCGCACACACACACACACACACACACACACACACACAATCACATACGCACATGCTCACGTATCAACATTCCACTGAACAAATGTTTTCATTTTTCTTGTGTATAAATAAAGACAAGTGCAAGAACAGAGCACTGATCACAGGGCCCCCACTCTCATGTGAGCCCTTGCAAGTAAAATCTGCAGCGTGTGTGTGTGTCTTCACTCTTAGACTCTCAGCTGAAGAAGTGTTTTTTAGAATAAATCTCTTGACATTTATTATAATTATTCTGGTTTAGGCTTTGTTCTCTTGCCCTCATGTTTAGTATAGGTTTAGTTCTGTGCTTAGTCTTCTCTGCTCGTGTGTCCCTCTGTGTAAAGTCCATGTTTCTCAGTCCGCATCTTTGTGAATTGTTTCTGGTTTCCTGTTTTACTTTGAAAGTTCATGTCTCATGTCAGTGTGTTCAGTTTTACTTCTCCCTTGTCTCGTTGACCTAATTTCTCCCAGCTGTGTCTCCCTCCTGTTTCTCAGTCCCTGATTACTTTCCTATGTATATAAGCCCTGTGTTTTCCTGTGATACTTTCTCCATGCTGTGTGTTTGTCGTGTTCCAGTATTCCAGCGCCTCTGTTCAGCGTTTTTGTTCTGTTCTTGTGAGTCTTATTTTGAGAAGTTTTTCCAGCAATAAAGCTGCGTTTTCAGTTTAAGTCCCGTCTCTGAGAGTCCTGCATTTTGGATCCATTTTCCTGCCTGCCTGCCACACAGCCAACCATGAAAAAAACAGGTTTTGACACTAGGCCTGCCAAATGGGCTTATTTTTTTGCAGAAGAGTTTAGGATAGCTAAATAAAAATATAAAATATCAGCTCATTTGGGTGATGCCTTTTTTCTTTTTAGAGTTCTGAGATTAAAATCAAATCAAAATTGAGGCACCAGTTTAGTTCTCTGGTTGTGAAGGTGATGATCTACAAGAACGCTGGAATGCAGTCGTTCTTTGCTCTGTGTCTTAACGATCAATCTCTCCCTTTCTCATTGTGTCAAATCTAAAGTTTGGTGGAGGGGGGGATTATTATGTGGGGGTGATTCTCAGTTGGGCTTTCCCCCGTAAATCTAGTGAAAAGAACGCTTCTGCAAGACTGCTCAAAAATTCCCCTAAACACATTCCTAAACAATATGGCAAGCCTTCCCAGGGGAGTTAAATTAATATTAAACCTTATGGATCAAGAATAAGATGTCACTCAAGTTCATATGAGTGGGAAGACAGACCAGCAAATGCTTTTGGCAGTATGGTGTATCTGCAAACTTGCGTCTTCCTAAGAAAGTTAATAGGCTTTGTGTTAGGGGGGAGTGAGTTTCCGCACTAGATCCTTGGAATGAAACTCTTCTCCAGGTCTTACAGTAGGTGCTTTCATGGTTTTGCAATTAGGAGGTTGTCCACCTCGTATGTGAGGGGGCAAACTCCTCAAGATGGATGGTGGCCATTTAGAAGTCAGCCATCTTGGATACAACTTTAGTTTTTTTCAATAGGAAGAGGCCCATGTGACACATCAAACTTATTGGTAATGTCACAAGAAAAACAATGGTGTGCTTGGTATCAACGTTATTCTTTCATGAGTTATTTACAAGTTTCTGACCACTCATAAAATGTGTTCAATGTGCTGCCCATTGTGTTGGATTGTCAATGCAAGATCATTACAAAAGTGGTGTGGTTTTTTCAGAAGCAGCATTCAGACATGTTATTGCGGTTGGGTAAAAGCTGTGTTTGAGTCCATTTGTCATTACACTGATTGCTCTGTACTGTCTGCCCGGGGGCAACCGTTCAAACAGGGAGTGTGAGGTATCTTTTATTATGTTCTGAGCTTTTTTAATACAGCGCGTATTATGTAGATCTTCCAGTGTGGGGAGAGGGCAGCCAGTGATCCTTTGAGCGGTGTTGTCAACGTGTTCCGTAAACACGTCGATGATGTCAACGTGTTTACGGAAGCGGTTGTGGGATTCATCGGGAAACTAGCGGATGATACCGTGGAGACAAAGACTATCACAACGTTTCCCAACCAGAAGCCGTGGGTGGATAAAACCATCCGCGACGCTCTGAGATCCCGCACCGCTGCCTACAACACGGGACTCACGACGGGGGACATGGACCTGTACAAAGCCGCGTCATATAACGTGCGGAAGGCGGTGAAAGAGGCGAAGCAGCGCTACGGGAGGAAACTAGAGTCACAACTCCAACAGAGTGACTCTAGGAGCCTGTGGCGGGGACTAAGGACAATAACGGATTATAAAGCACCAACAACCGGTATGACGAACACGGCCGTGACTCTGGCAGATGAGCTGAACACTTTCTATGCTCGCTTCGAGGCTGCAGCTAAGGACTCCAACAATGATAGTGCTAGCGGCGCTAACGGCTGCAGACAGGAAGATACTGCCAGCACCGGAAATGTGCTCGTCATCTCCGAGCATGAAGTAAGGAGAGCCTTCAAGAGAGTGAACACCAGGAAAGCAGCAGGACCAGACGGCATCCCAGGTCGTATCCTCAGAGACTGCGCATACCAGCTAGCTCCTGTGTTCACTGAGATATTCAACATCTCTTTATCTCAGTCGGTGATCCCCACATGCTTCAAAGAGTCCATCATTGTTCCTGTCCCAAAGAAACCCCACCCTGCTTCTCTCAATGACTATCGCCCTGTAGCCCTCACCTCAGTAGTGATGAAGTGCTTTGAACGCCTGGTCAGAGACTTCATCATTTCTTCACTACCAGACACACTGGACCCACTACAGTTCGCTTACCGTCCAAATCGTTCCACAGACGATGCCATCTCTCATCTCCTCCACACATCACTTACTCACTTGGACACTAGAAGGGGGAATTATGTTAAAATGCTCTTCATAGACTACAGCTCTGCATTTAATACCATAATTCCCTCCACACTCACCACCAAGCTGGAGCATCTGGGACTCAGCTCATCTATGTGTCAGTGGATCTCCAACTTCCTAACTGGCAGACCACAGGCAGTAAGGATGGGCGGACATGTCTCAGCCTCCACCACTCTCAGCACTGGAGCCCCCCAGGGGTGTGTTCTGAGCCCCCTGCTGTACTCCCTGTACACATATGACTGTGTGGCCACTACCAGCTCCACCACCATCATCAAGTTTGCTGACGACACCGTCGTGGTGGGCCTGATCTCTGACAACAACGAGACGCCCTACCTGAAGGAGATTAGGAATCTGGAGAACTGGTGCCAGAGGAACAACCTCCTTCTAAACGTCAGTAAGACAAAGGAGTTGATAGTGGACTTCAGCACTAAGCAGGAGAGGAACTACCAGACCCCCGTCATCAACGAGTGCCCAGTGGAGAGAGTGGACAGCTTCAAATACCTCGGAGTTCACATCACGCAGGACCTGTCATGGTCCTGTCACATCAACACCGTGGTGAAAAAGGCCCGTCAGCGTCTCTACCACCTCAGACGCTTGAGAGACTTCCGACTGCCCCCCAAGGTGCTCAGGAACTTTTACTCCTGCACCATAGAGAGCATCCTGACGGGAAACATCTTAACCTGGTTCGGGAACAGCACCATGCAGGACAGACGAGCTCTACAGAGGGTTGTGCGTTCAGCTGAGCGCACCATCCGCTCAGAGCTCCCTGACCTGCACTCAATCTACAGCAGGCGGTGCTGGACCAAGGCCAGGAAGATCGTGAAGGACCTCAGCCACCCCAACAACGGACTGTTCTCTCTGTTGAGGTCAGGAAAGCGATTCCGCTCCCTGAAGACCAACACAGAGAGACTGAGGAGGAGCTTCTTCCCGCAGGCGATACGGTCTCTCAATCACACCACCACACAGGACTGACCCACACATATAGCTCTTACACACACTGGACACTCTGGACATTGTTTTCACTTCATCACTTTAAGCATATTTGCACAACACTGGACATTATATTCATTATATTATATTCATTATATTATACTCATTTCCAGTTAACATTTGTACAGCTGCTGGTATTTTGTGTATATATATTTATATTTCTCATACATTCTTATATATGTTATATATGTCTATACTGTGTATTTTGTTGTACAGTTATCTTATTTTCAACTTTAATTTATATATTTTATCTTATTCTTTCCCAGTTAAATTACCCTTCATTCTAATTTGTGTTGTACAGTTTATCTCATTCTTAACTTAATTTTTTATATTTTATTTTATTTTATTCCTTCCTGGTTAAATTTACCCCTTTTTTATTTTCATATTTATTTATTTATTTCCTATCTTATTCATAGCCTTTTTTTTTTCACGAGCAGTTGTCCAAGCATTTCACTGCATATCGTACTGTGTATGACTGTGTATGTGACAAATAAAATTTGATTTGATTTTAATGACCCCTTGGAGTGCTTTCCTCTGAGCCACTGTCCACACTCTCTCCACTCCACGGGTCTGCCAGCGAAGGCGTGACAAGTCCTTCATTCTGGTTTATTTTCACCAGAATTGGACATCAACATTGTATAGGAATTTCTTTTACCTAGGTATTAATCACATTATGTTATTGTAATGCCTTGGTGCCACTGGATTTTAACATGTCTGACACTCATACTTAAGACAAATGGTAGGGTGTGTAGTAAGGATGTTGGGGGAAACAGGAACTCCAGAGGACCAGTCTTTTGTCTCTTCGAGGACTCTGGGAAGTAGCAAGGGAGTGTGAACCTTAAGGTGTGAAACAGCTGTGTACTGCCTTTTGTTCCTGGAGAAGGTATTTAACTGAGAGCCATGCTAGGCTCAGGGAGATTCTGCAGACCCTGCCCCGTGATCATGTAGGCTCTTCATCAAGCTTGGTTGTATGTTGTCTTTGTGTGCTTTGATTAAAGAATGTTAGCTACCGCTCACCGCTCGTCTGCAGGCTTTATTTAAGTGGAAAACTTCCACAACAAAATGGCGACAAGGATGGGATGGTCCGTGTGGTCGCTGAACTACGGTTCCGTGGACGGGCTGATCACCCCTGAGGAAAAAGGTACCTTTGTCCTACCAGCTGTTGAAGCAAAGGAAATGGAGGAGTCACGGAGCCGTGTGTTTCAGTTACTACCGAGATCATCGATTTTGAGGGGACTGCTGCAGATGGGTGAGTTGTAGCTAACTTTGTATACAGTTATGAGGAGTTTTTTTGTCTGGCCGAGCGGTGAAGTGCTTGTTGCTCCGGAGTTCGAGTCTCCGGAGGGAAAATCCTGGGGTTCGAGTCCCCAGGCTTGTGTTCGGTTCCGGTGTTGTGCAAAAGAAAAGCAGTTGTCTGCCAGAGTAATTGCAAAAACACCGGTCCATCACAGGGAACGGTGGTTCGAGTCCACCGTTGATAATCACTTCTGCACAACACAGTGCGCGGAGTGACGGTATTTTAGCACTTTTCTGCCGGTAAGGGAAGAAGGTGTCGGATTATGATATTATTTTATGCCATGTTAGACCCCTAACTAAAGATTGTGAATTATTATGTAGTTTTAGTTTGCATTATGCTCCTGAATTAGAAGAAGGTGATAACTATTACATTTGGTAAACTGATTTGCATTACATTAGACTGCTGATTTATTGTGAATGAATGATATTGTTTTATGATGCATTATACTGCTGAGTTATAAGAAATACTGTTCGCAGAAAGTCATCGCCTTATTTGTCTGATTAGAAGAGAACAGAGCATACTGCCCCATCTCATCAGGAGCAGATAAACAGGGAGCCAAGGTCGTAGCTTAGGCGCTGTGTGAGAAAGAATGTGAATGTTTAGGCTTTTATGATTAGGTGGGGGCCACTAGAGGCTATAAGAGTTTGATCAAGGCTCCACCATTTTGAGATCTGATGCTGTCTGCTGTATGGTGTCCATCTCCCACGCGTGTGTTCATTAAATCATCGTTTGACTTGACCCGGCCGGACCAGTGTGGTTATTTTGGGTTTTCCTCTTGTATCCATCCCCAATATTTGAATCCGTAACAGTTTTGGGGGCTCGTCCTGTGGTATTGGGATGGAAGTTTTGGAGGTTTGGACGGTCCGAGGTGGTTGAACGGGCAGGCACGAGCCAGTGGTCTGACGTGAGTGGGCAAGCCGGCACATTTAAAGGTGAGGCACAACCTGTTGAATGTAAATCCAAACTGTGCCAAATTGGACTGTATAAATTAAAAGTCTACTCACTGAAATTACTGGTGAAGGCCTGTTTGGAAACATCTCAGAGTGATCTCTACCAGGACCAAAAGAATCACAGAGACCGGCGTTTGTCTCAACAAGGGCAAAAGAGGGTTTTCCGGGGAAGTTTTCATTTTTAAATTGCAGGAACCGTGACATGAGGGATATGGAAGGATTGACTGAGGCGCAGATGCAGACCATGACTGGGAGAGAACGCTTCAACAAGACCAGTGGGAAGCAGGGACCATCAGCAGGACAGCAGCCAAACGACAGTTGGTTGCACTACTGGGCTTCCAAAGGATTGTCACGAGGAGATTTTGAACAGCAAAATCTTAAAATAAAATGAAAGAGTTTCGCCGTTGACGCTGAGGAAGACAACTAAGGTGTACGACGTGCTCTGCCTTAAATCTACAGCCGCGTTGGAACAGAAATCGAGGGATGAAGAGAGCGTGCTAAGCTCCAAAAGTGACAGCGCAAGGAAGATTAGCATTGGAATTATGACTCTGTAAATGGCACAGACACCAGGAGCCATGACTGTGACTGAGAATGACCACTTAATGCTGTTTCACTTTGCCATGCAAAGTACTTTGACACTCTGGAGAAGACCTTTCCTCTGTATCACTGTTGTTTCCATTTGCATGTGGGAGCTTAGATTGTGGGGAAGATTAAAAGATGAACAAAGGGTTTTGGGAGAACAGTGAAGTGAGGATACACAGTGTGAAACTCCTTTAAGTGTACAATAATGTTGATGTGATATACAGAATGTCAGGAAAGAAATTCTGGTTTTAATGTGATTCTTGATTTAAGAATCAAAGGGTGGGATTGTATAGGAATTTCCTTTACCTAGGTATTAATCACATTATGTTATTGTAATGCCTTGGTGCCACTGGATTTTAACATGTCTGACACTCATACTTAAGACAACTGGTAGGGGGTGTACTAAGGATGTTGGGGGAAACAGGAACTCCAGAGGACCAGTCTTTTGTCTCTTCGAGGACTCTGGGAAGTAGCAAGGGAGTGTGAACCTTAAGGTGTGAAACAGCTGTGTACTGCCTTTTGTTCCTGGAGAAGGTATTTAACTGAGAGCCATGCTAGGCTCAGGGAGATTCTGTAGACCCTGCCCTGTGGTCATGTAGGCTCTTCATCAAGCTTGGTTGTATGTTGTCTTTGTGTGCTTTGATTAAAGAATGTTAGCTACCGCTCACCGCTCGTCTGCAGGCTTTATTTAAGTGGAAAACTTCCACAACAAACATCACATGCTGTTCTAGTAAATTATAACTAAGAAGTAAACAGGTTTTAACACTGTTTACTTAATAAGGACAGAGTTTTTTTCTGGACTATTTAGTGAACAATTCCCAGAAACCCATCCTGCGTGCTGGGGGAGGAGCAAAGGTCTGTTCATTAAAGCAGGAACTGAAACTTTCCTTCAGATGAATCTGTGCTGGTTAACTGAATCAGTCATGGAGCTGCTGCTGCCGATACTTCTTGGCTTTCTTGCTTGTCTGGTCGGAGGGCTGTACCTTCTCGGAGTGTTCAGACAGTGGCGACCAGGAGAACCGCCCCTCGATAAAGGGCTCCTTCCTTGGTTGGGTCATGTCTTAGAGTTTCGCAGGAACACCTTGAAGTTCCTAGAGAGAATGGAGAAGAAGCACGGTGAAATATTTACAGTACAGCTGGGAGGGTTTTATATTACATTTGTCCAGGACCCTTTTTCATTTGGGGGGTTCATTAAGGAGAGTCGGGACAAACTGGACTTTCGAAAGTTTTCAGTGCATCTGGTGTACAGAGTGTTTGGATATAAAGCTGTTGAAGGGGAGCACATTGTTCTCCACAATTCCAGCAACAAGCATCTGAAGGGGGAAGGTCTGCAAGATCTGACTCAATCATTTATGAGTAATTTGCAGAACATGATGTTGCACAACATTGGATCAGCTGCAGAGGACAGGACCTGGAAAGAAGATGGACTGTTCAGGTACAGCTACAATGTTGTTTTCAGAGCTGGATATTTGGCCTTGTTTGGCAATGTGCCACCCAAGTCAGAACAAAGTGAGGAGAAAGCCAAAGAGAAAGACAGAGCAGAATCAGAAGCTTTGTTTCAGGAGTTTCGTAAATATGACCAGCTCTTCCCCAGACTGGCGTATGGGGTCCTCCCACCGATGGAAAAGTTGTCTGCAGAGAGGTTGAAGGCATACTTCTGGGATGTTCTGTCAATACTGAAAATGAAAACCAAGGACAATATCAGTGGCTGGGTGTGGGACATACAGCAGGGTAAAGAGGAGATGGGCATCGATATGTCAATGATAAACAGATACATGCTTGTGCTTCTTTGGGCCTCTCAGGGCAACACAGGGCCTTCTTCATTCTGGCTGCTGCTCTTCCTCATGAAACACCAAGAAGCCATGAAAGCAGTGAAGGAAGAGGTGGATAAAGTTCTGAAAGAATCTGGACAGGAGGTCCGGCCTGGTGGTCCTATGGTCAACCTGACCCGTGAAATGCTGTTGAAAACACCGATCTTGGACAGTGCTGTCGAAGAGACCCTCCGACTCACTGCTGCACCCCTCCTCACCAGGGCAGTGATAAAGGACATGACCTTCAAGATGGCTGATGGGCGAGAATATTTACTTCGCAAGGGTGACAGAATTGCAATCTTTCCTTTCAGTTCTGTCCAACATGATCCAGAGATCCATCCTGAGCCGCACTCATTCAAATATGACCGCTTCCTGAATCCAGACGGGACCAAGAAAACTGATTTTTACAAAGCAGGAAAGAAGGTAAAATATTATACCATGCCCTGGGGATCTGGGGTCTCCATGTGCCCTGGCCGTTTCTTTGCCACCAATGAGCTGAAACAGTTTGTTTTCCTCATGTTGGTCTATTTTGAGTTTGAGCTGATGAATCCTGATGAGAAGATTCCTGAAATTGACCTCAGTCGATACGGATTTGGAACGATGCAACCTGTCAGAGATGTCCAGTTCAGATACAGACTCAGATATTAAGCCAATCAGATGAAAACAAAACTGTGATTTTCGTTTTCTTTCGATCAAGATGGTTTGATGAGCACATTATGGAAATTATGGAAGCAGATTTAAATCTAAAGTTTTTGACGTGTTGGTCAACAGTTTAACAATTCAATATGCAAATGCACTGATATTCTAGACATGTATATGTATATTGAACACATTCTGATCATAACTCTTCTTCTTTAAGTAATTTGCAGATCAGTAATCAGATTAAATCCAGTTAGAAATGATATTGATGGGCATTGTTTAAGATAACAACAATTATGATTATTGGTTATTAATTATTATTGTGAATGTTCTTTTTTGTATAATTATTTTTCCGTAATTGATGTGACATGTACATGTAGAAATTGAGACGATTCATGTATATCGTAGTCAGTTTCAATTTTTAGTTCAATTTTCTATGTACATTACAAGTTTTTGCTTTTTGTTTTTTCCAAAATAAATGTTTTTTTGTAAATGTCAGATTTTGGAGTTTTATGTGAGCCTGTTTTAAAACTCAAAAAACCAAAACAAACAAAAACAAAGTTATAGGCTGACTTCAGTCAACTCAGTGACATGGATTCTTTTACTTGTTCCCTACAACAAAATCCAATAGATTGCAGCAGATTCCCACATTCCCGATGTTTTTAAAATAAACAATAAATTGTACAAAAACACAGAATCTTAGAAGAATGATACAAATGAAAACTAATATATGCAATTTTATATTTAATTTATTTTAAAATGAATGTCAGGAGTTTAAATACATACTCCAGTTTAAAAATAAAAATACAATTAGAAACTTTTGGCAGTTATTTTATTGTTCATACTTGACAGGTTTAAAAATTCCATTCACAGAATGGCTGGCTCACCACTTTAGTGATGAAACCTCAGTTACAAAAATGCTTTTGTGAATTTTGCTGAAGTTGCAGATAAACAGTAAGAATAAATGCATTTGCCTGATTAATAACTTAGAAGGTTATAATAAGAAGGATTTTTACATTCAAACACAAATTAATCATGAACAGAAATGATTTCAAGGTCATTCACACAAGGCAAGTCTGATTTCAAATGCAAATCAGGGTCAGATTTTTTTTACAACCATAAAACACGCACACATGGATAATCTCTAGGACAGCGTGGGGAGAAAAAAAACAAGGAGTTTGTCTTCTGTGGTTCAGCTCAGTGATGCTCTTTTAGGCCAAAACCTGACAGTTTCTGAGTCTAGTTGGAGTAAGCCAGACATGTTTTAGTTTGCCTTTGCTTTTAGTGTTCTTTGGTCTATGACCGATGCTGTGAACCATCTTTTGTAAGGTTCATTTAGCAAAACCAACAAAAACACTCCGAGAGTGCAATTCCCCCTGAACTCTGTGACCTTGACCCGATGTTGCACCACTTCGATTTTTATCTTTCACATGTTTTCTCGATCCCTTTGGTGCTCTCATCAGGAAAGTTCAATCTCACCACTAATGAAAACAGTTAAGACATTTTTAATAACACAGATTCATCAGTGCAAAAGAAAATGAAATGAAATCTTTATCAAATATGTAAAAACATGCAAAGCCAGTCAATCATTTTTGAACTTCAGCAGACTGTCTCGACTATCTACCAGACACGTGCAGGGGGGCCGGCAGGGGCTTGAGCATCTGCCCCTTTCCTGATGGGTGCCCTTTTCTTGAGCCTTTTTTAAAATGTGTGTGTAGAGTCCTGCCTGTGGCCCTCAACAATAACATTAAACTATTAATCACAACTTTGCTAAATGAAAGCATCTGGCTTGCGTAAGTGGTTACGAGCCAGGAACAGGCTTGGTGCCTTTTTTACCACCTGGGCAGTGCGGAGCTGTCGAAGAAACACAAAAATTGATTGGGAGATGGCTGATGCAACAAAAACCAGGAGGTAGGGTGTAAAGAGTACACTATAGTCTATAGCCCACAGGAGTATTCGTTTGTTATGTCCACGTGGTTAAGTTCTCTTGTGGCAACTGATGAATTGAAAAAAATGAGCATTGTTGTATGTGCAAAGGGCAACAAAACATTAGCTGTCCTTTTATTAACTACAGAAGTAGTGGTAGTCATTAGCCGCTAGCTAACTGGGTAAGGGTGTCAGAGGTTTGTAGCTCTTACTATAATTACGATATTCAAACACACACACACACACACACACACACACACACACACACACACACACACATAAAGTATTTGAAAGAAAATACAGATTATATTAGATTTATATTTCAAATATAACAAAATTATGATTTTTCAGCTGTAAAATTATTGTATCTCTACGGTTTAAATATTGTACAAATTGAATCATCATAAATACATTATTTTATATTTATTACTTAATTTTTTTTATTCTTATTACTTTATCTGTATAGCACTAGGAATAAATAATAGGGGAAGGATTCTGGATCAGCATCATGATCCAAACTTTTGGCAATAGTATATACAGTGTTCTGGAGAAGGTATAAAATGTCACTGTATGTGCATGCGTGTGTGCACTTGTTTAATCAGCTACCATCTTTCCTATGGACTTTTTAATGTCTACAGTCACAGATCGACAGCAACATTTTACCCCATCAGGTGAAACATAGGCTACGTTTGCTTTGCACTGACCCCACCTGATGACAGTGATATAGTATGACGCGATTCCATATTAGAGTCTTGATGAATTTGGGTTGTTGATGTTCAGCCTGGTTATATGTAATCCTTTTTAACTTGTTTTGGGATGCTCTCCTTGTAATTGCATATGTATGCAATTGGGGGGGGGGGGGGGGGGGGGGGGGGGTGTCTCCCCTCTCTCAAAACATACAACTCAGACGGCAGGTATCAGGAAAATGAGGACGAATGAGTTGGACATTGACATCAGCTGTTGTTCTAGTTCATTCTATTAAGAAAACAAGTTTCAATTTGGGTCATTTTCTGCACAAGAGATAAAAAAGGTTTGGTCATGACTTTATTTTTTGAATTCTGAGATTAAACCGCACTGGCTGGGCAGGTGACCATATTCTATACAGCTCAATGTTGGCCCTTTGCTGTGTGTCTTTCCCTGTTCTCACTCCCCTCTTGACTGCTGCACTATCAAAATAAAGAAGCTGGCACCTGGGAGGAGTCAGTTCAGTTACAGATAATGCAAATGACAAAACAGACCATGTGGCTTGCAGATGTGTGCAGTTCTGCATGGCAATGGGTAAAACTGAAGAAGATACAAAGCCCTAGAAATAACAAATATAACAAATCAAATCGAAGAAAACCAAAAAACCATGCATATATGAATAACAACTGTGCTGAGGTCAGTTCCGGAGGCTTCCCACGAGAGAACTCCATATGAAACTCTTTGCTAACCTCAACAAACCAGACTAGATGAACAGATATACATATGTAATGAGACCAGTACAAATACAATACACATGTAGACTTATTCCAATTAAAGACTTGTTTATTCACAGAGTAACAAAGTGTGCAGAAGCAGAATCACAGAAAATTAAAAAATCTGAAATTTTAAGAACAAAAAAACAAAACTCTTTTCTCTCCATTGTGTATCCAGCCTCTTGCCCTATAGCAGTTGGAAAAGGCTCCAATTCCACTGCCATCCTGGACTGGATAAATAGAAGGAGATGGACGGCTGGCACTGATTTTCAGAAAAATTCTACTTAATTTGCACATGGAAAATGTAACAGAAAATCTGCAATACATGTGTTCCCATGCATTTATAAGTCTCCATGTATCGTCAAAAGAATTATACAAAAAAAAAAGGTGTTTAAAGATAAGACTTTTGTTTTTATCTGATTGGCTTAATATCTGAGGCTTTATCTGAACTGGAAATCTCTGACAGGTTTCAGAAGTCTGAAGTCAGCCTATAACTTTGTTTTTGTTTGTTTGGGTTTTTTGAGTTTTAAAACAGGCTCACATAAAACTCCAAAATCTGACATTTACAAAAAAACATTTATTTTGGAAAAAACAAAAAGCAAAAACTTGTAATGTACATAGAAAATTGAACTAAAAATTGAAACTGACTATGATATACATGAATCGTCTCAATTTCTAGGTGTACATGTCACATCAATTATGGAAAAATAATTATACAAAAAAGAACATTCACAATAATAATTAATAACCAATAATCATAATTGTTGTTATCTTAAACAATGCCCATCAATATCATTTCTAACTGGATTTAATCTGATTGCTGATCTGCAAATTACTTAAAGAAGAAGAGTTATGATCAGAATGTGTTCAATATACATATACATGTCTAGAATATCAGTGCATTTGCATATTGAATTGTTACAGTTGACCAACACGTCAAAAACTTTACATTTAAATCTGCTTCCATAATTTCCATAATGTGCTCATCAAACCATCTTGATCGAAAGAAAACGAAAATCACAGTTTTGTTTTCATCTGATTGGCTTAATATCTGAGTCTGAATCTGAACTGGACATCTCTGACAGGTTGCATCGTTCCAAAGCCGTATCGACTGAGGTCAATTTCAGGAATCTTCTCATCAGGATTCATCAGCTCAAACTCAAAATAGACCAACATGAGGAAAACAAACTGTTTCAGCTCATTGGTGGCAAAGAAACGGCCAGGGCACATGGAGACCCCAGATCCCCAGGGCATGGTGTAATATTTTACCTTCTTTCCTGCTTTGTAAAAATCAGTTTTCTTGGTCCCGTCTGGATTCAGGAAGCGGTCATATTTGAACGAGTGCGGCTCGGGATGGATCTCTGGATCATGTTGGACAGAACTGAAAGGAAAGATTGCAATTCTGTCACCCTTGCGAAGTAAATATTCTCGCCCATCAGCCATCTTGAAGGTCATGTCCTTTATCACTGCCCTGGTGAGAAGGGGTGCAGCAGTGAGTCGGAGGGTCTCTTCGACAGCACTGTCCAAGATCGGTGTTTTCAACAGCATTTCACGGGTCAGGTTGACCATAGGACCACCAGGCCGGACCTCCTGTCCAGATTCTTTCAGAACTTTATCCACCTCTTCCTTCACTGCTTTCATGGCTTCTGGCTGTTTCATGAGGAAGAGCAGCAGCCAGAATGAAGAAGGCCCTGTGTTGCCCTGAGAGGCCCAAAGAAGCACAAACATGTATCTGTTTATCATTGACATATCGATGCCCATCTCCTCTTTACCCTGCTGTATGTCCCACACCCAGCCACTGATATTGTCCTTGGTTTTCATTTTCAGTATTGACAGAACATCCCAGAAGTATGCCTTCAACCTCTCTGCAGACAACTTTTCCATCGGTGGGAGGACCCCATACGCCAGTCTGGGGAAGAGCTGGTCATATTTACGAAACTCCTGAAACAAAGCTTCTGATTCAGCTCTGTCTTTCTCTTTGGCTTTCTCCTCACTTTGTTCTGACTTGGGTGGCACATTGCCAAACAAGGCCAAATATCCAGCTCTGAAAACAACATTGTAGCTGTACCTGAACAGTCCATCTTCTTTCCAGGTCCTGTCCTCTGCAGCTGATCCAATGTTGTGCAACATAATGTTCTGCAAATTACTCATAAATGATTGAGTCAGTTCTTGCAGACCTTCCCCCTTCAGATGCTTGTTGCTTGAAATGCGGAGAATACTGTGCCCCCCTTCAACAGCTTTATATCCAAACACTCTGTGCGCCAGATGCAGAGCAGCCTTTAGAAAGTCCAGTTTGTCCCGACTCTCCTTAATGAACCCCCCAAATGAAAAAGAGTCCTGGACAAATGTAATATAAAACCCTCCCAGCTGTACTGTAAATATTTCACCATGCTTCTTCTCCATTCTCTCTAGGAACTTCAAGGTGTTCCTGCGAAACTCTAAGACATGACCCAACCAAGAAAGGAGCCCTTTATCGAGGGGGGGTTCTCCTGGTCGCCGCTGTCTGAACACTCCGAGAAGGTACAGCCCTCCGACCAGACAAGCAAGAAAGCCAAGAAGTATCGGCAGCAGCAGCTCCATGACTGATTCAGTTAACCAGCACAGATTCATGTGAAGGAAAGTTTCACGTCTGCTTTTAATGAACAGACCTTTGCTCCTCCCCCAGGATCGGTTTCTGGGAATTTGCTGAGAATTGTTTACTAAACAGTAAAATAGGATCATCCATGTCACTCTTTCTTCAAGTAAATTATAAATAAGAAGAAAACTGTCACGGTTCTGGGTCATTTTGACCCAGCTTTTTCAGTTTCTTTTATTTTGGTGTTTTTCTAGATTATGTTTATAATATTTATGTTCTGATTCTTTAGCTATTCTGTGTTGATTATTGTCAATGGAAAATTGTACTGAGTAGTCAGTATAAGCTTTTAGTGATATAAGTTTACATGTGATAGAATACTGCATGATGACCTTTTCCTTGCTTAGAACTGATTGTTCTTTATAAAACGTGTTCTGATATTTCTATCTGAATCTTCCCCAATTCTGACCTCGCACACACACACACACACAATCACATACGCACATGCTCACGTATCAACATTCCACTGAACAAATGTTTTCATTTTTCTTGTGTATAAATAAAGACAAGTGCAAGAACAGAGCGCTGATCACAGGGCCCCCACTCTCATGTGAGCCCTTGCAAGTAAAATCTGCAGCGTGTGTGTGTCTTCACTCTTAGACTCTGTCAAGAGATTTAGTCTAAAGACACTTCTTCAGCTAAGAATCTAAAGGTAGAAACACACAGACGCTGCAGTTTTTACTTGCAAGGGCATGATCACAGAACGCTCACACCAGAGTGGGGGCCCTGTGATGTGCGCTTTGTTCCTGCACTTGCCTTTATTTATATACAAAAGTAATACAACAGTGAATACGTCTATTCATTAACAGAGGAATGTTAGTATGTAGGGAGTGAAGATAAAAGTGGTTCAGGTGTATGTGTGTGTGTGTGTGTGTGTTATTCTGAAGGACGTGGCCCCTCTTCTTGAAGATAAGAGCATCCAGCTCCCCTCTTCCTGGCAGGAGTGAAATGATAACAGCTTGCTCAGCTATTATTACTGTGAGAAAGAATTTATAAAGCAAGTCTTGATTCCAACAACAGTCTAAGTAATAAAAGTATCCAGCCTCTTGCCCTATAGCAGTTGGAAAAGGCTCCAATTCCACTGCCATCCTGGACTGGATAAATAGAAGGAGATGGACGGCTGGCACTGATTTTCAGAAAAATTCTACTTAATTTGCACATGGAAAATGTAGCAGAAAATCTGCAATACATGTGTTCCCATGCTTCATTTTATAAGTCTCCATGTATCATCAAAAAAATTATACAAAAAAAAAAAGGTGTTTAAAGATAAGACTTTTGTTTTTATCTGATTGGCTTAATATCTGAGGCTTTATCTGAACTGGAAATCTCTGACAGGTTTCAGAAGTCTGAAGTCAGCCTATAACTTTGTTTTTGTTTGTTTGGGTTTTTTGAGTTTTAAAACAGGCTCACATAAAACTCCAAAATCTGACATTTACAAAAAAACATTTATTTTGGAAAAAACAAAAAGCAAAAACTTGTAATGTACATAGAAAATTGAACTAAAAATTGAAACTGACTATGATATACATGAATCGTCTCAATTTCTAGGTGTACATGTCACATCAATTATGGAAAAATAATTATACAAAAAAGAACATTCACAATAATAATTAATAACCAATAATCATAATTGTTGTTATCTTAAACAATGCCCATCAATATCATTTCTAACTGGATTTAATCTGATTGCTGATCTGCAAATTACTTAAAGAAGAAGAGTTATGATCAGAATGTGTTCAATATACATATACATGTCTAGAATATCAGTGCATTTGCATATTGAATTGTTACAGTTGACCAACATGTCAAAAACTTTAGATTTAAATCTGCTTCCATAATTTCCATAATGTGCTCATCAAACCATCTTGATCGAAAGAAAATGAAAATCACAGTTTTGTTTTCATCTGATTGGCTTAATATCTGAGTCTGTATCTGAACTGGACATCTCTGACAGGTTGCATCGTTCCAAAGCCGTATCGACTGAGGTCAGTTTCAGGAATCTTCTTATCAGGATTCATCAGCTCAAGTTCAAAATAGACCAACATGAGGAAAACAAACTGTTTCAGCTCATTGGTGTTTTCAACAGCATTTCACGGGTCAGGTTGACCATAGGACCACCAGGCCGGACCTCCTGTCCAGATTCTTTCAGAACTTTATCCACCTCTTCCTTCACTGCTTTCATTGCTTCTGGGTGTTTCATGAGGAAGAGGAGCAGCCAGAATGAAGAAGGCCCTGTGTTGCTCTGAGAGGCCCAAAGAAGCACAAACATGTATCTGTTTATCATTGACATATCAATACCCATCTCCTCTTTAGATCCAGAGATCCATCCTGAGCCGCACTCATTCAAATATGACCGCTTCCTGAATCCAGGCGGGACCAAGAAAACTGATTTTTACAAAGCAGGAAAGAAGGTAAAATATTACACCATGCCCTGGGGATCCGGGTTCTCCATGTGCCCTGGCCGTTTTTTTGCCACCAATGAGCTCAAACAGTTTGTTTTCCTCATGTCGGTCTATTTTGAGTTTGAGCTGAAGAATCCGGATGTGAAGATACCTGAAATTGACCTCAGTCGATATGGATCTGGAACGATGCAACCTGTTAGAGATGTCCAGTTCAGATTCAGACTCAGATATTAAGCCAGTCAGAGAAAAAAAAGGTTGTCACTGAGAAAAATTGGGATTATTTTCTATCAGTTACAATTGAATCATTGTATTATTGTGAAAGCTCATTTTTTGTATAATTATTTAATTGACTGAGTTTACCCGAACCCTTATAAAGTGAAGCATGGGGCAATTAAATTCCATTAAAACCGATTTACTCACCATGACCACAGTCCCTAGATAGTTCTTTGTTTTTCTTTGACTTACTTTATTACCACCATGGAGACTATTTTTTTGGTAGCGTTTGAATGAACGTCAATCTTTCTGTTTGTAAACATGATAGCTTGAAAAACTTTCAATGATTTCTGAAAGTATTTAGAGTGTGGTCATATTAACAGTCCATTTGTCTTATGTCCAATGAGATCTTTAACTTCATCTTATTGGTTTAAGATTTTGGTTTAAAATGGATTAAATGTCTAAATGTTGGGTGTAAAAATCATATTAATGAATGTTTCAGGTATTTATTAAAGCTGTGAGGGGATCAAATGCACAACAACACACACAGAGGAAGTGACTTTATACCCTAAATTCCACTATATTGTTACGTAACACACAGCCTTGTGTTTAAAATCTCACATATAAAACCTTGTTAACTTGGATTTTTTTTGGTCTAAATCTTGCTTTGTTGTTTTGTTGCCTTAAGGCATAGTAGACCTACATAGATTTTTTTTAATGATTTACTCTTATATGTTAAGCACATTGAGTTTACTTGGAATAAAATGTGCTATATAAATTAAATTCACATTGCCATTGTAAATACAGGTCTCATTTAGAAACTCAAAAGTGCCTCAATAGTTTGAAGAAAGGAGAGGTTAACTTCACTCTCACACTATGTTTTACAAGCTCCTTGAGGGTTAAAATATTTAGTGTTATTTATTGCTGAGCACACACATCAGAGATCTGCTTGCCATATGCTCTGTTTTGGTGTTTAGATCTATTTCATAATTATCAAAGCAAAGCAAGGAGGTTCAGATTTCTGATGCAGTTCTCACATCAGGAGCACATTTCCCAATCCATGTTAGTCCTTCTCTTTGGGTCTCACTATTGTTTTACACCTATTTCACATTGTAATCTAAGGAGTTTGGAAAGAAAAGCGTCTAGACTACACAGACCTGGCTGACTGAGAACCTTCACGGACCTATTTCACATTGTTTTTTATTTATCTATTACACCTTAATTTCAAACAAAACGTCTGCTGAGATTAACATCTCTTAAACTAAGCTTAGCATCAACACATATACACATAAAACAAAAAGTAAAGCAAATCAGAAGGACCAAGTAACAGCTGCCAAGTAACCAAGTAAATTAATCACAGAGACATCACAAAGTCCAGCTTTTGAATAGCAGTTGCAGTCCTACTTTGTAAGAGGTTTGAACTCTCCCAGGGACACAAAAGCATTCAGCTTTACACAGAATTTACACAGGCAAGAAAAGAGATCACCCAGTAAGACTTTATACATAAATAATTTATGCTATTTAGTCTAAATGTAGGGCAAAAAACCATATCATAAAGTACACAGTAATGTCTACAGGACAAAACATTTGAATTGAAAAAGAAAAAAGCTGACACATTTGCTGTCACAAGCTTTAGGTATGAACAGAAATATCATATTATAAACATGTTATATTTTAGAAACAGGTAGAAATGGAGGCCACAGTTCTGCAAGCCTGACTGCTCATCACTGCTTTTGTGTCCTTTTGAAGTTTAGGGTCTGGCTGCTGGACTGGGGTCAGCATGCAAGCATGGTTCTCATCTACATTTGTGTTAGGATACTGTTTGTGCAGATGCTTGCAAAGACCAAAGTTGTGTTAACAGTAAAATGTAAGTTGTTTCTGTCTTGAACACAGATTTTTTCCTTTCTTTCCGCTCAGAGTGCAGATGACTGTACAGCCGTTGAAATGCATTTCAAATAAATGACATAAATGACATAAATGACATAAATGTATCTGTAATGTAATTACTGAATTTAATACAATAACAGATTACATTACTGCAATACTGTGTAACTGTGTACTATGTGATTACACCATGATCAGGAATAGCCAAGTAAATCTAATCACTATTATGACAAAAAAGCAGGGCCCTATCGGATGGTTTTAAAGAAGCTGTGCCAATGATTCCACACCAATCAATAATTTGATCCTTCCTTTGCCCATGTTTCACATCTGCATTAATTTGTATGAACTGTGGCTTAGTAGTTCTTACCCAACCTCAGGGTTAATGTACTCCTAGTGCTGGTCCCAAGCCTAGATAAATGGGAGAATTGCACATGTAAATCCACCCGATCTGGCAACTAGTTGGGAAATAGGTAAGCAGCTGCCACCAGGTTTTAGTTCTTGTTTAACCTTTCTGACAAAAAAAAGACAAAAAGAAAAGCTACAGAGGAGGAATTAACATGAGGCACATATATATTTCAAAGTATTATTGTTATTAAAGCTCAGGATATTTACATACTTAATCACATTTTTTTCTGCTTAAAACAACACAAAGTGATAAGTGTTATCTGCAGAGATAATCCGATTACTTTTTTCAAGTAACGAGTAAAGTAAGGGATTACTATTGCAAAAACGGTAATTAGATTACCGTTACTTTCCCGTAAGCATGCTGCGATACTGCGTTACTAAAACCGTGATTTTTTTGCGACAGTGTCTCATGTCAATGACGTAAGCGAGTGTGACGTTCGTGACAACAGCTGTGTGCAGATCAACAATGGATAATATATCGAGTGCGGAGAGAGTATGAGCGTGCAGCGTTTAAAGCGTGGAAGTACTAACCTTACTTTGAGTTTAATTCCGTAAAAAGTGACAAAAATATTAGAGTCCACTGTTCACTGCGTGGGAAGATAACTTATTTTTACAGCGAAAAAAAACCCCTAAACTTCCAAGCAAGCACCGAGTGCGCTACGACGGGAATGTGAAATTCGCAGAGAAACTCCCGGATTCTTCCACTGACATAAAGGCTGCGACACACCTGCACCAGGGCAAACATCTGCCTGCCCCACTCCTGCTCAACTCCTGCTCAACAGATAAAGCAACAGGACTTTGATTTTATTTATTTTCTGCTGTGTTTTACTTGCTTCTATTTGAAAGAGTGGATGTAAACACAAAAAACTATTTTATTTTATGTGCTGTGCTTAAACAAATTTCTTCCAGTCAGAGAATGTTGCATATAATTAAATTTTTTGCTTGATGCATAAAGTTAAAATATTAAAACTAATAAAACAAGTTTTAAAAAGAGACTTTTTCATTTGATTACATTTTATATGAAGGATTATGCAGAAAAAGTAGAATTGGGCTGAAGGATCTATCGCTTTATTACCTATTCAGGTTGTAAATCATGTTTTTAAAAAGTAACTAAGAAACTAAGTAACTAATTACTTTTTAAAAAGTAATCAGTAAAGTAACAGGATTACTTTTGGGGGGAAGTAATCAGTAATTAGTTACTGATTACTTTTTTCAAGTAACTTGACTAACACTGGTTATCTGCTGTTTTAATCAGCAGATAATAATAATTTAGGGAAGTAATCTCACTCATGCACCTACAAATATTTCTTAGGTTTAATGTTAACTGATAAATCTCTCAGTAAGTTTAATAGGCCTGTTCCTGGAAACAAAATAAACTGTTGGTGGTCATGGCAATAGAGGCACATGAGCCGGGAACAATGGGGCCTTTGGCAGGATGCTGCTTTCCTGAGTGTCCTGCCTGTACTTGGTGGTGAGGGGTTTTGGATAAAAAGGACCCTATTGTCTTGCTCATCCTTCTTCTGAGCTTTAGCAATGAAAGGATGCTTCTGGATGCCTGCCCAGTGTGCGTTACTATAAATTCTAAATACACTTTCTTCTTTACCCACATGGACAGGTAGGTGCAAGTCTTTTATTGTCCTATTGTCTTTTATTGATTATGCTGAACATTATTTTTAAAGCTTAAAAATTAATTTATGCGTCAGTAGACGGGAAATCAGTGAGTGCCTCCCATTGATCCCCTCGGAATAAGTCAATTCTTTTTTTCTTTTTTGTACTTTATAGCTTTTTTTGGCTTCATTAAATAGGAGACAGGGAAAAAGACACGCTGTGGAAGAGAGCCAAAGATGAATAATAACTACTGATCACCAGACATTGGCAAAGTGGTGACACATCTGAATAACTTGCAGTTATGCATAATTGTTTGAACTGGTGATCTGGGATTCTGCAGTTTTTTTAGAAAATGCTTTAAGTGACCTTCTCAACTTGTTCACAACAAGTTTTCCTTCTTATGTCTTTGCTGAGTTCATTGTGTCCCATTGTTCTGAGTATTAGTCAATCGAGTGAATGTTATCAAATTAATCATAACCAAGAGAAAAAACATCCGCTGGCCTTCTCAAGTTAAAAGACGTTGTAGAAAATTAGTTCCTTCACCTATTGTGAAGGATCAGGTGATAAGTTGGGGCCTGATAATTCAAAATCTTGTATGTGAGGAGAAGGGCTTCAAGCTTCTATTGGGCAGTAACCTTCATGATAGTTCTCCAGTTTTCTTGAAGGATTTTAAAAGCTCTTCTTTGGGTGTTGGCTGTTTGTTCTATCCTCTGGCAGGATGATTGTACACTTCTTAAATAATAATACTGATAATGTTTTGGGGAGGACAGTCCATGACTGATAGTTTTCCATTGTGTGTTTTTCTGTCCTTGTATGCGTTACTGGATTGGTAGTGTTTGAGATCATTGTGATGCTGAAAAATAAAGCTGTTGTCAGTTAAATGCTTGCATACATGGTGGATCAAAATCTGATGGTATCTTTTTGGGCTCATAATTCCATCATTTTTTTTACAAGATCCACAACACCACCGTAGTGTTAGACTTTTTGTCTCTACTTTACGGTAACATATTTGCGTCACTGTTGCCAGCGTCATACCGTGACGCCGTGTTATGGTAAGTTACCGAACTTCAGGATGATACAGTTTTTTGCTGTTGTGCTATAATAGTCTTGGAAAAGTTGTGCACTGTAGCCTCTTTTACGGTGATAGTGACGCCAGTGAGATACCGTTATGCCTTTTGTCATAAATTACATCGGCAAAGTAACATCATACTGTGGTTAAGAAATTGGTACACTACCGTTTATTCACGCTGTCACTGTTACCACGCTTCAAGGTAATAAACTACCATATATTTACTTTGGCTGAAATGGAACCAAAGGCTGAACTATATTTTACCAATGACTGTAGACAGTGCTGTTGTACTTCTCTGCTGGCCTCCTCTTTACACTGATTTTCAATACTGAAATGGTCTCACTTCCACCAAGATTATTTCTTTTTGAGGTGTCAGTGAACAACTGATGGACCGACTGCAGGGCTAGATGCATCTCTCAGGTCCTGTGTCCGAGCTTTGCTGGATCTCTTCCTTTTTCTTTAAGACATTACTTTCAGATACTCTTCATCTGCTATAGTTTTCTAGGCCTGCCACTTGTTCTTTTGTCCTCCACACATCCAATTTCCTCTGATTTTTAGGAACACACTATGAAAAGTACTGAGATGTGACAAGTTTGCACATTGGGAATCACTTGTCGATGGAAAAATACTATTTTATACCAGGTGAATTACCTTATCTCTTTTTATATTTGATATATTCAACAAAAGAAATGGGATAAAAATATGTGTTTTGCAAAAGGCTACTAATAACAAAGTGCCTAAAGATACAATTTAAAATGGAGTCTCATTACATTTTCTGTTTATGTGTAGACACAACACCGTTCATCCCTGCTTCAGGTATCTTTTTATGCTTGAAGGCTTCATTGGTGAGTGTTAAATGGCTTTAATGACCCCAGAAAGTTTGGCTCCTTAAAAGTAAAATATGAAGATGATGAGAGAGATGAGATAGTCTTTATTTGTCAACTGCAGTTGCCCACAATCGAGATGACAGACCTTACCAACCGTACATACAATACACACACATCACATTGGGGAGACAGGTCAGGGGGAAAAAAAACCCATTGAAATGTGTAACACAAAAGGATAATCCAGGAATGCACAGATATCAACACACCATAACACAATAAAACACAGACAAGCAACATGGGGGAATATTCCAGTGTGTACAGCTGGATCTGGGACCGCTGCAATCTTCAATGGCGCCTCCGGCTGATCCGCTGTCCATGGGAGGTAAGCATGGGAGGAGGCGTTCGATTCGGGGGAGGGTTGGTGATAGTATCCGTATCACTGTACATGTTTCGTGCGTGTGTGTGTGTCAATCTGTTATCATGGGAAGAATTTGTTGTTCCAGTCCGCTTCGACCCTGGCAGGCCTTCAGCTGGCCCCAGTGGGATAGCGGCATGAGTAAAGATGGTGAATGTTTGAGTTAGTGCGAACAACTGCATCCAATTTTTATAGTTGGTCTAATGTCCGTCACTGGTTACCAATTCTCTCAATTCCCTTAATTCCTGTTCTTCTTCTCCAAGATCTTATCCATATTGTGTTCAATAACACAGTCTTACTCACAGCCTTGCCCATTGTCTATCATGTCGGCCAGCTTTATTGGATTTTGAACAGCTGTAGCCGCTTCTTGTTCTTCGACAAGCCAGGTCCGAGCCAGCTCCGATCAGCCAGGACTCTGTTATCGTGGTTCCGAATTGGTAGATGTCATTCAATTTCCTCCACCGAGAGTGTCACCAGACACACGACGCAACCGACCATCGAGTATCCGGCAGCAACCGTCCCCGCAGGACAATCGGGCTCTCCCAAGCCCAGGAGGATGTCAATTTTGTTACGGGACCAGTTGATCAAATCCATAATTCTTTAGGTATTAGACAACAAGACTGAGAAACTATTTGAGGGTTAGAGTTAGACGAGACTAGACAAAGACATAGAAGCAGCAGCAGGGAAGATAAGGGAGGGAGAGAGTGAAAGATGAGCCAAAGAGAAATGAGACATGACTCAAAACTTTTTCACAGTACTGTTACTTCAATATTTTGTGCTATATTGCAGTTCCTACTTTTCTTAAACAGAAACACTGAACAACAAGAAAAAAACAATAGTGCAGAAATGTGGGGAGTTTCTCAGGAAAGCAATGTGTGAAAGCCTGAAAAAGCACGCAGTCATGCCTAACAACCTCGCTCTAAATCTAAATGTTGATTGCTAGGCAGTCTCTGCAGGGATTTCCATCTGAAGTTTTTGTGCCATGTTAACATAGACTGTGATAGAAAATAATAACATCAATTTCAACTGTTCTGCAAGTTATTTTTATTGTTTGCACACACTTTCAAAGTTCTTAGAAAAACAGGGCTGCTAGTATTCCACCTAATCAAAGCCTAAATAGGTCAGTCACCTGTTTGCCTTAGGTTGTGCAACAGTCAAACACCTTTTAAATGTCTGTTAAGAGTTCAACAGGAGTCAAACTTGGTGTGTTTTAAACGAGTACATGCTTGCCATCTAGTGGCTAATAATGGCAATGCCAGAAGGATAAAATGAAGAAGATTTAACACATGTAGTTGTTCAAATCTAAAAAAAATATTATTATATATACTACTGTACACTTAACATGCATTCAGTGGTATAATAAATAGCTGCATGAATAGTTGCATATTTACTTGGTAACAATCACAGTGACCTTGAAGGTTAATATTCTCCGGAGTAGATTAACTTTTCTTATCACAAGATTAAGACTTTAATTGTTATATGTGTTAAGTACTATAGTACTATACAATGTAATCATAGGTGGAGTTATGATCTGAACTGATTGTATTAATTTACAACATTAGAAGATTAAAGATTTTTTTTAAAAAAGTATCTTGCTGTTATCTGAGGATGTCCTGCAGCGTTGCTATCAGTGTCTGGAGTTCACTCAGTTAGAGAAAGGCAACTGCACTAAGATGCCCAGAAGAAGGAAGGAGCTGCCTTAACATACCCTTGATAGTGCAAATGAACCCTGACTAGGTCTGCTGCTCCTTTGAGCTTGCCCCAGCTCATTCCTTGACATAGACATTTAAGACAAGATAACGTCAAAGATCAAGGCCTCACAGCTCTGCAAGCAAAGCGCTGTTATTTCAATTCTTTCTTTTTGATGGCTAGTTGTGAGTTGGATTGTATTGCTCTGATGGAAAACCTAATCAGAAAGTCATCATATGAATAACGGTGGTCAAGTTACACAGTGAATGCCGTTATGTTTATACATTGAATTTTACAATATTAGTCAAAGCTTTTATGTTGCTACCATATTTTTATAACATTTTGAAAACTTTTAAAATTTCTCTAAAATTCGGTTATCTTTCAGAATTTAACACTGAAACTCTATATTAGGTTATAGCTTACAAACAGACCTATGAGCTCATGCCCATGGAGGAGGTATCTGTCAATACTTCCTCAACAGTATCAGTCAGAATAAACACACATGATCACCTAATTGGTCGTTACACAAATCAAGGTTAAGTTCAAGGTCATATTTCACAAGAATCTCTGCTCCTCCCAGGGCACTGGCCAGATTTTCGTGAAACCTGCACTCAGTAATCACCCAGTGTGTTTTCATCCAAACTGTGCCTGAGATAAAGTTCAAGGTCAAGGTCATTTTATGGATACTAACCTGTGAACTGTGAGGGATTGTGAACTGGATAACTTACGATTTCATTACTTTTCTTGTTTAAGACGGCAAATTTTCTTCTGCTTTCTAAATTTTTCAGCATCTTTTCAGCTGCTTTCTTTTCTTCTATAGGGCTCTATAGCTCTTTTGGTTAACAAAGATTACTTTGTGTTAAGGTGTGTTACTCACTTTCAAATATAACTAGACAACTGGTTCCATGCAAATATTTTTATTTAAAGTCAAATCAAATGACATATCTGAGAAGATTTAACTAAAAACATTGCATAATTCATCCGTGTCACATTCACCACAGCCATACAGTCAGTTCTATAGGTGAGAATAGTTCAATATTATAAACTACCTAATGAGACAACTACTAATGCGTTAATTTTTAACTGGCAATGAAGGCTGCCCTGATATAGCTCTGAAGTTTACATAATAATAATGTTTTAATCTTCCCCCTATAGATCAATGGGAGTGTGGATATATTATCCCTGTTAGTAATAGAGCTTTTTAAAATCCCTGTGACTGCCATATTTGCTGCAGTGTTGCACGCTATTTGTCATATTTATCTTTAAGTGAATATGGACGTGCATGAAGACGAGAGCTTTTACCTGCATGTCGGACTCTTAATGTTTTATTTTCTCTGTTCATTTAACACATTCAAAAATAATAACCCAGTCGACACTTTAATATTGAAACTAAACAAATATGAACTTTCAGTTCCTTTGTCAGCGTAATGTAATGCACACTCAATACGAGTTGCTTTGCTCATGTGTGGGGGACGCAGAGCCCTGTCTGAGGGAAGTTGTTGGCATCCTCCTCAAGGCTTTTCATGCAGTCGCTTCAGTGGAGTCCAGCCTTAGTGAAACTGGCACGGGACGCACTCACCCCGGGGGTAGGAGATGCTCAGCTGAGAAACTGGGAGAAAAATGAACAAATGCGATGGGACTGCCACCACTCTCAGGCTGCCTGTGGGACACCCCTTCACAGCCTGGTAAGAGTAGTTTAATGATAGTGGTAGCAGAGGATCAGAGAGGAGGAGTCCAAGAGCCAAGTTGCATGTTTTTGCTCGGGTGTCTTGTGTCACTCTTTTCTCCCAGAGGGTGGGACACATCCAAGTCACATGGTGGAGCTTGATCTGTTACATAAACACAGACCTTCACAGCCCCCAGTCTACTCGCATCAACTTTGTTCAGTAAATACATGCGGATAAACCTGTTGTGATGTCATCAGCGGCGTCCAAGGACAGTTGTTGAGATGTTCGCTCCTCCATGCTGCATCATTCAGCAGTCACTATGCCACAAAACTTAAAAGCTTACAGTGACCTCTTAAGACGTAACCGTCTGCGACTCAAAACTTACATTTATTTGGTTGGAATATTGATGCATGAAGTATAAGTATACAGTATACATGAACCAGGGGCTATGAAAATGGTTATGAAATGGTTTATATAGTGAGTATTCAATTCAGTGTATTTTTACAACCTTTTTTTTTAATCTGGTAAATTCATGAGACATTCCAGTGTCTTTTTTCTCTTTATTTTAAGGGATCTGTTTAACATATAACAATAAATATAACCTTAATGAATATTAAACACCCTCTTTTGGCTGTTAGATGTGGCCAGTCCTTGTAACAACAGCAAAGTCAAACAATGTCTTACAGGGGAATACTGTAATATTTTCCTGGCTCAGGGCAGTCCAATCAATACTTATCAACATGAACTTCAGTTTCCCAAAGCTAGAACAGTCTGACTTGTCCAAGGACACAACGACTGTGTATTCAAAGCTAAACAGCCAATGGGTTGACTCTATGGGTTGTTTTTATTCAGTACGTTTAAGCATCTCATGCATTTAAATGCACGCATTTTAAAGCTGAGTTTTTATTGTTTGTCACTGCCACTATCAATTTTCATATCATGTCAATTTTTTCTTAATCTTCTGCTGTAAAAACAGTAATCCTGCCAACAGTTATTTATAAATAAAATGAAAAAGGCAATGCTCAGGCATACATTTTTGATTACATAAGGTGTTTTAGTAGATAATGGTTCTAATATCTTGACTGAATACATCTGCATATTAATCTCTTCTAATATTCTGAGTGCTTCCTTCGCTCAGAATGTTATGATACCAGAGTGATAAATGCAGTTCACATCAACAGTGAGCAATTTATACAACTGTTGAGGAACATAAACTCTAACTGACTTCACTTTTAAGTCACACAAATGTTCACTTCTCAGCTATCTTCACTGGACCATCTGTGTCTTCTGGATGATGGAAGGACTTTAGAGGGAGAGCAGTGCGTTACAACTTAAAAACACGTGCTTAATGGTCCCTTAGGGAAAGCACATGTCCAAACGCCAAATGCTCAAGCCCTTCCAGAAGCATCCCCTATCTTCTTTTCCTCACTGCTGCACCAGTGGTGCTTGCTACACCGCATCTCCTCAGTCAAATGGAGAGGCGAGACTTGAAGGCGAGGCCTCTGGAGGAAGGCTCCTACAGGCCCAGATGGCTAGCACTCAAAGATTTATTAAGACCACAAATGACTCAAAAAGAATGAGATTTTAATGCAGACTTCTTTTTTACTGCTATTGTTTTAATCTGGGCATTTATTTCTGTTGGCTTCCTGCGCTCATAATATTGCAACAGTGTTTAAAGACACTGGATATCAAGAATTTTGCATCATTTCTGAGTTGAAACTGTGATTTGATTGATGGTGGACTTGCTGATGTTGTTGAACGTTATTCTCTGCTTTATAGCTGTATACAGATCATAATTAAAGAGTTATTGGGGATCTGGTGAAAGTAACTTTATAATAATATGGCCAACGTGACAATGACCAGGCACATTTCATTAATGCAAGCCAGACACTAACCAGTTTATCTGTCTTCTATTAAAAGTAGTCGAGTTTAAATCTCTTTCAAAACTTGATGGCAAGGTCTGGCACACAGAAGAAAGCGATGGAGAAATTCCTACTTCTAATCTTCCACGAATCGCTTCATCATCTGTATTTTGGTGTTTCATTTCTGAAGCAATTAATGTAATGCACGTGTATGTGTGTGAGATTTCTGTTTATATAGCACAAGTCTTTTCATCATGATAAAATAAAGGCCATTACATCTCTTTAGTAACAATGCATGCCGGTGCACTTCACAGACCAAGGTGAAAGCTTTAAGTATAAACACCAAGTTGGGAAAAGACGTGCAGCCGCAGCAAAGACTGCGACCTGTCCACTGCTTCTATCTGGCCATCTGCCTGGACAGAAGATCTAAATATTATGACACTTGATATAACTGAGCATACCTGCTGGTTACATTCTAGCGGATCTGTATTGAGGCAAGGTGGCTTATATCTAAGTGACACTGCTGTCCTTACACTTACTTGCCTCCCCAAAGTTGTTTTTTCATGACCGTCACCCACTGTAAACTGTTATGTAATTGATAATAGAGAGGTTGCCAGTCTGCATTTATTTTTTGTTGATATGCTTGTATGTGGCAGAAAGAGTGGGATAGAGGAAAATGTAGTGATGTCTTAAATGATCTTTTGAGAGAACTAAAACTGTTTATCAGTCATTAAAATATAAAGGTGCTAGAAGCTGAGGTGCTTACTGTATGTTGTCGGAAACAGAACGCGATAAAGACGATGACAAAGGGAGAAAAAGTAGAGAAAGAGAGAGAGAGAGTGATACTTCCATCATCTGTGTTACAAATGTTGCACACGAGCGTTGGGGGGAGGTTGACTGTGTTGAGATTAACGTCCTCCCTCAGCTGGGTGTTCGTTTCAATCTGCAGTACCATATCCTCAAGTCTGAACCCTTGGATGAGGGTCAGTTGCCAGAGGAGGATTTTTTCTTCTCTGCCTCTCTGTTTTTTTTATACTTCCTTCTTGGGCAGGAGGCTGGTGTAATAGAAACCAGACACAGGCTAGAATGTGAGGCATTCACAGCGGCGAGACTTCACTTCTTAACAGAGTGAAAAACGGGATGAAAAGAAATTCCATTTCCACAGGTTTAGTCATTTTTCTTATTTTTTTGTGATTCTGGAAGTGATCAGTAAGACGGAGAAGGCCAGGACATTAGGATGGAAGTGGTATTCCATGGATCAGACTGTGGAGGGGATATCTAGAGAGGGCAAAGGAGACCTTCAGGATGGGGAAAACATGTGCAACTTTTCCAGGTGAGTTGTTTCTAGACGACTTTCTTTTCTAGTCTAAACCAACTAGATATTTTAGTATTTGTTCAACTACAGTCTTGCATCATGGCAGCATGGATGTGTTTGCGTGGACGTGTTTCTGAAAACAAACCTTGCTGAAAGACATTTTAACGCTACTGCAGCAGTCTTTCAAATATCAAACACTGACAAATGCAAAGCAACTAAATGGAAAGATGTGTAGCAGTTGTTTTATATTGTACAGTGCAAAAAATATGTCCCAATCCAAGAGGAAGCTCGTCACTAAAAATATTTTACGATACTACTCTAATTTAGCCAGAGTTCCCTTTCATAATATGGTTTTATGTAAAACATTATTGTCAAGATGCATAAACCACACATTTTAAATATTTTGTGTAACGTCCTATATAACTACCTCTAACTGCTTCACTAAATACCTCCCTGTTATTTACACAATAAACAGATTCTGGGACATTTGACAAAAAATATGGCAGCTCTTCCTCTTTTTAATGATTTGGAAAAATATTACAGCATTAAATTAAATTAAATTAAATATCCAACCTTAATTTTTACATGTAATTAATAAGAATAGTTACTCTACTACTACTGTAGGCCAATTTATATTAATCCTAAAAAATATCCTAAGAAAATCTATCAGGTTCCACAGACATTTAAAACTCAGGGGGCACATTGGGCTGAAATTGCTGCAGCTCTGCAATACAAACAAAACTGATATTAAATTAAAAATGGTTTTCAAAGCACATCAGCAGCGAGCGTAAATGTATATGAGTTGTTATAAGAATAAGGTTGATGTTAAGCTACACAGCAAATTCATTGCATCCTACATGAAACAGCCCTTCTGTCATGCCATCCTGGGGCAGAAGTGAACTGCCCACCATAGGTGCCATCTGCCTCCATGACGCCGTAGCCCTCCCCAGCGTCAGCAGTGCTGGATCTGCAGGGGAGGCCTCGTGGCAGAGCAACAAGCCTCTCCTGTTCTCTCAGATGGCAGCAGAGATGGCACATCACACGCCAGGGAATGCAGTGTTGCATTCATGAGATCACCGTGAACCATGAATGAAGGGACAGAAGTACTACGCTGTTTCCCTCCATTACAGTTGCCTCACTGAGTCAGTTGTGATGCAGGCTATGAGAAGAGTATGACACTGTGAGATCTCATTTCTGTGTAGGATCATTGGCGTGGAGTTTTAAAACAAAGCTTGCAGTATGTTTTTGAAGAGGCGCTCTTCGGTTTCCGAACTGGCTCGAGTTCTTTTCTTGTAGCAATCGGTTTTGTTCTGTCTAATCAAATGATTGATGGCGCGTTTGTTTGTTTGGCTGATGGAATGCTTTCTTTTTGTCTTTTAATCTTCCCTGAGCTATTTTGTACTATTTCAACCATGTCAAAAACTATTCCAGGATGTCCTAATGACTTTACCCTATGCATCAACACAAGGCTTTGTTTATTTGTGGCTGTGCAATCACTTGAAAAGAGAAATATCCTTTACAAAAAGAAGTAGCCAAGTGAGCTGGTCACACATCCATAATGTATGTTTCAGCAAGTATGCTTGCAAAGTGACTGTTTAAGTCTGAGATAGCAACAAAATCAGTGAAACACCTTTATCATAAAATTAAAATTCATTTGCAATAACTGCCTTTCTCTTGAAAAATGACGCCACACTTTTCAGCAAAAACTTCACTAACAGAAAATATTTTAAGACTATAATTTGGTCTTAAGTTTAAGGAAACTCAGATGCTTTGCTGTTCAGGGACTGTAAATTACTTCTGGGTTTGTTTTCTTGTCATCGTCTTCCTGGGATCTAAAAAGCTGTGGGATTTTTTTTTAATGCCATTTTTGTATATTTTTGGTAATTGTATCTTTATACAGAAGAGTAAAAAAAAAAAGATTAATTTAATTGTCACTTAAAACCATTTTAGTTAGAGAACACCACACAATGAATACAATGGGTTGATTAGTCAAAGACTAGAGTTCATTACAGTTCTGACAGTTTGCTAAAATGTAAAATGTTCACATCATCAGTCCAAAACATCTCTTGAATAGTTCCTTACTTACATTTAATTATTACTTATCTTATTTTCTTTTTAACAGATTCTAGTTGAAAAGCTTCTTAGAGCAACATGAGCTGGAGCTTTCTCACTCGCCTCCTGGAAGAGATCCACAACCACTCCACCTTCGTGGGGAAAGTGTGGCTGACTGTGCTCATCATCTTTCGCATTGTGCTCACAGCAGTCGGAGGTGAGTCCATCTACTCGGACGAGCAGACCAAGTTCACCTGCAACACCAAGCAACCAGGTTGTGACAACGTATGCTATGACGCATTCGCTCCCCTCTCGCATGTTCGCTTCTGGGTCTTCCAGATTATCATGATCTCCACTCCCTCTGTCATGTACATGGGTTATGCCATCCACAAGATTGCCCGAAGTTCAGAGGAGGAGCGCAGGAAGCAGCAAAGACTTCGCAAAAAGCCACCTCCTCACTTGAGATGGAGAGAGAGCCACCATCTGCAGGAAGTCTTAGAGGAGGAGGAAGATGACGATGCAGAGCCAATGATCTATGAGGATACACTGGAGGTGCAGGAGGCCAAACCTGAACCAGTAAGCAGTACTAGCAAAGACCCACCAAAATATGATGGCCGCAGAAAAATAATGCAAGAAGGCCTGATGAGAATCTATGTCCTCCAACTCATGTCAAGAGCTATTTTTGAAATTGCTTTCCTTGCTGGACAGTACCTCCTTTATGGTTTTCGAGTTAATCCTTCGTATGTATGCAACAGGGTGCCCTGCCCACACAGAGTGGACTGTTTCATCTCCAGGCCCACAGAAAAAACAATCTTCCTCCTAATTATGTATGTGGTAAGCTGTCTTTGTCTCGTGCTAAATGTCTGTGAGATGCTTCACTTGGGGATTGGCACTTTTCGGGATACTCTTCGCATGAAGAGGAACCGTGGCCAGCGGATGTCATACGGCTACCCATTCTCCCGTAACATCCCAGCATCCCCTCCAGGGTACAATCTTGTGATGAAGACAGAAAAGCCTAGCAGGATCCCCAACAGCCTCATCACACATGAGCAGAATATGGCCAATGTGGCCCAGGAGCAGCAGTGCACCAGCCCAGATGAGAATATCCCCTCTGATCTTGCAAGTCTGCACCGGCATCTACGGGTGGCACAAGAGCAGCTTGATATGGCTTTTCAAACCTACCAAACCAAAAACAACCAACAAACCTCCAGAACCAGTAGTCCTGTGTCGGGAGGCACTATGGCTGAGCAGAATCGAGTTAATACAGTCCAAGAGAAACAAGGAGCAAGACCCAAGTCAGCCACAGAGAAGGCTGCATCCATTGTAAAAAATGGGAAGACTTCTGTCTGGATCTAGTGATAAATTTCCTTTAGTAGATAACAGTGAAAACTATCAAATCCCCAGAATTTCAAAGTGACCCAGGTGGAGTATGTGTTTGTGTGAGATACAACTTTGGACAATAACAAGTGAAATTTCAGTCTCACTATTTTAAAGAAGTACAAAGTAGGAAGACAATTTGGGGGAATAAAAAATAAACATGAAGGAATTATTAACTCCAGTATCATAAATCTTCTTTGTTACTGTAGCGTGTCATATTGTGCTTGCCATAGATTTTGGTTATAGGCTAACAAATGCTTGCTCAGTTTATTCATCTACTTCCAATTAAAATGTCAAAGCATAAACAGACTGCTTCAAGCTAATTACCATGACTGATTTGAAGAAATTTTACTTTGAAAGGACACAACTGGATCTAAACCTGAAAATGCAGTCTAAGACACTGTACACATGCACAATGGCTCATTCTGAAGAATGATGAATGTTATTATTATTAGAAAGATGCATTTTAAAATTAGAAATATTTCTGGATGTAGTATGGATGAGTGTCCCCTCAAGAAAATTAAATGCAAACTGTTTGACACTGAAGGCTTTAAATCTTCTTAGTGTCATCGCCAATCAATGTGTCCCAAAGCCTTGCAGCGTCACATTTGAACAGAAAGAGGTAAGTAAATAGAAAATACACTAAATACTGATTTTATGCAATCTAAAGTAGATGATGCATGCTTTGCAGCTGGGAACATACAGCATAGACATAGGCTATAGTAAAAATCCTGTCCTTAGCTATTCAATAAGCTCCTAAGTCTTGGCATGTTAAATGAGATTATTACCTTTTTTTCTGTTTCTATAATTGCTTTCATAATAATGGTTAATCCTGCCTTCGCTGTTTTCATACAACAAAGTGCCTCAAACCTTAAAAGACTGTTCAAGTATTTTATTTATGAAACAAAAATAAACTTGTTTGAAACCTCAGATTTCTGTCTTTACAGCAGCACTCTGCTTTTGTCTCACTGTGCTAATAAAGAAAGTGTTTCTAAAAGTGCAAACGCTTTAAAGTTGTTTCTTTGATTGAAGTCTGACTAAAAATTAGAGCATTGAAGAAAGTTAGGATGTTACTGCAGGTACTTCTCTATCACTTCTGACCATCTGCCGGTTGAGCCTTATCTTAAAATGGGGTCATATCTTTGCTGTCATTGCACCAGGACTTTGGAATTTCTCCCAAGTGGCCTCAGACAAGCATCGACTCTGAACCTTTTTAAACCTAAGCTGAAGAGATACCTTTGTTGTTTGTTTGTTTAGCTTTTAGATATTCTTACTTAAGTAAATAAGTAAGTAAATTCACTTACTTACTGACATAGTTTAATTTCTATTTGTGCTCATATGAATCTGGGCAAACTGCATTCAAATAAAATAAAGGCTATTTCTCCTTTTTATGTAATCAATGCCAAACCTTAAGCTCTACAGGCTGTGCATATGCATCTATTAAGGTACATATAGGAAATTTTCAGGCTATTTCTCATTCCATTTGCCCCAAATAATATTAGTTGCCCTACATTTAATTATTTCAAACATTTAATCTGTTGTCTTATAAAATCACAGCTAATGAAAGATCAACATCACAATGTGGGAGCTGGCTACTCCGCTGACTTACAGATTCACAGCACCACGATAGTATTAAAACAAGAACATTCACAGAGCGTTACTCCCCCTGAAGGCCAAGGCCTAGACCACAGGTGTCAAACTCCAGGCCTCGAGGGTGTCCTGCAGGTTTTAGATGTGTCCTTGATCCAACACAGGTGATTTAAATGGCTAAATTACCTCCTCAACATGTCTTGAAGTTCTCCAGAGGCTGAAAATGAACTGATCACTTGATTCAGGTGTGTTGACCCAGAGTGAGATCTAAAACCTGCAGGACACCGCCCTCGAGGCCTGGAGTTCGACACCCCTGGCCTAAACTAAAACTTTGATGTTTTTATTACAAACTGGTATCAGCCTGTTATGGTGTCATTCTACAGAGGGTTGTACAGCTCTCTCCATGCCCTTTCATATGCTATATTACTCAATATGGTTTCTTTACATTTTATTGTCAATTTTGATCTTGAGCACTATCTGTCATATGTTTAGCCAACCTAGGTACTCATGTCCCTCAAGGCCTAGTATATTGTGGAGTTTGAAGATTGTAATAAAAAAAACGTGTGCAATACAGAGTTTTTACTGATTATTTTTACATTTGGTGAGACGTTCGACAAAATTAAATCAGCTCAAGCTGTTCTTGTTGTCTGCCTATCACGCAAAATTTGAAAATTATATCATTACTGAGGAATATGCAAAAAACTCGCAAACAAGCAACTTTAATAACTTTGATTTTTGCTGCTTTGCTGTTCTGTGTGTCGTTTTTATGTTTTACAATCTGATAACTATTTATAAAGGGATAGTAGGAGAGCTTTTATTCTATCAATAAGCGTCCCATACCTCACGAGAAGACGACGGGAACAAATATCGCTCACTGACACACACGTGCTATCGAGCAATGCATTGTGGGATTTCAAAATGGAGCTGTTTGTGCAGAGTACGCTGTGATATCCTTGGTTATTTAGCTGGCCACTGTCGTTTTTAGTGGAGTAGGCAGTCTTTTTACGACTCAGTACACTCCCGTGCCACTGTACATCATGGGGGTTTTGTGCTTTGCTCGGGGAGTGCTGGCGTCCGCCTCCGGGCTCGGTGTTTACGCCAGGAAAAAACCCGGAGGTTTGTGTGTAACCCTTCTCTCGAGTGTGTTAGCTCCAGCTGGGATCCGTGTCAGGAGGTACAGCCAGGACACGGGTAATCCTAAACACTCCCCGGGGCAATTTGTGTGCTATTACCTTCCGCACAGGAGCCTGCTGAAAATTCAGGGACAAGACACGAGCGCGTTTCTCCAGGGTATTATAACCAATGACATGGCGGTGCTGGATGAGCCAGAACACAGAGCTTTATACGCACACATGCTAAACGTGCAAGGAAGGACACTATATGACATCATATTGTACAGGTAAGAGCAAACGTAGAACACTGTTCAAACGCTTATAAGTGCATTCAGTAAACGCGTTATCAAGAGGGTGTGTCTGCTTACAGCCTACTTACGTAAAGGCGTTTTTTTCCGTGGCGTCACACTGGCCGACATAAGCTTATTTTCTTTTTTCCTTCTATTTTTTTTAAACCCCAGAAACAACCAAATGTATGACAGAAAACGAGCTCGGGCTGACAAACCCTTATTTAATAAGCTGTAAAATTCAGCACAGGAACAACAACAGCTCTTCTTTATCACTTGCCTATTTTTACTGTTACTAAAAATAATGTTAATGAAACTTTAAAAAGCAAAAAACGACTAATGTTGATGGTTGAAGTAGAAACCATTTTTAAAATTCTATATTAAAAAACGTTTGTCATGTATGCTGTACTTGAGTACATCTAAATTATAGAGTATAACTTCTCTAATAAACTGCAAAAAGACATTTTGCAATATTAGCATCTCAAATTTTTAGTGTCTGACACATGATCAATGTTCTTTTAGTTTTGATGTACATTGTTGGGTGAACCACGTTTTCTATACCTTAAACTATTTAAGATGATATTCTTGTACACCTGGTTGTAAATATCCCCAGTTTTGAATAGTTGCAGTTCTCACCACTCATAACTCATCTTGATATCTAAACAGCATTTTTACTAGTCTTTGTAGTACTTTGTAAAGCTGTGTTTAAAAACTCCTTGCTCTGTTTGACAGTATTTGCTGTTACAGCAAATCCTGTTAAAAATTACATTCTCATAGGAGGGCTAATAATTCTCTCCTTATCTGTAAGACACAGTGGGTGACCACAGATGCTCCATCAAAGGTCACCCAACCAGACAAAATAAGTGAAAACATCTGCGTGTGTTTGCTTTCATGTTGTTTTGCATTCTTCTGAGTCACTCATCCAGTTATATTTGCTTTCAGATTAAAAGAAACAGAAGGAGGATACGGTGTTTTCCTGGAGTGTGACAACACAATTAAGGACTCCATCTTGAAACACTTGAAAGTATACAACCTCCGCAGAAAAGTCAACATTAGCCCTTGTTCAGAGCTCTCTGTGTGGGCTGTGCTGTCCCAGCAAAACAAGCCAGGTCAAGAGTTCAGTAAGCCTGAGCTTTTTTCCCCTGATAAAGCTCTGGCATGGGAGGCTGATCCAAGAACTCAGCAAATGGGCTGGAGATTTGTGCTACAGAGTGATGTTGATCCTCTCAAAGTCATTGCATCCTGTCAGAAAGGAGACACTGAAGACTATCACAGACATCGCTATGCCATAGGTATGACACCAGCTTTGAACAAAGACAAACAAGAACACCCAGAGAGAGAGAGCAACTTATTCCGAAGGGCAAGGGCTTTACTAAAACTCTGAATTTTTGGGGGGCGGGGGATGTTTTTATTACAGTGGGAGGACAGGTTGCTTTTAATACAATATGTTCTTTTACCTTTATAAGGACAAAAATAAGATTTACCCATATGGGCAGCACGGTGGCATGGTGATTAGCCTCACAGCAAGAACGTCCTGAGTTCAATTCTACCGCCTGGCCAGGGCCTTTCTGTGTGGAGTTTTATGTTCTCCCCGTGTTTGCCTGGGTTCTCTCTGGGTACTCCAGCTTCCTCCCACAGTCCAAAGACATGCAGTTAGTGGGTTTAGTTTAATTGGCCATTCTAAATTGCCCATGAGTGTTAATAGTTGTCTGTCTCTCTGTGTTAGGCGTGCGACAGACCTGCCATATGTAGCAAACTGTTTTATTGGATATGCTATTATACCCTATTTATAGTGTTTATTGTATCGATTGATATGCTTTTATACCATTTTTATTGTTTCGTTTGATATGCTTTTATTCCCATGTGAAGCACTTTGAAAAAACTTCCTGTTTTAAGCAGATCTATATAAAGACATTTTACTTACTTAGTTACTGCCTCTCGCCCTACCGTAGCTGGGATAGGCTCCAGGAAAAAAAAAAACGCTAGCTAGATCCTGAGACGAAGATAAATGGCATTGGAATCTACCATCACACAAAATTTAAACATGATGTCTTGAAAGCTGTGGATGCTAGACTGCTAACAAAGAGACAGACAAGCACAGACAAAAGGAGGAGGGGGTGGTTCTAAGAAGCTTTTATTTGTCTGAAAAAGTACTCTTATTTTATGACGCATGTTTGTGTCCTTTGCTGTTTTTGTTGTCTAGGTCTACCTGAGGGAGTCAAAGACCTTCCTCCTGGGGTTGCACTTCCACTAGAGTCCAATCTTGTCTACATGCAGGGTATCAGCTTTAGCAAGGGCTGTTACATTGGCCAGGAACTCACAGCCAGGACTCATCACACTGGTGTGATTCGAAAACGCCTGATGCCAGTACGCTTGTCATCTCCAGTGGAACACCTCGAGGAAGGAACGGCCCTGCTAACCCAGTCAGGCAAGCCAGCTGGGAAGCACAGAGCAGGGACAGGAGAACTGGGCCTAAGTCTGATCCGGATGGCGCACGCCAAAGAGGTGTTGACGCTCAGATCTTCTGACGACACGACAGTGACACTCGAAGCCTCCGTGCCAGACTGGTGGCCTGAAGATGCGAAATGTAACTGAAGGGAATGTTTTAAAGCTCCCTAAAAATGACATGTATCACATCTGACAGACTTCTCATAGACATAACCCTCAAGTACAGTATGTTACACTGTCATTGCTTAACAGCTGTGTGGCACTGGTCCATGTTTGGGTATTTTTTTTATTTTTTTGCAATAAAGCCCAAGTTTGTGTGTGTGTTTTGGATTTTTTGTTTAAGTATTATTTACCACTAAACTATGCACTATTATAGATTTATCACAGCTCTGTTCATACTGGACACAAATAGTGTTGGTGATTATTCAATAAATATTTAAAAGAGAAAACTCAGATTTTTTTTTTTTTTTTTTTTTTTTTTTTTTTTTTTATGTATTTAATCTGTCAGTGCAAAAACAAATGCAAGACATTCACAAACAATATTTGAGATTCCAGTTCATCTCAACCCAAAGATGCAATAACAGATGTATCTTTTTTTTTTTTTTTGCACTTTTGCAAACGGGCACTTTTCATTCAAGCTATTTCCAGTCGATAACAATGGTGAGAGGCCGAACACATTACTCCTGATAAAGGAGATGCTGCCCTCTTGTGGACTGTATGGTGTCACGAATTTGCTGTAACATTGTTTCTGGCTGCAGAGTCAATGTTGAGTGATCGAGTCTCTTAAAGTCTTCATTGCACAGGAGGCATTCGATTATATGAGCTACCCTTTGTAGGTCAAAGGCCGCATGGTAAGGTCCCAACGTGGTGAGAATCTCTGAGAGATGACGTGAGTAATCAGAGGAATCCCCAGAGGAGCAAGCGTTAAGGAAAGCCATTCTGTTGTTGGCAATAATTTTCAAAAATGAGGCAAATTCTCCATAATTGATACCGGAGCAAGCCTTCATAATTACCTAAAAGGAAACGCACCAAGCAATTGCTATTATGATCAGAGCAGAAGCACGTTTAAATGTCATGACTGAAAAGTTCCATGCATTGTACCTGGCAGTGCTGATGCCACGAGTCCATCGTGTTTCTCCACTCATTTATCTCTTTTTGAACAGATGACAGTTCAGTCTGAAGAAACTGCCACATGATGTCAATGTTGCAGCCATTTAGCCAGTTATGATTAATAGAGATGGTGTCCTCCTACATGAAACAGAATGTTGTAATATGTCAAACTGGTGATAAATAAAACGCAGTGTTATACAACTTAGAGTAACTGTGATGTCATCATTTCCTGCAAAAAGCCATATTTCTACCAAAAAATATACACAAGGTTTAAATTTATGAAAGATATGTTGACTGCAGGAGAAAAACCAGAGCTGCTGTATTGAAACATGAGTGTAATGTTAAACAAAACATGAATTTTGTTTAAAACCTAATTTGAAAAAACATTATCAGGGCTCTTGTCATCTAGTAAGTAATCCAGTCCATTAGATTTGTAGGCATCTGAACTTATCACTTCCTTTCATCAATCTTTGTTTTTCCGACTAGATCTAAAGACTATTAGGCTATGTTCACACTGCAGGCGAAAGCGCATCAAATCTGACTTTTTTGACCCTATGCGACCCATATCCGATCATGGTATGACAGTGTGAACAGCACAAATCCAATATTTTCAAATCCGATCTGGGTCACTTTCGTATGTGGTACTGAATCCAATACATATCTGATGTTTTAGAAAGCGACTGCTGTTTGAATGGTCATGTCACATTAAATCTGTCTTTTACGTCACTGACACAAGACAGACGCCAATTGTCAGCACCGGAGAAGCGCCCAAGAAAGCTTCCTGGCCATCCAGTGAAACTGTTGGGAAGACAACGTTGGAGAAACGTGAACATTTTATTTGTACTGTATAATCTGCAGATTCTGACAGAAATCTGCAACTATCCTTTGAAGCACCGCTCCTCTCTAAAACAGCAATAAGGATAATTATTAGGCCATATGCAAATAACAAAATAACTTTATAACTTAAAGCAAAATTGGGAAACGTAAAGTCCGAAACAAGTCTTTATATTAAGGGCCATCAGTCAAACAATACTGTTTGGTCTGGGTCTGAACAGAGCGTGTTGTGTGTGACGTTTTCTTTTGCGCATGCGGGCCGCTTTGAGGGTTCTTAGCTCAAAGGAGTGGCCAGGCATGGTGTTCTGTTACTGTAGTCCACTCACTTCGAAGTCTGACATGTTTTAAATTCAGAAGTGCTATTCCTGCAAAACGTGTTTCTAACGAGTGGTTAATTGAATTGCTGCTACCTCATCGAGAACTGTCGCTCACTGGATATTTTCTGTTTTTCAGAGCATTCTCTGTAAGCTGGGAAAAGTTTCTGAAATACTAAGACCAGCCGGTATGGCACAAACAATCACATTCAAAGCCACTTAAATGGCCTTTTTCCCTAATTCTGATACTCAATATGAACTTCAGCAGGTCATTTTGACCATGTCTACATGCCTTAATGCAATGAGTTAGATAATTGTGTTAATGAGCAGCTGAACACGTGTACCTAACATTGTGGCTGGTGTTTACATTCAGTCTAACAAAACACTTCTCATAGTAAGAAATGCAACTTGTCTTTTATAATACTTGGCAGACCATTTTCCTCTAGATCAACAGTAGATATCCCTCTACAGCTCTTACCAGGTTATAAACTTGATGATGCCAACCACTAGGCACAAAAATGATTTCTCCTGCCTCCTGAATGATTTCAAGAGGTTGGCAGGCTTCTTCAGCGTGTGGAAAAAGGCTTCTGTCTCGAAGTTCAGCTGACGTAACATCATAAGGGAGGTTGCCGTGAGTGTCTCGTAAAAACTCCTCCTGACCTGGAGGATACAGGAGCCACTTCTTCCTGCCACAGATGTTTGCAGACCAACTGTATGAACGGAACACATCAGAGTGGAATGGTGTCCTGGTAACAAGGAAGTGCACTGGGTCAGATCATGAAACATTTTATATAAGCTTGTGTTTTTTTGAAATAATGTTTTCATACCATGACCCTTTAGGTCCCATGTAGACAAATCGGTAGTCATCCACTTCGAGGGTGTCCCAGTATTCATTGAGCCAGTCAGAAGTAAAGAACACTGGTGTGGTGTAAACATTATGTTCTGGAAAGTCCCTGTGGAGAAATTTACAAAGGATAGTTACACATTTTTCATACAATGGTGTAAACATTTTTCTTTGGATGAATATTACTGTGATACCTTGACATGTGCCAGTCTTTAAGATAGAGGCATCCTTTGGGTGATGAGTGTCCATTCAAGATGTATTCCCTCCAGTAGTGTATAAATTCTTTAAAAGGCATGACTTGTTTGGGGTTGGCATTGTACTCCTTCGCATTGCAGTTTGCAACAGGGACTGGAGTCTCATCTGTGATTGAAACAGTAACAGTTATTAAGAATTATTACAGATTATCTTTGCAGACATTTACACAGTAATGCATGTTTGTTTTACCAAACTCTTGCAGCAATTTCTGGAAATTAGGTTTCCCATCCTCAGTCACCCACTGTTTCCTACACTTCCACTCCTCTGTGAATCTCCTTGAAAACATACAAGGGTGATTGGGGAGCAGATATTTCTTGAAAAACTTGGAATAGCTAAGCTCCTTGTCAATGTAATCTACAAAATGCGAAGACCAAAACTGTTCATATGACTGCCTTGGTATTTTGACCAGGCTGCTGCAGTTACGGTACGCCTCCCTGTCCATGATGGTAAACAAGCCCTCGGCTAGCTATTTAGCAAGCTCAGCTGTCAGGGTTTGGACAGCGGGGGAACTGTGAGGGGAAAAGCTAACTGGAAGATTAACTCGCCATTACACCGCGTACGTATTCTCACGTTTCTGCCACATTTGAAAATCTGGTTAAGCTAGAAAAAGATACTAAACTAAGAAAAACGCAATTTTCCACTATCACAAGCAGCTACACATTAGCGCATGTTGGGACTCCTGAACGACGCGCATATAAAACCGTTGCTATTTATATTTTGTCACGATACATACATATATATATTTAATACATTTATATTAACGTTATGTTTTTCGTATCGCTTGGAAAGCGCCGAAACCGCCGCCGCTGTCATTATTTTTCGCCACACATTTTCGCAATAGTGCTTCTTTTTTTTTGACAGCAAGTTTTTTTTTTTCCCCCAAGTCGGACGGTAAATACGGCCGTGCTCGAGCGTGACGTCACTTCCGCAACAAACAGCCGAGTTACTGAGAGGACTACGAGGTAACGTAATGCCCAGCCCGGTGTTGACGATTAATGTGGTGTGGGTTTAATTGCACCGAGAGGATATAAAACACGTTAAAAGGGTTATAACATTATAATGACGCACGCGTAATGCGGTCAGCTGGCTAGAGAGCTGAAGCTGCCAGTGTGAACGCCTCGACTGAGCTCATCTTGCTGTCTGGATTACACTCAAAAGAAAGTATGTTCTTCATCACGACTCGTAGATCACTCAGTACAAAGTGCTTCTGATGTAATTTCATCTTAACCTGCAGCAGTACCTGTGTGTATGTTGTTGTCATGTTAAACTGATACCTATTTGTCCCCCTGACAGGTGAACCTGTCTTATCTCCTTCCATCACAATGAGCCGGGACGTTCCCATCCACAGCTGGCCAGGCTCCTATTACATCAACAGTGAGAAACGGTGGGAAAACGGAACCCTCTCTCTCACCAGAACCACGGTGTGCTTCGTCTCCAACCAGAGCAAGGAGAGTCTTGCCAGCTTCCGTCTCTCGAGGATTGTGGAGATCAAGATGGAGTCATCTAGTTTCATCTTCAGCACTCTCACAGTACTTGAAGAAGGCAACGTGAAACATTGGTTTGGTTCCCTTAAGCCCAACAGGGTGGTGGTTTATAATGTGTTAGAGCATTTCTGGAGAGAGCGGCTTCTCTCTCCCAGCTCAGAAGCCCAGCGGGCTGAGGCTCAGCCTTCGAAGGGAAGAGAGCTGATCAGCCTGGTGGCAGGGGCCCAGAAAAGATTGGAGGACACTGGCAGAGTCCTCGGCCATCAGGGAGAGCAGTTTGACAATATGATGCAGGGCCTGGAGAAGATTGACTCTGACTTGGGCGTGGCTGACAAGTAACTATCTTAAGATATTTTTAGTTATTGAAGTTTTGCACATGTCTTGTTTATATTGCTTGGCTAACTATAACAAGGCCTAATTTATGACTAACATCAGTTCCTCCTGCCTCTGTATTACAGGCTTCTGTCAGAACTGGAGTCTCCTTCCTGGTGGCCTTTTGGTAAACTCCCCTGGAAGACCCAGCAGGATGCAAAGGCCGATGATGCTGCGAGAGCTGCAGCTGCTGTTTCTTCTTCAGCAGCCAGGGGCTCCAGCAGAAATAAGTTAATCACAAGCATCCCAGCAGTGCTGTCCAAAGGTGGAGAATCGGACTTGAAGCCTGGATGTTTGTCGGTGCTAGTGTCCTCGCTGGAGGTGCGAAACACAAACTGCCAGCTCCTTCACAGATTTGAGCGAAATGAAATTGATGAAATCAGGTTGCACAGCCCCTATGAGATTACAGTCAGGCAGCGTTTCATCGGGAAGCCAGACATATGTTACAGGCTCCTGTCCGCCAAGATGCCAGAGGCTTTGTCCGTGTTAGAGATGCAGTACAAAAAGAAGATAGAGTTCACAAGCGAATACACAGATTTTAAGACAACTCCAGTTTCATCGCCACGTGACACAGAAGGGAAAAGCTGGACTGAAGGTAAGGAACACATCAAAAGATAAATAAAGACACTCTTATTCCACAGTGGTTTCCATGCCTAGTATAGATTTGACCACTAAGTGGCAGTAAAGGTCTGCGTTTCCACCTCTGTGTATTTATAAGTGTGCAGCCACATGTAAAAACATTTCATCATGGTTATTGGTGTCTCCTTGACAGAAATGTATTTTGATGAGTCACTTCACCCTGATTGCCTCAGTTGCTGTACTCTGAGTTTACTGTCTGGTTTCCTCATAAACAACATATGTACTCTGCACTTTTTCACCATCTCCACCCATGGAGTCAGGTTTACTGCAGACGTGCCAAGAGACAGAGCTCCCACTGGAGGTCCCCGCTGGAGAGCTGTCCCAGTTGCAGGTGCATGTCTTCCAGCCATCTGTCAGTCAGGCTGAGGCCCAGGAACTCAAACAGGTGAGAAAAGCTGGACTCCCAAATTTATGACTACACTACCGTGGCCTTAAAATGTTTCATATTTGTATTCACAAGACAAGTAACACAAATGAAAAGCCGTGTGTGCTCCGGGAACAGATTGATTCAAATAGGGGTAGCTGCTATTGTAAATAATCCCAGAGTCTCAGCAACACGTATTTTGATGTTTCCAGTCCAAACCACAATTCACCATAATGATTTTTTTTTATTTTTCATCCTGTATGTTTAAAATGTTATTTGGTGAGACCACAAACCAATGTCCATCCTGGTTTTAAGAGAGGAAAAGAAACACGGTTAGTTATTTGGTCAGAACCTACAATGTCTTTCCATTCAGAACCTCACAGCGCTGAATGCTGTTACAGACACGGTCTGTGGTGGCAAGACCTACACAGTGACGCAAATTCAGACCCGTGATTCGGGCAAGTTTTTTTTAAATTTTTTTTATAATGTGTGTGTGAATCGCTATTACAGGTTGCTTAGACTAGGATTTTTCATGTAAAACTTTCAGAAAGTTGCTCTTTGTTTTATCATATAATGTTTAAATGATCAAAGTTAATGAGTGACTTCAGTCTACAAGGCTCTACTATATGTAAAGGAAAAAAACTATATTAACATTTACAAGTGAGAAGAAACTAAGCAAATACAATTAATAATGGTGCAAATGTGCCAGTATTGAAATATGTAGCAGACAAAGATGGCTTTGCATTACATATTAACACATAAACATATTAACTCAAATCAAAAACCAAAGCAACAACATACAAATGTCTTGTCAACAACAGCAGTGACACCATAGACAAATACTTTGTTGGGGTTAACAAATAGCTTCATGCTGTAGCTCAGGAGGTAGAGTAGGTCATCTACTAATCTAAAGGTTGGCTGTTTGGTCACTTTGTCAAAGTATCTTTGGGCAAGACCCTAAGTTGCTCTCAGATGCATTTATTGGAGTGTGAATTTTATAGATAGAGGGATAGAAAAAAGTTGTATAAAGCGCTTTGAGTGCTCCAGTAGAGGAAAGCAACACTATATAAGAACCAGTCCATTTAAGATTTACTTGCAGCCTTATAGTAGTATATAAAATAATATCTCTGAGGACCTAACAACATTCCTGGCAAGAACTAATATACACAGGGAAAACCTGCAACCTCCACACAGAAAGGCCCCAGCGAGCCAGTGGAATGAAACCCAGGAATTTCTTACTGTGAGGCAACAGTGCTAACCACTGCTCTGCATGTTCGGTCAATCGGTGATTCTTAAATGTACGTAGAGGTGAATATGAGCGTGAACGGTTGTCTCGCTCTGCAGTAAACTGCCGACCTGACCTCTCACCCAATGACAGATAGGCTCCAGCCCCCTCCCCTGCCTCCAACCTTCTTCATGATAAGCAGAAGAAGATTGATGGATGGATAATAATATAAAAAAGAAACAAGCACACCATAGCAATAACAGCACCAGGCCAATCACTGGCTAGCCTATTGTGTTTTAAATGGCATGTTATCTGCGGCTGATAATGGGTTACATTTCAAAGCGTGCCAGTTTTGCCTTAATGCTATGCTTTTGTACACACCCTGCTCTTACTGTAATCCATGTCAAGATTAGAATCACTGTGGGCCAACTGGTACTGATAACTTGTACTCAGTTTCATGTCCTGCCCTAAGTGCTGTGCCAAATAGTCTTTTTGGTGTCAGCATTTGTATGTTTTATTATTGTTTGTGGTTGGAAATTCCCACTTGCTAAAAATATGCTGTAAGAATATGAAATTGAGTGTGCTGCTAATGCACAGTCCCAAAGTTACCGCACCTAATACACGAGACACTCAGACTTTTTTTTGCTAATATATTTTTTCTTTTAGCTCTAGCCTAAATGTTTGATTTGAAGGGTTTCTACATGACTTAAGTCCCCTAGCCATTATATAAACAGCGGCGAGAAGTGTTCATTTTTACTGTTTTTCTATGACACACCGAAGCTCTTGTGAATGTTAACTGCAAGGTGTGATTCAGTCATGTCCTCTCAGTTAAAATTGTAAAGTCACAGACCTGAGTGAATGAATATCGTTGTTCCTTGGTGTGTATTGACATATTATCTGTTTTTCAAACTGCTAACTCGAGCTGTTTTTGTGCTCAGCTGAAATGTCCACATAAACCAGCCAGAGAACATAATGACATAATGTCAGTGGAGTGTGAGCGTGTGTGTGTGTCTGTGTGTGTGCGTGTGCGTGTGTGAGGCAGATCATGTAGCTGTGTGTGTGTGTGTGAGGCAGATCATGTAGCATAAAATACTACCAGTTAAGTAACCATAGTGGTAGGGTTTGAGGTGAGTGTTTATTAGGCTTTGCTTGGCACATCACAATATATTAAAACTGTTCCAGCAACTACAGCATATGTAGTTGCTGGATCATGGTCATGTAGTTGTGATATCCCTTAAACTCACTGAAAGTAAGGGGAAAAAACCCAGTATGATATCACCGATCCCAAGAATCAAGCCAAGACTTCCCCCTCTGTGTATCATCAAGTTTCATCTGCAAAATGAATAACAGCTATTATTGTGGTGAATTCCATTGTTCATTTCTGATCAGCGCACAATTAACAGCAAGTCTTTCTAATGCTTAAATCAGATGGTTTAAGCATTAGAAAGGACCAATGTCTATGTCTCTCCATATGTGGTTCACCCTGGTCCACCACTGTGGTGTTGTTTTAATGTGCCGTACTTCTTATTAACACAAAACGTTGTGTCTTTTTATTGTGCTGTGGTGTGTGGGTGTGCTTGCAGATGCTTATGCAGCTAAAGAACCTTGCCTTGGAGGCCGAAACTGAGCTGGAACGCCAGGATGAAGCCCTGGATGTCCTGACGAGCTCCACAGACCGGACCACCATGCACATAGAGAAGCACACCTGTCGCATGAAAAGACTGCTGTAGTCCTGACGCTTAAGGAGATGCACATAGGCTCAGTGTTCTGAGAAAAACACCGTAAACCTTCTTACTGTTCACATGCAGTTTGAGAACCATGAAAAACGCACATCAACAAGGACTTGTGTGTAGTCTCAAAATTAATTTAGTTGCATTTGATGGCCACTAATTCTTGGGAAGTACAGCAATGGCCACTTAAAACAAGACCTCTTTAAAGTTTTCACTTTGGTATTAAAAAGAACACAATTGTTTGTTTTAGAGAAAGTAGATAACATGTGGCCGTGCACATTTCTACATGAGAAAACTTGAACTTTTTGCTAAATTGCATCGTATCAATTCTAAATTTGCCCTTCTCAGTTGGAAATGGTCAAAACATTCAATTGGCCATAGCACGAGTAAATGCTCTCCCTGTGAATGCATATTTTTCAGCTGTGGCCTTTGCATTTGGCTTTAATTCTCTCAGCTGCACAACATTTTGAAAGGCAGATGTCCTCTGAATACTGGCAAACAGGTGTTAGTATATAAGCCTAATCGGCACATGACAGAAAAAAAATGTAGCCAGTTAACCCCAATTTAAAATATTACCAGTGGGAACCCAATGATGGAGCACATAGATTTTAATGCCCCAGTGATTTATACCAATCAGTCGTGTCACCTGAGTGGGAGGTGGCAGGAATCTCAAGTGCACGTCGTGCAGGTGAAAAACAAGCAGATGATTTCATATTTTCAGGGTAGACAGGCAGCAGTGTACACCCTCCACATCTGCAGTACAGAACAAGACATCCCGAAATGAAAAGAGAATATATTGTACATTAATTCTGCAGTAACTCATTTAAAACAAGCTGCATGTCGGGTCTCTCTTTGATAATCGACTGCCATTATTTCCTTTTATAACCGTCTCTGTCTTTCTCAGGTTCTGTGTATCACGTATCCCTTTTAGTGTTGCATGTCCCAATAATGCTGCTTTGTATAACATTGAGGGAAAATCTTCCATCAATATCAATATATTGCTGAAAAATGTAAATTTGCAACAAGTTCTTGGACCTTTAAACAGAAAACACTACCGATCCACATCTACTGTATATACCTCGATTCTCCTCTAAGCCTGTATTATCTGTAAATGATACATACAATGTAATTCTGTAATGTTATAACAGTCTGTTGTCGCTGTGAATGTGTAATTAGATACTAGGTTAATTTAAATATATGTCTAGTTTAAAAATCTTATCAATGTTTACTTTTTCCTGTGATAATTACCGTGACAACGAATGAAACTAAACCGCTCATTCTAAATACAAGGGAAGACCGTCTGCACTATACTACCATTATAAGCAATGAATGAATTCCTTTCACCATTCAAGGTCTGGAAAGCATATAATGTAAATAAAACTGAAGTTAAACAAGTAGTTTGTTTGTTCTTTTTTGAAAGTGCTGCTTACAGTTGCCATAATCTGTGTCATTGTGCTTGTCAAAGGTGTGTGCTTCAATGATACGATCACACACTGCAGTCTCCCTTTGCAGGCCTCTTAGCGTCTTTGAGTCTTTTGTTTTGGTTCACCCTCAGTACTTTTGTCAGCAGTGCAGGGTGACATTACTTCGACAAGCAGCTTGTTACAGCATGTTCTTGTTACACTCATTACCTCAAATAACACCCCCTTGAACTAAGTGTAATGTATACTGTCCAGACTAAGATGTGTACTGTATATTATTCCGTTCATTGTTTAACGAGTCTGGTTTCATTTTTATCATTTTTCTCCACCACACAACCACCAACATGCTTGTTAGTTGCATTTGGGGTGACAGCATTAGCTATAGTGCTGTGCAAATGTCTTGGGTTACCCTCTTTTTTTTAGGGAAATAGGAACTGAAGACTGGCTGCCTTTTGTTCCATTCACTCCCAAGACGATCTCACACTGCTTCAATGATGTTGATGTCCAAGCTCTGGGGAGTATTAGGGCCACGTTTAAATATATATATATATATATAATATATACTGATCAGTTGTCTTGTGATACAACATACATCCTCTTAATTGCATTAGGATGTAGCCATTGATAACCTTGCATCTCTCCATTAAAAGCCATTTCCTTTTGTGCAAATCCACTCTCCCACATTTGTCTGTTAAACTAATCACCACACTGTGTTTATGCACAAAAAGAGAAATCATGTCCTTCCCATTCTGAAGTACACGTTCGCTACTTCACAGGGTGTTGCAGCTGTGGTAGTGTGTCTTTAAACAACAACTTTAATCTCCACATCTCTTACTGCATTGGCAGTGTGTATGAGATCATTGTTGTGCTGAAAATTTTAAACTGTTGCCCATCAGATTTTTCCAGATGGCATAGCATGGTTGATGATGGTACTTTCCTGCCTTCACAATTCCATCAATACTGACAAGATCTACAACACCACTGGCTAAAAGGCCCCAGACCATGGCAGAACCTCCACCGTGTTTAACAAATGGCTGTAGACACGCGCTGTTGTACCTCTCCCCCGACCTACTTCATACATACTTGCAATGTTGTGAACCATCTGGAGCCTATCTCAGCTGTCACAGGGTGAGTAGCAGGCTACGCCTGCATAGGTTACTAATCTGTCACAGTGAGACAGATAACTTCTGATGAGACTCACAGAAATGAAATGACCTGACACAGTCCTGTGTTAGGTCATTTTTCCATTTGTATTTTTTGCTATTTCTTAAAGACGTAACTTTCAGATACTGTTCATCTACTGTAGATGGGTTTTAGTCTTGTCACTTCTTCTTTTTAACTCCGCTTGTCCAGTTTCCTCAGATTTTTTAAGGATACCCTGCACACCATGCAAGATATTACAAAAATTTCAGCAACAACAAATGAACTAAGGGAATGTTTTTTCAATAGGCTGCAAGTTATAAACAGTCTAAATATACACTTTAGAAATGATTCATAAATAGGTTTTCTGTTATATGCAAACACAACTATAAAAACCCTGCTTTTTATGCTTGAATCATTCATAGGTCAGTATTAAGTGCCATAACAAACAAAAAATGGGACAATTTTAAGTACAAATGAGTGAAAAAGCAGCCAATGTCCAAAGAAAAATATTGAAATACCTTCAGAAAACCTGGAGAACTATTGCTTAAGAAAATCTTGCATGGAAAATGTAAAGAAATGATGGATGATTCAACACTATTACTCAACACTGTATCAGCTAACCATTGTGTGTTTTTTTGGAGCTTGTGAATACTTCTTTATCTCTCATCTTGCTTTGTGACCATAATATACTCACTCAGCTGTTGCTAGTTATAGAAAAAAAACCTCTAATGAAATCACCATTTTTTTTGCAACAGCTCCCATAGAAAAACAGTGATAAAAAATAAATGACAAACAAAGTAATGCTAAATCTGCTATAAAAACATCACTTCACCAACGCATTAATCATATCTAATTTACCAACGTATATGTCATTCTTTCTAGCTAAAATGTTACATTGGAGCCTACTGATGATGGGAAATGGCAAACCCCTGAAAATGTAGTTTTTCAGGGTGTTTTGCTCCATGATACACATGAACTATATTCATCACAATTTGCATCTCTTCTAAAAAGTGTTCCCCTATATAGCGTCTAGAGAGAAAATGACCATTAAAGAAAGAGATACGACTGACTTTTTTAGATGAAAAAATAGGATTACTATTTGTGGGACTTGTGAAATGGGCCAGTGAAATGAGTTTTAACCAGGCTTTAGGTCTTAACAGAAAGTAATTGGGAAACGCCCCTCACAGTCAGCTCACATGTGACAAACTGTAACAGAAGACTTGAAAACAGTTCATTATGGTATCCGTCGCTGTGCATGCTGTTGTGAGGAAGTCGCTCACTTTATTCCCTCTAATATTATAACATCCTGTTGGCACCGGGGCTGTTGGCATTGGTTTGACCACCCCAGCTGGACTGCTTTTACCAGAAGGGGGGACTACTTCATGTCAACAGGAGACCACATTTGATTTGGCAAGTGTCTGAGTAATTAATTATGAATCAGGAAGAAGTCTTTCATAAAGAGGTTTGAAAGACTGGCAGCCTCATTCAACAGTTTGGTCCCGGTTAGCATGAACTTATCACTTCTATTAAACAGAGCCCACCAGGAAAGATGTGACACTCAAAACTAAACAAAAAAAGGAAGGCCTCAGTGAGATGTTATGCTTTCTTCTGCACAAGTGAGAATGTTTTTACTGTGGGTCATTTTTTGGTTGATTTCTGTGATAAACAGAGTTTTGAAAGTCCCAAACTCCAGAAGCATACCACATGGTTATGTGAATTCCAATCCTTAAAAAAGGTTAGGGGAAATAGAACACACACTGGCGTGGTTTTCAAGCAGCCTTGCAATACGAGGAAGTGGTGGCGGTCTTGTCTGACCACAGATACACGAGATCCGGCTTTACTTTCCCAATGGATGGTATGAAGACACAAGGGATTTTGCTGGCCTTGACTTCCAAGTCTGTTTACTTGATAGTTCTGTGGTGAGCACTTTCATTCAAGGAGCGTGTCTGCACTGATGGCCAATCAATCAACTCCTGCAGGGGAAAAAAAACAGCCAAAGTTTGTGGGCTACAAAGGGCACAAGTTGGTTGCACTGCACTCCAAAATATGGAGTCATGTGACTGCAAGAGAAAAGGGTGTATTCATCATCCCAGAAAAAAACATCCAGCTCTTCAGTGTTTTATATTTATGTTAAAGTTGAAGCACTTTTCTTTGTGTTGCTTGGCAATGTGTAAATGATGCAGCAATTATAGTTTGAAATTAATGTGTTTTTATATAAACGTGTTTTAGTATTACACATCTATTTTCATGAGTAATTGTTGACGAGGAGCAGATCTACTATACATAAATAAAATATTAGAGAAATTTCACTTCCACTGCACTATTAGACCATGTCTGAGTCTAATGGCCTGATTTTTGACTCACGTCCTGGACAGCCTGTTTCTAGTGCAGGTGTTGCTGGGTTTCCTTTTGCTGAGGGAGTTTCTGGTTACAGGAAATAAGGCCCGTTGGTTAATGTTAGAACTGGGAGAAAACATTCCTGTAGGGAAGGTGCTTGAGTCCAACTAGGCGGTGTGTATGTAGTCTCAAACAGAAAACAAGATGACACCAAACATTCTCTTCTTGTTTGTGCGTGTCAGTTTGATAACCTTGCCTCTTTTGCTTAGGTCAGATACAAACATTTTTTGCAGGGATGAGGTAACCTGTAGATTTAAATTTGAGTTTTATTTATTTATTTTTTTATTAAAAGTATGAATACACAATGTTTATGAAGCTGCTTTTTGGAAATGTTCTTTCTTTCAGTTTAGTACAATCATAAATGTGCTTTGGTAATGCGGTACTTTCCCAAATGCTGAGCTGCATGATGATATCATATGCCATTGCACATCATTATGCTTTCCTTAGTACTTTGGTTTTCTGGCTTTTGTTTCACCAACCTTTCCCATTTCTGCAAGACAGAGTTAACAGCTAGTCGGCCAAACTAAATTAAATTATATTAAATATAAAGTGTTTACAAGCACTGTGTGCCATTTCTCAGAAGTTGTACGTCAGATCATATTCTTATCTATCATGATTCCTGTGCTCATGTAGGATTGCATTCTCTCATTCACACACGAATACAGGGTCTGATAATATGGTGAAAAACGAAAATATTGTTCTAGCAAAATGATCCTTAATGTGTACTCATGGGAATCAGTAGATGGCAGGAGTGGGTTGCTGATGGTCAGTTTTCCATCCATTGATCCATCCATTTTCTTAGCAGCTTCAGAGTCGCAGGGGGTGCTGGAGCCTAAGAGGAGAACCTGGCCCTGGTCTCGTTACCAGTCACAGCATGAAATTTTCATTGACTAAAAAAAATTAATTTACCATAATTTATTTGGTTGGTGTTGCGTTGGAAAGAGTGTGTGTGTGTGTTGGGGGAGTGTCCACCAGGTATATGAAATGCATTTAAATGTTTACAAAACACATGTATTGATGTATGTTACACTCTGTTATTATACAGCATATCATCATAGAAATGGCTTTATTTTTAAAGTCAGTATTACATTTTTTCCACGCTTTTTTCATAAAAACGATAATAGCCCTAGTAACAGCAGTAATAATAGCAATAGTAATACTTATAGTAGTAGTAGTAGTAGCAATAAAAATTTCATTGCAGGTCTTGTTTATTTTCTTTGGAAAAACCAAATCTCTAAATACATTTCATTTTTCTGCTTAAGGTGTATGAGAACACAACAATCCAGACCTGCAGCTTTGGCAAGTTTGAGGGCTCCTTTTTGTGATGACTGGATTATGTATTCATTAAAAGTCCATCTATACAGCTCCCCAAACAGGTTGTCAGGCCATAAGCCAGCTCGTACCGCATCAGAACTTTTACAAGCAGGCCCCCCAGAAATCTTCAGCGAGGCTGTTTTTAGTGGCTCTTACTGCAAATGGAAACACTTAGCTCCCACGATAAATTACCCACCCGACTGATGCCACACTGCACAGACCCCCAGCTAGTTGCAGACATACTATGGATTTATATTTCAACGTTAGTTTCTCTTGGCATTTGCTATGCTATGGTGACTGTGGGTCCCATGAACCGATAAGAGGACAGAAAGAGGAAAAGAAAATTAATCACACAAAGGTTGTTGCACTAGCGTGCAGCCTGCAGGCCCGATGGTTTGATTAAAGTTACGGATGTGTCACCCGTCACCTCAGTGGGTCTGACTCGGGGGTCATTTCGGGATAAAAATAGACTTTGTTGGTTACTCATTTTCTCTGCAAAGTAAATAGCCATTAGTGCAGCAGGCCAATGATCTCAAGAGCAACACTAGTGTTCAGGCTAAACTACTGTTTATGCTATAGTCGGATGATTAAAAGCACCAATGGGGTACAGGAGACATGCTTTTAAATAGCAAAAACAATGATGATGGTGCTCTTGTGAACACAGTCCACTGGGGTCAAGTTGAGCCCCTGTGAATACATACTTAAAAGCATTTGACTTAAAGCGCTGCGTTAAATGTCGAGGTGTGTTAGAAAATAAAAACTTCGTGTTTGACCCTCTCTAAGAGTGCCCATGTAATAATCCTAATTATCATTCCAGCTAACTTATGCGTTTGACCACCTAGTGATGTAATTGCAGCTGACCAAATAGATTGTTGTTGAAATATTGCCCTGCTGTTATAGGTACGTTGTGACAGCGTTGTGTGTTCACCGAGGGCCGGCGCAACCATAACAAACACAGCTGAATCTGGGGTTTACATTTCAGCAGGATGACGGCGCATGCAGCGTCTGGGTGGAACTTGGGAAAAGGAGCCTGGGCTGACAGCCTGGTCTGGCTTCCTGCCAACATGGTAAAAACAGCCTTGTCAGAGGGGCCTGTGAAGTTACTGTCCATATGCTACAGTTTGTGAACGCAGATAGCTTTACATCAACACAAAGCTTGAAGGATGTTTGACTAAACCGTGCCAGTACAATAGACCGGGTCTGTAATGAGGGTGGGGACCATCGAGTTGAGACTGGAATAATTGTGACATTTTCTTTTGAAAATTCCAAAAGGAAGCTGCCAGGCTAATACCATCCAGGACTTGTGATTTATGAAGTCAACGCAACCACAATGGAAAGAATAATTGAAATCATTTTGGTTTAAGAATGCGTTTAATTTAGAAATGAAGTGAAACTTCTGTTGTGTGCACATGTCCTTCAACTACTAAGAGACAGATTTGATTTTCTGTATGTTTTTACTTGAATGTCTGCTGAAAGAGGTTTCCTCATAAATTCTTTGATTTCATCAGAATTTGCAAAAGAAAAGCTACTGATGAAAAAAGAAAAAAAAACAAACTTGAGTTGATTCAACCAAATTTCAAGTTTCTTCTCTCTACTTTTCTCAGTCTCTATAACGTGTCCTCTTTTTGTGGGTTTATTTCCATAAGTGCAAGGAATTTTTGGACAACACCTATTTTGTGGAAACTCCTTCCGCAATACCCAAACGTTTTGTCCACGTAACCTCAAGTGAGCAGCCAGCAACTATGTAATTGGAGAAGATTGAGTACACACAGCGAGACCATAGTCTGGTGAACTATTGAGAAGCTGAAACAAAGATTAACAGATGTTTACCCAGCCATGCCATTTGTGAAGTGGTTACTAAACCTATATGCACAACACGTGTGACTGGCAGACAGAAACATTATGAACCTTTGACCCAGTGTCCATAACAGGTTAAGAAAAACTATAATGCCAGTTGACCATGGAGCCAGTGCAAAACAATGACGTGCTACCCTGTTTGGTTTTCCTCTAAAAGGAAATCTAGTGTTCCTCAGGATATCATTCAGGAATCCCCTTTTACTGATGGAAAACATGAAGCCGTCAAAACAGAGCTCTGTAATTTAGCTGCCTGGTTTCAATTAAAGCATTGAATATCAAAGACAATCACTCCCATTTTAATGTGCAATTTTTATGTGTTCCCAGTTTATTTTGATGGAAAATTTGTGGGTGGAGCGCTTGCTAATTGGTATGGAAAACTTGCACCTGTGGTAGACCAATGTTTTGAAAGTCAGAAGCATTGAATATTTGCGTTCTTTTCTTCTGAGAAAGAGCCCGGCTTTATCCAAAAAAACAATTCCAGACTGGAGCTGATGTGTAGGATTGTCTGGAACAAATTGGTTGTGAGTTTTTCAGGCTCATGGCGCAGCATAATTTGTCATTTATCATAACCACGGAACAACTATTTAACCATTAATTTACCACAAGATACTTGAATTGCAAATGAATTTAGAAATATTTAATACCAGCAGACATTAAATGCTCCAAGATGACAAAGATGACAATGATGGTACAATCATCTACTTTGCTCTTTGATGTATTCTTTATCTCTGAAGCACTGGGTCTTGAGTATTTCTGGACTTGCTTTGCTACGTATACCCAACATACCCTTAAGAAAAAGGCATTCAATATTAGCTGCTACTACCATCTAGCATTCCAGTATTGTTGCTTCAGGGTGGCTTTTTGTGAAGGAAATCCTGTTTGTGCTTTATTCCCTACTACTGCTGTCAGCACTGATACACTTTGTTCATCTACCATTTTTCATATTTGCTGTCAGTCCAACTCAAGTTGGAAGCCAGAGTTTCCTGTCTGTGTTCTAACAGCTTCAACAATTCTTGCCAACTTTCTGTTAAAACTATGAGGGTCACTGCTTTACTTTATCACGCCACTTTCTGCATCTGAAAATGCAATTACTGAGCAGCATTTGTTGGTGAGCAACATTATTTTTCCTTTATGGTATGTTCTTTCTGTCTGCATTGTTTAGGTGTCTGCTGGTTTGCCATTATGCAAATCCTAAAATGATTTTTTTCGGCTTGAACTCACACGTTTAAAGGTATTGTAGTTGTATGATATTATTATTTAATAACAGTGTAATAACAGTGTCTGCAGAATCATTTTAGGGCCTTATTTTGTGGTTGTTTTTCACTCTGTATGGATGCGTGTGTGGAATGGGTCTATCAAGACATTCCTTCCATTCTGGTGAAAGAGAGGTGGAATCACTATGTCTATATATGTAACAAAATGAGTCACTTTCCACCATCCTCTGTGGTTTTCAGGACTACAGTGAGATCCGTATGTAACTGTGTTCTGTCATTAGTGGTAAGCTTCAATCTCTAAATTAGAGGGGTAAATCATTAAAAATTGCTTTCATGTGTAAACAGGAAGACGTATAATGAGTCTTTCCCTTTTCATAAAACAACTGGCTGACATATACAGGGGAAAGATAATGTATTCAGACACAGGATTCCCCAGTTTTCTGCATTAGTTTTTTTTAAATGCTCATCTTCATTTAAATATTAATAACATGCTTAATAATGACATCACTCCAGCAATTACAGTTTTAATGGGTATCAAGCGCCAAGATCTGGCTTTTTCTCCTTACCTCATTAAGCATTTACCTTCATGACTTTAGGGTGGATTTAGCTGAGTACCAAATAACAAATTAAATTATAATTTTAAAGGCAGATCATTCCAAATGCTTTGCTTGCTTTTTCTTACAGTGGAGTTCATCCAGCTCTGTAGTGATTACGGCCATTGAAAAATGAACAACCTTTGGTATAGTAATGGAAAATGCCTCGTAGAATTACCGTGAGCACACAATCATTATTGTTTCATTGTTTTTTTGTTGTTGTTTTTTTAAAAAAAGTATTAAAAGTAATATACTCCCATATTTATGAGCAGAAACTTACATTCAGTTTTATATCACAAGCATTACAGAAGATACACTGCATTTAATGCACTCTAATTCATTCTTAAACTCCAATGACTGACAGACCAGAGTTTTGCTTGGTCCCTTACTTGTTCACACCCATTGTTGTCAAGATCCTTAACTTGATTTATAGCATTCTAACGTTTCACTGTGTTTAAGAGCTCGAGTTTATTAGTTTGGTCCTCACAATTTGTTTTCCGGAGAGATATGACGGACCTCTGAGAAAGTCAATTTTGTGGTTGTTAGCTCAGTTGCAGTGTTATGAAGCAGCTAGAGACATAACAGTCTCCAGTCCTACAGAAACATATTTTTCAATGACGGCATGAGAACATCTCGCTGAGGTGACGCTGAAATCAACCGAGCATAAATGTCAGAGCTTTGCGTAAGCAGCAAACCAGACTTGACCATGAAAAAGAAAATTAGTTGCTTTGTTTTAGGCACTCATGAGATCTGAACTGTTTTGGACTGCTTTGCAATAATATTCATGGTTATAGACCCCTATTAACCTCCTAGGATGATTGTTTTAGTTTTATATGCCCACTGAGCAGTGATATTAAATTTTTTTTCCAGGTGTCAAATAAAGTTATCATTTTATAAAGTCACATACTGTGATTTTGTTATGGTTTTTACATGTGCACACCTGTGCTTGATACATTCACCTTGAAGTCTTTGGGGAGGTAGTAACCACCATCGATTATGTGAATTCATTCTGCACTTTTATAGTCTACTGAAAAAGGTATTGAGAACCAGAGAAGCAGTAAATGAGCACTCAGCTATGAGACCACGTCTGGTTTTATTATTACCTTCATATGACATTTCACTCATTACTCCCTTATAAAGAATACCAGAATATCAGAGGTTTTTGTCTTCCAAATAATTTAAAGTAACTTCTACGCATGCTATGATTTTAGACTATCTTGCTTCAATCATACTTTTCTGTTTCCTTCTCAATCATTGAGGGATTCACTCCATTATGGCCTTTAAACATATGCAAAGGACAGCCCTTCCTTTCCGCTGATCAAGTATCTTCGCTCTGTTTCGCCTGTCAAAGTGAAGCTACATCTGGGAATTTTTCTCTACAGTGACTAAGCTGTAATCTGAGGCTTGCGACTCACTCCTGGAGACTGTGACCTCTTGTGATTTGGGCTTATGCTGCTGCTTACACAAGGCCACCATACCAGAATGAGGTGGGACGTGGGTTTTACAGGCCCACCCGCTAGGAGAAAGCAGCTATTTCCTCTCCATAAATCAAAATGGACATCCTCTGTCAAGGGGTTTTCGATAGTAAAGCACCATGTTCATTTTAAAATAAAGCTAAATTCATTGCTACACATGAGCTTTTGTGCACCAACGGATTTACAGTCTGAACTATGTACTTGAGTAATGTATTTTTAAACCAAATGACCATTAAGTGTTCAACTGAAACATTTTAATATACCACAGAAATTCACAGACAGGGGTGGGCAACTCCAGGCCTCGAGGGCCGGTGTCCCTGCAAGTTTTAGATGTGTCCTTGAACCAACACAGCTGATTTAAATGGCTAAATTAGCTCCTGAAGTTCTCCAGAGGCCTGGTAATGAACTAATCATGTGATTCAGGTGTGTTGACCCAAGATGAGATCTAAAACCTGCAGGACACCGTCCCTCGAGGCCTGTAATTGCCCACCCCTGGTATAGATGGATATAGCCACAATAAAGTTGCCCACTGGTTTCTGTGCCCCACTCCATTTTGAAGGCTTACTGTTAGCATTTGGTCACCACTATCATAGATAGATAGATAGATAGATAGATAGATAGATAGATAGATAGATAGATAGATAGATAGATAAGCACTAACTAATAACTTAGCACATATCTGTGTTGTGTGTCTGGTGTTACAGTGCTAGTGCTAATGGTTACCTTAGCAATTCCACCAACACTAGTAAGCTTGGTTAGCTAGTTGCATCTATACAAAGATACTGGAATAAGACTTACCAAAACAGCAGGAAAGATATTTTGGATGGGCTCTACCACACAGCAACTCATAATATTTGTCAAATAACCACACTAAAAAGAGTTAACAATGGCAAAACACAATGGAGACTAGTGCTAGTGAGGTCTAGCAGCACCTGTGACTTGCTAAATCTTAAAAATTTCAGTTGTTAAAGAAAAGAAAGAAACAAAAACAAATGCATATATTTATTATTAATTGGTAAGCTAGTCTTTATACCATGTTAGTTTCAGGCCAAATTGGCATTTTAACGTGGGCCTGTGAAGACTTTTGATTTAATTTTTCAGTCCCAGAAGTTGCCGCTTGGAGAAAACACCAAGGGAGTCCTCTTAATATTCCATCCAACTGATGCATGTAAATTTATTCATTCTCCCATTAGTTGTGTACAATCACTGCCAACTCCTGAATTTTTCCCACAAAGGCATACTTATATACCTCTGATATAAATCATTTAGTGATAGATTTGAGAAATCGGACCCATGGCCTGCGCTGACATCACCACCAATGCATTAGGCTATATCTGCCCATATCTGGTGATTAATATGACTTGCACACTTCAGAATTCCTGACAAATGTGATTTTTCTTCCCGCCACTAAAACAATTACCACCAGTTTCTTTGTGATGTGGTTTTCTGTCGGGACCAGGGTTATGGAACGCACACAGACGAGTCATGACATGACTCACAACCAGCAAAGCACATCCACAAATATGTGCCTGATGTCAATGACACCACGTCTCCAATATTAAAAACACTCATATCCCTGAGAAAATATCAGGCAGTAATTACACATTTCCTCTGAGATATGAAAATTAATAAAATGTGCTTCAGACAGACTAGCAGTGAAATCATTATGAAACCGGGGAAAGAAATGAAGATAAATCTCTTGCAGGCATGCATATGTCTATCACCCATTTGTAACTTGTACAAAATTAATCCCTAGCAGCCTATGTGATTGGTATTTGTATTGTTATTTGCAGTGTAAATACGCAGAAACAATTCAGCCAAAGTGCTTGACTGAGACTCTGCAGAGCTGTGTGCAGCTTGGGAAGCACCCATAAATATTATTGTGTTTGTGTATTGATAACAGAACATAGTCTTATGTGATATAAGTTCTGTAATAATTCCTTTATTAATACATTGAAAAACTTTAACAGCTGTTATGGAAGAAAATACTGTTTCACTGCAAAGTCCGACTTTACTCTGCACTTTACAGTCTCCCCTGGTGAGTATAAAAGTGTAAGCACATTTACAACACAGGGATACTAGAAAAACATCCATCAAAAACGAGGAGTGCCCAGTCCCAGCTCTGGATAGAGTCCATATCTGTGGTGAAGAAACATTTGTACTGCATGACCTTTGGGGTAAGACCCTTATAACTGCATGAAAGCCAGTTTCATACACGGAAAACTGGCCTCCCCTCATCAAAGAGCTTGACGGAGAAGCGAATCTTGCCCACCATACCTCTCCTCTTGTTCGATTTGGTCAATATACAGCACCAGTGGTAACTGTTATTGTAGGGAGCTCCCCATTGATCAGTAGTAGAACAGAATCCAGATCCAGCCAGCTGGGGCTGTTAGCTGGGGAAGCCATGTTCTTTGCAATGAGGTAATACTTCAGACATCTACAGCAGGTTCTAATTATGCCAGAACAACTCAGTGTCTGGCTGTGTTTGGCTGGAGGATTAGCCAACACAAGCCATTCTACTCTTCTCTGTGCGTAAGCCATAAAGGCCAAGGGGATGCCCTCATACCGCCCAGCTTCGTCACTGAGTGCTTGTGAAATTCTCCAGAGCGAAATATGCTGAAAAAGTATAACCAAGTCGTGAGGTTACATATTATGTTTGTGGTCTCTTTCAGTCTTTGAGTTAAAATGTTTAATGTCCTCCCTGTGCCTATCAGCAGTGATAATGCAGTAATGTAATTTAGTTTAATTTTGAACGTTACATTTGATGACGTTAAAACCCCCATTGTTTTAGACCTTTTAACCTTTAGCTGTGTCACAACACAAGGGGGTGCTACAGTATCTTTGTGCTATTTTGCTGATGTAGCAGACAAAGGACTAACAGGGTAAAGGCCATGTGTTTAAGGTCAGGGCTTATGTTTAATTTAAGCAACCAATTCAACATCTTAGAGGAGCAAAATGATTCAAAGTTCCTGTATTCAAGACTATACTGCCATTGGTGTAAAATATTCTCAATGGTTACAGTTTCGTGCTTTTCTTCATTCAGTCAAGGTTTCTTTTTTATGAAGTCATAGCTTCAATATGTGTCTTTTTGTGTAATTAAACGTACATTTCCATTCCTGTAAGAAAATTAAAGGCTTCACGAACAACATCCCAGTCTTAAAATAAGAAGGTATAACAACAGCAAAACTGCTCTTTGCAATGCAACCCTTGATTTGAGTAAATTGTAAACTGTAAGTTGACAGTGATTAACACAAAAACATTGGTTGCTATAGCCACCGATTAGCAGAGTGTGTAACAGAGATGCCTGTGGATATACTCACACACAGTACCTGGCAATTACATTCAATCTGTTTTAATTGCCCCTTTTTGAGCAACTATAATTCAGCTTTCTTAAAGTGTTGAACATGCATCTGCAAAAGAAACATGCAAGCAAAGTGTGCCCATAACACCTTGCATGCACGCACTTGCCACAGCTCAACAGTAGCTGCAAATACAATCTTGAGTTTAAATTGCACACATGGCAAAGTGGCTAGCCCAGCCTCAAATCTCATCATTACCAGTGCTGCAGGGGACGAGAGAACCCCTTCTGTAGTCCCACTACAGAAATAGAGTGGTGACAGTTTAATGGTCTCTGGGCTCAGAGAACCACACCCTTGCCAGCCTATATGAAAGACCCTACTCCCACCACAGCTTGTGACGTCAGGTGCTTGAACCTGCTCTGCAAAACTTTCTGGCATTGTTAATACTCGGGAGGGTTAAATTCCCTTTAAGTGATGACATTACTGTGCGTGACTACAAATGGAAAGTTTTTTTAGGCCTGCATAACTGTCAAGGCTCCAAGTGCTAATATTTACTTCTCATTTATTTATGCTAATCAGTAACAATTGGATTTTTTCATAATGATTGGCAATTTGATATGGATAAATAATTAAAAGCTGGAAGGAGATGTACATTTTTTTCATACTTTGGGAATTAGTTTTCTGTTGATATGAGAACCTCATTTCATTGTAATAAATTTTTTATTCGCCAGCTCCTGTCCACTACATCCACGCTGAATATTCATTAATTTTCCCCTTAAAGACTTTTCCAAATAATATGACTACTTTTTCTGGTGCACTCAGTGAGCCATCTGCGTGGAGAATTACAATCCACAGACTTTCTGTCTCTCTCAGCCCTGTAGTCCACAACATGGGGACCTGGTTGAGACAATTGCTGAAAGTTTGCTGGAGCAGCTTTGCTGGCCTGACAGCGTTTGGTGTGAGACACTCCAGATGAGATCCCACACTTTGAGCTTTCCTAATGACCACCAGTATCGCTAGAACCATAAGTTAAAACTTTTGATGTGACAGGGAAGGAAGGAACATCATTAATAACAATAATGAGGCAGATGGGTGCTCTAATGGGTGCCTGAAGTACACACTGAGGAGTCAGTCAGGGGTGAAGACATCGGATGTGTTTGTTAGGACACATTCAAATATAGAAACCGGATGCTTGGGTGATTTTGACCTTGAATAACCACAGTAAATACATGTCAGGCAACTTTGCCAAAGATCAGATTCAGTGGATTCCACCACCTTCACGGCTACATGTAAGCTTTCCCCTTCTCTGATATGAAAAACAGTAATATAATCCCAGTACTGAAAAAAATGGATCAAATTTAAAGCCACAAAGGCCTTTTTATTTTGCACATTTTTCTCCTTTTCAAGAAGTTCAAACACTATTTACCACCAAGATAATATGGCTCAGTTCTGGCAGCTTTATAGTTTAGCAAGCAAAAAAGTCTTTGCCTCAAGCGATATCACTTAAAGCAGTCTATTAGATTTCATGAAGCTCCCATCTCCCTTGTTACTCAACCTTTTTTGGCAAAACATGCAGCAGCACTTCCCAAGACCTGTGTTGTCCAGACCTGAGGAGGTGTGAGTAAAGGCATGCGTGTAGTAGCTTCAGGGGGGGCTCAAAACTTTCAGCTAGCTGAAACGCATTGACACATTATCCCAGATTTGAATTTCAAGTAATTTAACTGAAATAAAACCATTGCTTTCATACACTTTAGTGTCAGTTTCCATTTTATGTTTTGACTTATGAGCTGGGTTGTAACCATAGACTTGGATATAAAAAATGGACCTAGTCACCGTGACATTGGTTTCTGCATTTTGAACCCCTCACTGTTGGCATTTTGTCCTCTCTCTTTTTAGGGTTTTTTTAAAACCCCAAGCCAGAAATGATTCAGACCAGAGCACATGGTGCCTTGTTATCAGTTAACTATCAATGAACTGAGGCAAGCGTTAATCACAGATACCTGCTAAATAGCAATTAAAAAGTAATAAAATGCTAGATATCACTCACTAAAACTGTAGAACAACTTCTTGGATGGTTTGTAAAATGGTCTGTAATCCACAGCAAGTCATTTTTTTCAAATAAATTCATAATAAATGCACCAAAACACACCTACTCAACAAACATATAGGTCCAGTTGTTAGTGAAATTAGCAGAGGTGAAGTCTTGCAGACAGTATCAGCAGCAGCTGTTCTTGTCAGCACAGCTGTCAATCAAAAGAGCTACACCCCTAATTTTAATTGTCAGCCAATCAAAAGTAAAATACATATATACAATATTTAAGAAAACAAAAAAACATCACCCTATATAGTTATTATGAGATGAGAAATGTGTTTGTTCAGCAACATATAGTTTCAGTTCTGTATAAAAGATAAATGTAGCTTTAGGGTCTGAATTTTCTTGAATCTGCATTGTTTTTATTGGCCTGCAGGAGGTGACATCTGTGGCTGCAAAAAAGACACCCAGTTCCATAGAAATGGCGCTGTTGCATATCTGTAAACACTTTTCTTATGTGTTTATTCAGACCCTACAATAAGACTAGGGAAAACCCCAGCATTAAGTTGACCCTCTATGAGCAAGACCTTGGCAACAGTGGGAAGGAAAAACTCCCTGGTAACAGGAAGAAGCCTCCGGCACAGCCAGACTCAGGGAGGAGCAGCTGATCTTATCCCAGATGTTGACCCAAAATGGCAATGATAAAAATAGTAACAAATTTCTGGGTTTTAGGACTCGCAGCACTATTTGGGCTCGTTATGACTTACTTTGTGAGCCAGATTCAAGTGGCCATTAATGGAATTGCAGGTTGTGACACTACTTCTTGACTGTTAACCAGAGGTTGCAACTTGGTCACGACAAGGTGTTGCCTGGTTTCATGGATACAGTTGTGATGATCAGTCCAATGTCTACAGGTCATATCACTAAGGAAGCACAGAAGATGATGATAGGCCTTTTTATATATCTTACCCCGGGGGGCATCAATTTAAAATTTTTCTTATGTGCAGCCTACTAATATTTTCACTGATAAGAGAGCAAAGGGATGCATATGTTTACATCATCTTACTGCATTTGCATTTGCATCTGCTGTTTCATTGTTGCTATCAGTGGCTCATTCACAGCTATGTGGCTCAGCTGACTATAGTGAATTTCAGTCATGTTCATGCTGGTGAGCAGGATTCCTGTTATATGCAAGCACTTCACACTATTACTCAAACTGATATGCCAAAGCCAGTGCTATTTGCTGCAGCAGATACCTCTACCAGCCTATCTTCTTCTTCATGTGTGATATTTTTAGCATCGTTGTTAATGTGTTTGTATTAAGTTTGAATACTGCTTGTTGCTCACTGTCATTACAACTCAAGCACAAAACAAGCACTGTCTTTCTGCCATGTTTTATTATAAACATTCATTTATATAATGCATGTGTTTCTGAGTACATTTGGATTTTGTTCTGATGTTCTCATGTCCTTTCTATGCTCACTCCTTCTATGTAAAATGTCTTCTGTCAGCTCTGAGGCCAGGAGATATAGCCCTATGAGAAGGGAAACAGTGTGTTGATACGCCCAGGGGCAGTGGAAAAAAGGGGTCTGTGTGAACTGTCAGCACCAGATATACACAGAAGCAGCTAATCTTCTCTCAGGCCACCATTTACTACCATATGCCGCTTGCACTCTTGCTGACCAACTTCCTCCATGTGAGCACAGAAGGAGTTGGAGATGGTCTGGGTGTACCCGCAGGTGGAAATCCTGAGTGTAGATATACGTGCATTAGGAGAGGATGACCAAACATGAGATGCAACTAAATTCTGGGAAAACGGTTTTCCTGGCAAAGGACCCCCATTTTGTAAAAAGCCCTCTGAATGCAGACTTAAGTGTGGGTTGTCTACAGATTCAAGACACAATGACACGCAAACGCAACTGTATTATCTCACTCTGTACACTGGGGGAAGTGTTGACATGCAGCCTGTGCGTTAATTAAATATACAATTTTCCAGACAATGGAAAATGGATCATTTAATCAGCCACTCCTAGCAGAATGAGAAGAGCAAATAAAGGGTTGTTTGCTCAGTGACTAAGATTTGGAGATGGATTGAAGATGGATAGCTACAAAAGAGACCAAACCCCATGATATCATATCCTTTACTGTAAATCTTCCACCATGAAACTCACTTCACGATTCATTAGTGCTGAACAGAGTCTGTCTTGCCATTAAGGCTCTTTAAATCCTTTGATTGCTGTTGAATGATCAATAATAAATAAAACTTGGTTTGGGCATAAAGGGAAGTTGTCATGACACTGAACAACATAATAATAATCTTCTTACATAAAAGTTATGCCATGCCCTGTCAATCATTTACAGTGTAGCAACAGTCAACAAATCTTGACTCCACCTGCTGCTATTCCACCGGATGTGGGGACTGTCTCGTCTAAATAGCTGGTGCCCAAACATTGTGCCCGACCACTCATGGCTGACACAGTGACCATCAGGCTCCTGTTGCCTACAAGGCAGTCAAGGAGCTGGTCAGATCAAAGTCTAAAATCATGCCCCACCAACAGAGATAAATACACACTTCCTCTCTTCTCTTTCACACCACTTTTTTCCCACACTCCTGCAAACCCCATATGCTGTTGCAAGGCTAGCTCAGAGGAAATGACTGACCACATCAAGGGTCTGGCTGTTGCTTTGACACGAGGGCTCGCATCAGCCTTCGGGATAAAGAGAGACGCTTTAGTATCCATCAGCAGGTTGAAATCTGTTTATGTGACTTTTGCAAATATTTACACCTGCACAACAGCACATTCAAATAAAAAAATATGCTAGTTTTGGCGTGCACATTACCTACATTAATCACACTCTCAAGAATAAACCAGCAAATGTGCTTAGTTATTTGAAATGCCAAGTCATTAGTGTCCCAACCCCTATGGGAAAGAACTCTATAGACTTCGAGCTAGTTTATTATAATGAGAGGTTGCAATTTAGAGTTTATTTTTTGCATCCATGACAAGCGCGTGATTGGTCTCACTCTTTTAAACAAAACCCAATGCTCCAAAGTGACTTCTTCTTAATTTTGTCATGGGTTAAACCTGCCGACTGATTCTTGCTGCTTTCAGTTTGAGCAATTGTTTTCCTTCCTTCTGTTGAGATCAGTGAATTTGAATGCCCAAATTCTTGCTTGTTGCTTATTGTTTTCTTTCTGTATTATACATAATTTATAGATCTTTCAAAAAGAACAACTTTAATGTGCAAAAACTGTCAAATCACAGAAGCGCTATACAAATAATGGAGGAATGAGCCAGGAAAACCTGACAGCTGCTTGCCTCATGCTGACGACAGAGCTGCCCCTTGCAAAACCGCAACTTGTTTCATCATTTTCCTATTCTGAATATTAAATACTGAATATTTCCTATAATTCCTATTGATTCCTACTATTCATTTACTAGCTATGATTAACTGAGCCCATAAATGGGGCGTTTGTAAGTCATGCAACCTTTGAATGCCCTGACACTTTTATAAATATTTATTTGCTTGCCCTTTCCAGTGGCTGACTGATGTTCTTCTCACTGAGTGGCATATCACAGGCAAATACCCTCCTAATAGCTCAGTTTTACTGCCTATTAGGCTTCTGGCTGTTCCCGGGAAATGCAATGTAGTACACCCGTGTGTGTTTTAGTAGCATGTAAATCTTGCACGTCTGATCTCATCTGAGCCTTGCAGACTCGACAGGTCTCAGTAGAAACATGAATCTAAGCAAACTGATACTAAACCAAAACCTTTGGGAGATAAATAATAAACGGTTTTGTTCTTCCAAGGTCTTTAGTCATTTTTAACATCAGCCTCTTTCTTGCTTTCTCAAGTTGTCCATCATTACTGCTGCACTGCAGACATGCCCCTGTCCTTGGTTTGGGGGTTTGGCCTTGATACTTACCTGTTTCCTCAATCAATGTTTAGCAACAAAAGGCCCTCTCATTTTGAGCAGTTCATGGAGTAAATCAACTTTACTTCTGGCCATGTTTCTCTAACATGATCCTTCTGAGACATGTACTTGTCATGGCAAAATATGGCAGCTGTAAGGAAAATCTTCTCCTCAAGCAATGAATTATGTTTGGGCATTCCCTGGACAGCGTCTGTTTATATTTTCTTGGGGGGATATGGAAGGCCACCCAAAACAAAGTTGTGTAATGTTATATTATTCCACTGCTTTACTACAAACAAGAGAAAACGCCAGATCCTCCTAATAGGGCTGTGCAACTTTTCCAGTTTTCTCCTCTGTTTTATGCTTCTCCTCAGGAAATCCACCCATGCTCATAAGTTTCTCCACCTGTTTGGAAATATGTTTGAATCGTTTCTGGTCCCTGTGAAGGATCATAAGCAAGGCCCTTAATGAGCAAATAAAGTTTGCCGATGCTTTGCACCCAAAATCGGAGCAAATGAATCATTCTGCAGATTCATCTTCTGCAACACCTAATATTGTTCGTGATTCATGTAGACATGTCAAAAAGGAACTGGTGGGAGAATGGGAAAACTGAGCCTTGATATCCCGCTGCTGAGTCCAAATCCTTGTAATGTAACTCAACATTTTTATGTTCATGCTTTCAATAACTGCCCAAATGCGTGAATGTGCTCTGTATGTAAAGTACAACTGTTAAGACAAATTCTGTTCTGACACAGATTCATGCAAACACAGAATGCAAAATGCCATATTGGGATTTTGGATATGCATTTATCTCAACTTATATTTAGAAAGGTGCAAAAAATTGTTACAACATACAAATATTATTTTGTTTGGAAACATAACTTTTTTTTTTGTTAAACTTAAGTCCATGCACATACCTGAAATTTTACTTGAGACTTGATTTCAAGGCAAGTTGAACCAAAGTCTTAAATCAAAATTGCAAATAGCAGTCTGTTAACAAGAGGCCTGTGCAGAGCCCTACCATTTTTGGTAATGGATAGGTGAGCATGTTCAGTGGCTTTACCAAAATAAGTACAATTTCTAAATTCCTGCACAGTGCAAGAGAAGCCTTTTAAAAACCTCTGTTAACTGTACTTCTGCCAGCCAGGTTTAGTCCATGGGAGCAAAGTGGTTGTCTTAGCTATGCGATGTGGAGGGGTACCAGAAGTATGTCTGACCAATGAAGAACAGGTGGCTTAACAGAATTGAATCAGTTTTAGAGAGAAGTGTAAATTGCTGGTAATAACTGAGGGCCTTCAAAGAGTAGGTAGGAGATAGCTGATATATATATTCAAGGAAGGGCACAAGCTCCATCGATATTATATACAAGACAGTGAATCTGTTTGTGTTGACCATGATTCTTCGCTCTCCCTTATATTCTCATAACCTCAGTGACCCAATGGGCTTTATGTTGTGTCACTGTAAATGATCAGTGAGTATAAAGAAACCCAACCTTAGCTGGTTATGCTGTCAGTGTCAAGAGAATGTCAGAGGGGGAAAAAAAGTGCCAGAGCTTTTTAGTGATCTGTTTGTTTGTTTTCTTTTTCGTTCATTTGTGGCACTTTTAAAGCTTTTGGCATGGGATGATTCCGGCTGGCACCCCCCCTTCCTCTCTACCGCACACCTTCCCTCTTGCCATCCGTAATTACCACACTGTTCGAGTACTAGCCTGTCCAAAAGCCACTGCAGGTTTGATGTTTTTGGCTTGGCTCCTCTCTGACATGCCTGGGAAGGGCAAGGAAAGGAAATGGGTGGACCAGTCGCTCTCCGTTCCCCCAAAGCAGGCCTGGGAGAAGCCAGCCCAGTGTTTTTCGACTCGGCTGAGCTTGTAAGGGAGCACAGCCCATCTGGTTCTAATAAATCCTCCATGCGGCTTTGCAACTGGAATTGCCTGATCTGCACGGGGATGTGATCAGTGATACAGTCATTTTGCAAAACAACAGGGAAGAGCTTGGGAACAGTTATGAATGTCATCATATTTGTGGTCCCCAAACAATCTTGTAATCTGCAGAAAACAAAGCTCATACTAAGCAAACCTCCCCAAAACCTAACATTGCTAGGTGATGGATGTGTGGTATAATGGTGACCGTGCTGTTACTATGAATTCCTGCCAACAGTGGGCAACGCATCACTGTTTTTTGCATCAGGACCCTTTGTACCTTATCAAACACAGGTCATGTTTAGACCAGCACTAATTTTTATAATGAGGCTATAATGAGTGCTCTATTAGCCAATTTGTAATTACCTTTGCTATCACACAAGTACAAGGTCGAGGACATCCTTCTTGGCATGATATCTATAGCAAGCACAGAAAATGAAAACTGCTCCAAGTGGAGAAAAAATAAACTGAAATTCATCCTTTAAAAAAATCCCTTGTACCTTCTATTACACCAGGGCAATAAATCTATGTTGCATTGTGAATGAATGGTAGTATAGGCACACCAAAAAAACACACTACGCCATCTATAGCCTGCCAGATCATTAGGTCATGCAGCGCTATGTTGGTAATGTCTGCCTCTCGATCCCAGGCATATATTTATGACCTGTTGGCTGCAAGAGTCCTACTGACTCGTGTGTATGAGGTCAAAGCCATCAAAGTGACCTCACCATCAGAGACAGCACAACATCTGTCCTCATCTTTCACACCTTCGGTGGCTGGGTTTCCTCAGACCTCCCTGCCTCTCGATGCCCTCACTTCCCTCTAATTAGAAAGAGTTTGATTCAGCACTGTGAACACTGTAGATAAAAATAACACGAGCCAAGCGCGTTAAGGCTTAACGGGGAAAATTTTACAGCAGCAGAGTTTACAAATGAATGTAATGCTCTCTACATTTAGCAGCTAAATCAAATACTACTTAATGCACTGTTCACATGATATTAAAATAGAAGGAACAGCTGCTGTATATCCAATATAAGCCTTCCAACTTGGTTTGTTGACATTTAACTGCCAAAAGCTTTTGAGTAATAGGATTCAGTGGTAGCATCTTTCGCCCTATGATAACACACCGACCATACAGTAACACTACATGTCCGCTTTTTCACTACTGAAAAGGTGTTCTAAAAAGGGAAAACATGCGACTCTAACAACAGTCGCTTGTATATTAATAATATTAGCAACAATAATGATATAATATCCCACAGGTATTATCCTCTAATCAAAATGGGTGATAATAGGATTTGGGTTGGGGTGGGGTGTAGGGTAGGAGACCACACATGGGGTAAGCTTGTATTGTACATGATTAATCTGATTAAAACTTTAAATGTGATTATGAAAAAAAGAGTGACACAGACTTGACAGGAATGTTGACATAAACCTGGATTGTTCTTGCAGTCCCTCCTGACAGGGCAGGACTTTTCATTTCACTATAAGTCTCCTCTCAGAAATTTTTCCAGAGGATTTACACTCAAGTGGGCTGAGAGAAACTTAGTGAGCTTATGGTGCCGATTTGCACACCTGGTAGAGAATCACTTATCATCCAGTGTCTCAACTTTCAAATTTTCAGTCAGTAATGCAGCAGTGTGGTGACTCGGAAGGTACTCAAACACATTCGTGTTTGTGTTTTTTAGTCTGTGCCATTCAGTTATTTATACAACTTGTATAACTGTTTAAATTTGTGTTTTTGTACTTTGTTTCCACAAAATAAACCAGTGTGTTTTTTTCTGTTACTTGCACTGATGGAAAAGTGTGTTGTAAGTAGGTTGTTTTTATAGTCAAACTAAACAATCATTTGTGTTCAGTAAAACATAACAAAGTATTAATTGACTTCATCTGTGCCTGATGAGGACTCAGCTTTGTTATTACGGATTTCTGGGGGTGAGTGAAAGTGGGCTGGTGTTTGCCGATACTAGGCCATACATGTCTGATCGTGTAAACATAACCTTCATCGCACATCACATTATCAGTTTTTGTAAACAAACTTAAGTATACATATTTGATATATATAAAAAGTAATAGCTTATCAAAGTTGTTCAGTAAAACAGCCGTATACCTTGAATATACAAAAAAGAGACCTTTATGCATAATGCAAAGCCACTCATTCCTTCTTGCCTGTTTATTATTGATGCACTTCCAAAATTCCTTCCAAAAAGCTGTTTGAGTTTGTTTGTTTTTTCATTTAGTTCATAGCAGCTTTTGTCCTCTGCAGGATGCAGGAAATTCATGCTTCTTTTTGTCTCTTTGTGGCCACAAACGGCACTATAATAAATTGCCTGAGCACGGTGGTAATAACAGTAACATCTGAGGACCACATGGGACGTAACAAATTCCTTTGCATCCTTTCAGACAAAGAAACTCAAATTCATTTCTGCCACAGTATAATACAATAAATATTAGTAGCACATCAATAAGTTTGTTTTTTTCCACTAGGAAAGAAACCTTTATCTTGGGAAGTTCAGCTTGCAAAGTATAACACCTGGTATGTATCAGTAAATTGAAGGGAGGAAAGGGAAAGCCATATGTCCACCTTCAGTCTTCAAAGGAGCTTGAATGTGTATCTAAGTGCATTTGAAGACTGAAAAAATCCAAAAAGGAAATTTATCACTGAGCTGAAATTTCTGGGCTCTTAAGGATTTAGTTTCATAAACATTGCATGCTGGATGTTTTTCAGCTCAGACTGATGCATGCCATTTGAGCTCAGACATCTACGACTGTCGGTATATTTTTATTTATTTGCCAAGGCCGTTCATGTGTGTCTGCAATAGCTTTAGTAATGCCACATATATCATTCGTGTCTTTAAATGCACTCAAACAGACCAGATTCCTGTTAATATTTGCAGCCTTTTACTCAGAAAGTCATTTTTTCCTTCACAGAACACAAGCTGTTAAAGAAATTGTTTGACACTTTGGAAAATTGTTTTATTCAAATTGAGATTCAGATCCCACGAGTTAGGCGAGATGATTAGTATCAGTACAAAGTCTGTTTGATAGATATGAAAAAGGAGAAAGTTAGCTCATGTTTAACATTAAACCAGATTGAAGCCAGCATGCCAAAGCTAAAAATAAAATTCCAAAAATTCAATTAATATCTGCATATCATTCCCTTCGATTTTCATTAATAGCTGTTTTCATTAAAGTTTTTCAGAAATATTACATGAAATCATTATAATAATTTTATGGTCCACAGACCTCCATAAACATGCATTAGAAATGATAGCTGCCCAGTAGTCCTATCATAGTCACATTGCAGAACAAAGTTTAGTAGTGAGGTAATGGAGCCAGTAAGATATAATCTGTGTTAAATGTGTTTAATTTTACTGAGTAGTAGAAGTAAATAAAGGTGTCTCACACATTCTTTGTTTATAGTTTGCAAAGTAGAGGAGTTAGGGAATGGTAGGCAGTGGACCAATCCATTGCGAGGTACATGAAGGGGAATCTATCTTTCAAAGCTTACCAATTAATTGTTGTACGTATGTCTATAATTCAACCAAAGATTTTCATTGCATGTAATATTTAAGATTGTTCTACATATAGCCATGGCTATACCTTCTTATCCATCCATCCATTCATCCCCGGTCTGGGTGGGTGGGGGCAGCAGTCTAAACAGAGATGCCCAAACCTTGCTTTTCCTAGCCACCTCCTCCAACTCTTCTACGTGTACACCCAGTCATTTCTAAATCACCCAAAAGAGGTAATCTCTCAAGTGTTTCATTCATCTGCCCTTGAGGCATCCTCCTGCTGCGACATGCCAGAAACAGCTCACCAGGAGGTTCCCAACAAGCATCCCCAGTCAGATGCCTGAATCACCTCAGCTGCCTCCCTTTTATGTGGAGCTGAACTGAATGACTGAGCTCTTCATCCTATCTTCATATGCACAGGTGGAGATGTTCATTTCCATCTCCTGCAGTTGCATCTCATTAGTTTAGTCAATATCCAAAGCGCACATCAGTAACAGAGCCCAGTAATGTGGATTACCCAGGAAACCAACAGCTTCACTCTCAGCTCTCTCTTCACCACAAGAGACCCACACAGCAATCACACTCACTCATCATCTTGCCAAAGATGGTGTACAAAGACTATGAATGCTATTGGCCCTATCAGAGTTCAAAACCCATTGACTGGATGAGTTACTAAAGCCAAAATTCAATACAATTCTGTTAGCACACACCCATTTATTTAAAATCATTTTAAATAAATGATGTAAATAAATGTAAATCATTTATTTAAATGATTGTTTTTTAAATAAATAAACAAATGACATATTACGTGTTAGTAGAGTGCTACCAATTCAATTCAGTTTATTTATATAGAGCTACATCACAACAACAGTTACCTCCAGGCAATAAGGTTTCAATCGCAGTGGTATAATCGGACTCTGAGCAGATTCCGAGATGTCAAACAAGATTTAGATGACTGAAAATATAATCATGTGAAGTCAGGGATAAATGTTGGATTATATCGCCATTTTCTGGACTATCAATAAAGTACAAGAACTCAAGACTTCTCGCTGGCTTCCCCTTTTCCTACTCTTAGTACACCGACTGCATCATGATGTTGATAGGTTTTTTAATGGTCTTCCTGTGTCTCATCCTGTGTCTCCGTGAATCATGCCCACTGCAGCGAGGCTCTCCGGACAGTGAGGTGTCATTTCATAATAAATAACATGCACTTGGGTGGGTGGAGATGGGAGCGTTGGATGATAAGCGGACAGAGAGAATTATCATTTACTCTGCTGGGGAAAACAAATACATATGGTAGTTAGATAAACTTCAAACAGGGTACAGACATCCTGAGACTAGAGAGCTGCTTTGCATGTCTCTTTGGACTAGAGAGGAAAGAGATTGAGGCTGTGTTTGGAAAGCAGAAGTCCCTCCTGATAAGATAAGTTTAAGATGTCTAAACAGAGATAAAGATATTTGTTGTGTTTTGCAGCTTTGAATGACATAGTTATGTTTTGTCTTTTGAAAACCAGTGTTGCTCTTCAAATATTTATCATGCTAAATTTACAATCATTTTCACTTTAAAAATATTTAGGTTTTACTTGATTAGAGGCTTCGGCTATAACATCTATCCATGGGTCAATAGGATATTATTATCTAATATTATTTCCTATTGCATGGCAAAGTACATGGCAATTTTCAGGCTATTTATTTTATGCTTCTATTGTACATTAGACAGATCGCAGGAAATGATGGGAAAGAGTCATGGGGAAAGACATGCCACAAAAGCCTTGTACAGGATGTTGTGGTTCATGGTGTGTGCCTTAACCCCAGGCCACCAGAGTACCGTAAGGTTGTCAAATTAGTTACTGTTTAAGCAATCCTAGTGTTGACATACTGCAAATATTTAACAGAAGTACTGTGAGTTCATACTTCAGTATGAGTTCATTTCGAATTGTATTAGTCAAAAAGGAGTATTTGTTGTAATTATGCTGTTGCTGCTGCTGCTGTATAAAACCTTCAGAAAGATACTAACTAGAGGTAGTACACTGTAAAAAGAAATGTGTAAAAAAAAATGGATAAAAGCCCTGGTAGTTTTCTGCCAGCACATTATGCTTTTTAATTAATGTAAGTTTCCATAAATGGCAAACTTCAAAATTTAATGTCTGATTAAAAACTGCAGACCAACCTTTAAAATGGTATGATGTTTTCACAGATTATTTTTTACGTAGTGAGTGTAATTGTCTTAAAAAGTGCTTCCACTTCCAACATCCAAAGCAATAAACAACATTCATTGGTGAAACAAACACCCAAATAAGTTGATGGACAAACAGTCCTCACACAGTCTGCATTCAGTTGTTGTTTTTGCTTGATGTCATCTTTTACCTCCTGCTTAAACACCTTTCCTTGCATAACTGCCTTAAGGTCCCTTGTGGCCCTCCACCCTCACAGGATCTGTAGCCAAAATGTGTAGTACCTGTCAAGTTTATACCAACAGATAGCATCATTGCAGTCCTGACAGTGAGCGACAACTACCCCTGTATATTATTTGGCAGCAGAAACGGGAGTTTCCAAAGGACTGCATGTTTGTCTGCTACCTGCAGTCAAAATAAAACATAAATACATGTCTTGGGGATATTTAGACTTTTGAATGACCCCCATACATGGAAACATGGTGGAAAACAGCACATCACAGAACTTGGGATACCCTCAGAGCAACCATAGTAACATGATAAACATCGTGCCTGCCATTAGACGAAAAAAAAGCAAATAAAGTGACTCACTGATTCTCATTTTTCATCCTTCTATCCATTCTGCATCAGCAACATATACGCTAAAGAAAACAAGTGGGCCAAAAAGCGCTGGGTGGGTTTGTGCTTCAGTTTCAACTTCGGCTTTGCTGGCAAAAAGAACTGCTGGAGGAAAATGTGAGCTGATGATGGTCACGCCCAGCCAGCGTCAGGTGAGTCATTTTATGTGGCAGTTCAGGTTGCAGTCAGTCCAAACCACCCGCGTCTTCTTGTGGCCATCATAGGTCAAATGGTGGTTGGAAAGAAGGGAAAAATCGAGGTAGACTTAATTCATTCTGGGCTGTGACAGGTGTGTTTTTATTTGAGTTTTTTTTTTTTGTTTACCTAAATCTCTCTTTGCTAGACAGTCTCTTGCCCCCCAGATGACTGGATCTGTCATTTTGAGGCTTTCAAGGCATCATTAACTCCTGATTTAGACAACATGTTGAAATACTATTTAAGACAAAGTGGATTATATCAAAATTATGTTCCTTTACTACTCTCAAATTGGTGTAGTCAGAAAATACCAACAGATACAATCAGTTTTGACTTGTTAGCTGCATTACAGTTTTCTAGCAATTTAAAGTGGAAGGTAGAATTGCATAATATGAGTTTTAACCAGTCTAAATGTCGAGGATATCATTAGTCTACAGCCTCTACAATATGCCTTCAGGATTTACTTCAATGAAAAAGATACAGTTATATTAAAAAGACACTTTTAACCTTCATGAAGTCCTGCTGTAGTTCATTTGTGGATTTTTATTTATGCACAACTCTCTTTGGTCAGGTTGAGGTTAGGACTTTGACCGGGCCATTGTAACACCTTGACCTTTTCTTTTTCAGCCATTCTGTTGTAGATCTACTGCAGTGATGTGGGATCATTGTCTCATTGCATGACTGAATTTCATCAAAGTTTTAGCTGTCAGAGAAATGGCTTCACATGTGACTCTAAAATAATTTGGTGCACAGAGGAGCTCAAAGTCAACTCACTGACTGTAAAGTGCCCTGGTTGTGTGGCTTTGAACAAGCCCATAACACCACCACTGTCCTTGCCAGTTGGTATGAGGTGTTTGTGCTGATGTGCTGTGTTTGGTTTTTGTCAGGCATGATGTTGTGCATTTGACCAAACATCCCCACTTTGGTCTCATCGGTCCAAAAGAAATTATTCCAGAAGTCATGTGTTCAGATACAACTTTGTATACTCAAGTTGTGCTGCCATGTTCATTTTAGAGCGAAAAACATCTACTTATATAGAGGTACTCACACTAATGAGGTGAATTTAATTAGAAAATTCTGGCTGCTATTTACACTTAAGTCCTATGGAAACAGCATACTTAGTTTTTTAGAGGATGCCACAGAATCCTGTGAAAATGTTCTTTTTTATGACTTTGAAAGCAAAACACTACAGAGTAATGTTTTGAACTGACATGCTCATGGCGTGGCACGAGGAAACTTCATTGTCTGGGAATGATGAGCATCTGAATGTTATATAAATCCTACCAAGACTGTTGATATTACTGCAAGTGCATTTGATTAGCTGCAGTCCACTGTTAGTGCTGGAGAAAAAGTCCAGAGACCAAAAAAGTTTGTCAGCATCATCCACTGCGGACCATCAATTTTTTGGCAAATTATCGATAGACTGGAACCAAAGGGACCTGCCTAAACAACAGACCAACATTGCCATCCCTAGAGCCACACTGTTGGTGCTGCTTAAACACTGATTGCAACAAATAGTGACTGTCCACTATCCAATTAGCTTCCAGCGGTGGATTAACCCCCCCCCCCCCCCCCCCCCCCAAAAAAAAAAGAAAGAAAGAAAGAAAAAAACTTTCCCACAACTACTAGAATAGGAAATATGCAATATCTCACAGTAAGTCGTGGTTTCAATTAGGCAAGAATTTCCATGCAGATGAACAAGTGCTTTTGCTTGAAACCAGGTGACGACCGTCATTTAAGAAGCGGGAGAAATGTTGGAGGGGTTTATTTCCATCCACGTGTTTTTGTTTTAGGAGAAATTTATAAAACCCTTTGTTTTAAAATCCAGGGGTTGACCTGTGCTATGCCTCCTCTTTCTCACCCTCTCCAATCTTGTTTAAGCCTTTAATCAAACGGACATCTGGATTGCATTGAGCGTTGCAGAGAAAGAGGCCTGATTGCCGTTAAGCAGACCACGCGATGATGTCACTTTTCATTAATAATGATGCTGCCCATAGCAGTCGCATTTATCTTCCTGTCTAACAATGCAGAGACTGGAGGCCGAGGACGCAACAATGACCGCGGACACTCGACTGAACAGCTGAGAAAACAGCACAGGCTGCGTGATCACTCTTTGGCCCAATTCATACAAGAAACACAACAATGTGATCATGACAGAGCTACTTAAAAAAAGACAATACCTTGATTGTCATTAAATTCACACGAGAAGCTATGCCAAAGGTTAATCTGGTGACTTGTAGCTAACAGATAACAAAGTACATCAGCAGGTTACTCTCTCAAAGTTTAGATTTACAAGCACTTTGAAGTGACAACAAGCAGTAAATCCAGAGCTGTTTTTTGTTGGCATTTTCATAATAGGGAAAAATCTCAAAAACATTCCAACTGGTAAAGTATTTCAGCATTAATGAAAGATGTTACACACATGGGAAAAAATTGAATGTCTTTTTTTCCATTTAAAACGAACAGCCCAACAAAGTTCATTCCTGACACAGTTACTCTGTGAACTCTACAAGCCTTTCTTCTGAGCTCAAGTTTCATTTAGTTTTGACAGTCAGGGGTGGGCTCAGTTTTAAACCATTGTGTCCATAAATTTAATCTGTTACTGTTAAGTCTACACCCTTTTCCAAAAGCCTGTTATGACTGGCTGATATGCTGTGCAACAGCGTCAATACAGATTAAAAGCAAATTTTAAAAGAGGACAGCGGAAACAGGCCTTTTTCTCATTTAGAAAAGAAGCTCTTCTCACAATACATTTTAAAGAGGACCCAGTTACGCTCATTTCTCTTTATTTTTTTTTATTGTGGCTTTCAGAATTCAGAATAATTCTTATTTATTTATTATAGCCATAAAAGGTAACACAGTCCTGCTTTTTTAATTCAGTGAAGATCACATGTGCCACTTGCAGTGGGCAAGGACTTTATCACCAAATTCTTCTCTTTTTTTGTAATTTTCAAATTGATTTTATCTAGTTTCTGTGGATACTCTATTATTGTCCATTGTTTTGTTCTGAAGTAAATAAATATGTAGTTTATTAATTTTGATTATTTAACATCCTCGTGCAAACATTCGACTCTCCACATCCAAAACAATCCAAGTTCCACAGAGTAGTATTGTTGCTGAGATGAAGGGACACTTACTTTCAATATTAAATACATACAGTGCCCAGGAATAAGTCAACAATATTTAAATACTTAGTGCTTTTTTACTCAGTTGGAGCACTCAAAGCACTTTCTTACCACAAGCATCATTCACCCACCCATTCACACACCAATGCTCCAAGGTATCTTGCCCAAGGATACTTTAAAGGTGACCAGAGGAGCCAGGGATTGTACCGCTGACCTTGTGTGTAATAGACAACCCTCCATCCTACTGAGCCACAGCCGCCCCTAAACTAAACTAAAACCTGTAGAAGCCTGTGATGTGAAGTCAAAGACTACCTTTACCTGCCTTTATCTCATATGCACACCCGTTCCAGCTACTACATGTGACAGACTCAAACAAAGCAAACCATGACATTTCAGAGGGACAGCATGAACTGGAGTAACTGGGGGCAGTTGTGGCCCAGGCTGTAGCACAGGTTGTCCACTAATAGGAAAATCAGTGAGTAAGCTCCATCCCAAGCTTCTCTCGTCTGTATGATGAAGTGACCTTGGATACTGAAATACTGAAATGAAACCTGAATGGCCCTTGAAGGATCCACTTGAGCGTGAGTGTGTGTATCAATATTAGAGAGTTATTTTAGAAATAAATAAAAGCCCTAAACAAATGTGTGTGCGTGTATATGTTTGAGTAGAAAACTAGTACATAAATATCAGTGTATAAGCACCTTGAGCTCTTCAGCATTTGATAAAACACAAATTAGTCCACAGTCAGAGTCACTCTAGGTTGGTTTTACTTATTCACATGAAAGTACACACAAGATATATTTTGCAAGCAGGAAATTATGACTGCAACAATCGAATCCTCTTATAACATGTTGAATTATTTGTGTTAGTTTTGCAAACCTCACTGTCACTGCAGTCAGAGTGGAAGTGATTAAGAAGTAATGTATATCTTACACTGTGCTTTCTTTCAAAATGAACAGCTTATAGGTCTTCTCGTAAGAACACCTTCAGAGGTTACACTACAGATGCCCATGTGAACTTGGACAAAGTACAAAAGTTTCATGAACTTTATTGAAAAAACGCAGTCCAGTTTGCCTAAAAATGTTTTTTCTCTTCCAAACTGAAAATACCTTTATAGTTTAAAGAGAACTGTCATATAACTGTTTACCTCTCAAGACTTTTTAGACAATTTTTATTATATTTGAATTATTAAGATACAAAACGTACCACATTTTTTTCCACACTGACAAAGTGTTTACAACTAGTCAGACAAGTAGAGCACATGTTTAAATACAACCACATGCTGTACTGTATTTCAGTCCTTCTGGATAACTGTAGAGGGTAATTGGAAACAGCGGGGAACCTCATGTTAGGTGTTTTCAATTTTACACCAGCCAGTGGTTTCTGACATTGAACATTTTTTATGTGTGAATATTGAATATTTCACAGCTTTTTGCCCTGAAACCAACCAAATAGGGCAATAGTGGAAATTCTGATTTTAACGTGAGACGCTTCTGCTTCATTCTTGCTGAATTAACAGACAGAAGGTACAAAAATGGTTTTGTAAAGTGATGAGGCATTTAAAAGAAAAATAGTGCATTTATTTTAAGTGAAAGAGTAGAAGGAGTCTATATTTGGACATCTTCTTAGACATTTCACTGCCATCTGCTTTTGATGGTCATTAAGTTCTGTTTTCACTCTAAATTATGTCTTGCTGTTATGCTCCGTCTGTTACGAGGCTTAAAGTTATGTAAATTTAAACTAAAAAGGATTGTTTTATTCAAAAAATGTGAGTCTGCAGCTGTGATGTTCCTTTGTGTTTCTGACATGAAACATTTGGGAAGACAAAAGACTTTTTTTTTTCTTTTTTCATTTTCATCGCAGAAGCTCTGTTTTATGTCATTTCTGTCAAAGCCAAAATAACAGTTCGACTCTCTAATGAATTATTAAATCCCTTTGTTAATGAACAATGAAGCTTCAGCTTTTCAAAGAGTCATCGGTGCATGGATTATGTCCAGACTGACTCGGGTGCAAACAAGAATGCCCTGCTTCAAAGTTTAAGTGAACATTAATTAGGATATCATTTTTGAAAGTGTTTTGCTGATTATGTTTCTTATCCAAATGAGGAGTGGGACCTTTCAAAAGAGGAAGCCATTTATCTGTGCAGGGACAGCTGAGCTGGTCTGGAGAGCCTCACACTGCTGCTCTTATCGAGAAAAACTTGCGGCGATTCAGTTCGTAATGGCACTCATTTGATCTCGATGGGGTGGTGGACTGTCTACTGTCAACTATGAGCCTATGAGTTTTATCCAGAATGTTTCACAACTCCACCAGTGTGATAAATCTGACAATGAGCATTTTGCAAGATCCACGTCTGAAATGGCAGGCAGATCGAGAAGCTCCAGAAGTCACGTGTCTTGCTGTGGAGAAGCTGTCAACAATAGCGTGAAAGACTTTGAAAAGCAAAGAATATTTCCATGAAATATACTCCAGATTTAGAATAATAGTCCGCATGCCTATTCTGTCCTCGAGCAACAGCATGCTGTGATCATACGCAGGCTTTCTGTCAGTGCAGAAATCATTACTGAGCTGTGCTTCTAAAAAAAGATGAAAGACCGCATCTGGACTGGCATGGTGGCCTCTAGCAGGTCTGGTGCACCATGGCGTGCTATCTGTGCCGTCTTCTGAAACCACAAGGTGAAGGGGATGAACAGAAACACATGTGACCTGGGAGGGATTTCACACTGCAAAGCCAGGTCAGGTCAGTCTCCGTATTCCTTTGTTTCAGGTTGCTTCCTTGAATCGAAACCTGCTAACTCCATCATAAACACAACATGAATCTTCTGGTATGAGGGGCCAGAATATATCACAGGCTAATACTCAGATTTATAATGTTAGAAGAAATTACTATTGCCCCCGATGTCCTTCTCTGTGTTCCACCTTATTTTTCAATATAGCCTGTAGTCTGCTTTTTCTTTTGTTTTTGGTAATTCAGCAGCAACATGTAGTGCAAAGAACCAAATTATTGCTTGAGTGCTAAACCCAATGAATGTTACAAGTTGAAAAAGTACTGCTAGATGTGCTTCAGATTTTCTCTATGTTTTAAGACTTTGGAAGTAAACGAATTTGTGCCTGAAACCTCACCTCTGTTTCAGCTGCGCCTCCTCTGTACAATCAATAATGCCTGAGCAGAGAGAGTTCACATTCCAAGTAAAAGTTGCACTTTTGGAAGTGCGTTGCCTGCAGTGGTAAAGCACAACTTTTACTTTGATCGTGAATGTTCTTCTTTTTCCAATTTGCATTGAATAACCTGAGCCTGCACAGAGGTTTGGGCCTTCGGCGCAAAATATTGGGCAACTATAGTTTGCGCCGAAGGAGTTTCGGTGCAGCACTCTCAATTTGCAACCTGGTGACAGCAAGCAACCTCTGACAGCCACTCGCCAGATGGTGGAGATATGCACATTTTTTTCCCTAGCAACTAGAGGTTGCCTGGAGGTCGCCAACCATTCTCTAACCAACTAGTGACTAAGGCCCTAAATAACGGAGTAAAGTAATTTAATACAGGCAATACTGTTCTTTTCTAAGGCTGTGTAATGTCTGGCTGTTCTTTTCTGAGTTCAGAAAGTTCCAATTTGAACTTTGATCAGACGATGGACAAATTTCCCATAAGAACAAACAGCCAACTAAAGCATTTAGTGCAAAGTGTGCGAAGCATCTGCTACAACATGTTTATGTTCATTTTCATATTTATTTTTAAGCCTGCGTTGTGACAGGACTTGAATTAAAAATCTTGCTCAACATGCAGGCCTGCTGGAAAAAATTGGGAGGTGTGCATGTGGGATTTTTTGTGAGCTTTTTCCCATCCATTGCTGCATAAATTCCACAGAGACATTTACGTCTATCCCAGGGAAGCACAATTCGAACATAACAGATGCAATTATAAGTGCACTTGGCGAGCACAGCCCTCCGCCAAGGCCAATGTCACAATTTTTAGGGACCAGGATCTGCATCAAAATATAAATGGATTTTCCTTTGCTCATGCATCACCCCTCTAGCAAGTTTCATGAAATTCAGCCTGGTATGTTTGGGATAATCGTGCTGACAGACAAAGAAATTAACAACTTGCCCTCCTCAAGACACACACTCACACACACACAGATGCCACACACAGTGTTCAGCACAGCTCCAATCAGCCAAAATGAGTAAAAACACCTGTCCAGTGGGGACCATGTTGTATAGGGGTTTATGAATTGCCCGGCATTCCTTATTCTAAAATACGTCTTCTTACAAATTACACAATATACTTCACAAATGATTTTTTTCTGCAAATCAAACAAATCTCTAATGCATGTTCCTGCAGGACAAGAGCTCTTTTCATTTGCTCGTTATAACTAAATGACATTAGTCAGAATCAAAAAGGCTGCAAGTCTTCTCGGCCTACAAATATTTATAATTTTCATTTGATAAATTACGTTGGCACTGAGGAGAAACCGTAATGTGTTTAGGAAAAGAGTGATTTGAGACTGGCTCTCTGCCTGCGTATCTCGTTTGCTGCCCTAGCATGTTTGATTTCACTTGCCTTCATCCACCGTATGTAATTGTGTTATCTCTCTCAAGCCCTTCCCTTCCCAGCTCATTGGCAGAAGCAAGCTGGTAACTGTTTGATGAAAGGCATCCAATTAAGAGGAATGATGTCCTGACGACGCTGGTGGTCATGGAGGCCCACTGTATCAGTCTCTCATAGTGTGGGAAGTCTGCATAACCCTTTGAGACATGGCCACAGCTCAGTATTAATTCCTTTAGTCATTAGTAGCATTTCACAAAGTCTTTCGTATATTGTTTTAATAGGGGAGCGGAGCTGACGTAAGGAGGGAGCAGTGTTCTGACTGCTCAAAAGGGAGGGGAGACCAAAAGGTTTCCATTGTCTCAAATTAAGTTGGCAGTGAAAGTGGTTTGCTTGGATTCTCCCTGCATGGTGTAATTTGTGAGTATTATATTGATAACCTGCATTCGGCTTCAGTTGTTTGTCTCTTCTCTGCTGTAATAAGAAATGATGGCATATGTAACCGAAGCCAAACGGAATAAGATTTCAGCCAGACGGTTAAGTGAATCACCAACTGTGTTGCATGTGAATTGTACATTTGCGTGACTTGTTGTTTATTGCCCACATTCAACTTCGTGACTCTCTTCCATATTTGTGCCAAGTCTGAGGCCACGTTCCTAAATCTCTCCAGTTTGTTGGTAGAGAAAGTGGCTCATTTTCCTCCCCTGGATTATTCTGGTACATTTCACATCCACTATATTTACTGGGACATGTATATTATACTATAAATATCCCGTGTGTGGCCTGTGTGTGGCATAAAGGATAAAAAAATATATATTTTCGTGATTCTTATTCTTTTTATAAGAACTAATTCTTTTAAAGAGAGAATTTTAATGAATGTCAGCAGACTTGGATTAATTTAAACTTTTATGTTACTTGTTGTCATGGCTTCACTCAGACACTCAGTACTGGCAGAATCAGAGGCCACATTTATAATGTAGTTACAGGCACATTTTCATAGACGCTTTCATATAAGTATGTGCGGCAGCTCACCTCTATGGAAGAGGATTTGGGCCTTTTTTTTTCTCAGAATGATGAAAAAAATTACAATTTTGAGATAAATAAATAAATAAATAAAAGCACATATAACAGAAATCTGAGAAAAAGTCCAAATCCTGAGTTAAGATCTCACATTTCTGATTTAAACTCAGAATCCTAACATTTTAGTGGCCCCTATTCTCTTCTTTACAGCTCTTCTAAGGGACCAAAACATGGCAGCACTAGTTGCTCTTTTGATATGACTGGTTGAGTACATGCTGACCTGCTGACTCTACATGCTGTATATGTGGTTTTGCCTTATTAAACTTCATGAAACATGCTGTACAATTTTTATCAGCAGGTGCAAAATGTCTTACTCCATCTGCCTGATTGTACATGAGCACACGAGTGCCAAAATGTGGGACTTATTTAACACTGACTCAAGCTAAACTGTTTTGATCCACTCTGATGTGTTTATTTCACAGGGAAAAAGAGTCTGGTGTGATTTGCATTCTGGAGATTCCAGTTTTCTAAAACAAAATGAGAGAGACTTTTTCCTGGGTCTCTGTGCTAATTTTATGCTTCACGTGCTTAGAATGCGTAACATTTAATTAAATGTGATTTAAATGTTCAAAGGGGTCAGCTGTGCTAATAGGTTGTTCTGACAGTGCCAATCAAGTGTACAGGGAAGACCTGTGATCACCTGCACTTTTCTAAAAATCATACCTTTCCCAAAATTTCCTCAGCATTCTGCGAGGGATTTGGATGGATCCCCGAACAATATGTTACCAATCCTGCATGTTGATTTCTTTTTACTATATTCTTCTGTGTGCAGTGATGAACCACATCTGCAAACCCTTGGATGCAGTAAATAGACAACAGTGGAACTGATGCGTGTGTTTTGCTCATGGACTGAATTTCTGTTGCCTCGAGTCAAAATGAATTTGAACCATTGATCAAAGTCTGCTGTAGTTTGTCTGAAGTGTTAATCTGCAAACGATGGCACGTTACCATGTCGGGAATAAGATGGCAAACATCACCATGTGAACTTTGTAATCATGAGCATGTTGGCATGCTGATTTTGCTCAAAGCAGCTGTGTTTGGCCTGGACTTTTAAAGAGACAGTGCTGTTGGGTGTTAAAGGAATAATACGTGGATTTTGATAGTTCAGTAGCCTGAAGGACGGATAAAAGGTATCCAATCTGTTCGTTGTTCATTTAGCCATTTATAATTCACAAAATCATTCTATCTGTATATCACTTCATTACAAGAATCTGTGAATTGTGCATGATTTTATGCCAGATAAGCTAATATGCAACTAATTGATATGGTCCTAAAATACAACTTTTATTTTAATTTATAATTTAATATTTTGATTTTTGGAGAGAACAATCCATGTCTGATAGTGTTTCACATTTTGAGAAGAAACAGGTAAACAATTTGATATTAAACTTCATAAAGGTCAATATAGAGTAATGACAAAGTACAGTCTCTTTAAAGTCTAAGGTTGTGCATGTTAGGACATAATAAAAATCATCTGGTGCTCAGCTATTCTTAAAAAAATTACCTAAATGTGAACTTAGATGATATACAGAACATGACCTTTTACACATTCATTATGTATTTTTTTAAAAAGTGAAGTTAAAATACAGAGGCAATGTGTGAAAAACTAAGTGTGCCTCTACTGCTTCCATATGAATTAAGTGGAGGTTAAGAGTAAGTCAGATGTTGATAATCACATGCACTTGATTAATTGATCATTAGCCAGAGTGAGCACATCTATAAAGCAGATTTGCAGGTTTGCAAAAAAAAAATAAAAAATGAAGGTGCTGCAATGGCCCACTTAATGTCCAGACCTCAGCCTGACAGAAATACTGTTGTTGAACCTTAAAAAATGAACTGATCCATCCATCCATCCATGAACTGATGCAACGTTGTAAAAAAAAGAATTTAATGTCAGAGGCTTTGAGTTAAAATTAGGTTAAATGATAAAAGTGGTTCTATAAGCTACCTAATGATACTGAATGGTGTACCTAATTTATACACTGTTTCTTAATAATGCCACAGTGTAACAGTCATGTACTGTTTTTCATCTCAAGCTGCATTTAGCTAGTTTTCAGACCTGGTAAGGACTGGATCGTTTTTTTATATCCTGACTTACAGTTAACAGAGGATGTACTTTCTTGTGACAGTAAATCTTCAAGCTAATCTTTAGTTATCTTTTTCATTCTGACTTGTTCGTCATAGCTGCATTTATCTGTCTGCATCTACAGTACTTTGTCTGAGAAACATGTAGTTACTGCATCAACCAAGGAACTTGGAGCACTCCGACACCCTAATCAGGTTTGTCGGCCTACCAACTGCAGCGAATGTCTGGAGCTGAGGCACTGCTGCGCACATCAGCAGACGATTGTTAACAGCGTCAGCGAATTTCAGACGACAGTGTCTCTAAGACTGGGAGGAGGTGTTCAGACAGCGACAATTAGAGTCCCATCTGAAGGGTGATCATCATTTGAGTGCTTTTATATACTTTCCCACAGCCTGTCCCCATCCCACGGGGGACTGCTGATGCTATCTACTGCCAAATGTGTTTACCTAAAACGTTAAAAGAAAAACATCAAGAAGATTTAATAAGGCAGATGACATAAAATTTTGAAAAAAATGACACCGTGCCATGATGACACGATTATGTGTCATCAGCAAATTATCAGATGATCAAGTTTTTGAAATTAATTGTAGACAGCAGATTCTACACATGTCCGTACTATCTACAAACTGATACAAGTGGAGCTAATCCAAACACTGGCCCACCCTGTGATTGAATTTAATTACAGATCGTCTTCCTGACAACTCATTCACTCAAGCAGCTGTTGCATCACATTTTGACTAAAGTTAAAAATCAGAATTTGCAAACAAGCTCTTTGTTTGGAGCTACTGCGTGTGGCTTTGATGATTTACCCTTTTCCTTTTTGAAGCATTTCGGCGTTGTTCGTCAGCCCTGCCTGTCCAGGATTTTGAGGTAAGGTTAGGTTCAGCCTGGATCAGGAGGTCACATCCTTCAGTATTTGTCAAGTTGATATACTGCTGGCTGCATAATTGAAAGGCACGAGGTTGTCTGGCTGGCTGCACAAGCACTTTACAGAGTGTTGTTTTCTTTGGGCACATGGTGGATCTCCAACTGCATATTTTTCTTTTCCCTGTATGGATTTCACATTTGCATGGAAAAAATCTTTCTTGTGTGCTTGGATTTCCATTGTGTGGACAACATAAAGGGCGCTGGGATGGGATGTGGGAAAAGGGAGTGTGCAGTATGCCTAAGTGCATGTTTTGATGTCTATTTGACAGCCTTGGTCAGTGGCTGATGTCAGTACACACAGAAAGTTAACGGCCATCCTCTTTCCTACTCTTAAATTCACTAAGGAAAGCCAGTGAAAAGTCTGCTACTGCAGATATCCCACATTATAAAAGTGTGGAACGTTTCCAGTAAATACAATGTTCAATCATTATGCTAAGCCTGGAGTACTTCAAACAACCAAAAAAATTAAACATCTGCGGTTGCGATGATATAAAAACGACTTGAAAGTTTAAAACTGATCAAGAATCTCTGTAATGTGGACTGTAACTGTGCTTGCCCTTTAATTTGAAAATAAGGGCTGATTTTCCCATTTCAGTGGTTCCTTAAACACTATTTTGAAAGGAAGTATCTCAGTCATATGATTTGTCCTGACAAATTGTGGTCACATACCAATTGGGCAAACAATCACTGAGCGACTTTCACCGAAGTATTTTTTAAACTGGAAATGGGACGTCTGCTAAAAATGTATCCAATTTTTTTCCCTTGGTGTTAATTATTTGTTTAAAGCTCAAATGTTCCCATGACTGTTCTTGAGCTGAGAGCAGCAGACAGGGAAACAAATGTGGACACTGGCATTCATTTAAAATAAAATCAATACCTGTATTTTTTTTGTAAGCACGCTCATCTGTCTCCCTTAGTCATCTCTGAGTCTCAGCTCATGAAATCTGCCTGGTTTTACTGCGTTTGCTATGGCTGAGCCTCATGGAAGAAAAGGGAAGCCTTGCTGCTTCAGCTGAGCATGAGGAGTACCTGAGCACGTCATCAAGTCTGCTTCATGACCCTAGGTAAAGCCTTTGACCAATGCAGGGTGTTGCCTCCAGATTAAACTTCCTAAAAGACTGGCACACTTACTTTCCCCATTCTTCTCTGGGTTCCCCTCTTTATTGCTTTTTTCCGGCTTCTTTTCGTCGTACAAGTGTCCAGAGTGTGAGGTGTTTTAATAAGTGTCCACATTTCCTCTACAACAGGAAATAATAAATCCCAGCTCATTATTTCAATAAACAAAATGTACTACTGTCCCTCAACAACTAATGAGAGAAGTGTGTTTGGCACATGCACGAAACAATGATATGCCAGGTGCTGCCAATCTGTAACTGAGCTGTTCTGGCATAAACCAGGCTAGTCATAATTTTACTTGACACTTAGCAAGAGAGCGTGAGAGCCTTTTTTCTGGGTTATAATAGACTTTGACCCAGACCTGACCGTGTGGTCATCGTTCTGAAGTCACTGACTAAATATTGGTGCATGAGGTAAAGAATGTTTTATGCAAACCTCATCAATCGAGTTTTTCCATCATGACACAGATGTATCGCGCTACCTAGAGTCAGCTACACAGGCGTGAATGGAGATAAAAGTCAACCACGACAACACCAAAGGTATGAGGCTGTTGGCATGGGCCAGAGAAATGCCTTTCACGTCCCTGTGACTGATGTCACCTCAACAGGCTAAATAAAGCCTGCGGAGGTCTTGTTACACATGCAAGATATCTGAGCGATAAAACTTTATGCCACTCGGTGAAATGACACTATGTTAGACTGTTTAAAGCAAGTCAGTATAAGTAATTGTTAAACTTCAATAACATTATGCCAGTTCTTCCCCTAGGAATGTTACATTTTATTGCATCCGGTCACAATTTTACCTATCCAGTATAAATGGCAAATGTTCAACATATTCAAAAATTTGTCTCCGACATTTGTTTTAGTTCTTGGCTCTCTTCACGGGAGGTCAGTGCAGATGATACTGTCATTCTAAAGTGTGATAAAGTGTCAGGGTGGATATTTGCCAAAATCTGGGTTTGGACCGGACTCCTCCAGTTCAAGGACAACTGTCTCCTTCCTCCTTCTGTTATCCTTTCTAACCACAGCACTCCACATGGCATGGAAAGACCATTCCTGACCCTTTTGTAAAAAACAATAGAAAATATGACGTGGGAACGTCTCAATTGTCAGGTTTTCCAACACTGAACACCACAAGTCAGACCGGGAAGGGGATCCCCAGTTCCAACCTGGGAGCCTTTAGTTAGTTGTGGGAACAATCTCTTATCCTGTTTTTCCTTCCGGTGCTGTGGGTGCCCATGGCCAGGATTCCCCACAATTCTTGAAAGTGGAAAATGACCGTTTGTGTGGAGAGTGATTGACAGTCTCTCAGGATACTGCTAAGCAGTGGGGCCAAAGGAGTTTCCATGGAAAGCTCTGTTACAAGACTGAACCAAATGTGAAGACGTGGTCATGTAAGCTCACTTTTGAGGTGCTGACTCCTTCAAAACATCTCAGCTGTAGGAAAATTTGAATTCACGAGTGTCATGACTTATTTATTAAGTCAGTAGTGATATAAAAGTGTTATTATGCAACTAGCACTCTGTATTTAACACCATCCTGCCCTTGACTTCTAAAAAGTATCGTGTCAGTACAGCATTCACGTAATTTTCATTCATGTCTGTAGCATAACTGATGAAATCTGCTGTTATTTGATCTTATTTTAGTTTTTTACTCAAAGTTACATTAAATATTTCTACTGGATTTATGTATACAATATGGCTGCAGTAGTTAAAATTAGTGGCCAAATTCATGCCTTTACTCACCTTCCCAACAGCTGCATGAACTGGGTATGTGTTTGGATTGTCTATTTTGAAAAGGAAGCAGCCCCTCATGATTTCTAAACGAGGGGGGGTGGATGGTGTTAGATGATCTAACACACTCTTTTGCCCAAAACGAGGCCTTTATTTTTAGCTTCTGCCTTTGTAACCTTGTTAGGAAATATATATTTATTACTTACTGGTGTGGTCTTTGCTTCATTGTCACCTACCTCACTAATGCATATAAAGTTTTCCATTTGTCTAATCTTCTCGCCATGTATTTGTATTGGACTTATTTGGATTGCACTTGTCTGTAGATATTAGCGAAATATAAGCAAAACTTTCATCATATCAGAGATCATTTCAATGATCGGGTCATAAGGGTGGATACAAAAATCCCACCTCTTAAATCCAGTTCTTCTTCTCTCCCCTTGGACCAATACAAATCCCACACCCAGAAGCCCAACCACCACCACCACCACCACCACAGGCCCAAAATGTGTAATGCAGAAGCACAAACAGGGGAAAGAGAGTTGCCTGACCAGTGAGGCTCTTTCTTTTGTTTAATTGAGTCTGGCATTCTTTCTCCCTGCCTGGACCTGCTCTGTACAACAAGGGTGCAGCTCCAGTGGCTTAGGCCACTGGTGGCACCTGTCTCCTCTTCAGCGCCAGGCCGGGGAGACTGCTCTACTGGTCTTGATCCCTGCGCTAATTATTTTCAAAGCAGCTGGGATTTATATCACTCTCATACAGGCGCCAGTGGCACTACAGCTCCCCTAGGAAGCAGCTTTTCTGGCTTTTCTCTCTTGCTTGGTGGGCAGAGATTGCTGCCACGGACATAAGCACTCACTGCTCTGGCACCATCAGAGAGATCTGGCCAGCTGGGTGGATTTTGATGTTTTTCCAAATTCAAGTGGCTTCGTTTTTAGCAACAGAAATAATTTCACAGGTAGCACACTGTCACAGTAGTTAGTGCTGTCACTTCCCCGGGCTTGGGACCCATGTGTGTGGAGTTGAATGAACCTAAACCAGTTTTCTCTGTGTAGTCACTCAAAACCGAACCTCTCCAGGACATACCCCAATCCAGACCCTCCTCAACCTTTTAGCAAATTAGAAAATTAATGGATTGATATTATAAAACAAAAGAATATAAAATGTTTCAAAATAATAGGGACATGTTTTGACCTACCTTTAGAGGTGTATGGGGTTAAAAGCAGGGAAAAGAGCATGATTCTAGTAAATGGATTTGCAATATGCACTTTAATTATCATCTTTGTAAGCCAATAAAAAATCAAAGCCTTTTCTATTATTTGGAACTTGCCCAGACTCTTCCCAAGCTGTTGCCACATCCAGGATGTGGAGCCTGCCCGTTTTTAAATAGGTGAAATATTTTGGTTCAGCAGACCATAAAACACAAAGGAACTTGAACTGCAACCTTTCCACATACAGTAGTCTTTTCTCTCCTCTCTTTGTTTTGCGCAGAAGTCAGTCTGGATCATTAATTTTACAGGCTCCTCAGGGCTCTGTGCCTTCTTTGATGTTTTCTGATACACCGCACTTAACATTCCAGATGTATTTCTCGCCACTCTCCAGCCTGACGTGACTGGCGAATAAGTTATATCCCAGGTACCACGTGCTTATCTAAATGCCGAGCAAAATAAGGAAAAGGCATGCATTCTTGGGCCCGTGCCAGCACACCATGTAGATCAAGTTTCCATTTGGTGATGTTTCTTGAAGCATGAAGCCAACTTAGTTAGGGTCAGAGTGCTCTTGCCTTGGGCAGCTCATATGCAGCAACACTTACAGAATATAATGGACCAAATGACAAATGTTCAGTTATCTGGTGCAAGAAAACTCCTTTTTGCTCATTAATTTAAACTGAGCAGCCTGCACTCTTCTTAATATCGCCAAAATCAGGACGTTAATATATAGAATAAAACATTTAAATAAATAAATGAAGTCAAAGTGAAGTTTAAAGATAAAATATTTGTTGAAACAGTCAGAGATGTTTGTCACAGTGAGCTTAAGGAGGAATGGAAATTCATCTTCTTTAAGCTTCCTGTGTTTTTCATATAAAATTATAGCTCTTGTCTTAGCTCAGTCTTGCTGGCCCATAAAGATGTTTGTTTCTAACCGACCAACTGGCAGGGGTGCTGTTGCTCCTTATTGGCGACAGGTAAAAAGTCTTAAAGTTATTCACTCTGAATCCCAAAGGGAACCTAGAAAAACAAACCACCATGTTTGACCTTTGCAGAGACTCTTGTAGCAACAGGCTCCTCTTACAACACATATCAGCTTCCATTGAATTACAAACAAAGGCTCAGTAATAGTAACCAAATAGACAAACGGAGCAGAAGTCTGGCATGGGCTGGGGAACATGAACACGAGGTGAATCCAAACTTTATATTATAATTATAACCAAGCCCATGGCAAGTATTTGGGGTCTTTTAGGATCACTAATTTGATATTTTTCATTAAAAGCTACCTTTTCTTTTCTTTTTTTGAGGGTACACTCTGATCACATTTGATGCCAAAAGTCACAACTTTCCACAGTAACTCAGGAGAGGATGGTACTGCCAGGGGAGTAGCCCATTACAACTGATTTTATAAATATTTAGGCTTAGTCACATTAAGCTGATTTTGGTACTTTACTCTGCTGGTCTGCTGTGAACACTTGAGTATAAATCAGCTTAATTTGTTCTGTGCCACTCTGCGCGAGTTTTACATTCTCCTGAAATAATATGAATGCAGATTTTCCAGTTATGTCATAACGCGTTTCTACTCATTTAAGAAGAAATTACTCGATGTTGTGAGACTTAATGATTGACGACATTTGCGTAGAATTTGATCTGGTGTTTTTCGAGCCTCTGAATAGAAAGAAAGGCTTCCTTCATCAAATGGGAAAGTCAGAGCAGATTTGTGATCATAGATTTGGGAAGCAAAGACCCTAGAAATGCTGGCAGTTGCGAGTTCTGGGTGGGTAAGTATCCAATACCAGGTTATTGTGGTGAGACAGCGGAGATGTTGCGGTCCAGGGCTAGGCCAGGCTCTCTGGGTGAAGAGCAGTGATCCTTGCGGTTGACTGAAAGAACAATTACTGGAAGATTAAAAAGGCCTTCAAGAGAAAACATGATCAGCATTATAAAGAGCTGAAATAGAGATGTTTGTTTTTCCACTGAATCCTCTGCCCCGTTTTTAGATTTTAGACATTTTTGTGGAGCTCGATCAAAAACGAGGATGCAGACGAGAAGACTGTGGTTCATCTTTAACCCCTGGTCTCAAGGTGCTTGCTTTGACCACAAGGCAAACTTATAAAATTAACCCAAAAGGGTGTGTTTCATACCAAGAACCTGACATCAAGTACAGTAGATATTAAAATAAATTTCCCAGGGTAAGTTAAAACTTTGGCCTGGTCATGGCATTCAATGTAAAAGCTAGATTCAATACTTTTGCGTCTAAAGGACGGAAATCTGCATCAAAAGGCCGGACCAGCAAGCAGGTAGCCAGCCCAGCATCACTTTGCAATCAAATATTGCATGTTTGTCTTCCTGCAAAAAAAGGCAGCCAAAATATTTACAGTGATACCCATCAAAAGCCCCTCCTTTTCTGTGCATCAGTGCTGTGATTTGATCTGCGGAGAGCCTATTACCCTCGCTGCTCTCTCCCTCACTGAACCTACTATCTTGGGCAAAATTCTTAACACAGCCAATGACAAGCTGGTCACACAAGTATTATGTTTTATGTTTTCCCCATTGCTGTCTAATGTTTCACATTGAGGTTGGGACCATCAAGCAAACTACAGCTCACAAAAGAATGGGCCCATTGATTCTCAGAGGAATAATTTTAGTGGAGGGAGTATTTAGCACAGACCCAGCTAGAGAGACCTATTAGCTGCTTCTCCAGCGCTGTGATCCATGACTGGAGAGGCTCAGTGTGAGGAGAGAAAGAGGACCCTCGCTTGGCACGGCCTCTGCACTTGTTTCACCATGCAGCCACTTTGCTGAAGTCACGTTTTGTGGCTTATCTAAGTCATAAAAACATGGTTTCGGTTACATATTTTTTTTATCTGATTGCACAAATAAACATAGCTTTAAATTTCCAACATAATTTAAAAGCACTTTTATCTCTTGATATGATGGTAAAAGAAAAAAAAAATACTTGTAATGCTCCGTTGCACCTGAATAGCAAATTTGCAGAGATATGAAATAAACACAGTTGTTGTCCAGGAAACCAACGCACTGGGTTCTGCGCATAAACTGACCCTCTGAGATTGGGTCTGAATTCCTTGTTCTCAGGAGAAACCAAAGTGGTCCATCATTACTGCCTCCACACTCCCCCTTTTCCCATTTCAGCACCACACTGAGCTAAGATATCAGCTAACACATTATCCTCTTAGCCCCGGAGACTGATAGCCAGCGAGGGCCTCGAGCCAGGAGCAGCCACACAGATCAGGGAATAAAACTGGCATTGCTGTTACGGCAACAGTAAATTTAACACAGATCAGATATTGCTCACTTGTTGATCTATTGAAAAGTTGCTTTAAAAAACCAAACAGATTCGTTTTCAGCCCCGTGTACTGTAAATACCTCATCTTACAGTAAGAAAGTGAAAATTGGACTTTTGCGTTCAATAATAGTGCTTGGATTTATGAAAGCGGTAAAAATGCTCAGTTAGAAGTTAGCAGTGGGACTTTAAATGTAAAGCAGAAGCATTCATGCTGCAAAAAGTATTTTTCTACTATTTACTCGTACACATGAGCCCCACCCTGCCCCTTGTAAGGTTACACTACCACAACAGTAAGACCATTAGTATCAGCGAGTAACATCAAACCATTATCCCAATATCACCGAATATCAAGTGACATTATCCTGTCTGCATTGCCCACCATGACTGGCTTTTTCAAGACCATTTGATTGTATTTCTTGGCCTCAGGCATCTCTGAGTCAACAAAGGAAGCCAAACCCACCAGGTTTTTACGATTAAGTGGACAAAGTCATGAGGGTTTTATTCCAGAAAGGTTGCCAAGTCATTTTATATCAGTAAAACAAGCCAAAAACTGAACATATGAAATTACATTAATAGCTGTCAATGTAAAAGAAACAAAAGCCCGTAAGAGTTGAGGGATGTTTTACAGCAAATCCGGCATTTCTCAGGCACCGTGTTTTTATCATAGCTCAGAGGCATTTTATGTAATAGCTCAAGCCCTTAAACAGAGATGTCATGCAGCTAAAAAACATTACAGCAGCCACACATGCTGGCAGTAGCCCAAGATGCACCTGCATTGTCAATTACTCATTGAGTGCACTTCTCCCTGCTAGTCTAGACACCTGCTGCACATTAATCTGTAATGGTCTCCACTGCCGGATATTTCCAGTTAACAAGACAGCATTTGATTGCCACACCTTTCCCACCTGCCCCTCAGGACCACGCTGCTCTTTAAAGGGCCGCATGCTCAGCTTAACCAACTGATACTCATCACAGAGCGTGTGGTTCGGGGCTCTGAGGGGAAAAGCCAGGAAGGTGGCAGATCCGCTTCACGTGAATTTGCCTTTTTGGCAGCAGGATCGTCAGCTTGAATGAAACCGAACACCTCCATCCAGATTCACTGGAAGGTTACAGTGTTTCTGGAAGCGATCCATGGGTCTGGTCCTCGCCAGCCACCTTCTTCACCATCCACACAGTGATGTCATTATTCCCTGTAGGCAAAACCGAGAGCTGGCTACAAATTAAAAGCAATCACAATCTGAACTGCATACTCATATTTTAATGACCTCCAATTTTTAAATATCACTAAACTCAGCAGGTATTCAGGTTTTGCTCATATAATTCATATTAGCGGTTCCAAGCAAGTGAAGTTTACTTTTATAAAGCTGATCTATATATATATAATATATATGATTACACACACACACACACACACACACACACACACACACATATATATATATATATATACCGACATGGCAAGCTTCTTGTTTAACTTCTTGTTCTAAAGGCATAAAAACTCTGCGGGGATACAGAGTTAGATAAAAAAAAAAGGAAGAAAACAAACTTAGAACAGCACACTGCTGAAGAACGTAAAGCTCAGCAAGATCTCAAGTGAACAGCTGTGCACTTTTACAGGAATCAACACATTACTCTATGCGACTTGTATGAGCATTTTACCCAAATGTCATAGGTCACTTTACAGAAAATACACCTGCTTTATAATTAATTGTATTTTTTGGCCACATTAACAAGTGGAGTGCCCGAAGCTTGCAGCATCAGCAAAATGTTTAATAGCTTTTTTTTAAAAATGTCTGACTCCGTTTCACTTCCCTGAACTTCCCTGAATCGCAGTTGTAACGTCTGAGAGAATGCACTAATACACAAATATACACATGCACACTGAACTAAACTAGCAGAATACTAATTGATCTGACTATATTAAAGTTCCAAGTCTCAGCTTTCATTTGAGAAGGTTTGTGCCACTATTGAAAGAATTTTGTGGGAAATATAGCCTTGGACGTAGCCTTGGCTCATGCACAACAGAGCTCATGTGTCTCAGAGCTGACTGAGACATGAAAGTTGCCCTTTAGAGTAAGGTGGAGTTGTCAGTAGGAAAAGTTTAAAGAGGTCATCGTACAAGTGAATAAGACAACAGCCAATTAAACCATTACATTTGATTTCCACCACAAGGCTAAAAAATGACGAGTTGCAGTGGAGTGCATAACCATCAAATGACTTGCATTTTCAGCATAAATACTGTAGAGCAAGTGAAGATTTATAATGTAGGCGTCCATGGCTTCTTGTCAATTCCAAGATCAATACGTCATGCACTCAAAAAAAATGATGAAGTGAAGCGCATCTCAAATGTATCAAATAAAATGTTTATTTATTCAAATAAATAATCAATAAGGCAAATATAAAATTGACATGTAATCAGATAAGTTTAATATTTATGCATTTTGAGCAGAAATATTTTTTGGGGAGTTCGATGGTATCTCAAAACATGCATGCCTGTGGTAAGTCTCAAAACCAGAATAAAAAGAAAATGAAAAAATGTTTTATGAGCTGATGAAACTAAAAATCAAATTTTATTAAAATTACACAAAGAGGAAGCTGTGGAGAAAAAACAATGAACAGCTCATTACCCAAAATGCCACCCAGTCTGCCAAAAACAGTGGCGACCTTGCTATAGCTTGGGTGTGTGTGGCAGCTCGAGGAAATAACAAATAGATGATATCACTAATGATGAAAGCAAAAGGGTGAATGCAGATCTACACAGAAGAATTTGGTCAAATTAATAAAAACTCACCCGGTTACATTGCATCATTATGTAGGAAAGCAGGCCCAAAACAAACAACCAGTACAAGAGAGGTGAAATATCACATGAGCTATGAGCCTGACCGAGCTGACCAGAAGAGGCCACAGAACAAGCAAAAGCTGAAATAGTCTCTTATAATTATCATTTGGAAATGTGTGCCTTTAACGGGGAAAATTGGCTTGACCACATTGGCTTGACATACAAAAGGACAGTATCAGTGCTATTTTTCTGAAAATAAATTATATTATTATGAATAAAAAATAAATGGTTTGCTTTTTTCCTGTGAAATAAATGTAAATATAATAGTTGTTCAGTACAATGGGATTAAGGCCGCACAGAAAATAAGAGTGACTGGCATGAACATCTGCAGCACTGACAGCAAAACCAGAGTTGGGATCATTACTCACAAAAGCAATTAATTAAACTAAGTTACTTTTCAAAAAGATAAAAAGAAAATAATGTATCACTTCACTTAATTACTCCCATGAGAAATAAATGTGTTGCACTTCTCATTACGTTACTTTTGCATTTTTTACATAGCCTTTGATGTGCTGCCATTTAAAAAATATCTTAGGGTACAGTTCTACAGAGGGAAAGGACGAACAGCCTCTTTAATTTAGTGTGTAAGGAGTAACACAAAGCTGGCAAAAAACAGTCCAAAGAGTGTGTCACAGTAATCACTAAAGTGATTCTACTATAGAAACAGCCTGATTGCTGTATTTGTTACCTGGAATCAGACTCTGGCTGCTTTGCTTGGGTCTGCATACACTCAGCTTTAAAATTATTACGGGTTCTTAACTCTTAGCTTGGTGTTAGTAGGCTGTATTAGCAGATGCTTGCAAAGAGTCATTGTTGTGACTTGTTGTGTCATTGTTGTCAGCAGTTGTCTTTTGAGGCAGTAAAAATGAATGAAACACTTACATCTGCACATCTCAAAAGTTGTAGAGTTCTCATGCATTTTCCTCCTCCATGTATGTAAACATAAGACCCTGATCACATAGGCCTGTGAGCAATTGCTGGCTGTTGCTGAGTGAAATCAGTTGCAAAGAATGCTCTGTACCAAAAACCTCCTTGTGATTGTATATATTGCTCGCAGATTGCCACGGTTGCCCATAGTTTGCATGGTAGACACTGACTTGTCTGACTTGCTAACTTACCACTGACCAGTAGGGAAACTGGTCAGTGGTAAAATATAACACAAATGAGAAACAGAGAACATTGAAAGTTCTCTGAAACTTTGAACCAAAGTTTGGGCACCAGCTAGCAATTTGCCAGCAACCAAAGCAATCACAGAAAGGTTTTGGTACACCACTATGTATCTCTCTGCAACCAATTACACATAGCAACTGCTTGCCAAACCATTTGGGTGAATACACATTTATTCATGATGGCACTGATTTTGAGTCCTGTTCTTGCATAATTTGGCATTCCTCTGGCTTTTCTCCCTGTTTCCCTTCTTTAAAAGTGACTTCTTGAGAGCCGCCCTTCCACTGAGATCATTTCTGATGAGATTTTCTCAAACAGGAGATGGACCAACTAAAAGGTCACAAATATCTCTCAGGTCCTGTGTGAGGTCTTTCCCCCTTTTTTTGTAAAGAACTGTTCATCTCCTGCAGACAGTTTTCCAGGTTACTACTTACTCTTTTGTCCTTCACTTTCCACAGATATTTTAAGCACACACTGCACACCATGTTGAGAAATGTCAAATTTCTGGCTAATAGCTCTTTCAAAATCTGCTTGCTGGTGCAAGAACAAATTGACTAAAGATCAGAGATGGGCGGTTACAAGTAACGTGTTACTGTAGTCCGATTACTTTTTTCAAGTAACAAGTAATGTAAGGGATTACTATTTTCTGCTGTGTTTTACTTGAATCTATTTGAGTGAGTATAAACACAAAAAATATTAAATTGTATATGTCAGAATGTGCAGAAAATAGGTTTAAATGACTCTTGCATATAATTCAATTTTTGCTTGACGCAATGTGCATAAAGTTAAAAGATTAAAACTCATAAAACAATTTTAAAAAGAGACTTTTTCACTTGATTACATTTTATATGATGGATTATGCAAAAAAATAGAATTGGGCTGAAAGGTCTATTGCTTTATTACCTATTCAGGTTGTGTATTATGTTTTTAAAAAGCAACTAAGTAACTAATTACTTTTGAAAATTAGTAATCAGTAAAGAATCTGGATTACTTTATCAGTAATTAGTTACTGGTTACTTCTGAATTAGTTATTAATTACTTTTTTCAAGTAACTTGACCAACACTGCTAAAGATACAATTTAAAATTCACAGTTTTTCGCTAAGATGTCAGATATGTGTAGAAACAATGCTGGTTTATCCCTTCACTGCAAAATCTCCAGTGTTAAATTGACACTAGAAAGTGTCTATATGTGTCCACTCTTTTGAGTGTTAAATTAACACTTTTGACAGCGTTATATTTCTAACAGTAACCTAGTCAGTGTTAAAGATTAACAATGACTAACATAGCAGTGTTGTTTTTCTAACACTGAAACATTACTAGCATTTTTAGTTATTTTCCAGTGATAGAAAATCAACACTGCTCAGTGTTAGTCATTGTTAATCTTTAACACTGTCTAGGTTACTGTTAGAAATATAACACTGTCAAAAGTGTTAATTTAACACTCAAAAGTGTTAATTTAACACTCAAAAGTGTTAATTTCACACTCAAAAGAGTGGACACATATAGACACTTTCTGGTGTCAATTTAACACTGGAGATTTTGCAGTGTTGAGTTAGGTGCCTTTTTTATGCTTGAATGACCCATGGGTCAGCGTTAAGTGGTTTAACAAGCAAAAAGAAAGCAAAAAGAAATTCCTTTGAAAACAGTCAGTTACAAGAACATGACTAAAAATGAGTGTAACAGCCAATGTCCAAAGACCTTCCAAATGCCTGGGGAACTATTGCTCAAGACTGCTTACAACAAAGCCTGGCTCCTTGGAAGCAAAACATAAAGTAATGAGTGGTGGTGCAAGACTTTTGCACAGTACTCTATATTTTCCTGCACGATTCCTTATAACTGCTTTTACCCATAAATTAAATCTTCTAAGATTTGATAGACTGCATTTTAGCTGCACTGTAAAACCGTCCACTGCATTCACTCAAAACATAGTAATGTGTAATTTAATACAATATATTTCATTGATGTAATTTTAAAGACGAACACCTCATCTTTCAACAGTAATTTAGACTAACTCTTCAGGTTCATGCTACATGGCTTGAGGAAACAAACAACTTTGCTTTTGTCACACAACAGTCTAGAAAAAAAATCAACTGGCTAGAGTAAATTAAACTTTTGTCTTTGGCCAACCAAAAAAAAACTTTTTTAAATCGATCAATTATTCGTGTCAGCAGGTGGATAGCCATGTGGGGGTCTGACCCACAAATGAAAGCGCATGAGATCTCCCTTAGTCAAAAGATTTAAAGCAGCCCGAGGCTTCTGCTTACATGGATTTTTTGCACATTTCCTACATTGTTTAAAACTTTAAAATGAGTATCCACCACTGGTTCCCGGGTCTGCCGTCCAACAAGATTCATACAAATATTTCTAACCCCTACCTACATAAAGAGTCTGCTACTTTCTGCATTAAATGTTGGTATTGGAATTATATCATAGGTGCCAAATTACAAAAAGATACGTGGGCATGTTTCTTGTGTCATTCAGCTGGTCAGGAGGAGAGGGGTGAACGATAAAGACTTGGGGTCAATGTGATTTGAGACTGCAAGGTGCAACCTTCTACCCTTGCTAGCTGCAGCCAAGTAATGGAGCACACACTGACAGCTGCAGCACAGTGTTGAATAAAGTGTATGCAAGGAAACACAGAGAGAAGGAGACAGTTGCTCAACCTGTCGACAGCTTCTCCATAATTCAATAAGTCAAGGTGGAGGACCATTCCTGAGAGGCTACAGCAGCTCCAGAAATAGCTGTCTAGTATGATGGGTGTTTTTTTTCCATGGTAATCTTGCTTGTCTCTCTCAACAAGACTGCTAAGATAATTGAAAACACACACGTGAAAAAAACACAAGTATCACTGACACCAGGAATGTTTCTTTGTCCTGAATGGTTGTGCTTTGACTGTCCTGTTTTAACATGTTCCAAGAATCTCTGAATCTGTCTACAGGTCAATATATTTGACAATGCAGCCCTTGTTCCATTATCTTTAAAATGAAATTATTCATCACTATTTTCATGCATGATGACAATGTGTCTCATGTTTGCATTGCCAACGAAATACTGGCCTGTCAGTGCGATATAAAGCAAAACATTTGTGTAAGATTTTTGGCGTTGATTGTGAAGTTTTTGCAATTTGTCTTTTCAATAAGTCTGCCTAAAAAATGTACATATACTTCCAAATGGGGGTGGCTGTTTTGTATTTCTGTTGTGAAATATCAAAATATTACTAAAAGCAAATTACAAAGTTTAGTGTAGAAAAATAGTAAATGACTTTTTAAGAAACCTACCGCAGACTGTTGCTTCAATTTCCTCTTCAAATTCCCTCTTTTTGTCAAAGAAAAGCAGTATTTCAACTTTCCCACCATCTCCTCTCAATATATCTGCCCCGCTCCAATTGTGACTTAAGTCTCTGTTGGACCCCGGCCAGCATGTTAACTCCAGCTAAATCAGTGGATTAACAGTTTAGTCCAACCTCATCACACACACACACACACACACACACACACACACACACACACATTCACGCACCTTCAGCACCACCAATACTAATCTTAAGGAGCTGACCTCAGCCAACAAATGACCAAATTCACACAAAATGAAGACCCGCCCCCGTCACCAATGTGGTCTTTCCTTTCTTCTGTCCTTATGAGAGGCTCCTATTGAAGCAGCCAACCACACTTGTTGAGATTGTGGTGACAGATCCTCAAGTGCCTCTCTCTTAAACGAAACCCCACTATCCTTTGGGATTCAATTTATTTGGCAAATGCTTGTCACAAAAACAGCAAGGGTGGGAATCCAACTAAAGCAAACTATCTTGCATTTATAGACGGGATTACTATCTCCTTTGCTCATATTCCCACACCAAATTTGTCGTTTGTGGCATAACAGTTGAGGCGATGACTGAATGAATGAGCGGCCTTTCCATATGCCTCGCGCTTTTACCCTATTTGTGCTACTCCGTCTTAATTTGTATCCAATAGCAGCAGTTTCACCGCCTCCTGTTAGCAGGCTACGCTGGTTGTGACCCATGAGGTCAGCGTTACTGTTGAACCCGTGCCACAGCGTCTGGTACAGTCAAGCGGGCAATGTGCAGCTGTGTAGGACTCTGGGCTGGAGAGCCACTCACACACACCATGCTGTCACACTGTTTGTCATTCCACATGTTTGTCATACTGAGGTCTCTGAAGCCAACAGGAACACATTTTAGCAAGATGATGCAAAAGGAGAAGCACTGAGTCTTCCTGTGTCTGCATCAGTGTTTCCCACAGGCAAATACTCCAAGACCTACCCTAATGACACAAAATACATGCAGTTGGTTAGGCTTTTTAATAAATAAACAAATAAGCAATTATAGCACACGTAAAATGCATGCTATAGCACACAGTCACTGATCATTTTATTAGGTACACTTAGGTGATAGAAAAGCAACAGTAGCTCAAATAAAGAATTATTACAACTGAGGTGTGCTATAATTAACCTGAAGTAGTGCTGTAATTGGTACACATTAGTAGCAATTAAGCTACTAATGGCTTGAACTACCAATTGCTTGAACATGTAGGCTTGAACTCCACAGCCTACCTGAGTATTATATACCTAAGTCTGTTTATAACCAAAGCGTACCCATCTTCTTATGGCTGCTTCCAACACCAATACCTACGAAGCCTTAAAGCGAGACCCCACAAGCAGCTACAAAAAGAAAGTTATAGCTTGCCTTCAAGACTTGGAAAAGGACAAAATCATTGACCGCCCTACTTATCACCGCCTTTACCCAGGGGATGCCATACCCTGCATTTACGGACTTCCAAAAATCCACAAGGAAGCTGTCCCACTCAGACCCATAGTCAGTAGCATAAACTCAGCCACTTATAACATTGCAAAACACCTTGCTACCATCCTTGCTCCTCTTGTGGTGAACACCCCACACCACATCAAGAACTCCACCGACTTCACTGACAGGGTCCAGAAACTTACCCTGGATCCAGATGAAACCATGGTGTCCTTTGATGTAGTCTCTCTCTTCACGTGCATACCCACCACGGAGGCAGTGGAGACTGTCAGAAAACGACTACAAGAAGACAACTCCTTGGAGGACAGGACAAACTTCACACCCAATCAGATTTGCACACTGTTAGACCTCTGCCTCCCCACTACATATTTCAAATACAACGAAGGCTATTACAGACAAAAACATGGCTGTGCCATGGGCTCCCCCGTGTCACCTATTGTAGCCAACCTTTACATGGAGGAAGTGGAAAGGAAGGCTCTTGGATCTTTCAAAGGAAGAGTACCCAGCCACTGGTACAGATATGTAGACGACACCTGGGTCAAAATCAAGACACAAGAAGTGGAATCCTTCACTGCGCACATCAGCGCTGTGGATAAAAACATCAAGTTCACCAGGGAAGACACAGAGGACGACTGTTTGCCTTTCCTGGACTGCGCTGTGCACATTGAAGAGAATGGCAACCTCAACATTGAAGTTTACCGGAAGCCCACACACACGGACCAGTACCTCCTGTTTGACTCCCATCACCCTCTGGAACACAAACTTGGAGTAATTAGGACCCTACACCACCGGGCAGAACATGTTCCCTTAAGCCTGAAGGGAAAAAGAAGGAACACACACATGTAAAGGAAGCACTCAAAACGTGCGGCTATCCTAAATGGGCGTTTTTAAAGTCAGCAAAGAGGCACAGAAAAGAAGATCAGACTCCAGCGAGGGAGGATAAGAAGGACAGACGCAACAACATTGTCATCCCCTATGTAGCCGGTGTATCAGAAAAACTCAGGAGAGTTTTCTCCAAGCATGACATCCCGGTGTACTTCAGACCCAGCAACACACTCAGACAAAAACTGGTTCACCCGAAAGACAAAACGCCAAAACACAGACTTAACAATGTGGTGTATGCCGTACAGTGCAGTGAGGAATGCCCAGACCTCTACATTGGAGAGACCAAACAGCCACTTCACAAGCGCATGGCACAACACAGAAGAGCCACCTCCACAGGACAAGATTCAGCTGTCCATCTGCATCTTAAGGATAAAGGTCACTCTTTCGAGGATGCCAATGTTCACATTTTGGACAGAGAGGACAGATGGTTTGAAAGAGGAGTGAAAGAAGCCATCTATGTCCACTGTGAGCGACCATCTTTGAACAGAGGCGGTGGTTTACGACACCAACTCTCTGCCATCTATAATCCAGTTTTGAGATCCCTTCCCAGACGCCTTAACGCCCACTCACACCCTGGGCCATCTGACCTCAGGAATTCGCATGATAAGGTGGGGCCAGGTTTCACAATGAACTCACCCGAAACTCTGGCTGATTGGGACCCACACCCAGTTCCACACCTTGGCTCAGGCGATTAGAGGATCATCAGGGGGTCCTTTTGTCCCTCTGTGGGGGGACACTCCCACCAGGTTTATATCTGGGACTCTCCACCATTTGACCTTAGAACTGAAGAAGCCTCTCGGATGAGAGGTGAAACGTCTTCAAGTAACTTAAAGAAGTCCAGACGCTTTTCTTTGCAAGCTAAAATGAAGAAAGATGGGGGCAGCATGCAATGTAAGTCATCAGAATCCAACCGCTGACTTTGCAGTTATCCAGGATCAGCATTATGCACTGGGTTATCAGGAAACCTTTGTTTTTATCATCATCACTCAACCCTTCTGGTAATTTAGCACATGTTCGTGTTGTGTTGCAATGGTGCAATATCTAAGCCTTTAATACCTAAAGGTAGCAACAAACCCATGTTTTACGTTGGATGTTTTTGGCCTCCACAGCATCACCCGTTCATCCTTTTTCCTCCCATCTCATCTCATTCTGCATTCTCCGGGTCAGAGGCGCCTGGTCTAGCCACGGTGCCATGTATCCTAATCACATAAGCGCACAGGCTAATCCTTAGGACAGCTGGGGAATCTTTACTGCACAATTGAAGCATGAGCTGGACAGCAGCTTCATGGCCCATCTCTGTAAACCCCCACGCTTTCATCGGCCTGCCATTTTAACCCTCCATCCACCAACACACACATAGTCACCGCAACTACACCTAATTTCCCTAACATCGCCCCACACACACGCGCACAAATGAGTGTTTCGAAGGTCAGCGCAGCTGCTGATAGAAACTTCCAGGTCTCCTTCAAATTGCAGTTGTACAACTTTCCCTTATGTGCTTATATAACATCAACATTTTTTGGGGAAAAACTAAACAGAATTTGTCCCAGTTGTTAATATTTCATACATCCCTGATGCACAAAACAGGTGGTGACCTGGTTAAAGGAAATTTTCCTTCACAATTGTAAATGACTGTTCTATTCTGACATTTAATGTTATGTAGTTATGGTATTGAATATCCATTCACTGATCTCCAAAGTACTTACTGTCTAGGTGAATTGATGGACTGAGGAGTATATATCCATCGCATACATCCTACTGGTAATACATCAGAACACTGTCCTGTCTAGGATATCTACTTTGATGAACTGTTTTCCTGAAAACAGTCTCTGTTAGAGCAGTTAGCGCATCCATCTCCTCTGAGATTATGATGAATAATGGAGTAATAGGAGGAATTTCCTCAAGAATAAAATGTTTCTAACCCTGCACCTCTCCTGGCTAGCAATACAATTCTCCTGGTGCAACTGCAAGCAAGAAAGATGGCCAACCCCCCCCCCAACCCCCCCCCCCCCCCCCCCCCCCCCCCCCAAGAAAAAAGGCATCTCAACAGATCTATGTTTATCCCATCCCCCTAGAAACCCTGCTATGGGGTCTCTGGGGCTTTCCCTGGTCTTCAAGTATGTTTGCCAATGTAAGAAACATATGCTCCATTATTATTTATAGAACTATTTGTTTGTTTAGTATTCTTTTTTTTCCAGAAGGTGAATGTCAACTCAGGTCTGCTCACTTTTTCTTTTTTTCTTTTTTTTATTATTTCCAATTTATGTGCCATATTGAATTCTTCATTTGTGCAGAGGTAGGAGTGGAGCATGTTATAACAGAAGGAGTGTTTTTTGACAAATGAGCTTAGTCATGTGAAGCTGACATTTTTATGATTGTGAGCAAGTGTTGAAAACCTCCCGAGCCAGTTATCATCATTATCCATCGCAGTTTGTGGAGAGGCCTCAGTCATGGTCTATGAGCTTTCCCCCTACTCACAGGTTTGAAAAAAAAAAAAGCATGGGGACCTCCAGTACAGAGTGATTCATTCCAGTGAAAAAAACAACACTGATAGATTTTACAGCAAATAGTATCACAAGACATATTAAAGATATATTACATGTCAGCGGTCATGATGGTGCTTAGTCATTTGTGCAGCCGGTTCATTTTCAGTGTTTTTTTTTTTTTAATGTTTATCTGAATCTGAGTCACAGCTGCTTCCGGAGGGGATACTGAGGTGGTCCCAGGCCAGTAGAGCGATATCTGCAGCGTGTCTGTCCGGGGTCTATTCCGGTTGGTCCTGCCCTAAAAACCATACGATGAAGCTTCACAGACAGATACCCAAACTATCTCACCTGGCTTCTAGATGCGGAAAGGCAGGAGCACTACTTTTGGTTCCTCCCAAATACCTAATCCCAAATCCTCACCCTGTCTCCAAGGTTTAGGCCAGACACCCCTCAGAGAAAACTAATTTCTGCAGCTTGTATCCACAGTCCTACTCTTTCAGTGTTTCAGCTTACGGCCACAGGTGAAGGTAGGAACATAAATCCATGGGTAAAATAAAAGCTTCACCTTCAAGGTCACGTCTTCACCACAACAGAGCAGTGTTGCACTCTCATGCAGGATTTGAATTCCTCCACTTCAGGCAAGAACTCATCCCTTACTCAGGTAGCAAATCCACAGTTTCATGACTTGACAACCTCATAGTTTAGATTGATTTTAAAACTAATTTGGCTACAGTTTTTACTGTAGAGCTCAGATCTGTGGGTTTTTTTAAACCTTTTGTATGACTGACCTCAACTTCCAGTGAAGAAAACTTTCCTGTGCAACTGTTAACTGTTTGTTAAATGTACTGCTGATTGTAAAGGGTGAGTTGAAATCTTTTATCAGACTTGGTTCATTTTATATGGAGTGTTAATCTTTATGTAAGCTGCCTTGCTTGAGGACACAGCCTCTCTAAACCTTTTCACTTGTCTCAACTGAAATTCTTCAAGCAATTCAACCAAAATCATCCTTGTACAAACAACAGATCTACACCACAAGATGTTCAGTACACATTATACTGAGTATTTTTCCATATTATGGTCCTTTTTTAAAAAAAAAAAAAAGCCCATGTTTTGAGAGATTCTGAGCTCACATGTTTTTCCAGCATGAGGAACAAGCAGGAGCTTTGACAGGTACTTAACAACAATCAAAAACAGTTATAAACAGGGTATGCTATTGGGCAGGGTGCAGGAAGAAGGCAAGAGGCACAAACTCTTTCGACCCCTATCACACTTTCCAGAGAGGAACTCGCTTTTTCCCAACTTACTGAAAAAAAAAACAACCCAGAAATCTGTGAGTTGCTCAGACCGGAGCTATGAGCTAAGGTGTTTTCACAGTGCTCAGCACATATGTTAAAGCAATGTTTTGATGTTTATAAAGCTAATGCTTGAAGATTAATTAATTAATTATAGTAAATCTCATATTCCTTTATGCACTGATTTCGAGTGACTTTACCTTTTAAAGTACAATGAAACTGTTCAGAGTATGACTTTGTAGCCAATGCAGTTGACTCTTGTCTAAGGGTCAAACACTTTAATAATATTTTAACGTCAACTTAAAATTAACTATTAAAAAAAATTAAAAATTAAAAAAAATTAATGTACTTGGTGTTGCAAATTAGTTGCATATGGATACAACTTTGTGGAGAACGGGCTCTTAGTATTGTGACTAAGGGTCACTATTGATGTCAATACTATTTACATCCAAATCTCAACAGTATTGATGTCAACGCTGTTATTGGTATTGGATTGATACATCACTATAGGATTGTTACTTTGTTTCTATCCTGAAGTTCAGTATGTAGCCCACTGAATTTGTTTTAAATGGGGGGATTAGAATATATACCTCAAACATCCACTATAAAAAATGTCTGAAACCTTTTGTGGTTTTTTATTTATAGCCTATATCACATTTAAACAACAGAGGTTGACCCAAAGTACTTTAGAGGCAGGCATATTTATATTTAAGGTGTCTAAAAACCCAGTTTTAAAATACATAAAGAGCTGAAAGGTGTTTTTTGTTGCATTAACTAATTATTGTGGAAAGTAAAATGGAAAGTGGAAAGTAGAATTTGCAAATTGATGATGAGAAGTGTTCTCTCCCTTATAAAAGTTGCCCTTATAGATTGTTGGCAATACTGGCCCTATACTTATTTGGTATTGGATCGATACCGAAATTTGCATTATCACACATCACTATTTGTGATGTTCGTATTTATTTATCCTATTTCTTTATCCATTAAAACCACTCCACAATCAACACCTTTTAGTTAAGCCCCTTCAAGGCAGCATAAATGCACCGTGTGCAGAGAGGTGATGCTGGAAAAACAACTCATCTGCCACTTTCAGCAGGTCAAAAATAGTCTCTGCCTTTCTGCTTGACAGCCACAACCAGAGCAGACTAGGAGGATGACAGTGGGAATGGTAGGTTGTCAGGAGGAGGTGGAGAATGACGCTCTTTTCTACTTTTTTTCCACTTTGTGCTTTAGTTGCACCCTCTTCCTTCATGCTAACAGCTGTCAAAACGTTTTTTTTATTACAGCAGACCGCAGAGTTGCAGTTCATATTAGAGGCTGGTACAGGGCAGGAAGTTTGGAGGAGTCCAGCAAGCGGGGCACATTAAAGCTTCCTAGTTTCTCAAAGCAAAGCAGCTAGGACCCAGGGGACGAATTGCTAACACCAAGAAGGTGCTGCTCCCACGCAGCTAATTTAGGTACACATGTCAGACATGTCAAAGGCTTTTGCGCTGATGTTTTAGGTGTTAGAGCAGATACTCTGGTAATTGTGTTTTGTTTTCACAACTGTATGTGAAGCTTCTATTAGCCTAAGATCACAGATCCACTTTCCTCTTGGATTAATTGAGCTTTAAGACTTACATGATGAGGCCTCCACATATTTGAAAGATTGTTGAAAGAGAAAACTCTGAAATCTCCACTCTGCTCGGGGGATAGAGCCTGTTGAAATAATATGAGTTCGACACGGTGATTCCCCAGCTCATAGCAAATGTCCGAACACGGTAAATCCAAAACAGAAATGTTTATGTCTTGCATTCAATAGTTTTAATGGTTACATTGTTTGGAGTTGATGTAAAAACATCAGTGTTACGGTAATATACAGTGTAATATGTCAGAGGCTTTTATAATCAGTTTACACTAAATCAATATAAATTGTCATAGCAAAGGGGGAGCGGGGGGATACAGCATGAAACAGTGACGATCCGGCAAGGTTTGTATCAGATTCCCCAAAACACCTAACCTCAACCGTGACGTCTTATTACGTGGCAAATGCACTTTTCTTATTTAAAAGGTTGGTCTCAGGGATTTTATTTTCCCAACAGTTCCCAGATGGAGACCTTCTGGGTCTCACATGTTATTTGCTGTTGTAGAACAGAGGAAATGTTCTCAATACCGGCTTGATTTTGACTACTCACAGATAATAATTATACCAAAAAAAAGCAAACAATTTATTGAATCTTTATTTCTTTTTTCTCTTTTTTCTCCATTTTTGGAAATTTAAGCCAATACCATTCACTTAAAGAAATCCTTATTGAAATTGCTACAATTTAATGCCCGAGAAAAGCCACCCACTCAAATGTAACTGAACATTTAAAATTAAAAATTGCACTCACCTTCCTAGGCAATGAGAACTGCCTTAATTCTTTGCGTCATAACATCAGTGAGATACTAGAAACATTGCGCAGAGATTTTGGTCCATATTAAATGTGTGTGTAAAATATACACCATACCATTACACCACCATCAGCAGCCTGAAAGGAGACAGAAGGCAGGATAGATCCATGTGTTCATTTTATTTATGCCATATCTTAACACTACCATCTAAATGGCATAGAAGGAATTGAGGCTTATCAGAACAAGCAATGTTTTTTCAATCTTCTATTGGTCACCAATCTTCAGTTGGTGATTGTGTGCAAATTGTAGCTTAAGTTTCCTGTCCCTAGCTTACAAGAGTAGCACCCAGTGTGGCCTTCTGCTGCTGTAGACAGGCTTCAAAGTTCGACATGTTTTGACATGCATTCACAGGTGCTGTTCTGTAATAAGTGGTTATTTGGGTTAGTACTGGCTTTCTACTGCCATTCTCCTTTGACCTCTGGAGGACTGCTGATCATGATCAACTACCGGAAGTTTTCTCTATTTTGAATTATCCATCCATCCATTCGCTTCCCCTTATCCTTATCAAGGTCGTGCAGGGCTGGAGCCTGACCCGGCTACCATAAGGCAAGAGGTGGGGTACACCCTGGACAGCCAACGCAGAGAGACAGACAACCATGTAGGCAATTTAGAATAACCAATTAACTTAACCCCACTAACTGCATATCTTTGAACTGCGGGAGGAAGTGGGGTACCTGAAGAGAACCCACGCAGACAAGGGGAGAACATGCAAACTCTACTGCTAGATGATGGATTTGAACCCAGGTCTATTTTGGGCCATTCTCTGTAAACCCTAGAGATTAGATTAGATTAGATTAGATAAAACTTTATTAATCCCTCGGGTGGGTTCCTCTGGGAAATTTGTTTTCCAAAAAGCACAGCATCGACAGAAGTTGCAGAGTTAAGAATATTATATATATATATATATATATATATATATATATATACACACATATATAAATACAAAGACATATATAGATAAAATATACAAAGGGGATAAATAGAATAAATAGGAATAAAAATAAAAATAAAAATACAAGTGAATTGCACATATCAAATATGGAGTCTATTGCACCGCTGATTATTAACAAAAAGTATTGCACAGTGAAGTGGAGAGGCACTACAGCTTAGTTGTTCCCCCCTCCTTTGTCCTCCTGTTTCCCCTCCCTCTCCCCTCCAGAGAGAAGTTAAACAGTTTGATGGTGTGTGGGACAAAGGAGTTTTTAAGTCTGTTGGTTCTTGTCTTTGGGAGAAGCAACCTGTCACTGAACAGACTCTTCTGGTTGTTTAAGGCCGTGTGCAGAGGATGCCCAGCATTGTCCATAATGTCCAGCAGTTTCTTTAGTGTCCTTTTCTCTGCCACTGACACCAGAGTGTCCAGCTTCATGCCGACCACAGAGCCAGCCTTCCTGATCAGTTTTTCCAGCCTGGATGAGTCCTTCTTTGCTGTGCTGCTCCCCCAGCACACCACAGCATAGAAAAGTACTCCAGCAACCACCGACTGGTAAAACATCCTCAGGAGCTTCCTGCAGATGTTAAAAGACCTCAGACTCCTGAGGAAGTACAGTCGGCTTTGGGCTTTTTTGTACAGGTGCTCTGTGTTGCATGACCAGTCCAGTTTGTTGTCCACCCACAGCTCGAGGTACTTGTACTTGTTGACCACCTCCACCTCCTCCCCCTCTATCTGAACCGGCAGTGGACCTGCTCTGGACCTCCCAAAGTCCACAACCAGTTCCTTAGTCTTTGAGGTGTTGAGTTGCAGGTGGTTTGTGTGACTCCATGCGACAAAGTTCCTCACCAGACTTCTGTACTCCTCTTCCTGTTCATCCCAGATACACCCCATGATGACTGTGTCGTCTGCAAACTTCTGAATGTGGCATAATTCAGAGTTGTAGCAGAAGTCAGAGGTGTACAGGGTGAAGAGAAGAGGGGACAGCACAGTTCCCTGTGGTGCTCCTGTGCTGCTGACCACAGTGTCAGACGTGATGGTTGTGTGGGTAAATCCCAGTTAATCAGCAGTTTATGAAATAGTCAGACCAGCTGGTCTGGCACCATGTCACTACCATGTCACACTCAAAGTCACCTTTCTTCCCCAGGTTTCAACTTCAGCACATTGTCTTGACTTGTTACATGCCTAAATGCATTGAGCTGCTGCCATGTGATTGGCTGGTTACATATTTGCATTCATGAGAAGTTGAACAGGTGTACCTAAGAAAGGAGCCAGGAGTGAACATATTAATTTCATATTTTCAGAGGCTAAATCCAGCAAATATATATGTATTTGTGTATATGTATAATAATATATGTATAACTATGCATGTGACAAATAAAGAACCATAAACCTTGAAATATGTGTCATCAATAATGGAAGAACTTTAAATTCAAGGCATGATATACTAATTAAACTTCAATGCTACCAAATAATGCAAGTACATATTAAATAATTTAAAAATCCATTTATTATTTCAGATTTTTTCCGCCTTTGTTATACAAAGATGTTAAATAACTTAAATACATTCTTACCAGTCATTTGTGATCTGTTTAAACCTACAAGCTATACACATGAGGTAGAGGAAAATAATTTAGAGTTCCCATAAGACATGAATAAGTGAACATGGACAAAGCTTTGTTGGTGTAATATTATCACAAAGGACAATACATAGCTGGTGTATTTTATCTTTGTTTTACAAGCACAGCACAAATCCTAACAAAAAGTACATGTACATGTAAAGTGACCCAAAGGTGAACAAGTCCATACTGATCATCAGTCCTTTCACAACACCGCTGATTATACAAGATTAAGTTCTATAAAATATTCTTGATAACTGTGATTTTCTTTGCATGCTTTCAGAAACTGCATTACCGCGAGCGAATTAAACCAACTAAAAGTGAGCTGATTTGAATTTTGTTAGGATTTGTTAGTGCTTAGATAACAATCTTGAGATATAAAATGAAATATGTTGATAGTATACACTGCTTCTCGAAGCCTCCACCCCAAAAGGAACAAACACCCAAAAAGAAAACAGAGTAAAAAATACAGGATATAAAATCAATTTAGACTTTGAAGTTATTTACACTAAACACATGCTCATAATATATTTAAAAAATAATTTATCTTTCTTTTCTCTACAACATAGAATTTTGTACATGATCCACTGATGACTAAACAGTGCAGAGTTTTGGATTTGAGAGCGTGGATGACTGTGACATCTAAAAACCCAGCGGACTGCTGCATCATGCTCCTCTTTTCTGGAATAAATTTCTACGCCTATGTACAATCTATAAACAAACAAAAATGCAATCTGTTTGCATTTCCTGTCGTGTCTGTTTTGAATCCGTTCAATAGTAGAGAACCTCACCGTGTTTGGGCCGAGGCGGAGTGTGTGGCGCAAACACACACCAGAAGCTGTGGCGAGCAGGCATTTGTGCTTTGCGTCTCTGCATAGCTATTATGGTTTCCATGTAGCGTGCAAAGTTCTATGTATATGTTTTGACCAGTCTTTATTTGGCATGCCATCTCATATCAAAATGCTTGGAATTCATCTCCTTTAGACAAATAAGCCACGCGCGGTTCTCTTCTTATCAGAGGGAGCTTTGATTTAGATCACTGTGAAACTCCTTTTTAAAAATGCACTGTGCAGCATTGATGATTGAAATCTGTAACCATCTCGTTTCAGCAGCAGTATGCCGTTTCAGCAAATGCTTCACTCATTTATTTAATTTCAATTTGTGTTTCAGATGCTTGTGAGAGTTGAACATGTGCCTCACTTTTGACTCTATACCACAGGAGAAGAAACCTTTGCTATTTACATTTTTTAATAAAAAACAAGAAGAAAAAAAGATTCTGCACTGCACTGTATCCATAAATACAGATCTTTAAATACTTTAAAGGGCTTTTGGGCTTCAGTGCGTGAATGGTGCTATAATACAAAGCTGGGTCCCTCACTCAGTAGTTAATTCACACCAATCTAAAATATGGCCTATAAGGTCCTGTGTTTGATAAGATATAATGTTTCTGAGCGCTAAGTGCTGAGAATATGACAAAAGTTTGTCTGCATTGTTTGTGTGTACAGAGGCATTTCTCATAAAACTGTAATGGAAACAATTTGCATGTTCTTCTAGGTCACGAGAAGAGAAACTAAAGTTATCAGTCAGCTAGTTAGCTTTGCATAAACGCCGCAAACTTGGACACAGCGAGACTGAAATGTGCCCGAAGGTATCAAAAGCCACCTTTCAGTACCTTTAAGGTTCACTGATTAACAAGTTACATCCTGTCTGTTTAATATGTACAAAAAAGCGTAACAAAGACGAGGCGTGGTTTAACTTCCTGGATTAAACAAACAAGATATAGGAGGCCAAACAGTGAGTTTAGAGGTGCTGATGGGCTAATTTTGTTAAAAGTAGCAGTTTCCTCTGTTTCTTTATGATAGGCTAAGAAAAAGCCAGACTGAAGTTTATTATTTCATACCACGCAGTACTTCCTGCAGTGTCAAACCGTCACTCTTGTATGGTGGGGTCAGCATGCTGCGTTGTGTTAACTGTGTCAAAAGGTGCTCAGCAACAAGATGAAAAGGTAAAGTTAACTTATAAAAACAACTTCACTGACTTCAGAAAGAAGACAGCCGATTAGTAAAACGTAGACATAAATTTGCGGAACAATTACACAAATATTAGTTTTATAATAGATCTTTATATTAGCTAAGAGGCTTATGTTTTCATCTTCACTTGAACAAAAAGTCAGTCGCCCCATACTGTTTGAACTTCCACTGTACACACTGCGTGTCAATGTATTTCATATGGCTCAATCAAATTTGAGGAAGCAGAAGACGAAGGAAGAATACGAAATGGCAGGGAGTTAAATTCCTCCAGTTCTCCACAGTTTTCTTTAGAACTTCAAAGTAGATTTAAGCTTCACAAAGCTCTACAATTTTTGATCCGAGTCTCACGTGGGCCTTCTGCTGATCGAGAGATCACCTGTTGCTATGCTTTTGACTGTAATAACAAGGCCGCTGTCATCTCCACCTTGGATTCGGATGCTCTTTCTGGTTTAGTCAAACACATATAGTGGTTTAAGTTATTCCCTGAACACTGGCCGAGAATAGCCTAAACTGACTGGTTTAGTTATCTTCTGTTAATGTATGTACTAACAGCTTCATATTACAATATTACAAAAAAAGAAAAAATTAAAGATATTTTTGTTCCTCCTCATGAAGGAGTAGTCCCAAAGGATCTATAAATTATCCACAGAAAGATGTCAGACACAAGCGTGCTGCTTTCCAAAGGGCCTTGTCAACATGAATCAAAAAGAAAACTGAGCAAGAGCACACAAACAACAAAACATTTGTGTGGTTAGTGGTTTGTTTTAACATAGTTAGATAAGTGGCTTATATAATATCATTACAATATAACTGAATTTATGTACATATATATGCAAACACACAATGTGTGTGAGTGTAAATATGTGCGTGTAGAGTAATTCTTACACCCTGTCTTTTTCCTTTTTTTTTCAGTTTCCGTATATGGTTTTGAATCGCCATAAAAAGTCGTCACTTAATTTTTCTGCTCCCCCCCCCCCCTCACTATCTACCTCATGTTCACATGCTTACAAATACTGTACACACGTAAAAATTGACAAACACACACACACACACACACAATTCCTCTTTGGGCAAAGCCCCAGAAATCAGTCTGTTGGTGTAACTGTCCTTGTGTTGTATCCTCATTAACTGGGCGTTAATCGGTTTTCTTGTGAATTGATGACAAAGATTTTTGTTTTTCTTAAAGGAAAGTGAAAGCGTCTCTCTTCAAGGTAACGCTGTGATAAAGAGCTTGAGATGTTGACCCAGTTGTCTGAGAAAGTTTTTATTCTGCAGGACCTCTGAAACCCAACCCACAGAAATCCCTCAAAGTGCTTATTGCTTCTTGGCTCGCTCCTTTTTTGCTTGCAGAACGCTGCTCCGACACCGAAAGCAAAACTCTGCATGAGAAAAAAAATGCTCCTCTTCAACACAACCACCTTCCTCTGACTGAAAGGGCTGAACGGTGCCCCGTTTACCCCTTGCAGGTGTAGACCTCCTCTCTCTGTGTGCACTGCTTGCATTCAACGTAGCAGCACCAGCGCACCTGGCATTGGCAAGGCCTGGTCACCTCCCTGCTTTGAGTGTTGTGGCCTCGCCCGCAACAGATAGCATCACAGTTTTTGTCCTTGTAGCATTTGCGGGCTGCGGTGCCCGGTGAATATTTGGTGGGTCTACAGAAACTGGGTGAGTCCTCGATGTGGAGCAAGTCCATAGTGCGGGGGATTTGATCGTTCAGGCCGGGCAGGGGCTGTTGTTGTTGTTGCTGCTGCTGCTGCTGCTGCTGGTTGCGGCCCGTGGAGATCTCTCCCTCCCCGGTGGCCTCGTTGGTGGAGCTGCCGACCTTGACGGAGGTCTCGTAACGCTGCTTCAGCTGCTTGCCGATCTCATGGAAGGGCTGGAGCTGCCTCCAACAGGTCTGGACGGTGCAGGAGCCAGAGACGCCATGGCATTTGCAAGTGGTCTCCACTCCAGCCTTGATTACCTGGACCAGACACAGAGCAATACTGTTAGCCACTGAGAACCAGTGAAGGCACACAATGAAAGGTATGCAATTTAACAAGCTTTTGTTTAGCAAACAGAACTTGAAAGAGCCAATTCATTAAAGTATTCTCACAACTAGATGAACTGGGTGGAGTACGGCGGCTTGGGAAGGTTATAGACATATATTTTACATTCATTGCTCTCTTTAATATCATAATTAAAGGGGAAAAACTTCACTTATTGCTTGTGAACTAAAGGAGAACAATGGCGTCTGAGGCTTCTTGTATAAAAGAAAAAGTGAATTATAGTTTGTGGGAGGATTGATTTTGTTATAATAACCACAGATGAAACTTTGATTAAACAGTTGTGGTTATTATGATAAGTGAGGGGAGGTTATGGGTAAGAAGAAGCCACAAAACAATCCATTCAGTCAACTATGGGAACCCTTCATACTTCCTCCTATACTGGGTACTTTGCTAAAATGTGTTTTTTAAGCCCAGAGTTGATCAACCCAGCGCTATAGTGCGGTAATTTTGGCATAACCCAGAGCAAAGTCACGCAAACGTTTGGGAAGAGAAAGAATACCGAAGAAACCGTTTTTTTGTCTTACACAAAATCACACATAATTGCAAGTGAAACAGAGGAATTATCAGCTAAAGAGACCACAACACGTTACTTTAATATCACTTGACCCCCTAGCAGTCAGCCAGAGTTCATTTCTGCATCCACCACAATGTGTAAAGCAGAGTGTGTCCACGAGAATCAATGACAATAACATATTGTCTTATACAGGGTTTGGAAACAATTTACAAATCTTTTCTCAGACTGTGAGAGAGATCGGGGAGCAGGAAGTGCATATTCATCACACCAGCAGGTCAAGAAAATTTGATAGGTCAGCCTTTAAAATGTCGGGGGGATGCAGAGGCTCGCACATTCCAATATTGTCCTCGGCGTGGGAATTCATCCTGAGCGAATGCGATACACCTCGCTACACGTGCAAATTACGAAAAGAAAAAAACAAAGAAAGAGCCAAAACAATGTTGTAAATCTTTTATCACAAATAAAATCTCCAAGGAGACTGGATTTAGGAGAGCCAAGTTGAAAAGGAAGAGCTCGCATTCGTTTGGGGGAGAGTTTTATATCTGTTAATATTTGGGAAGTGTGCTTTAGCTGTAATTCATTTTGAAACCAAAATGAAAAAGGCCACAAGAGGCACAAAGCACAGTAAAAGAAATATATTCCAGACCATTAGTTTGCTTTGGCTTGACATATTAGGAGCATTTATTCTGCTATTAAAAACACTTCCAAGATGAAAAACCCATATTTGCTCACCACAAATTCTACCAGAGCACAAATTAGACTCTTAGCCTATCTAATCTGAGAGAGAAAACCAAATATTGACTAATGAACACTTTTAGATTTCACTAAAATTTACAGCAGCATTACTCTGGGTTTCTTTTAAACTTGTGTGTTGGATTTTTGAAACACTTCACAATTTTCAATTGATTTTCAGGTCCCATCTGGTGATCCTAATTACATATTTGGAGACAGTTAAGATGGAGCCCTTTGAGTCAAACAGCAGTGCTGTAATGTTTAAACTCCAGTACAAAAGCAAAAGCCAAGATATGGAAATGCAGTGTATCCGGGATATGGCGCAAAATGAATCGGTACTTCACATTAATGTTTGCCGACAAAAAGAACTCAGAGTATATTGTATTAATGCTATTTTCCCATCGTTTAAATGATTCATACAAGCAATTAGCAAACCTTTCTGTTTACATAATGTCTGTCTCGCCATATGAACTCTGACCCTCTTCAAACTTTAGTGTGTTTCCTAGTTAGATTCATGTGTATGGAATAACTCAAAGTCTGTAGAAATTGCAGCGTTAATAAAAGGCGAGTGAAGCTGACACTTTGGGTGAATATACTGCTATGAAATTAGAGTTTGATAAATCTTACTTTGACTGTTACTCCTTAAAAGTTTTCCAACATCGCTGACATGTAGATGAATAACTGTCACAAATTAATATGAAGTCGAATTTAATGTTTTCAATAAATTATTAGCTAATATTGTTGCTGTAACAGACCATCATACACTTCTAAGACGCAACAATGTCGTAGAAGGAGTTGGAGATCTGAGATCAAAGCAGCAGATGTTGAGATATTTGCTTTTGTTGCGTCGGCTGACTTTTGGCTCGAAGCACGGGTCAAGCTCCAGAACGAATGAATCCCCCATTTCCCATGGTGCAGCTAGATCGTGTCTTTGGTTAGACCAAGTAAGTAAATAGTGCTATCGGTCGGTACGTCATGACCATTTGACGCACTTACCTTCATGCCCACGTTCGTATTGTGCATGTCCACACGTGCACGTAGATCCTTGTTCGAGCGTTTGCCCAGGAAGTCCTTGACAAACTTGTTTGCGTATTTGAGGTTGTCTCCGCAGCCTCCCCACTGCCACGCCTTACGGTTCTCCAGGTCGGGGGCCTCGTCGCATGTACAGCGCTCCATGCGTCCTGCGCTGCAAGCTTTGGCCATGGCATGAGTTAGACCCGCTGAGGAGATGGCGTACAAGAAGGCCGTCTCTTTAAATCCTAGAGAAGCCCGATGGAGAGTGGCAATTGGGAGACAGGAAAATAAAGGGTTTTCTAAAGAGTTGGCTCACTCACACATTGGGTTTTAAGTACACAAGAATAAAATGCATATTCAAATGGGAAGAAAAGCAGTAATAATCACCTCTTTTTAATATGTTGGCTCGGTGGCGCCCCTCTAAGGTGCAGTTCCACCTCTCAAAGCGGAATTGGTACTGGCATTCTAGGGCGCTCATGGTGATGGCCTCTCTTAGAGTCTCCGCCACGCCCGGGTCTCGTCTGCACATCCTGCGCTGCTTCTTTTCTAGTTTGAGCCGGTCACACAGCTTGAAGTGGGCCCTGCCTATGCTCTCCTCTGGTAAAGAGTTCAGTGGCAGGACAGACAACGGTTCATTACCTGTCAACCTGGAAGAAAACATCACAAGCCATTTGGAAACAGAAAGATACTGGGATTGTCTTGATAAAGTATTCAGACAGAACAACAGGATACTGACCTTCCTGAACAAACAAAAAGTAGCAAAGCTATACTGCATAAACAGCACAGGAAGCACAGCTGCTCACATAATGCTCAAAAGTTTGGTTAATGTTCAAATGAATTCAGCTGTTCAGTGGTTAATGTTCAGGGGAATTCAACATTTGCTGGAGATTGAGATCAACTCTCGGTGGAGGTCTGAGTAAAGAGCAAATTCTCTGCAGTGGTGGAAAAGTCAGGTTTACCATGTAATTTTTTTGAATTTTGGATACCTAAAAATCCTGTTGTAGAACAATGGAGTTATAATTAGCTTTTGTTTTAAAGCAAAGGAGAAACAAATTATACTGTTAGCATTTTTGTGAGTAGTTTTTATCCACAGGGAAATTTAAAAGAAACGGGGCACTTAATGTAAGAGTGCCTTTGGAGTACTTTCAAAAAAGAAAATGTACTCAGCAACTTTAGGTTATTTCAGAAGCAGGTAAATCAATATCTCTGCCCCTTATAAGGAAGTACACAGTATTATTAGTGGTGTGGGCTGTATTATAGATCAGACCTCCTTTATTTAAAAATACCTGTAGTTGTAATTAGTTTCTCCTCTCCTTTAAAACTGAAAAAAGGTTACTTACTATGTTATTTTAGTGTAGTGACATTTTAAGTACCAGTAGGAACACAAATCTTTGTACTGACAATTGCAACCTATTCACAAAGATTTACATGGGCAACTGGACCGTAGGTTATGGGCTGTATATTGAAGTTCTACCAAAAGTTCCTGAAATCAATTTTTTTCCATTTTACAGCAATAAACTTCCAGCATCAGCTGCATACTGACCACTTTAATACTGCCGTACGAGGTTATAATGTGCAGATAACAAGGCATTCAGTTAGTGTGGGGACATTTTAAACATTTGTATTCTGTGATCGTGTCTGATGTGTTACAGTAAAACAGTAGCCAGCAAATGGTTGGTTAAATATTTATACCAGATCCTTCAGATGGGTGGCAGGTTGTACCTCGCTGTACAGATTTAAACATGGCACACAGTATTGCTGCTGTCATTATAAATAGTCTTATATATCGTATAAAAGTCTTTACATCTGAAAATCTAGACTTTCTGTAGGGGACATAAAACGTGGTGATCTTTTTAGTTCTGTGTTTCTGTCCCAACTCACTCTGGGCTAAACTCTCATTTATGATGTCATCAAGGGGTTTCACTTAGGGGCAGACTGGAACAGCAATTTGACTCCACACCACTCTGTTCATGCAAATTGTAATCGAGTACTACCTGGTGATCAGGCTTTTTACTACATAATTATTATGTCAAAAGATTATTGGACATCCACTTTGGAAACTGGAAAGAATGTTGGTGGTGAAAGTGTCGGTATCTACAAAGAAAAAAAATGAAATAAAATAAACTCAAGAATAAACAAAAGAACAACTAGTTAATTCATGTGCTCTTTTATTATGTGATGTTGACATAATATTGTTATCTGATTTGACATAATGCCACGGTTATCATTAATTATGGTATGTAGCAAAACCCCGTCACTGAAACTGGCCCATTTATCTGGAATAAATGTTAACAACATTATAAACACAATGGGACCAACCAGCCAATCTCAACACTGAGGTTTTCAGGTATGCTAACAGTGCTCTCAAAATGCCCACAAAGAAAACCTTGAACTCTGCAGCTTTATTTTTTGACAAACAAAAGTATCAAACAAAATCCCCCGAAACTGAACTTAAGATACACCGCCACAAGAAATGTGTGTGTTTAAGCTACAGTCCACCCAGACCCAGACCCTTTTTTTTAACCTTTTATATTGACCATCCTTTAAAAGGATGGTCTTCTTCTTAACAGGTGTTACCTTCTTAACAGGTGTTACCTGTTAAGAAGCACTCCCTTGCAGAAAGCGAGAATGAGCAGATTCAAGTGCACATCTGTGCAAGTCTTTGGGGTGTGAACTCTGATGCTAAGCATGCTGTGGAGATGCATGCAGTCTGCAGGAGTCAAGGGTGTCTGAGAGGTCTGTCAACTCACTCCTGTTTGCTACATATAATGTAGCAAACAGTCAAGATGACTGTTCACAGTAGCCCAAAGTGGCCCTTAGGCTACTGGGAAATGACACGGTGCTCCAGACAGCCAATGGTTAAAGTTAATCCCAGCGCTCTTGATGAAGAGAGTACAAGTTAGAAATTATATTTTTAAATAATGCTTAAACAAAATTTGTTGTTTATTATTACGCTCAGCAACATTTATGAATCAAACAAAGGCAGACCATCAGGAATGAGCTTAAGACTCTAAGAACAACTGCATAAACGAGGCACCTGTATTCATCCTACGGCTGCAAAGTACTTTAAATACAGCAAGCAAGAATTTTGATTCTAAACATGGTATGGAGAACATGTGGCAGACTTGCACTCCTTTCGTCCGTTTATTTAGGGGATGCATATATAAAACACAAAGCGGGGACTGCCACATAGCTGGCAAAACCTATAACCAGCGTTCTGAGGTTGTGATGGAGAGCGCAGGGCATTACTTTCATAAACACACACGGGGGACATGACTGTCAGCCTGTGACCATTTTGGTCACACCAACTGACAGACTGGCACCCTAGTTGTTCATTATGTGTAATTTCTGGCCTCCTTTACACTGTTAAAGTGAAACTGAAGAATAAATGGATTTACTGAACTCACAAAATGCACAAGCTCTCTGGCCTGTGTGCTTTTTGCAGCCGGACTTCAGACTTTTGAAGGATACTTGTGCAAGGAGCGACACCGTATTTATCAATGAGATTATTTATCAATGACCTGGACTCCTGGCATTCAGTGTAGGCTGAATTTTCCAGTGCACTAAGGCACTAAGGATTACAGCTTGCACATGTCAACACCAAGGCACAACATCTGAAAAAGCGTACTTGAGAGACAGTAAAGAATTATTTTATTTTGAAAAGAGAGCAATCGGAACTGCATTTGCCAATGTTTGCTGCTTTCAGCTGTGATGACAAAACACATTTAGTATTTAAGATTAACACTTTAATCCTTCATATTTCCACTATCACAGCACTAATATACCAACAGTCATAAATTGTTGTCCATCCGTTCCTGGTTGCTAAAAGTATGCATACAGCCAAACCAATTAAAAGAAGTCCAACTTTATAACTGTGAAGTGTAACCGCAGCAAATGGGAACGTTGCCTCACAGTTTACTACAGCCAAGCAGTCTGAAAAGAAGATGGAAATAAATTCTGCAATATTTTTGTAAAGGTGCAGAGCACCTGCTCACTGTCTACACCTGGTTAGTTAATGTACCAGAAGCGTTGATTCGCATTACTCACATTTTAGACTTCTTTATTATTTTTCAGAGAATATTCTGTCACCACTCATGATCACTTGAGTCACGAACAGAAGGTCACAGGATTTATTCAACACAAGATTTGTTTTATTAAGTCCAATAACCGACTGAAATGTTTCCCCTCGAGTGCTCAATTTAATATCAGTGAACTTAATAGTTCACAGATGTTATTTGATATTTTTCTTTACAATAAATTCATAGTCTGGTTGAGAATCCGTGTAGTCAAATCAAAAAAGGAGTCCTCGGGGTTTGCTTTCAGAATGGCTCGAACGGTTTTCTTTTTGCAAAGTGTGTTTGCCTATTCTTAACTTCTCTGACAGCAAGTTCAAATGGAAACCTGGCAAGCTGTGTCTTGACAGAGATCGCCCTCCCAACACACTTGGAGAATAAGAAAAATGTATGGTTTGAGGCGTACGCAGTGAGGCAAAGGGTGTCTTTCTCTGAACAACTGACATTTTCCTCTAAATTGTTTCACGCTTTGTTAAGACACTCTGATTGCAATGTCAAGGAAACAAACATAAAATCTCTAAACAAACAAATCCAACGTGCCTGACGTGTCGCGTACGATTGCCAACCTTTCCTCAGCACTTCTTTTGCAAGCGAATGTCAGGGATTGAATAACGCTGCGGAGCAAAGAACCTGTCATGTTAAAGAACATGTAAGACTTTTTTTTTTAATGCACACAACATTTTGCTCATGCAAATGTCTGGGAAGGAACGCAGAGACATCGATTAAGTGTACTGCTTTGGAAAGACTGCTAATGGCAGCTGAAATATACAAATACCAATATGCTGTGGACATTCCTCAGAAAGACATGCACAGTAACACGTATCAGCTCAGACCTTCCCAAACCCCTACATGCCTGCAAGTATTAGAACGACAGGCCTCAGATGCCTCGGTAACGTCTACTTGTCTGAGACAAAAACGATGGTAAGCGTGAACCTGGAGGGAAGCCAAAGATGACACGACACTGATCTCAGCACCGCTGTCTCTTTTTCAAAGAAAGGTGGGGGTTTTTCTAGCTAGTTGCAAAGAAAGCCTGAGGGCAAAGCGAGGAGGAGACGGACATTCGAGCAGAGAAATACTTCTTCACATCTCTGGAGAAGAAACTACTGGCCAAAGCTCACTCTTGTGCAATGTTTCCACTCTGTGGCAGACGAGAACGCAGTCAAATAGTATCGCAGATGTACCGTGCTTTATTTTCTTCTATATTTTAAAAAAAAAATGTTTACAAATGGATGCACTTTTTAATACTTGAGGAGAGGAGTTGTTCATTTTAATCCGATTCAAATTCGCTGGATTCAAGATAATATTTTCCCTGGATGAAGGACAGTGACCCCTGCTATCACACAAAAGGGTCGCACACATTCCAATAAGATGATCTGAGAAAATAAATAAATAAATAAATCACACTGCTGTTTGCTGAAGAATGAACTCATTCAACTCGCTAAGAGGAAAAGAATTGGATAAGAGTCAACCTGGGTCAATCATAAAGTCGACTCTGAGACTCGGACAAAAAGGAGTAACTGGAGTCTTCCTGCAACGGTAACAACAATCGCTCGCTCCATGAGAGCGTTTCTTAAAAAATATGGGACCACTTTTTCTAGAATAAATGTAATTCACAGAAAAGCTCAAAGGTGAACGACGCAAAGACAGCTGCTAATATACCGTGTAGATATCCAATTTTTTAAAGTTGCCTATAATTAACCTTGTCTGATTCGTGTTCACATCAACACATCCAACAGTTTTCACTCCTACGTGTCGTTTATATCACGTCCATTAAAAGCATCCATCCTGAATCCACGTGATTATCACGAAACGTGAGCGCTTCAAAGCAACGCGCACGCATCTTCGCAGTATCTTCCCCACAGTGAATAAGAAAGCACGAACATGTGTTTTCACATCACGGCCCATTTTCTGTCGTGTTTTTGTTTGAGGTGTTGGCACAGCAACACCAATTACACACGGAATATAACACCAACATATAAAACTCATTATTATCCCATGTGAGGTGGGATTCCTGCTGATGTTTGCTCAGCTTTGCTTTTTCCATTCACACTCTTGCCTCTACACACTGTGCAGACATCACTGACCTACTCTCACGCTGCACCTCCTCCACTGTCTTTCACTTGGTAACAGTGCAGTTTGTTTAGTCCTTTCTCTCCACCTGTCAGCACCTCCCATTGCCCGTGACATTTACTTTATATACATTTTCCAATGCAGCGGGTTCAGCGAAAACGGCTCATTTCACGCGGCGGAGCACGACAGTCAATCCTTCAAGGAAATCATTGACTAACTCTAAACTTTGCTATCATCACTCGCTCTCTGACTTTACATTGCACTCCTGGAAGTGACCCTCAGCTGGTAATTCTGCTCTTTCTTTATTAGTAAGGTATGTAGACAGCTAAGGATACCTACTATCTGTCATAGTCAGAAAAAAATCCTATTACTTAAATGTGCTAGGCCTAAACAAATTCTTTCTCAGACTACAAACGCAGCTTGTTAATTACTCGTGGTGCTCATGTGCCCACAGAGACATATATTAACAGTCTCTGTATAGACGTTAATCTCAAGAGTCTAAAGTTGAAAACCTTAGAAAAAGTAAATCTAAATCAAGCAAACACGCCAAACATCTGGTTGTTAAATAAGAGGTTATTTTCTCCTTTTTGTTAATGTGCGTTTGCATTTTGAACAGTTGGCGGTCAAACAGAAATTTTTGCTGACGATACATAAGAAGGGATGAGTCTTAAAGAATTAAGAGAATGTACAGGGCTCGAGCTGCGGCTCTGTATGGATGCTTTCTATGTTAGGATCTGCAGCCTCTGTAGGAGATATCCATATTCAGTAAACGTGATATTACAGATTGCTGACCTAGTGTGTAATCACCCCCTGGAGATAAGAAAACCACCTGCTGAGCAATATCATTGAAAATATGTTTTCTTAATTAAAACAACAAGTTAATACAGTAAAACAAACAAAAAAAAAACTTTCAGTTTTCTGTTTTTTGGGGCAAGAATTCACGCAGCTACACGCATGGATCTATGTGCACACGCACGTGGAGTCTTACAAGCTTAAGTCAACACCTACAAGTTGTGGCTAAATGCGCCCAGACAGGGAAAAAAAAAAAAAAGCACAAAAGCCACAATTTCTCCATCAGCCTCAACTTGCAGGTTGTGTGGTCTACTGTCTCCTAGATCACAACCAACCCCCCTCCTTCTTCTCCTCCTTTTTTCCCCTTTTCTCCAAACTTCCCCTATTCCCACTGGTCAGTTACTCTAAACGAATGTCAATCATTCCAACCCAGCTGTTGGCTCAAAACAAAACGGTCTCTAGACAAAACTATTGCCGTCTACGACCTTAACCTACACAAGACAATGATAGACGTGAACATGTGTCCTGGAAAAATTTAACTGTAATGAAGACAAACTGCCGTGCTCACCTGATATTAATATGTGCAACGTAAGAAAACATATTACTCTGAAACTCTGAGTTTTTGCAGTAAATTAGGCTTACCATCGGAGATCCCTTTTTTCTTTTCCTTTCACTTTTTCCTGCTGCCATAACAGCATTTAAAAATGCTCCTTTTGTGGGGGGGGGGGGGAAGAAAGTTGTGTGCTTTTCTCAGAAATGTTGGATGAACTTCAGACCACCCTGCCCAAGTCCCATCTGGTGTATCCCAGGCCATGCCAGAGGTAGTAGGAATGTGAGCGTGTGTAGTGTTTTCCCACTGGCCCTCTCTAACCATTGCTGACAATGTGCTCCACAGCTTAGACATGAATAATTGGAGAAACCATGTATCAGTGTCGAATGACTCTCTGGTTGCTGTTGTCCACCTCCAAGAAGAAGTGTAAGAGAAGAAATCCTACACTGACCTCAGGCATTTTCTCCATGGTGAAAGAAACTGTTAATTCCCCGAATCATTAAAACAAAAAATGGGGGAAAGAGTAAACGATTGTGTATATGGCTAAGATAAGATAAGTCCCTAGTTGAAAGCGCTGGGTGTTGTGATTGCTTCTAACAAGCTGTGACTGACACAGTGCAGTAACACGACAAAACAAAGTGGTACTGGCCTGGGACTTAAGTAAGTCATTATTAGTTGAGTAATGAGCCTTTCTGCGTAGTGGGAATGTCGTGCAATGTCTAGAAGTACTGCTGTTCACAAAGCTAGGGGGGAAGTCCGCTATCTTGTATGACTTAACAGGATATGACCCAAAGTTATGTCATCTGCTGTCGTTTCTGGTCATTTACAACCCACAGAGGGTATGTCAGACTACTCCCATAAAGTATCTGAAGGAGACAGGACTCTGATATTTTAAATGTATATGATACTACGCATGGGTAATAAGTTTCGCTAGAAAATACTTTTGTTTTACAGGTCAAAAAAGTAGGAAAAGGGGAGAAAAAAATCGAGTGTCCAGCCTAACTTTTTAATCCACGACTGTGAATGTGGAAGCTGGTAGCCGAGTGGCAGCACTATAGGATCTGGCCCTGGGAATGGGAGTGCGGGGCATGGTAAGAGGTTTAACTGCTATGTGAGAACTCGAGGCTTCTAAGGTCAGCAGCTCAGTTATAGTCACTGTGTGACTGGCACAGATTGGGCGTGCAGCAGTGTCCGCATGACTCCCCAGTTCTAGCCCACACCATGGCACAGAGTAGCCCTGTACCAGCGCACCGACACACCAAACACACTCAGGCACACATACTGTACTCGGCTCTCACCGATTCCACGTGCTGAACCACACTGTGGCTATTTGGTGAGACTTTAAGGTCAGAGAAATTCAGCAAAGCAGATACAAACACAGTACTTTTTTTTCCCACATATAACATGTTATTCCTTTAAATCTCGTTTCAAATATTAAAGCCCAAATACCTTTTGTCACAGCATTTTTTCAAAGTTAAAGACGCGAAGTGTCGATTGACCGCGTCTGACAAAGATTTTTTCGGCTGTTTTTGTGCTCACTCGTGACTCGTATATCAATGGGAGTGAGAAAAGTTTGACTCTTGACAAGTGCTTGATGATTAAAAAAGCAGCTGAACGTCATGCGAATGGGTCACTTTCAACGTGAAATGAAATCTGCCCCAGGGTGAATCGCAGAACGTCTTCCGTGCCTTGGCCTGTTCACGTCAGTGTGTGTCTCACTGTGTCCATTCTCAAACTAATATTCTGGCTTTATGGATAAATAAGCCTTTTGGGAGAATCTTAGAGTATATAAGCACACCCATCCCAGTGAAGCATCTGAGTGCACATCAGCTTAGTTTTCTACATGATCGTGTTTATGCAAGATAAACTCAGGTTACCCTGCAAACAGGTGGATGATACTGAAAAAAGGGTTTTATGCTGACTGCTGCAGAAATAATCTGTTTGATTTTTTTTTTTTTTAAAGACACTAAATGTATCAAAATCTATTTTTCTTGGATATGATAAAAGCAGATATTCTCTGGAAGGCCAAAGTTTTAAGTGAGGGTTTTGACAGTCTGCTAATCTTGGCACGTGTGAGGTGCCATGTCTCTTCTATCCCCACAAACTATGCAGAGAAAACTGGCCTGTGGTCAAGGATGGAAAACACAGGACATAGTGGTCACACTAACTAGCATCATCTCATCAATGCCTGACCACTAAAAGTGTCTTGAGTCTATATTAGTTTTCCTGTTTTGCAAATTGCCCATGTCTCCAGCTCCATCTGCAAAGATCATCATATGTTTGCATTTTAACCAAGAAGATTTTCCTCTCTGTATCTTCAAGCTATCCATCAATGAAATGTACGCCTGGACCTGCTGCCCTTTTATAATCAAGCGCCTCTTAATTGTGGTCTGTTTGGCATCCTGATGACACGAGAACTGTACCTCCTTCAAATGTGAGCACGCCAAACGCATTTTAAAAGCCTCTCCAAACCATTCAATCTTCAAAAATATCCATCACAACCATGTTATTACACAGTATGAGCCCCATCAGGGGCTACCGAGCTCTTCTTAACAAAGGTGAGTACCAAGCTCTGTAATTACAGACGGTTCAACCCATAAAATCAGCAGCTACACTATGCATCTTCCAGTTTAAAGACATGTAAATGTGTGCAAAAAAAAAGTACAGCTTTGCTCTATAAGCTTAAGTTCAAAGACATTTTGAACCCATCATGCAGGATGACCACAAGTGGGCATAAGCCAAGTAAATTTTGCACTACATTTACATTTAATGTTTTCACGTTTTGTCTCCTATTTATACACAAGAAAGAGCTGATGGAAGACCATCCTGCACTCTCAGACAGTACTGCACCACCATGTGGTACCCACTAACATAGCAGGACTCCAGAAGGATGTAACAGGGTACAGAGCTCAAAGCAAAGCCTGGCTTAGCTCAAATCTGGATGTATCAAACAAAAATATAAAGAAAACAAAACTCTCTTTTAAGAGGGACAAGCGGTCAGCTATCTAAGCTTCCAGGTTCGCGTGATCTCACTACACTACACTGTCAAGAGAATCCTATCTTCTTGGCTCATGCTAAAGTGATACCCTTTGAGGTGTGGCTATAGCCACAGGATATCCTATGTAGTTGGGAAATCCCTCTATCAACGGTGCTCCCCGCCCTGCTGCACGTCAGGGCTAATCAGTCCTTAAGGCCTGGTAATGAGACGCTTGCCACCACTGTCTGCCAGGCAACGCCAGCCTGAGCCCGCACTAACTCTGCTCCTTCTAATGAGTGGTAATCACCCAGAAGCTCCCCACAAACCACTGCAGGGATGCCAGCACGCACATAAGGCAGGCAAGCCAGAAGACAGGAGGGATGGGGGGGAGGAGGGAACCAAAGGAAATGGTTAGATGGAGCTGCTTAAAAAACAATTTTTAACATTTTTGCACTGTGCTCAAGAAGTAAGGCTCCTTTGAAACGTAAAAAAAAATGCCGTTTGATACATGCCAGGAACTAAGTCAGCAAAATGATAAAATCCTCAGACGGGCTGCACACTGAAGAAAAAAGAAAAGAAACATCACTCCTCCTCAATAAATTTACACACATCCCATTTGCTATCCTGTTGCTCTTGGCTTACTGCCTCACTTAATGGAGTGCTGAAAACAATAATTGCATCTGAAAGGAGCTCTGCTCTTCAGGATCAAACCGATGATAGAGATTTTAAGGATATTGCAGCAATTAAATAGCAACCGCTATATTTGCTTCTTCCGGATGCTGCGGCGCGTCTGTGATTAGTAAATCCCAGTTGCATGACTGTGGGCAGCCTTCCTGTATATGTCGCATGTGTGCTAAAGAAAAACAAACCCTTGACTCAGTGTAAGGACTCACACCCAGCACAGTTTACAAGACCGCAGAATGACAAGCCTTTTACCAAAACTTAAATTTAAACCAACAGAGTCGTCTCAGAGAGCACTCTAAGCCCTCACGGGGTCACCTGAGCAAACAAATCATCCCCTTTGCTGACAGTTAACGCCATATCTGATCAAGGTGCTGTAACCTTAAGGTAAGTAAGGCAAGCTCAGTGAGCATCTCCAATTCAAGCTCTAATGATAACGGATTTAGCAGAACCAGCACCTGCCACAACAGGCTGAGGGAAAGAAAATGAGTGTTCACATTCTTGTGGCAAAGGATGACAATTTAAGCGGGTGCTTGGCTACGCCAGGAATCCCACCCCACCCTCAGCTACAGCAGACTAGAGGCAGGAGAGATTGTGTTTATGTTACACTTATGCTCCACCGCACTTTGGAAATTGGGTATGCAACATTGACCCTCTATTTTGAGTAAATCAGTACCCAGGGGGCCCTAAGATGCCTCGTGCTCATGGAATATTTATTTGAACAGGTTTGTGTTAGCATGTCCCCCGGTCAAAGCTGAGCAAGACTGTGCTGGAGTGTCATCGGTGTCGAGTTTCTGGGAAGCCGGCCACGGGGCAGTCACATTTTGTATCTGTGTCACCTGCGCAGGCTCTTTCAGTATGTTTCATGTTCCTCAGCAGCAAGGCTAAATCATTCACTGACACTCATTCATATTCCTTTCTCCCTGGGCCACAGAATAATAAATCTGGAGTATTGTAATACCACATGTCTCTCTGCACTACACATGCCACAGATAGAGAACAGACTGACATAGGTAATTGAAAGCAAGTGCTAACTGAATAAGTAAATATGCATTACCATTAGAACCATTAGGGCTGATTTTGGTGCCAATTTGGCACGTCATCTTTAATACAAGTGCCTGCCAAAGGGCGACACTGCAACAGGAGGGGAGACAGAAACAGAGAGCAGTGATACGTTTGTCCTTCTAATGCAATTTTAGAAATGAATTGAAACCAAAGACCAAGAGGCAGAGAGAGAAACTACTTGATACGTGCATGAGTATGACATGATGATGCTTTGCTCAGAAGGGGCTGGGATATTTCCATCACACGGAACTACTGCAGGTGTCATACAACTTGCTTGCATCACCCAGTTTCCAAAATTAGTGCCAACACTTTGTGCAACACTCCACCACCACCCCCCAACAAAGAAAAAAATATTACCCAGACATCTGAAAAACAGTTACTGTGAGATACATAGCGTTTTACTACTTCCAAAACTTATTTTTGCCTTGACTCAATAGCGAATACATACTATTCAGATAACATTTGCCTCCAGGAGAATGTAAAACCCACTTCAACAGGTCGGCAGGTCTGACATACTAGGCTAATGGGCCCTTAGGGGACAGTTCTTGTGCTCTCTTGCAGATTCACATCAGTTCCCAGATCGCCTAACACTCCTGGATCCTGCACAACACCCATACCTACCATAAATTTGACTCTGCTGGCAAAGCTTCAAGTGTCATCACTCTGCAGTCTACAACCGTTTGTCTCTGTGTGTCTGTGTGTGTGTCTACCCTGTAGGGGAGCACTAACAGCACCCATCAACAGAGATATTTGTAGATAATACAGAAAAGCACCAAGATCTTAAATGTGTTTAATGTGCATTTCCACTTGCACAGGTACATTCCAGTCTGTGGGTTTCTTTTCGGATTAAAGCTCTCCAGCTCCAGGTGAAATATGGCTGCGGTCCCACCTGACATGCTGACCTCATTTGAATGACCTTGGCTTCCCAGCACTGTTAATGTTCTTCTGTAACTAAGACAGAAAAGGAAGCTGAGAGTGCAGAGCGTACGAGCAAGCAAAGTGCAGCATGAGTAGCCACTCTGAAGTGGAGGTCATAGTGGGCTACACCTAAAATCCAAGGCGTTCCCTGGGAATGACTTACTTTGAAATATACACCCGTGTGCGCTTTCTAAATGAAACAATGTTAAGTGCGGGACACGATTCACGAAACGCGTTTCAGATTAATTTCCTGACACGTGTTCCAGCTGTTTTCGTTTCTCCCGTTTTTATCTGATGGAGGTAGCAGAAGAAGAAAAAAACTGCCAGAGTTGTGTGATGTTTTTGCTGGATGGGGGGATTTTTTCTGTGCAAGCTGAGCAGACGTTTCGGCCACCAGTTCAGTCAGTCAGATCGCTTTATTGTTACCAGCTGTTGAGTCTGAGGCATATACACTCACCTTTCGGCTCCACGGCTGTTTTCAGAGTCGACTAAGGATATGATTTTACAAGTGTTTCAGCAAAATAACCCCTTGACCGCTACCTGCCACTCAAACGTGCCGCGCTCACTGTACAGTGGGCGCTGGCTCAATTGTCAGGGAAAGAATGGAGGGGAGGGGGCTCTCACCGGTCAAAATCATACATACTTCCACCTATATTTATTAGATTATATTTGATTTAATGTCATTCTAAGATAACCCCCACACTGCTACTTTTTTTAAATTAGCAGCACCTTCACTGAGGTAAATTCTTGAGCAGACAACCGGCTGCACACACCAGCTGCGAGGCCTCCAGGTGATACCTCGCTGACCCGAAATCAGTGCTTTAAAAAAAATAAACTTCCTTAGTCCACTTTCTAAACTCACTAAAGAGTTTTCAGTGACTTACGACATTTAAAAAAAATTACCTGCTTTGAACCAATCAAATCAATGAAAAGTAGCATCATGGACTTAACAGTGCGTCTGTCATCTCTTACCCGAAATATGCTATGGTGGGTCCAGGCAAGTTGAGAAGATACACTATAACTGTGAACGATAACCATCCCAGGAGTAGGTGTCCATCCAGCATTTTGCTGCGGCTCCAGGGCAGATCATTTCGTTTCTCCTGAGTAGCTGTGTAAAATCCCTTGTTGAACGTTCAACACTTCTTATACAGAGAGGAGCTGCTCTGCGCTCCTCCCATCAGCAGAGAGAGAGAGAGGGGAGAGAGAGAGAGGGAGCAGCACCGCGATACATACAACCCGACTGATTCACAATTCCCCTCTCATGTTTCAGAAAGATTATTCATCTCAGTGCGTCTTAATTTATGATTGGTGTGACAGCTTCTCCTCTGTGGGCGTTTTAAGCACCACGCAGTCGGTGTTGGTGCAGATTGAAGTCGCTCTGAGCCGGACTGGACGGTGTGATAAAATACCTGCACTCAGTGACTGTTTATTTCCAGAATGGCAAACCAAGAATTGGTTTGAGTGCAGCACAAGCAGCACTGAAATATCGCAGCAGTGTTATTGTAGTCTATACACTGCCCTACATAGAAGTCCAGGTGTGTTTTTGTTTTGGGTTTAGTGTTTTAAAATGTCTTACATGTGCACGTGTTGGAAACTAGCTGAGGGTTATTGTTACAAGTACTCTACTCAGATACTCAAATACTATAAGTATACTTAAGTATGCACAGCTGATGAAAAACCGCTGACTACAGAGGAAGATCATGTGATTTTACTGAAAGCACCAGAGCAGCTTCTGGAGTAGTGTTGTTATTATTATTATTATTATTATTATTATTATTATTATTACAAGTGCATTTTGCATGGCAATTGTGTTATAAACTCGTGCTTGATTTGTTTAGGTTAGAAGTTTTATATTGTTGTTATGGGCAATTCGTCGTAATGCATCAGCATTCACAGTCACTCACATTCATTTCTGATACTTTACAAGTATAATTTTACTCAGATTACTACTTACAATAACAATCAATTATACTACTGTTGTTGTTGTTGTTGTTGTTGTTGTTGTTGTTTTGTTCTTTTTTGTATAAGAAAAAGATTGTGTGCATCCCTCTGTAGACATTTTTATCCTCCAAAGTTTGTCATACCTTGGTTCTGGAATCAGGATTTTGGAGTAGTTCACACATATACAGCTTCCTGTTTTGTAGATCTTGGCTAAAGAGTGTCTACTGAAGTTAAATATCCGTCAGGTCTTGCCTTTTTGCAAGACGCGGTGATCAGTTCTCCTAAACCAGCTGCGCTGAGGTGAGTTCACCCGCAGTTCACAATGAAGTAAATTTGTCCGCAAATATAACTGTAGGCGATTTCACAAGAAATCTGAAAGCAGAAGATGAAACCTTTAATCGCTTTGCAAAATATCATATTGAGCATCATAAATCAATTGACAAGCTATCAATCGTTCAAGGAAGTAATGTGAACCTTTTGGCAGGCCTGCTCCTGAAAAATATTTACTCTTCCTACGCACTGATTGCTCAAGATTTTGAGATTACCAAAAGTTTTGGTTATTGTCACAGAATGCCTTCTTTAACATGCGATCCCCCCTGCCTCACCGGTGTTTGAAATGCTTGTAGAACATATATGGTCCATGAACATATACAATTGCAAAGCTTTATTTAATGAATGCACATTTTATCCTCTGATGATACACAATTAGGTTGTTGTTTATTTTTCCCAGAAACACCTGGCTGGTAAGACAGCAGCGTTCATAGTTTTCTACACAATCAGTGCAATTACAGTGGGAGTGAGAAGCAGCACTGGTTGACATAGCTGACCTCTTGATTTGTAAATAATATCCACTTACTGTTTGCCAGCTGAGAATGTCTTTAGGCAGGGACAACCCTTCTTAACTCCTGTGTAAACACCTTTCAATCGCTCAGCTACCAACTAACATCTTTTGTGTCCACACACACCTTGATTTTTGGCACGTAAACAGAGAGAGGGATCTGAACTTGGGACGAGTCCAGGTTTTGCTCACCTACACCTGGGGAGCACTCCTGCCAGGATTCAAGATGAAGTCTATTCATTCCCAATCTCAAACAATATCCAGCGCATTCAGCGCAGCGCATGGGCCAAGTGACTTCACCGGGCCAACTTTCTACTTACTGTGTGTAAACACAACAGCACCTCAAATTAAAGATTAAAGCCAGCAAGTTTTAAAATTATCATTGCACGCTCTGGGTGATATTGGATCTGTGCTGATCACTCCCCAAAAAGACACATCAGCAGTTATTAATCTTTCAAATTTTTTGCGTAATTAATCTTTCGTTCAGAGGTTTTAAGCACTGACTGAACTAGTGTGGAAAAGTATTTATGAGCAGAACTTTGGTATTTTGGGTTAAATGCTTATTAGCTTTCTAGGAGAATATGCAGCTGGTTACCTTAGCTGAACAGAATACAAGCTTAGCTTACATTTGTCTGACCAAAGGTAAAAAAAAAAAAAAAAATTCTTAAATCCACCTAACAGCACCTCTAAATATCACATATTGGTTTAACAATCCATAGAAAAATCAAGGTAGTTTGACATTTTACATTGATTTATGTGTTGGAAGAACACCACCACAGTCCACATTAAAACTGCGTGTTGATGTTTTTACACTCTAGTTTTTCTAATCAGCTAAAGCTTCAGAAAGAGAAGGAGACTGTGTTGTATTTAAAACATACCTCCCTGTTTCCACCCTTTTTATTTAGGCGATGCTGAATATAAAGATTTTTTTTTAAAAAGCGTGGAGCATTGATCTTCTCATCTTACTGCCCATCAGAATGCATATTTCTAGTCACTTTGTCAAAGCAGGTTCATCAAGACAGCTCAAGCTGTAGTTCTTGCAAGTTTATTTTTTGCATGATTTCCCTTTCAGTTTGGACAGTGCTCAATATAATCTGAAAATTCACACAGATGAGCACATGAAAGCACAGGAATGCGCTTTTTTTTCATCATTATAAGCTTGTCAGTCCTTCCTAAAGGGCAGTTATTCAAAAGCCTATAGGCCCCCTGTAAGGGCCTTGCTTCTTAATAACACCTGGTGTTAAGGAGATCAGCGGGAGGGTTTGTCAGTACATGACAAGAATGGACACTAATCCCAAGCAATACCCACTGGTCCTGCATGTCTCTTGAGTGGGATAATTGATTCCCACACCCTTCTTAAAACATGCTCGCCCCCTCTTCTCAGACCGAGCAACCGAGAAAACAGAGCTTGTTTCATTCTGGCGTCGAGGGAACACCGCCATGAGGACAAAAGCGTGTGCTTTTTTTTTTTCTTTTTCTTTCTTACTTTCTTTTTTTCCCCTAAAGCTCCTATGAGAGTTGAACTGAAGGCTGTCATAAGTGTTGTAGGTGGTAGTAGAAATTTGTTTGGTAATAGACCCTAATCTCTTCAGGTTGTCTGGAGTATTCCTCTCTTTGCTGTTGCAGATCCTGTAGCTAGGCCTCATCCTGCTTCACAGACCTTCTCTCAGAGCAAAACATGCATATAAGGGAACTAAATGCATTTTCTTAATAGATTAAGACAAGTAATACAATGCAGAAAAAGAAACAAAAGCACACAAAAAAAATTCCGTCAACTTTGTTTCAGCTCCAAGTGTGACCAGAATACTCATTTCAGATTAGAGTGTTAGACTGCAGTGTTACATTTCTTTGCAATTACAATGAGGTTCCCTTTGGGCTTTGAGGTTAGTCTGACTATTGAAATGAGTTGGAATGTAGTGTAGGATGTAAATCGAGTCTGGGGTATTTCCTTGAGAAGGCGAATGCATTCAAAACAATTCAGTGTTACGGCACATATTTTAAGAAACAGGGTATACAAGGCAAATTAGACAATAGGAGGTGATCTAGAAAGATGTAGGCAATTAGCTTAATTCAAGGCAGATTGCATCTCGTAAAAGGTATGCACAGTTCACGCAGAAATATGGTTTTGCATTCTATATAAAATGTCATTTTGAGTAAAGAGCAAAGATTAGAATCCTCCTCCCTCTCCTCGGAGACTTGTGTATTAGCCTTGGTCTGACCTTGTCTTGATATCACATCCCTGGAGAGGAATGTAAATCGTATCCGTCCAATCCCAACCCAGTTACCACCAAACTCCTCGTTCTCACCACCTCTACTCCGCTGCAGGGCCACATGATCTTTTCCATGTACCAGACATAATTTGTGGCTTAGGTTTGGAGGCTGACGGTGCGTCTGCGCCACTCTGCTGTTTCAGGCAACCGGCGCACCATCTGCAGCAGTTCTCAGCATTCAGGATACATACAGGAAGAGTCCGTCTTCGTGGGCTATCACGAGAGCTCTGGAAACCTCCAATCGCATCCGAGACAGCAACAGTTTGGGGATTACTGATCACTACATTTAACATGTGTTTCTTCAACTAGGAAGATTTTTTTTTTTTTTTTTGCAAGTTAAAAAATAAAGGAGCAAAAAGCCCCACTAAAAAACACGCCGCTCTTAATTTAGGAGACACCATGATTGTTGTCTAATTCTAACTCTTGGATTTCTTGTGCAAAAACAAAACAGTAGCTGCTCTCTCTGTTGTGGAACTTAATCCCGGTCCTTCATTTGTGGCAGTTAACCTATCATCCATGCACATTTTCTAGTGAAGTGTTATGACACACCTGAACCAAATTGTATGCGAGCGTGTTGTGGCCTGTCCTCTCCTGAAAATGTTTAAGTATGCACATCTAAGCCACTGCTGCCATGCAACTGCATAATGGATACTTTCCTTCCAAAAGGCATATTTTGGATTGTTTCATTGTATAACAAATTTGTTATGTAACAGCTGTATTAAAACAGTTTTGCTCACGCAAGCCTACATTATGCTTTCTTGTAAACAATGACATTAATATCAGACCGCAGGCTGCTATTGCCCAAGCAGCTTGAAACAATCCACCTCATGGTTTTCCAGCCACGTGTGAAACACCCAGCCTGAGAGGTGTTTGCAGAATTGCAGTTTTCTATTTGCCCTTGAACAAGCATTGCTATTCATCTAGGTTGACTTCATTCGACTGAAGAGAGCACCTAGAATGACACAAAGCAGTCTCAACAGTAAAAGCCAAGACATGTCAGCAGTTCTGTGCCAGGAAACTACAGGTTGCTGTACATAGACAGACGGGATGGTAAATGTATAGTGAATGGGTCGCGGTCCTGACCGGCAGGTGTTGTTGATGGAACGGTATGATCTGCTTTGCTTAGCATTAATGAAACAAGACAGAGTCCAGCCGAGCAGCTGCAGCCGGCGCAAGTCTCCCCCTCTGCTGATTGCAACCTGGGATGACCCCAGGAAAAAGTGTCAATGTGTGGGAAAAGATGAGTGAAGAAGATCAAGAAGACAGAGGAGAAATGAAGACTTTGTTGTTTTCTCAGCAGCTGATAAAAAACACTGCTCCCTGATATGACATGCAAGGCTGTTCCTGTAACGAAAGCTGTTTTGTCTCTTCGTGCTTTCTGGCCCCCAGAGCTTCATCTCACTGCCCTAATGTGTGATTTCACCACTAAGACAATTATCTGAGCCACTCTGAGGAAAACTCTTATGACCAAAGACCTCCACCAAAGACTGTTTTAGACTTGCTTTGACCCACACAGAGAGACAATCATCTATTTGGTTCTCAAGGTTTCAGATCGTGACCTCCTAGGGAGTTGTTTTATTACATTTAGATCTCATTCAGCTCGACTTTAACACTATGTCTACATATGTGTGTAACAGAACGCTGTATATCCACTAGTACCCCTTTCACCGATGTGTTTTTGTCTTTTATTTCTGGCAATTTTAATCTAGTATCTCAGAAAGTATTAGATATGTTTCCCTTCTATGCTAATACTTCTCTAAAGGACTTCTCTTTGAAGCTCTAATAATGTCTTTTAGATAAACTAAGCAGTTAGTTTTAGATTTGTGACTCTACACTCAGTCCAAATCCTCAAACTTTGCAACATGAACTTTCTGGGTGACATCTGATAACTAGAGCAATTTTAATTCATTTGAAGGTACTTGTCCAATTTTTCTCCAATTTGCAAAGCAGATTCCTCCCTCACTATATTTATAACTGGCTTCTAGGTTGAGATCTGGTGATTGAAGGCTATAACACATAGTATTCTCACTCATGTTTGCTTCTATTAGTTTATCCTTTCAAAAATGTCTTTAATCTTTTCGTTGCATCTGCTTGGCCCTCCATTCTGCTGATCGGCTAAGATGCCATATTACAATAAATGACGTGCTTTAGGTGTGTAGTTAAACACAGCAAATGTGACGTCAACGTGAGTTTGAAGTTCCTGATTTCCCTTATCAGGAGGCTTTTTACACCCTGTATTGCCAAGAGGCAAGCGGGGCAGATAGAAACGTCAACGCCTGTGGTAATGCCCATCCTGAAGATAAAGTCAAAGCAGGGGCAGAGCCTTAGCTTTGTTTCCCATGTCTGGAAATCGTCAGAGAAGCACAAGGGAAAGTGATGAGTTGTTTCCAGGTGTGAGCTCGTGGGGCGTGTCACATCTTATTGAGGCAGCACACAGCAAACATGTGGTATTGTTTTTAATGATCATTTACAGGAAAGAGCATTTGTGGTTGCAACACAGCAGAACAGATGAGGACGCAGATGATGATGAAAGAGATCTGTGCAGGCCGTCCCAAATGCTCAGCTTACATCTGTTTTGTTTGTTTTCTTCTGTGCTCGCCAGAACAATCAGAAAACATTATCAAAGTGAACCACCACAGATCAAGTCTGATTTGATAGAAATATTCAATAATGTCAACGACGCAGCTACATAGCTCATTATTTCCTGACATTTAACATGTATTTGTTATCTGTTACTGCATTTCCAACCAATTGGGGGTTTTTTTTAATCTAACTTTATTGAATAGTTTTATCTTTGATTTTATCTTCTTTTATATTGCTTGACATCAGCCTCCCTTCCTTAGAGATATAAAAGTGCTCGCCCAACCAAAATGTGTGCATACACACTTCAAATTTATTTATTTTTTCTATTAAAAGCTCAGTAGTGATAGAAGAACGGATCACAATTCCACTACAGCGGTGACATCTAGTGGTGCTTTTGCATTTTCACGTAGCACAGACATAGTTGAGTGCAGTAGCTGCTTTAAATCCTTAAAATCCTTTAAATCCTTGTTGTATATTTGTTACATCTTATGTAGACACTTTAGTGTAAGAATTAGCATTAACAGCTTCATGTTACACCAGGAAAATATTTGTGGAAAATTGAGTGAAGTAATGAAAATGTGATTAGTTCAGATATTTTTCTATGGCATGATGTTAGCGTGGCTGTGTTTTGTCAAACAGGGGGAGGCCGATGATGCAGAGCAATGACAAGACTCACTTGTCAGACACAACTCCCTGCTAAGGGTGCTTTTCTAAATGTCATCACCATCAGAGTGAGGTCACCATGGGCACACAGAGGTGCCCTGATGTCCTTCTGCTCGCTCCGGGGGAAAACCTGACTAGATGGGCTGCAGGGAATGAAGTAGAGCTGTGAAAGATGGAGAAAAGAAACTGAACACAAGCTCATTTACATTTTGTTAGTGAGCCGGTTATTATAAGAAGACATGTTGATCGTGTGACTAGTTATATGTAGAAATAACAACATGTTTACACTCAAATCTTTAAGGAGCTATTTCCACTTCCTGGTAAGTCTTCTACAAAGTATATTCAGGTGCCATAAGCTTAGCAGGCATCACATTTTTCTCATGTATTTAACATTCACTGGCTTGGCTTCAGTACCAGTGCTGACAGCTACTGACTCAGTCCATAACTGCTCCAAATTCCAGATTTCCACCTCTGTGGTTGCCTAAAACTCACTGACTTTACTGTGCATTTCTCATTTTTATTTAGTTTTTGGTTTTATTTATTTATTAGCAAACAATTTATCTTTATGGTAATAGTAGATGAGTTATTTAAAGCAGCAACAACGACAGTAGGATCCGCAACATTTATCCAACAGTTTGCCATCGTTTTGCTTTAAGAACTGCTTTAATTCGTCATGGCATAGATTCAATAAGGTGCTGCAAACATACCTCAGAGATGTTCTATATTGATGTGATGACATCACACAGTTGCTACAGATTGTTGGCTGCACATCCATGACATGAATTTCATTTTCCACCACTTCCCAGAGGTGCTTTATTGGACTGACATCTGGAGCCTGTGGAGGTCATTTGAGGCTGTGGTGTTTAAACTGTGTTCACTTTGTACTAAGGGGCTCAAAGTTTGCCAAGAAAATATCCTCCAGACCATTGCACCACCAGCCTGAACCCTTGATACAAGGCTGGATTTACCTGTGCTGTCTTGGTGCCAACTGTGTTTATGAAAAATCCCAGTAGATCACCAGTTTCAGAAATACTGAAACCAGACAGCCTGGCAACAACAACGATGCAATGTTCAAAATCAGTAAAATCACCTTTCTTCACCATTTTGATGCTAGGTTTGATCTTCAGCAGGTCAACTTGCCCGTGTCTACATGCACAGAGTTGCTTGCAAAGTTGCATTAATGAGTGGTTGAACATAACAAAGTGACTAGTGAATACATACTGTAGACTAATGCTGCTACTATTATGACTAATACTACATAATAACAACATGATAATAGTAATAATCCGATTTTGATTAATGTCCAAGGAAATAGCAATCTTTAGTTACTGTGGTGAAATATATCCTCTGCTCTTGTTTGAGATTTTTACTTAACATGAGAAAGTTCTCCTGTAGTGCATGTGTTGTAAGCAAGTACATGCGGTACTTAAAATAACAAAAACATAATAAATAAAAAAAACTACTTCTTCTGCGGCATCATTCCTGTTTTAACTTTGTTATTAAATGTTATATTTCAGCATGTTACTAAAAATGAATACATCTGAGCAGCATGTTTACATTAAATGATATCTTGGAGACTGGTCAGTATAACATGTAAAATGACCTTACTTTGTTTTGTTTAGTAATTTTCAATTTGCTTTTATTTAACCTTTATTTTAACCAGGAAAATAAAACTGTTAAGATAAAAAAAATCAGTTTTCAAGAGAGCCCTGGCCAAGAAGGAAAGCTGTACATTCAGATGTTGCTTACAAAATAGCACATATACATACAAATCCATACACCAGTTAAGTCCAGGCAAGGAGTAAAAGACAACAACAAACAAACCCCAAAACGCAGTGTATAAACTTCAGTATCAGTAAAGAATGAATACTTTAGTAAAAGTAATTGTCTAATGATCATATTTAAGCAAAACATTTACAGACTTTGAACTGCATTCAAGTCATTTAAAGCTGCCTTACATTCATCAAGTGAGACTAGCTCCTTCAGTTTTAGATGATTCCAGGAGGAAGAAGCTGCAACTCTTAAGTGATAATGGTTTTGCAGTAGATGTTGTAAAGTTAGTTTTATTTGAAAAGATGTGCTTATCCTTTGCTTGACTTGCAATGTACAACGATGTCAACTAGATGGCGGTAACATCTAGTCTTCGACCCCATTAAAGGTGTTTTTTTCGTTCTGCGCTGGCCTTCAGCCTTCTGCGCCTTCGGTTTGCCAGCAACGTGAGGAAATTAGAAAATAATGGCAGGCAAAGCTGAGTGGCCACTGTGTAGCCAATTAACGAGTCACTGAACCGGCCAGGGAATGGCAAAATGAACGCACCGGGTATACTTATTTTGCAGCAGACCAAGTATGACGGTGTGGAGACCGTAAGAAAGTGTGCAAGACGCACATGGAACAGATGCATTTGTGCAGTAAAGCAAATAAAACCTTCACTTTGTGCAAGCGTATTTTCTGTACAGGGTAGTCACAGCTATCAAACAATCCATGGCTGGGCATGTGTTGATGCTGCTGCAGCTGAAGCTGCCGTACATTAATCCAGTTTTTTAATTTTTTCTGATGTTGAACAAATTCCCCCCAAATTCCAAAAAAAGCAATAATAATGCATGTGGATGTTTACTGAAACTGAACTCACCACTCTCGTAGTTACGATCATCTTCATAGCAACGACAGGTGCTGACTAAAGCACTGAAGTGACTGAACTTAACTAAAACTTGAAGTAGTGAATTTGTTCCCCCCTCTGTATCGCGTCACCAGTCTCTGATATTGCACAACAGGCAGCTTTTTCCTTTCTTCCTTTTTTAACTCCAACGACAAGCATCACTGCCTATAGACAAAAGACCGGTCCACCTCATATCAGCTATCAACAGCCACTTGACACTGAGAAGGGAAAAACCTACAGTCAGCTTTTTAGAGTCAGTGTTGCGGCCAATTTCATCGGATATTTTCGTTGGAATGGCAATCTGACAGCTCATCATACAGATAGTAATATTCTTAAGTGTGTAGCATTAGAAGTGGATGAGGTAATACCTTTTGAGAATAAAAGAAAACTTTGCTAATCAGTGGCTTTTAAACGCCAAGGTGCGCCTAATTTATCGGCTGATGAAGAAAATAATAAAAATTAGAGCATCGTTTTCACATTTTACAATTTCAGAAACTATAGGCTGCTGACAGAAATCCTGAGGTTTTATATATTTTTCAGATTTTAAACTATATAAAAAAGATATTAGCTGTTTATTTGTAGGGAATTTAAATAAAAAATGTTTTTGCTATTATTATTATTATTTTTATTATGACCAGATTTATTAAATTAAGCCAACCCTTCAGCTTGTTAGAAGCACTTCCAAACCTCTAATTTTACATTCATGACAAAGAGGCGCACATAAAGGACTGGAGAGGCTTAATTATGGTCTGAAGCAATTCACACATATTTATTTCTGCATTTTAGAAGCTTCAAGCCAGGGAGTGAAATCCGGACAGGTTGTTATAGCTACGCAATCCACAGGGGTTCCGATGTCTATTTAAAAACCTTCAGACCCTCCCTCTCTCCTTTAAACAACATTATATATCACACACACGCTGCATGCTAATGCCGAGCAATTCTCAGTGAGCACTAAAACACATCTTAAAATTAGCTCATTCTGGTGTTTGAGTTCAAGCTGCCTGACAAGGCAACAGAGGGAACATATCATCAGAATTCCCCCTTTGGCAATACCTGCTGATTGGGTCCTAAAAAAAAAAAAAAAAAAAAAAAAAAAAGCAAGCGGCTTTTAACTTTTAATATTTGGCTCTGAGAGTTCTGCCACGAGCACTCGCGAAAGAGAGAGTTGCCTCTGATTTTTTCTTCTTTCTTTTTTTTTTCTTTTGGAGAAGAGAAATAAAAAATTGCCAGTGCAGATTCGTTTTCGTCTTTTGTTTTTCTTTTTTTTTTTCTTAGTACTTCGGTTAAAATCCCTACGCGGATGAGTGCGCATGTAGGCATTCTGCTTGAGATGTTTTACGAAACTTTAAGGATGATATACCTTGGATGTTTCCTGTTGCTCTGTGGGCTTACGCATGTCATGGCAAGCTATCCTATCTGGTGGTAAGTTTAATTTTCATTATTTCCCGGACAAATAGTGACACATTAAAAAACACGCGGGGATTGTGGATGACCTGTAATTTTGAGTTGTTATAGTTGTGACTGCTTGTCTGTCAGCTGCAGAGCTTTAGCGTGTGGTGACGGTGATCTTTTAACGTTACTTTTTATAATATTATAAGACACGCACAGTGTGACTTTCTAATCAGGTCATTAAAATGACATTTAGTAACCCATGGAAACCGAAAGTATACAGGCGAAAGGATGGGCTGAATTGTAAACGCAAGAGATGAATGAAACGTGCAACTTTGCAAATCGGGAGCAATTTTGATCTCCAGAATGCAGCAGGTGCAAACTTTATGTGCTTGCAAGCGTGTGTCTATGTGTGCTCGTGCGTCCAGTGTGTGTGTGTATGTGTGTGTGCATGGTGATGGTGATGTTGTCATTGTATGTTGCCATGTGTTGTCATTTTTGCACTTACCTCCCGACTTCGTTTTTTCAGTCTTTCTGCCATGTAAATGCCAAAAAGAACCAAATGCGTGACGTTGACATTAATGAAGCAGAGCAGAGCTGCGTTAAAATTATGATAGTGTAATTAGTTAAAAAAAAACAAAAAACAACTACAGGATAATTGTATTTTGGTATGTTGTGCTCTTTTGTAATATTTCAGCTTCATCCATCAGTCTTAGCTGTTATCAAAGCACTTTTAGAAATTAGAAGTCAGGCAGATATATATATATATATATATATATATATATATATATATATATATATATATATATATATATATCTGCCTGATTTCTAATAAATCATTCAATATTTGGAGGACACTTAATCTACTTTTCTTAATGGGTCCCCTGGTGGTAAGACTGATGAGAAACTAATTACATGCTCAGCTGGAAGGAAATCCTGATATAAAAGTGGGCCCTCGGGATGGAGAGATGAGGTGGGGGGCTTCACAAACTACATTTTTATTAATTTTCTTTTAATGTTTGGTTTACTTTATTTATTTGATGCCAGTGCAAGATAAAGTTTTGCATTTTTTTTTTTTTGGTACTTTGGCAAACACCTTGAAATTCACCCTTCATAAGAGTTTTCTTTCTTCTTTTTTTGTGGAGCTTATTATGAATGACACAATGGAAGAACAGTTTTCCATTCTGTCATAGCTGAAACCCTGCAGCAAGCCCAGAGCTAACTTCTGTGTTGATTGTTTGATTTTGGAGGGTGCCAGTGATATAAGGGTCTAACAACAGGGGTAAACATAATGGAAGCAAATTTTGCTGCATCACTCCTCGCCTATACAAATAATGTCTAAGTGCAAAAGTAACTCATGAAATCACTTTTCAGTTCTTTCGTTCCTGACACAATGCTGAACTTTTTTTTAACTTGAAAGATTACTTGAGTGATTTTTCTGTCTCATGGCAACTCATCCCAAGTCAAATAACGTGGTTCCTTTGGGATTGCACTTAGTATGCCTGCATTGTCTTTCCGTTTGCTAACAGCATGCCAGCCATCTATGATCTAGACCTTCTGTGAAAAGCAGCTTACGATGTTTTGCTGACAGAAGCTTGCCTTCAAGTAGCCATGGGAGCTGCATCACTCTCAACCCCTGCACCGCAGTCGTTCTTGGGGATACGGCTCTGCACTAAGACAGGTTCATGTCTGTCTATTCTCGACCTGCCATGACATAGCCTGGCTGCACCCGCCACCCCACCACCTTCTTCACTGGTCCACCCCACCTTAGAAGATAAATACCTGGAGGTGAAAGCTTGCCGCACATTCCTTTTCCCAAACATATTCTCTTGATGTCAAAGTCGGCTCCAAGGCCTCAGGGCCCACAAGTAAAGTGGTAATTCTAAGGCACCCTGCTTGGGCTTGCTGAAATATGCATTAAACCTGTACTGGATAAACTTAGATGAGTGGGGGAAACTTTGTACTGAGGCAAAAAGTCATATACATCATATATATTTTGCTTAAGCATTTATCTGTAACAGTCATCACTAAGGTGCTCCTTTGAAAACAATAGCCTTAAGAGCATGAGTGAATCCTGTGTTTCCTCATTAGTTGTACTAAACATCACATGTGCAACATCTCTGCAAAGCAGGAGAAAATCAGTGGATTTCTTTTTTTTTTTTAGAAAGAATTAAAGAGATTAAAGTTGCCAAGACTCAATAAATACCTAAAATCTAAATAATACAGCAGGTATTTTAAAATAGTTGTTGGAATTAGTATCCAACAACACAGTCTTTTGTGCAATAACTTCTTAAAAAATCATAAATCATCCATGGTGAAACATGCCCCGCCGCCTCTCACGGGCCATTTCCTAACACAGAACAGAGGTGGCAGGGATTACTCAGCCCCAATGAGACAGGCATGGAGACTCTTGAGCCGAGCAGCCTAAGCACACTGACTTACATTGAGCTTGTGGGGTACAGTTCAAGACAGTGACTGGGCAGAAATACCTCTGCTGACCCTCATAGGTGTGAGTACAAGGACCCTGTTGCTGGTTTTCCCAAGATGATATTGCCACTGACCTTCATGATTACTTGCTGTTGAGATGCACACTTGCCAAAAAAATTTGAATGCAGGTTCAAGAAGACACAGAGAAAGAACTACAACTGACAACTCCCTTCATATCCATTAGAAAAAGAGAGCTCTGCTCCTAACCCGAACATCTGTACCAGTTCTTTTTGGGTGATGAACTTTCACCAGTAAAAAAGGGGTCAATTGTAGTAGGAAACTGCCTTATGTATTGTTGTTTGTAGCAGACAAAAGGCAGATAAATGCGATATGTTCTGAAGCATGCCATTGCTCACTTACTGGCTGTCTCATTTATGATGAATTAGGCTGGTCTAGTCTGTAGAAATTAGGCAAGAAATTCTGTTGAAACCAATGTGACTCATTGCTTTGATGTTTTCTTGGGAGAAATTACAGGAGTAACTTATTGGGTCAGTTCATGGCTCAGGAGCACCTTTGACACCTGGCAGACATCCTTAATAATTACAGAGAGCTGAAAATCAACCTTTGAATGTAAAACCTAATTGAGGTATTAAAGGTTGGTACGATGAAAGCCATCAGAAACCGTCAACATGTGGGGTCATTTGACTGTGAGGCTCTTTCTTTTCTTCAGGTTAAAAAAAACCCTGCCCGAGGGCCAAAGTCAGGAATTTGGTAATCTTGTTTTGATCAGCGATTAGTCCTTGAACAGCAGTGAACAGGTCAGCAGATAGTGAGCTAACTGCAAAGCAAAACACTGCACACCTGCTCTTAAGCTGCATTTATAGAGAATCTACATTAACCATTATGACTCCAGCATCGCCCAGGGGATGACAAACTGAACACTCCTTCCAGCATTCAGTCCTTAATAGACAGTTGATGTAAATTAAGGGCTTGTCTTGATTGCCAGCAAGCTACTTTGTAGCTACTCCAAAAGGTATTTGCCAAAGATAACAGGAACTGTGCTATTCAATAATTTGGCTGTTCTGTGCCATTATGAAAGAGTCAAAGTGCTGATTTGATAATTTACCATAGAAGACAATTACTGCAGGCCAGTTATTCATGCATTAAAAGAAAAAATGTCATTTTCATCCATCTGTTTTCCATCTATGCTTCTATCCAGCTTATCCCGGCTGACTTCTGCACCAAGCTGCGGCCAATTTATTAATTTTTATAGATAGATATATAATCAAATGTATTTAAATGGAGAGTTCAGAATCCAAATTCAAACCTGTTAACTGCTTTTATATTGGTAGAAGAGAAGAATTATAAGCCAGAAGTAAATATTTGATTTGCTTTGGAAATCTGTTTTTTAAGTCATTGAGGGGCAGAGCTTTGCTGTTTTTAGGCTAAAGACAAATCGAATCAGCCTCCCACACTTTTTGCACTCCTTAATTAGAATCCTAAGAAAAGTATATAAAACTTTAAACAAAATGGCATAAATCAGTATGCCTTTTGTGCGATGTGGAAATTCCAAAACATGGCCATACAAGCACCCTGCAGCGTCTTTTTAAGTCCTTCTTAAAAATGGGTCATTCATAAAATGGATATCCAATATCTGTGATTACTACCTGCTAAAAGTCTTAATTGAGAGGACACAGAAAATAAAGACAAAGAGAAAGCAATACAGGCACAGAGAGAGCAAGAGAGAGAGAGAGAGAGAGAGAGATGTAATCAGTGAACCAAGTTTGCACTTGTTGTATCCCAGAATACCTTCCTCAAAAGAAAAAAGGAGGGGAGGTTCAGCGTTACTCTTAATACACTCTCTGAAGTTTCAGCATAGGGTTTGCACTCTTATTACCCTAAGCTGAAGGCCTGTTAAGTGTGCGGACACTTAATAACAAGGTGCAGTTTTCCAAGTTGTCAGCTTAAGGTCTATGAAGACCTCTGGATGCATAACGGACTTTCATCTTAAACAGAAACACTGCCTGCTTCTGAGACTGCAGGGCTGCAATTTCAATACACACAAAGGCCAGGTGCCTGCAGAGAGGGTAGTTGAAGGGATAAAGAATGGACGTCTAATGGTAGCATCTGATACAGAAAGATAAACACACACAATCAAACGTACTCAGACGTAAAATTACACTGCACCAGGAGGGAAATTAGTCCCCCACTTGAGTGGTGTTATATCAGTAGATAAAGATGCAGACAGATAGGTAGATAAGATATAATTATCCAAATGCACTGACAACACGACTTCCTTTCTGCTTGTAGGTCACTAGCAGTTGGCCACCAGTACTCATCACTGGGCACTCAACCTATCCTTTGTGGCAGCATACCAGGCCTGGTGCCCAAGCAGCTGCGTTTCTGCCGGAACTATGTGGAAATCATGCCGAGTGTGGCTGAGGGGGTGAAGATTGGCATCCAGGAGTGTCAGCACCAGTTCAGAGGCCGACGCTGGAACTGCACCACGATCAATGACAGTCTGGCCATTTTTGGTCCAGTGTTAGATAAAGGTAATGTTACAAAGCACACAGTTTTCTTTCCTGCTACTTTTCTGTCAAAAACAGCAATTTGTAGAGTCCTTAAGTCTATAAAGATATTTTCTTGAAGAAATGCCACTTATCAGTAAAAAGAAGGCAACACTTTTTGCAGAAAGAAAACCAAACTATGCCTTTCTTTGACAGGAAAAGATGACTAGAGTAAAGTAGTATTATTAGCTTATGATGACTCCACTGTCTTTGAATATGCATTTGAGAATGTCTTAATCTCTGCAAAGTTCTTGGAAGTATTTAGCTCTTTAAACCGACTGAAAAAAAGAGCAATAAAAGTGACTTATTATGTCTCTCTGCTGATTAACTCTCCCATTAACAATTCTATATTCCCTTTGTCTTATATTTGCATTAGAAGAGCTGCACTCCCAGCATGCATCATTCATTATGCTGATTCAAATCCTTGTTTAAATAGACTTTAGACTGAACAAGTCTCGGGGGTCTGCGTGCATGCAACGATGTACACGATTAGCCTAAGTCGAGTGAGTTCTGTCTTGTTGGAGTTTTCTTTAGGAGGGGATCCCCTGTGATTGCTGGTATTTTCTTCTGATGTACTTTACCCAAGAGATGAACTGAACTGAAGCATAGAGGTTTTCCAAAATACATTTTTAGCTTATGCAGTGATAATTTTCAGGCATGTGTCTAATTGTGAGCTCAGGCAAGAGAAATCCCCATTGCCCAGAAAACTAGCCATAAAACCAAGAAAGAAAGAAAGATGATATATGTGTATGTTTAATAGTTAATGCAGTTGATCATAATAAAAATGTTAAAGAGTGAAATATTTCTTAGTAATTAATGAGGGGCTAGTGCAATATTTAGTGTGCAGACATAAGTGTGATCTTTTTACTTTATTCCATCTCCCAGCAGGAAAGCAAATGAGACTGTTTCCCAAAACATCAGATTCACACTTTGATTGGATAGTTGAATTCTTCTTCCTGATTTCTGAAATGAGTTAAAATCAAGAATGCATGCAGGCCCCAGTGGCTGAGGGTCATGATCCAAACTCATCATCTAGTTTACGGAAGACTGATGTAAACACAAGGGGGCCGGGGGTCACGTAGGGCAATTGCTTTTAATAAACTCTTGAGCCAGTTGATAGAGGAGGCTGGAGTTGAAGTAGGTGGCTAACGATAGGGGTTCTCAATCCCACTGCTATTGTGGTGCAAAATGCCACCACGTCTTTCCCTTTGCATCCCCTCCCAGGCCTAAATTGCAGGGGTACTGACTGGAAAGAGAAGGCGGCTACTGGGCTCTAGTAAATCATTTTGATTGGATTAAGGTCACTCAGGCCCTTAATAATGTGAGAGGTCAAAGTGGCTGGATTAAGTGCCTTTGTCAAAGGCTGAGGAGACTAGCTCAGGGGCTCACAGGCCTTTGATAGGACTTAGTAGGAGAGAGCTTCCATTTCATTGGATTTGATTGATGCTAGTGTTTGTCCATGCAACCAGGCCATTGTCCTCACTGGTGTCAGTTTGTCTGAAATTCAGATTCTTGTTAGTCAGTTTCCTCCTTCCTTTTTGTTGCCAGATTTGAAAGGAAGAGTAGGCACCTTTATTTGCTACAGAGGCTTAGTTACTGTCAGTTCAGTGCATCACTGCCCGTGTCCACTTCAACTCCACTGAGAACATTAGAAGTTTGTTTTAAAGAAGTGGATTAAGAGGGACTAAAGGAGTAAAGCCTTTACAAAAAAGAAGGCAATGTAGTAAATGGAGTTGAACTACAACTAAAAAATCAATTGAAATGAACAGGTTGTGCATTTTGAAGATAAGTTTAATGGGTTACATTATATGCACATAAAAATGCTCTTACTCAGTGTGAACATACATTAGTTGACCACACAAACAGTCATCTAAGAGTATTATTACTTTAGAAAAAGGCATATCTTATATCATGTTCTCTCCTTACACATGGTCTAAACCTCTTTTTTTCTCCACACCCCTGCCTCCAGGCTATGTCTGCGTCAGTGCTCATTAATTTACATTAACTAAAGTGTCAAAACATGCACCACTGGAATCTGCCTGTGATGAAAGGTAATAGAAAGCTGCACAGGTGTTCCTCAGTCTGCAGAGCCGATCCCAGAGCTATTTCGGCATTCTTGGTATTTACAGAAAACCTGACTGCTATATGGGTATAATCAGTCTCCAGTTTATGACTCATGTGATGGGATTAGGTTTCTTTGCTATAAAAAGTGGACAGTCACAGTTTCACAAGTCTTAACACCCGTACAGGAAGTCAATTTTTCTTTTTGAAGATAATGAAGTTTACTGGAAATTCCTATTATGTAATTTGTTAGCGATACTGAAAAGTTTGACACTATTGTAGTTCTAGCTTGTCTTCATTCACTGTGGGCACGTTTGCACTGGCCAGGATGCTTTGTTTCCTAGGAAATACAGATACCTAAATTGATCTAAATTATTAGGTTCCATCTAAACTAACCAGGAAAAGGCCAGGGGATGTGGGTTGTGACCTATGACCTGAGGATGAGAAAGAGTAACTATTTAGGATGAGCCAAAAGGTCTCTGCATTTCATGAGACGTATGTCTCTCCATGCTGGGGGAGGGAAGCTGGCTCACCAGTATATCATTAACTCTGTGCAAGAAAGAAAGAAGGGATGTGGTAAATGGAGTTGATGGGGGGACCTTAGCCCCACTCCCTGCTGGGCACTGCTCAGAGCACAATATCTTCGCAACCATGAGATTAAGCAGGAGAAAAAGTGCTTTTCCCCATTCACACGCCCTTTAGATTGTTTTATTAAACCATTTGAATAGGGATTTCCCTGTCTGCCGACAAGCAGGGTCCAGCCAATGCATAGTTCTCTGTTGCTATGACTTAACTTGGTCCCCACTAATCACTAGCCAGGGCAAATTTCATATAAAATATCTGGGGCTATTGTGGGACTAACACAGCGTGACAGTGGCAACACAATAGGGGATTCAACCCCCCAGCAGGTTGTAGGGACCGCTTGGCCTGCCAGAGTCTGGCAAAGTTTGGTGGAAAAGCATTGTCTGAGAAGAAATACCACAAATTGGTCATAAAACTAAGGAAAAGCAATGAAGCTAATGTCACAGGTGGAGTTTCCAGGTACAGTGAATGCTGTCAGAGGTGGATTTAAATCCAAATGAAAACATGCGTTTAAAAAAATGGGTTATTGTTCTGATTAAGTTTTCATTAGTACCTTCCAGTGAGTTTTTACTGTCGTGTATAAATGGGCCACACACAAACCGTGATACCATACCATCGAAACTAAATTCAGAATGTGAGACAATTTTGTGAAAGGTGTTGTATGTTTATAGTCAATATCAACAAAAAAGGTAATCTGATGAATCAGAAGCTTGCAGGTGGGGCAAATGTGGGAAATTTTAAGCAAAGCTCTTCAAAATTTTTGAGATATTTCCATTTTCTTGAATGCATTTTCATTTGATAACACCAGGCTTTGTGAAGATCTTGTAAAGCAGCTTGTGAAAAATTGTAGACACTATATAAGAAATCTATTATTTCACACAGAAATGCCAGGATATTTTTCGTGTGCTTCAATCCTTCTCCACTGACTATTTCACACAACATTTCACTCCCCTCACATAATTTTATGACAAGTTCACAGAATATCTATGCTGATGACTGTGCGCTTTTTTTTAGTAGCACAGAAGTATGTTCAAAGATATTTTCAGACACAAATGTTAGTTCCAAAATCCTTTTTTGGCATTTGAAATTAAATCTGTTTTCTAAGTCACTTCAGATGTAATGTAAGCCAAACACCTTAGATATTCACTCAAACTGAAAAAACAAAGCTCATGCTCAGTCAGCTTTAGATGAAGCATGGTGATGTGTAATTAATCACTGTAGACAGTTCCTTCATGGCGTAGTCTTTGGCTACTTTGACTTTTCATGAAAATGAAACAACACCAAATAAAAAGAAACGTGTTGGATTCACAAAGTGGGATTTGAGGAAGGAGAGCATTAGTTCAAATGTATTTGAACATTAGTAACCTTGTGTGTATACAGTAGTGGTAATGAAATGGGTGGTGAGGGATGCCAGTAGACCTTTTCTCTTGCATCATTGTTTCTAATGCCCTTTAGTCCTGGAACTGGTTGGAACCTGCTGTAAGGGAGGAGCTCGTTCTCCCCTCAGCTTTATATGCCTTTACTTTTTTTTCTTTTCTTTCTTTCTTTATCATTTTTTGTTCTTCAGACAGAAACGTGCACTGTTTCTATCAAACACATACTCAAACACATCTCACACAGACAGTGCAAGATTTCAATATTGATCTTAAACCATTTCTTTTACTCTTTTTTTTATCTTTAGTGTGTTCAGTTCATGTTTACTCCTGAAGTTTCCACTTCATCCTGTCTCTTCTCTTTCTTTGTCTTTGCTTGTGTTTTTGCAAGACCATACAAGTACATATATTCAAAGCAACCACTCCGTCTTAATGATTCATGTTAAAGCAGCTGACAAGGAAAGGATAGAAGGAAAGTCTTTCCCTTTTTGGAATGGTATATCTGTTCGCTAAAGACCCATCTCCATATTGTGTCTATGAGCTGTCCCCTCAGTGTGAGGCTGTTTCCTAACCTTTCAAAAGCTTAATTGAGTCTCTTAATTATAGGCCTGTCAGGCCCGTCTCTTCCTCTCATCTCTCTGGAAGATCCTGATCCCTCTGACTCATCAGTTAGCTATGTCAGACAGAGACGCAGAGGCCTTGCTGGCCTTATTTAGAGACAGGACGATTGATGTCTGGTTAAATTAACCCACACACTGTTGCGATATAGTAGATACAACCCAAATACAAGCAGCAGACAGGAGTAAAGGTCTACTTAGTTTGTTTGATGCTTTCTTGTTTTGTTTGGTTGAAGATGTTTGCTGCCAGCATATGTTACATCTTATTAAATTTACACATTGTATATATTATATAGTATGTATTAAAGCTATATCTTTCTTATTAATTTTTATTTAAATTTAATATAAATTTAATTCTGGAAATACTCAAGAGATACATTATCCAAGTGATCCTTGTCTGTCTTTGTCTTTCCAGCCACTCGAGAGTCAGCTTTTGTTCACGCTATTGCCTCGGCGGGAGTGGCGTTTGCGGTGACCCGTGCCTGCGCCGAGGGTTCAGCCAACATCTGTGGATGTGATACACGTCACAAAGGGCCCCCTGGTGAGGGCTGGAAGTGGGGTGGCTGCAGTGAGGATTTGGAGTTTGGAAGCATGGTGTCCCGGGAGTTTGCTGATGCAAGAGAGAATCGGCCTGACGCACGCTCAGCAATGAACCGCCATAACAATGAAGCAGGGAGAATGGTTAGTTCTCTTATTCGTGTTTTTGCTGTGTCTGTGGTAGCAGTTCTTCTGCTTTTAAAAGCTATATTAACTAAACTTTATTTTTTTTTAATCTGTAGTCTCTCAACGACAACATGTTTCTGAAGTGTAAGTGCCATGGACTCTCTGGCAGCTGCGAGGTCAAGACATGCTGGTGGTCTCAGCCTGACTTCCGAGTTGTTGGGGACTACATGAAGGACAAGTATGACAGCGCTTCTGAGATGGTGGTTGAGAAACATAAGGAGTCCCGTGGATGGGTGGAGACCCTGAGACCCAAGTACAACTACTTCAAACCCCCTACAGAGCGCGACCTGGTTTATTATGAAAGTTCACCCAATTTCTGTGACCCCAATCCTGAGACCGGCTCCTTTGGCACTCGGGATCGCATCTGCAACCTGACGTCCCACGGCATAGACGGGTGTGACCTCTTGTGCTGCGGCAGAGGCCACAACACGAGGACTGAGAAAAGAAAGGAGAAGTGTCACTGTATTTTCCACTGGTGCTGCTATGTCAGCTGTCAAGAGTGCGTGAGGGTGTACGATGTGCACACCTGCAAATAGAGAGGTTTTCGTCTTTTCTCACCAAAACATAATGACTTCACTGGGTTGAAGAACAAATGCAGATTCCCACCTGCAAGACCAGAGAGACTGTAAAGCTCTGTGACATGTGCGCGGACAAAAACACAACTGCCTCGTGTTTTTGTTTTGATGCTACAAAGAGTGAGTCTCTGCCTAAATTAACTGAAACAGCTGAGTAGGTGTCAAAGTCCACGGACATCACCCTGATGGATGGATAGTTGTGATGATGGCAATAATGTTGATATCCGTACCGAGCATGAAAAAGGTGTCCTGATGTAGGAAAGGAGAACTTGACAAACACCATATTGGTGATTTTTTTTCCCAGTGTAGTTACTTTTAATCAAGAATAGTCCAGCACTGCCAAAGCTTTCAAATCTGCAAGGCAAAAAAAAAAACATTAAAAAAAAGGCATTTCGTTGAAAGTGAACGTTTCCTTCAATGTTTAATCATCTCTTGTTTTTGCAGTGAAAGGTAACAAGAGTTGTGAGCAGGTCACATGATCAGACACTCAACACCATGTTTTCTCCTCCTCGACATGACTACTTTTTTACGTATTTTTGAACACTAACACGATCATTGTGTGCGTGAGTGTTTCTTTTACAAAGTGTTATATGTTACTGATGTTTGGGTAAGAATGCACTTGCACCTGAGTGAATGTAGTTGTTTGCTGTGACGTGTTTACATTCTCAATCTCTTAAGCTAACCAGTTAATATCTGCTTTAAACCACTAATTTTATTCGCGAGTAGAAAGGAAGCCACATCCAACAAGCGTCGGCAAAACGAGAATATAGCACGCAGTCTGCACATGTCCTGAAAGGCCAGAGAACACCTGGATCAAAAAAACCCATCAAGAGTTATGACCAAAGACCAGAAAAGAGCCTCCCCATCCACCAATTGAGGCTGTGATAGTCAGTACCATTGATGAATATGAAGCATGTTCTCCTTATTCTTAACAGTATTAGTGATGTGCCACGTGACTCGGTGTGGGGAAAGCTGTTATTTATTAAAGGTGTATTCCCATATACACATATAATATTCCTTTCCTTTGATATTTAATCAAATAGAAGCGTACTCCCTGGTAAACACAGGACATATGGTAATTTAAGAAAAGCAAAAAAAGAAAGCAGACAAAGCTGTATTTTATAAGCTCTCAATATTGCAGTGTAATTTGCAGTCGCTGTAATGTGATGACCAAAACATGTGTATGCGATCATCCTCAGCCGTGGCTTTTTGTTCCCAAACTAAACAACAAGCAGCATCACTGAAACTATCAATACTTCCTTTGTTTTAATGCTGCTACGATAATATGTGTACGTGTTTAGGTCCTTACACACAGTTTGTCCTCGTCTGTCTGTCTGTCTGTTTAATATGTTTATTCTTGGCATGTATTGATTCTTTCTGTGAAAGAAATCTATTATAAGTAGTTTGGGTTAAAAAAAAATGTGAAGTTTTACTAATTTTTGCATACAGTTTAACCAAATAGACCAGAATAGAGTTTAATATGTTATTTTAGTCATCTGTTACCTTGTAGTCATGCTAAAACATCAGGGCAAAGATGAAACACGTTGTGCTCTCTTAATTTGAGAAGAAATACAAAATAAAAAATTATTTTTACTTATGTGGAAAATATAAAACTACTGAAAGCTGAGACAGAAAGTTACATAAAGTTTATGAAAAGTGCGTTTCACTGATTGCCTCCACTGTGGAGGAGTGTGTAGAGTTTCTCATTAATGTTTACAGCTAATGTAATGCTACGTCTCAGGCGTTTAGTTCAAAACCACCCAGGATTCGATGACGTCACGACTGAAAATATCAATAAAACAGCCATAACCAGTTTCACATTTTAGATCATTTTTAGCAAACTACGCAGCAACCAGCATTCATACTACAAGAGCTGTTACAGTACACTTTTTCTGGGAGTGATCGCCTGTATGGATAATTTGGTTCGTTCTAATTTGTTTTTGTTAAGTCTTTAAATCCAAAGTTTTGTACAAACTAGTTCTTGTGTTTTTATGAATTTCTAAAAGCTGATGTTTTTTTATAATTATTTATTTTATGCTATGTACATATTAGTAATTAAAAGTATATATTTGCGGAAATACATGTTTTGAAATGGTGTTGTGTGACTTGTAACTTGTAGCCTTTTTACCTCATCTCTGTTGTTCCACTGACTGGATACAGGTGTTTGTCCTACTGCCTGTAGTAGATTTCTAAACGTTAACTCTGTAACACCAAAATAAAAAAAAATATTTAAAAAAAAAGTGGTTGAAGATTTTTATTAATATATTTTAATGTCAACATTGATCTGTCACGAGAGCTGAGAAATTACTAAATCAATGGCCATGAGTGCTCAGTTTTGACTTACCTGAAGAGAGGCCAGTGGTCACTGAGGACAGTATAATGCATGAAATATTGCTCTTGTCTGGTATTTATTCTTGCTGTCCATGCACTTATATTTTAAAAACATGCACAACAGGTGTGGAGCACCCTGAATTACGTTGTACATGTACAACTACAATAAAGGCTATTCTATTCTAAAACAAGGGCAGCCAATTCATTTCCCCAAAGGGTCAGATTGGACTGGGACTCTCTAGATTAATTTTAGATAGATAGATAGATAGATAGATAGATAGATAGATAGATAGATAGATAGATAGATAGATAGATAGATAGATAGATAGATAGATAGATAGATAGATAGATAGATAGATAGATAGATAGATTTATCTTTTAAGCATAAAATTAAAAACCTAATCACAGTCACATCCTTGGTATGTCGAGTTAGTCATAAACACCAATAGATTCAGATCCTAATGCCCAACCACAGGCTTTGGATTTGTCGTGGGACAAAAGAAGAAAAAATAAGGCTGGACTCATAATTTGATTCCTTTGAGAAACTGCAGAGGCCAGCTGTGCTTTTTGAGAAACAATAATGGCAAAAAAAAAAATCTTAGTAATGAGAGTTTAGAATAAGATGGAGCTTTGTTGAGGAGAAAGACCTTATCTCAAGATAGATTAGGAGTTGGGTGTGAATAGAGCCCACCAGTGTTCCAGCTCAGCTGCTGGACCCCTGATAGTCTTTGAGCCCGGCAACAATGTCACCACCAGAGGCCAGGTCTCAGTGCTATCTAACCCTATTATCACACAGAAAGATTGATACACACCCCCTCCAGAGTGGAAGCACCACAAAAAAGCGATACCCTTCCGTTGTCATTCATGTGAATTCACTAGTGTGCTCACCTCCACATCGAGCTATATTTTAGGCTTTCTGTCCCAGTTTAACTCATTACGCGGGTGCACTCAGACACTCATTAGAGTGCTGCAGCTTCTAAACCCCTCCCCGTGACTGAAAATGAATAAAGACACGTTGAAAACTCTGTTGTGTATGAACCTGGGAGCCAGCCAGGTTCAGGAGTTATCTAACGGCCTGGAGGGTGTCGGCAGCTCATTCCACAATGCAACCTTTGACATTTTTCACACCAGCTCAATGGGTGAATGAGTAGAGAACATGAAACACATCACAGGATGAACAGAAACTCGGGCCCTGCAGCAACAGTGTGCTTTCGTTTAAGGAAATAGCCCCTTCGGTCAGACCCTCCTTGCTGCTTTGTCACACAAGTGAGATGAACATTGTTAGCAGATAGTTGCCAGAGGAGGCTGCAGAAGCTGCACTGAGTGAGATGGCATCCTGACTGTGAGAACTTTGACGCGACCAGACCGCAAGTGCCGCCACCCAATAACCATATAAATGGAAGACAATGGACCTAATTGCAATCAGTGTCCTCTTTTTAGTTTTTGTCCTTAGTTTCACCCTGGCATTCAGTCGAGACCGCTGCATGCATCTCAATAAAGCCACGTTGTTGTGAGGAGACCAGAGCGACATATATGCAGCGGAGCGGCGCAAAGGCCCACACTCTCATGACACAATGCAAATACTCCCACAGAAGTCACACTTTGGTTACAGCCAGTTTCTGTTTTCCTCATTCTGCATCTGTTTGATCTTTATTCCAACACAAGAATCACAAATGCTCAGCTGTAACTCGGGATTATCACTCCTTATTGTGATACGCTCAATTTGATCTTTGATCTGTCTTGAAATATATTTAAAGGTAGATTTAAATCTTAGAAACTTAGCAAATCAGAATATGAACCTGAAATGTTCTGGGGCAAAGCTTGTCGCTTTAAAGAATGATTCTCAAAGCTGTCCTTTGTAGGCCGTACACAGCAGAGGTGACAGACCAAAATTGAGCTACAGAGAAGAGTGAAGTGTGTGGGCGCTTCATTATGTAACTGACTTTGAAGCCGGTCTTTTGATGTCTGGGTGTTCTTCTCTCTGGATTCAGATCACTCCCTTGGATTCACGCATTTAACATAGCAGCGCGTCCGGATGTAGAACAGACGTTAAACTATTTTATATGTATGGATATTAGAAACATTTGTGGTGTACTGCTACAGGGCCTGACAGCCAATGAATGAATCTAAGACACACATCATAAGTCTCGTCTTGATATCACAGGCTATTAAAATGTATATTAAGTAATGTATTCATATGCCCTGGAGGTGATAATGGCTCTCACTTCTGTTTTCTAAATAAATAAACCCTGACAGCACTCACACCTCACCCAACACCTCACCCACTAAATTCTAAATAAAGATTTAACGTGTTGCGTATCACACAATGGCAGTCACTTTTTGCCACTTTTGGATAAACGTTCGAATCACGAGAAGAGAAAAATCATCTTTTACAGAAAAAAAAATGTGTTTTTGTTCCCATGCTGAAACATCCTAACATCAACACCCGAAGGGGAATGCGTGTCACCTGCATTCGATGAGGATGATGGCTTATCTGAGAGATTTCTAAAGAGGGCAGCCTTCACGAGAAGAGATGTGACAGCTGTAAAGCAGCCTCATCCCCTTTTGAAGTGCCTGTTTGTATTGTTGAAGCTCACAAAGGAATTTTGTCACCTCTGTTCTTACAAGAGAACATTAGTTAAGCTGGGCTGATAACATTGGGGGGGGGGGGGGGGGGGGTGATATGGGGAGACTAATGCACTACAGCCATGTGTATGCGATACAAACCCTGATCACTTTTGCCTCTTCAGTGTTTGTCGAAGAAGCCACATGTGTTTAGATCTGCTTTTGTAAGATGAGCTGGTAATTGAGTGCTGAGCATCTAGGTTAACAAGGGGTCCAGATCAGCGTGAGCAGGAGGCACACACGATCACTCATTAGTCCACCTTTCACCTCTTTGCACCTCAAAGCAGTTCAGCAGGTAGGATGAGCGTCTCCAGCTGCAGGCTCAATCTTTCTCACTGGCATTCATTTCTTTCTGGGGAATCATATTTTAATATCTACAGCAGAATAGAAGTCATTGCAGCATCATGGTTTTCAGTTTCACTTTAAAGTCTGAAAGCTGTGATTTTTGTTAGTTGGTAAGTTAGTTGCTGCTTTCAGAGCATGCAAACTGTGAGAGTTGGTTCCTGCCTGTGTCGGGAGTTTCAAACATGTGCCTTGAAAGTCTTTGAAATGAATGCAGACTTTCAGGATAGACTGTCATTTCTTGCAATGGTGGAAAAATAAAACCAGTTAAACAGTTTCCTGGTTCCAAGTAACACTGAGTATAATAATATCTGAATGTAAATCATGCCAAAAATGTTATTTCTGTTTCTTATTTGACTTCCTTTCCTTTCCTTTTTTTCTTTTTTTTTTTTGGTGCATTTAATCATCAGTTTATCCTCCAGATAAATACTCACATTGGAGGAGTTCAAGATTTGCTCAATGCAGTTTGAAACAAAAATGGATAAAAGGTTCAGATAGTTCTGCATTTTTATGTACATGTCCCGGGTAAGTGAGATTGGGTATATCAATTACGAGGTGACCAGCAGGTGAGATGAGAGGGGTTATCATTAGCAGGGTCTGGCGCTGGCCCCTGGTAGTTCCAGTAATTACCTCACAAAGGGTGGTGCTTGCCTTCCCACTGCTTTTCCCACACTGCACTGCAGGCTCAGAATTCCTGTCGGCCCCAGACCTGCAATCTCCTCAGTTTTAGACAGCAAATTACTGACAAGTCCCATTCTTCACAGCACTGTAATTGCTTTTTAGTGCTGTTTTTATTGAGGTAGCCCCAACCCCCTTACCCTTCCCTCAATAAAGCAAAGTCAGGGAGGGGGCGAAGGGTTAATATAGATGACATTAGTCCCTAATTGGAAGGTCCCGAACCTCAGGAAAGTTTCATACAACTCATGTCTTCTTCTTCATTTTTTAAAGATCTCTTCACATTTCTTGAGTGCACATATTTGTGTGTCTGTACCGAATCTATTTTGTAGCAATTAACACAAGCTTTTTAAAATGTTTGTGACTTCCACATTGGTTACAAACTCTGTAATAACGCTTCTTTGAGTGTTTGCTCCACAGAAGTGATATTATTAAGGTTCTTCACATCTCATACAAAGCAAGAAGCTGAGCATCTTGGCTATTCTAGGACTTAAATCACTTTGTGTTGTCTTTCCCACCCCTGCGCATTACTCTCTCAATCTATTACTTTGTGGAAATCATTAGTCTCCATGTCAATACAAGCTCCAAGCAGAGAAAACATCTCATTATGGGACTTAAAGAGATCCGTAGCATTCTTGGCTCTGTCAAGCTGTTCTTCCTTTCTTCAGTATAGTTACTTTCCTTTCACTGAGAGGACAAATTCTCAACGTTCCAATGCCGGACAACCAAACAGTTACCATTTGAAATGAGAAAAAGAGAAAGAATGGAAAATGGCTGAGGGATTAGAGGATCTAAACAGGATAAAGGGATAGGAGATTCTTGGTGTGATCCAGTTTAGTTTGAAAGATGGAGGGTCTTAACAAGGATTTGAGACTTTAGAATTCATTGTGCCATTATTTCCATCCTGTGCAGTTTCAGCTAAATTGTTTGCCATTTTTTGGCCTTTACAAGTCCCTAGTTCTTCTACCGACATCTTTACATCTTAACATCTTTACAAGTGCAAGTGTACACACAATATTTAACATTACTTGGTAGAATGTGTTGTTTTTGTCTTGTGCATTTTATAATAACATGCATTTGAGGGGGAAAAAAATGTCCAATGTCATTATCCACTCAACTAGCAACCCTCTCAGATGTTGATACGGCCAAAAATTGTGCAATAGCCATCAAATATAATCATGAAGACATGATTATATAGACTGTACATGCCAAAACATGACCAGCTTTTATCCTATTTTTTGTAAATCAAACATGAATGCATCTTGGTTTGGCAGGGCAGTAAAGTGCCCTAGGGCGACAACCTCCAATTGACTCGGGCAGCAACCTGCGCCCTCGTGTGACCATCTCCCTGTCAGTCTGAGCATGCTGACACCCCTGACCCTGTCAAGAGTGTCAAATTGCTTGTCAGCGCCCTTCAGTAAAGCACAATGACAAGCCCTCTAATGTATTACCACACGAGTGCCAGCCAGAAATGAGAGGCTGTACCTCTACCTGCAGCCTCAAGGCAGACAGGTGCGCCGTCAAGCAGCACACACACCAAGCATACACACACAAGGAAGCCCTTTCTATCAACAAAAAAAAAGTGACCAGACAAATGGTACAATGGTAAGAGTCTCTATGCATGAGGAAGCATCAGTTGTCAAAAATATTAATTATGTTCCGCATGATTTCATTAATTGTAATGCCCATGCTTGAAGACTGTGTTAGAAATGCATCCCAGATCATTACTCAGGCAGTTAAAGATGCTCTTTGGGGGGCTTACAAAACTCTTGTCAGTAGCAATCAAAACATGCTGCCTGGACCACCTTGGTAGCATGTTAGGCCAAAGGGCCACTCATAATCAACTTGTCAAAGTCACAGATAGCTGAATGTCGGAGAACTGCAAATAATACCAGATCAACATGACAAGTAAAAAATAAAATAAAATAAATTTCCAAATTTGGAAACTGCCTCGGTTCTGATGCCACAGATTTTGGTTGTTGCTGGTTGTCCTTCAGGCCCTGCTAGAACATGCTGTGCATTCCAACCAATTATCTACCCTGAGGTGCAACAGGTTCACACTCTAATCTTTGATGCCTCCTCACATGGGATATAGCTGGATTTAAACAGGGAACAAGGGTGGGACAACCCTTAAAAACTTGTATACATAGCAAACATGAATCAACTTCAAACCAACCCACTGAGGGAAACAAAAAAGTCTTTCAAAGAAATACTTTTATCCTCACTATTGTTTCATCTTGCAATGGCTCGTCATAGCCCATGTGGATGCTTAAGGTGAGTTTCAAAGAGAGCAGAAGAGGCAGCTTCAGATATTACACCCATCAAACTGCACCCATTTGGGTTCAATGAAGGTGATGAAATATCTGGTTCGAGGTAGGTCATCAGAAGGCACTTAGAATTCGAAAAAATGGACCATGGTAACCTCACGTCTGACCAAGTCATCCTTAACCAGGAAATCCAGTTCCCTGGCATGGACGTTGTGTTCTATGTGTACTCTTACACCTTGCCAGTATACCCACATACTCGAGCCAGCAGTTTACATTCTTATTACATCACCCTTACCACGCCAGAGGATTCACGTCCTTTCCGAGGAAGTGCGTCTTTGAAGAGCTTGTCTCAGCCATCTGTCACAGATGTCACCATCTCCCATCAACACCACTGGCTCCCACATATCCTGCACTAGTGGTAACTGAATGAATGAAAGGGTCACACTGTAAGTAAAACTAAAAGAATATTTTAAAAGACATCCTAAATATACTATTCAAAGACCAAACTAAAAATACTTTCTGGCATCAAGAAGGAAGAATTCTGCACTGGGCAAGTAGTTTTATGGGGAAATTTTTTTTGATGTTTTCCAAACCTGAGCTTTGATGCATTTCAGTCAAGCCACCTCATTACCTTTGTTTCCAGAAACTGTGCCGTGAAATACTCAAACAACCTTAAAGTAGTATTGACTCAATATTGAATCGAACATTTACGTACATGCCCGGGGCGGAGTGCAAAATTTTATGTAAATCCCCTTAACGACCTTTTCAGGCCGCCGACAATCGCCATACAAAGGTGACTGGCAGGCGACACTGGTGCACATTTATCCTTTTGCCCCGGCCTGTCTCTCTCTGTGGCGCCCCCTACTGTGATAGGCATGGGGTAAGGTGCCCAGTCGTACTTGTTGCCAATGGAAGAGGCCAGCATGGACCCTCTCATGGCAACGATGCAGGTCGTTGTAATAATGTTCGGTTTGTTTCCTGCTTCACACCCCCGTAATCCAGTACATGAGACGCAGAGGGAGGTATCCCATGCCTGTCCATCCGAGTTCCAACAATGCTTAGCCAAACCAACTCCTTTGTACGACTCACACAGCAGTCTATTGGTTGCCTCCGAGCCATTTCATAATGTGCGACTATTATCACAATTATTAAGATTAATGGAACCCCACAACACAAAACCCCAAATCCAAAATAAGTTAGTTAACGCAATGCGAAGGATCGTGAGATTACAAATAAAACATCTCTTGTGCATAGAAATGTATGCATGCTCACACCCATTCTTTTTTTCTGCCTGTTTCATACACACACACACACACACACACACTAGATCAGTGTTCCCAAGCCCCTTACTGAGCGTTTTTTATCCTTGCTAGGCCTCGTCTCAGAGGGGAGTCAGGCCCCTACTGAGATTTTTACCCACTTCCTTGTGCAAAGCCTGTTTTGCCCCTTGGCAGCCATCTTCCATTCACTAACAGCAGCAGCTTTCTGTCTCATCGGCTTAAAATTACTTTGATTTGGAAATGACTGACTCAGGCGGAGATGGCCATAATGCTTCATAGGTGAAGACGTAGTCCATATTCCCATCACAGAAGTAAACATGAAGCATATTATCCTTCCAGACAGAGGCCATTTCTTGGAGTCCTACTGTATCTATCCCATCTGAGGCCGTGGCCCCCCAGGTGGGCATAAGTCTTCTAGGGACACATTTAACATGAATAAAGAGGGGATTTTTGGGGGGCTATTTAAAAAAAAAAAGAAAAAAGAGTGCACATGTGTGTATGTGTGCGCGCAAGTTTGTGCATGTGTTGGAGAAAGCTGTTAAGCGTGATGATGCCATCAAAATTTGTTTGTGTGTGTGCTTTCGGGGAGGGGGTGTAACATATAAACCCCCTACTGTCCTATTTCTAGTCGTCTGTCCACACATCACAGCTGTCAGTATCCAGTGAGATATGAAGACGAAAAGGAATACAGAGAAGAGCCCTTCAGTTGGATATTACCGCTGGCTTTCCCCGGGGAGTATGTTGGATTTAGCGTTTGCCTCTGGGATCTTTACTGTACTTTCAACTCCCTACATGGTACGTTGTAAATGCATATTATGATCAATCCAATAAATTCTGCTGCTTTTACTTAATATCCTCATTCAATAAAAGATAACACCGTATTATTACGATCCTTAAGTTTACAGATTATCTAGCTTTATTTCTGCCTATTTGTCTGCAGATGTTCACAGACAATATTGTTTTCAGCCCAAAGCTATAATTTTCCAGCGAAAGGGATTATCTCCAAGTCCAGATATATGACTTGGCTAAATTATGTGGGACAATATCTAGTTATAAAATATGAATTTGACAAGTTGCATTGTAACTTTTTGTGCTAATCGCAGTTGTCACATCTCAACAGCTGCACCTGTGCTGTGGTTGTATGTAAAAAGGAAAACTGGGACTTGATTTTGTTTGGGGTTTTTCTTTAGTTCTATGGAGTACATTTGAAATAAATAAAGGTTTAATGCTACTTTTTTTTTATCTTCCACTCCAAACTTCTAGCAAACCTTTTGTGGGATGAGATGTGACATTTTTATAGTGAAAAAGTAGAGAATATTTGACAGATGAAGCTGACAAACTCACTGCACAAATAAAGCCTTATTCTCTACTCTCTTTTCTTTTTTCGCTCTCTGTTTTTCTTTGATTTAGGTATTGTGGTTTATCTTGGTCCAGATGGGACCAGTAAACGTAAATGGAAAGCCATTCAGATGGCTGCTTAGTTGGTTAAGAGTTACCTAGACGAAGGAGATTTTTGAAATAAATGTACAGCTCTTTATTAATGTTGCTAAATGCTGATTTCCTCGAGGGGAAAAATATTACCAGTAACCAAATGTTCAGTCTTTACTTAATACAATATTTTTCTTTTTCATATCTTACTCTGTTGTTTGCCTTCTAAGTCATCCGGGTACAACAGTTTGCAACAAGTCTGCCTCAAAGTAAACATATCAAAAAGTAGTAAAAGTTCTGTTGCCTGAATTTAAGGAGGCAGTTGATCAGATTATGGACAACTCTGCACAATTTATCTTCAATGAATGTTTTAATGTTTAGACTTTGATTTTGTGGATGTGTGAAGATTGTAGAGATTTAGCGATGGGTCACCATGAGGAAACTACTGTTGCAATTAATCACCTCCAGCCAGTGTTCATTTTCATGGTGATTTATACAATAGTACAAGAAATCATAGAAATATAAGTCAGGATATGATAAAGGACAAGTATTCCGGTATGGATATTTCTCACTATCTGAGAAAAAAACAACTTTGATACACAACATGAAACTCTTTGAAATGAAATTCTTTATTCGTGCAAAGTTTTAAATAAAATGTTTCTTTTCAACAAGTGAAACCCATCAGCAGTGAACATCAGTGATGTCTGGAAGTGTAAAATTTGAAAGTGAATCTCTAAATCGTCCTGATAACTCTTTGGTTGTCTTTGTGATTGAATTTTTCTCTCACTGGGCTACTGATGATTTATCCTGAACAATTATTTAGCAGCAAAGTAAAGTGTTTTGTTGCTGTGGAAAATGCAGAAAATAAAAATATACCGTACAGTGCAGACGTCTTGAGTCACCTTTCATTTCTTTATATTTTGATATGAAAACACGAGATAGGTGCAGGGAATCTTGGAAACACCTGCAAACACACAAAGTGAAAGTCGATATTTAGTGTGACCCCCTTTATTCTTCAACACAACATGATCTCCCTTGTCCAAGCTTTCTTGTGTTTTTTTTTTATATATAAAAGAAATCTCCAGGCTTTTGAAGGACATTCAAAGCTCTTCTTTGGATGCTGGCTGCCTTTTGTTCTGTCCTCTGTCAAGATGATCCCACACTGATTAAATAACGTTGAAGTCCAGGCACTGGGGAGGCCAATCCATGACTGATAGTGTTCCACTGTCTGTTTTTCTATCCAGCTGTGCTTTTACTGCACTGTCAGTGTGTTTGGGATCATTGTTATCCTGAAAAATGAAGACGTTGCCAATCTTATACTTTCCACACGGTATTTCATGCTGGATCAAAATCTGATATTTTCCAGCATTAGTAATTCCTTCAAAGGATCCCCATTACCACTGGGTAAAATGCATTACTGGGGATCTTTACTGGGTAAAATGCAACATCAAACCATAACAGAGCCTCCACCATGTTTTCAGATGAATGTAGACACTCACTGTTGTACTCTCTGCTGACCTTCTCAATATTGACAAGCATTTGATTATGTATGCAGGCATTTGAAATCTGGATTCTTCGCCCCATAAGACCTGTTGCCAATTGTTTTTAGTCCAGTTAGTGTGTAATTTGCAATACCTCAGCCTTTTATCCCATATCTTATTTCTTGACAGCCAACTTTCAGCTGAGATCGTTCCTGCTGAGGCTTCAGTAAACTGCAGATGGATGAACTAAAGTGCCAGATGCATCTCTCAGGTCCTGTGTCAGGACTTTTTTTTCTCCTGTCCCTTCCTTTTCCTGACTTTCATACACTTTTCATCTTCTATAGAGAGCTTTTTGGGTCTGCTATCCCTTATTTTCTTCTCCACTTGTCCACTTTCCTCCTTTAAGGACACACTGCACACCACGGCAAGTTTTTTGGATAATAACTCTTGGAGAATCACTTGGTTGGTGAAGAAACTCTGTTTTATGCATGTCAGTCTCCATTATTTTTTTTCAGAGACTCATCTAAAGAAATGGGAAGAAATAATTTGTTTTTGTGACAGGCTGCTAGTAACTAAGTGACAAAAGATGCCATTTAAAATTGGTTCTTTGCTAAATTCTCTGGTAGGTGTAGATACTGCTTGATCGCTTGAGTTAGGTGTCTTTTGTATGCCTGAATGAATCATAGGTTAGTGTTAAGTGGTTCAATAAACAAAGGGGGAAAATAACTGTTCATCTGAAAATGGTGAAGTACAAGGGCTGGATAAAAAAAGGAGTGAAAAAGCAGCCCATGTCCAAAGAAAAAGTTTGAAAGTCCTTTGGAAAGATTAACGAACTATTTCTCAAGCCCGCTATTACTTTTTACGAAAAGAAACTGCTGTAGATTTCAGTAAGGGCTCTGTATAATAACAGTGCAATGCTGGCAACGCTAGCTGACAGTATTTGATTGTATTTTAACAAGAAAATTTGCAACAGTTTAAGCTTGTCTTGGGATTACAAAAAGGAGCTCTCTGTTATGGCATTAGATATCAATATTTTAATTGCACTCACTTCAGATGTTCATAATGACAGTACAGTGGGGAGAATGAAATGCTTTGTTATGCTTTCTAATCTTGTTAGTACTACACAAACGTGGACAAACCTCTAATTTACTCTACTAACTACAGGTAATAACAGACTGTACAGTGTTCATTCTTCGACAGAAAGACACATCCACAATGTGAGCACAGATGTTGTGGATACAAATGAGCATAGCAACTGTTATAATGTACACCACGTATTCTTTTGCCTTTAAAATGTTCTAAAAGTAAGAATGCCAGTTTACTCATCAGATTTATATCATTCATTTTCCTGCTTTTTTCCACGCCCAGTGTTATGAATTGAATTGGTCTTTTTCATTTTAGAAAAGCACAGATTACATCATCTTTACATATCTAAGAAAAGCGTGTCATTCAAAGCATGACAGTCATGCAAACTGGCACATGTCAGGATTTGTTTTTGGAAAACAGAAACTCTTGGCCTTTTTTTGTCACTTAGCAGCGTGTTTGCTTTGACAGAAACAGTTTGCAGTATACACTCTGCCAGTATGCTCCCCCTCCCTGACTGTTTCAACAAAGTTCTCTGTATGCTCTCTATCTCTAAAAGCAAACAAACAGAAACATAGTGGGGTCTTTCGGGGTTTTTGCTTCTTTCTAATAACTATATATAATAAAATGTATTTATTTTTCGTTTGTTTTGGATGGCAGCGTTGATTTCAAATGTCCGACAGCTGTCCGAAAAATGTAGGCCAAACTAAAAAGACAGTAACACTTTGCAGAAACTTTTAACTGCTGCTATTAAACACCTTCCACACCTTTAAAGAAGGACAAGTGTTGCTTTGAAAATATGCTGAAAGCGATCTCTATGGCATTCTGCGGGGCAAAACCACAAATTAAGGTGAATGGCATTATGAGACTTTAGTGTGTGGTCCTTCACAAGTCTCCCCTCCTGCTGTTCTCTCCTGGCCTTCTCCCCTCCTGCTGCCCCCTCTGCTGGGGTTAGCAGGCATAGTTGACCCTGGTTAAAATTCAACTGTCCCGGTAATAATATGGTTAGTTTTTCCCTTATTGGCCTGGTCATGGAACAAAAGGAAGTGGAAACTGCAAAATTGAAAAGAAAAGAAAAGAAAAGAAAAGAAAAGAAAAGAAAAGAAAAGAAAAAGAAACTCAAATGAATCTGAATCAAAAAATTATGATAGACTATAGAAAATGATGCACGCTGCAGCAAGCTTTGGATATAAACGGACATGTTTAAAATAATTAAAAAGGAAAAGTGAAGCAAAATTGCTCAGGCCTTAAATATAATTATGTGTGTCCTGGGTTTATACTGTGAGTACTCTGGATGCGTTGACAGGTTTTAAATCCAGCAGTGAATCATTTACTTACATCGGGAGATAGTGGTTTTATCGTTAATCTTAAATTGCACCTCTTCTTTCTTACATCTTTACCTTGGTTTTTGTCCTCTTCAATTACAGTGTGTAGCATCCACTGGAAGCAATAGCAATAATAATAGTAATAATAGTAATAATAATGATAATTGGTATACAGACTGTTGGCAGTCGCTTTTAACCAAGTTCCATGGCTGAGCCTCCAGCAATCCACCCCCAGCATGAGTCAACTTTGGTGTGTGTGATTGATATATCAGTATACCCCCCTTAAGGATAAACTAGTCACCATAATTAACTGCTGAATAAAGTGAAGCTCGTGACTGCCACCATATTTTCAACAGAAAATTGTTTCCTGAGGTCATATCTAAACTGGGACGGTGGGTTGGCTTCAGATAGTCTTCATCAGACTTCTTTTTGCAGTCAGAAGAGCTGCCCACTGCTGGCCATCAGAGGTAACACAGGTCTAAGGCAATTTTACATTGGCTTTGTTTTTCAGATGTGGAACCGAAGTCTATTAAAAATAAATACAGCCAGTGATTCTTAGATTTTCAAAATATTTTTTTTCTTTACTGATAATTAATTTACCACTGGAATGCACTACGAGTCAAAATTACTTGTTTTAATCAGTGCTTACAGTATAGACTGTATAGAAGCTAGATGTAGGCACTGTGATGTAAGTTTTGAAGTTTCCAGTTGAGCATCTTGTCCAGTGCTGACATGGCTTTTAAAAACTTTCCCAATATTCACAAGTGAAAAGGTGGATCGGATTTTCTAGTTTAATCTTAACTTAAAATATGGAAACTTCAAAATGAATTATATATAACTTGCTCATAGAAGTAGGAAATTCCAGTGGTCAGGTCTCTGCAGGAAAAATTAGTAGCTGTATTAATGGTGGCCATCGCAACAGATTCTGCCAAAGAGAAGCTGAAATGAGCTCATAAGACAGGGATCTGACTTTTTTCCTTTCATATCTTATCAGTCAAGAAGAATATTATAAAGCTGAATGATTAACCACAAGTAACTTGTGGACTCAGATACATGAAGTGTTTTAGGTTTTGATTAGTGCGGTTGGAAAGGAGGTGAACCACGAGCAACTAATAAGCTACTCGTGGGAACTTTAGCAGTTAGTGGGTCTTCAGCAGGGATAGGAATTTTAAAAAAAAAATGATGCCACTTGGGAACCGCTTCCAAGTTTTTCAAAGCATTGGAACTGTATGTGTCTGAACTTATCAATTCTTTTATCAATCCCTGTAGCTGCTGGCAAAGCACATTAATTTCAGATCAGCAATGTCATACATGCGTGTCTAGTGTTGCCATAAAAAAGAGTCATTGCAGGGAAGACGAATGATTACAAAGCATTGCTTCATGAAGACAGATGACAGCAGTGTTAGTTGTAATGTCTGTAACATAATTATTTCAAGCGGGGTGGAAACACCACCAACGCAACATGGGATTCACTTCAAGGAGTGTCATGTATTTGATGTGCACCACAAGTGCTACCGCTACAGTTTCCCAACCAAGCAGCTCATCAATGCAGATGTGTAACAAAAATTTTATTTAACTAAGAAACCCTGAAAGAAAATGAATGCCATACTAGTCTGCCTTTATTTACTTGATTTTAGATGTTAACTGAGAGATTGATGTTACATCTGGAAATAGGCAGTAGTCTGTTTGGGATTTAATTTAAAAAAAAAAAAAAAACAGTTTCGATGACACTGAAAATCTGTTTATGTATAAAAGTGGATCAAGAATCAATAAGGGCTGGGCTGGTGAGCAGATTCAATGATGGCACTGGTATAAAAAAAACTTCATAAATTCCTATTCCTAGTTTTCAGGGAAATTTAAGATTAAATTTCAATAGTAAATTAAAGTCAACAGGTCATAGACACAGCATGCTTATCGTGCATTTGTACTTGCCAGTCCAAGGTAAAGCTATTTTTACTCTAAATAGTGCCATAACTAAAATAAATAAATAAACTAAAAAAACGAACTAAAAGTGGAGGCTGTCATGTGTGCGTGTGTTTCTCCCCGCAACCACAGGGGGAGACACTTCTCCCGGCACGGTGAACGCAGGAGTTTTGCAGGAACCTCTGACGTGTCAGACTGTCGCCATTTTCCTAAGGAAGGAAACGCCTAGAGGGAACAAAACATTTCAACTGAGTAAGTGTGCAAGAGAGACTTTTTGTTAAAGAAATAAGAAAAGGTAGCTTTTACAATATCTGAAGGTAAATGTACAAAACCCCATGTGTTATCAAGCAAAATCGGCTTTTGTATGTGCGATTCCGATCACCATAGTCAGAAAAATCTGACTTGCAGCTTGTTAGCGGAATTATCTGAATCGACGAGTCTGTCCTTCCTTTCTGTGTGCGTGGGAGTTTTTTTTGTAATCTCTCGCACATGATTTCATATTCAGTGTAACTGGGAAACACATAAATAGAAATGCAATTGTTGTTTTTATTTCTCAAGTTGGTACTCTTAAAATCTGAGCGGGTCGGACGACTATTAGCGTTGCACCGTAACAAGCTAGCACCACCGTTTGTTTACCTGTTCTGAAAGTTTTTGCTCCGAGCTAAATATTGAAAATGCTCCAGTAAGCCGCGTAAAATATTCGGTTCCAAACATGTTGCATAAACTGAAAAGACAAATACTGGTACAGTGTGACAGCTAGCGAGTTTCCTTATAATTTCATTTAGTAGTTTTCAGGATTCACGGAGTGTTTAACGTCCCTTTTATCGAGGTTGGTGCTACCACGAGTTTCTGCCTTTAAGTAGTATTCAGAAGCTCATATATTGCATATAGTATACGTCACACTGATTAATGCGAGTGCAATAATAGAAAACTGCTTACAGATAATTGTGTTTAGCACAACAGTAGCATCATACTGATTTCTGAGGATATTTAAAAATGTCCTAAAAGTGTCTAACAGCCTTTACAATTGCACTCCCATGCTGCCCACGTCACTCAATAACAGCAAAATTTCAAACATTCACCTTTAATATTTTGACACAAGCAAATGTAGCTGTCTGTAAGATGATTTGCTCACTCCATAAGATCCATCTCACTGGTTAGATCAGGCTAACAAAATTTTAGTCATGGACATAGACTTTATTTAATCCCACACAGGGGATGGCCTTGTTACAGCAGTATAAGGGACAGGAAGAAAAAGCAAGTTAGAGATATATATTAGAAAAATAAAAATAGAAAAAAAAATAGTGTACAAAAAATACCAAATTGCTATATGCAGAAAAATGCACCACTGTTTTTTATATGTATATTAAGTGCAGTGGGAGTAATAATAATAGTAATACACATGTATTTTTTAAAACTGTATTTAAGTTACACACAATATTTTTTATTTAATGTATGGCGATGTCGAAGTTTGTTGACTGAAATTTTAGCTTAGCATTTTTACCAGTCTGGATGGTGTGATCAACACATACTCAGACCTTCAGTTTGCTGTCACAGCAATCAGAGGCAGTGTGTCCGTCATTTGGGAGGTTGGAACACGGTTTGTTGTTTTCTTATGTTTACCAGCAGCACGTCTCTGTATTGAAGCTGAACAACTCCTCTCTTTCTTCACAGGTTTTCTTTTTGTTTTTTTGTCCTTTTTGGGTTCCTGTCACCAGCCGCCATGGGGAATATGTTTGCAGGACTGTTTAAAATGTTCGGGAAGAAGGAGATGAGGATACTCATGGTGGGTCTGGATGCTGCTGGAAAGACAACGATTTTGTACAAGCTTAAACTCGGAGAGATTGTGACTACCATCCCCACAATAGGTAATACAAAAACTGTTTTACATGACACAGGAAGGAAGCCTAAAGACTCGGTTTGTTTTTAATGTGAATATTTGTTTCATATCTCCAGGTTTTAATGTGGAAACAGTAGAATACAAGAACATCAGTTTCACAGTATGGGATGTCGGCGGTCAAGACAAAATTCGACCGCTGTGGCGTCATTACTTTCAAAACACTCAGGGTACGTTATTTTCCTCATCGCCTGACATTTGATAGCTCATGTTAGTCTATTTGAACATGTCTTCTGGTTTGTATTTAGAAGATTTACACCCATTTATTTGATTGCACTTGCTCCAGGTCTTATCTTTGTCGTGGACAGCAATGATAGAGAGCGATGTGGAGAGGCTCGTGAAGAGCTCCTGAGAATGTTGGCAGAGGATGAGCTGCGTGACGCCGTGCTGCTAGTGTTTGCCAACAAACAAGTAAGTCATCAAGTCTTTTATATAAGCAGGTGTACATCATAAACACTTTTCACCTTTCCTTTGTCTAATGATTTCTCACCTTCTTTTTTTATAGGACCTCCCAAATGCTATGAATGCAGCAGAACTCACAGACAAGCTCAATCTTCATTCCCTGCGCAACCGACAGTGGTACATCCAGGCGACCTGTGCCACCACCGGAGATGGCCTCTATGAAGGGCTGGACTGGTTGTCTAATCAACTCAAGAACCATTAATGATTACGGCATTTTAAAATCCAATCTCCTCCAACCCCAATCTCTGACCTTGCTCTTTACTCTTAAGATCTTGCTAAACTGAGTTACGTTGTACTGGAAGCTGCTCTCGTGTCAGCTGTTATTACCACAAACATGCAGGCCAGTGGTGGGGGTGGGCTATTCTTGTAAAGCAGCTTTATTTTTATTTTTATTTTTTCATATTTTATGTAAGTGTAAATAAATTTGGTAATGGGGCAGCTTGTTGCACGCTTTAAAATCCTACTGTGGTGATTTGTCTTTCTGGCTGTTGGGCAGCCATGGGTGCATTGAATAGAAAAACAAAGGCAGGGACTTTACCAGCAGATGTCGGCCTACAAACTCAATGCAGTTGAGGTTACACGTACTGTAAGGACTGATTTTAATTTTTTATTAGAAACAATAAAGAATCATACACTGATTATGCACTACTTGCAACTACTACTGGTAACTTTTATCAGTAACTAGAAGTACCAGCGCCTCAAAATAAGTATAAACACTGGCATTGACTATATGTACTGACATTGCCCCCCCACCTCCGTCACGCACAATCTGTGAACACCTACCAGCCTTTGTTGTTTTAAACTAAGAAATGTTGCATTGACCTCACATCTACCTGCTTTGGGGTAACAGGGAGGAGCCAGCCTCTTGAGCCTGCATTGAATTCTTGTATTTTAGAGTCTCAGGTTGAATATGTGCTGCCTTTGCAATGTACTTGTTAGCAAAACTGCATGATGTAGTCTGTTTGTCTTTAAGGGCATGCATTATTATCTACTGGGTGTTTACATCATACAGCTGCAAAGGAACTCTTAGCCCACTAATTACTATAGCCATACACTGTTAATTTGTTGTAAGGAGCGGCTTAGCATCCTCACTAAGGGCTCTATTAACATTTGCCTTTTATTGAACTCAAACCTGGGAATTTGCATTGTGCAGCTATGACATTAGTGCCAATGTTTTCCTTTGCAGCACGTTGGGTTTTCTTTCGTAAACTGGCCGTCCATAAATGCCTTTTTTTTTTTAAATATGAGAGACATCACTTCCCCCCTCCCCCCAAAACTTATTTGTAAAGGGTGTGGCTGTTTTAACTGATTGCATCGTTTGATTTTTAGCTGCCTAAAATGTAATGTTATTCTCTTAAGGTTGTCTGTGTTCTTATGTAAAGCTTGATACTGCAATTGATTTTCATTTTGTTTCACACCATGTAATAAAATCTAATTTTATGCTGCTTTTTGTAGGCTGTCCCTTGACATCAACTATTACAGAATTAAATGAAGTTTTAGACTATTTAGACAAAAGGATTAGGCATCACCTTGGCATTTTTCTGCTCTGCTAATCAATCTAAAGCAGAATATGAGAACACGTATGTGCAGCAATTAATTGGCAATTGATTTTAGTTGCAGCATTAATAGAATTACTATTACAAAGGCCCCAAACTTGTGTCTGTGACTTCTTAAGGCTATCACCCCTTGACCTAGGAAGAAATATGTTGCCCCAAGGTGATGAAACCACGCAGTGCTTAGGTTAAAGCAGTTATGTGAAGAGCACACCCTGTTTCACATTGTGTAAGGGTGGCAATCTAGGACCACATTCTTGCAGGTTGATTAGGCTGCTACGGTTAATGCAGCCAAGCTTGTAAAACATGGCAGGAGAGTATGGTAGTGGTGGAAGAGGAGGTAGTTTGAGTCTTGGGTCCCTCATAGGGTGGCTTTGTCTAGCCTTCTCTCCTGCTGCTTCATCAGCTTGGTTTGTGTGTGGCGGTCTAACGGTACTCGGCCATATAAATAAAAAAAAAAGGGCCAGCCTAGTTTTTTGCACTCTTCTTTTTGAATGCCTTGCTCTTTTTTTAGTGTACCCCCCCAGGTGCCAGTCCACAGAATACCCTCTTTCAGACCAATTCAAGGCAAATGCAAACACTACTCTATTATGACCAGTAAAGAGCATTCCAATGGTATCGCACCAGTCGGAGCTGAACCTAGAATGACGAGGGATTACTTAGAAAGGAAAATGGCCAGTGTCTGAGTAGTAGGATGAGACGGAGATGTATAGATAGGGAAAAAAAAGGTGTCAAGAAGCATCTTAAAGGAGCGAATGTTTAGGTTTTCCAATATGAAAATGTAACCAATAGAAGTTTGTGTTGAGGGATTTTTGCCAGCAAGTGCTTAGGCAGTCAGGTGAACGGCTGGAATAGAACTTTCACTCAAAAGAATGGGGTTCAAGTCTATGCATTTTATTTGTTTTGATATGGGTTTTTTTCTCCCTGTCACTGTTGGGTTAGGCACCAAAACTACATGCTTAGATTCAAGAAAAGAAATACTTACAGTGGGGCAAAAAAGTATTTAGTCAGCCACCGATTGTGCAAGTTCCCCCACTTAAAATGATGACAGAGGTCAGTAATTTGCACCAGAGGTACACTTCAACTGTGAGAGACAGAATGTGAAAAAAAAAAAATCCATGAATTCACATGGTAGGATTTGTAAAGAATTTATTCGTAAATCAGGGTGGAAAATAAGTATTTGGTCACCTCAAACAAGGAAAATCCCTGGCTCTCACAGACCTGTAACGTCTTCTGTAAGAAGCTTTTCTGTCCCCCACTCGTTACCTGTATGAATGGCACCTACCATGTGAATTCATGGATTTTTTTTTCACATTCTGTCTCTCACAGTTGAAGTGTACCTCTGGTGCAAATTACTGACCTCTGTCATCATTTTAAGTGGGGGAACTTGCACAATCGGTGGCTGACTAAATACTTTTTTGCCCCACTGTATTAACATACACTCTTTTACAAGTTTGATTATAATCGTAGAAGGCTTCTTTGGCAGCAAGCCCTTGAAGCAACATTCCTGTGCAAAAAGTGCCAGTTGCACCATGTCTTTATGGTAACCTTAAAACAAAAAAAAAAGACGTTCATGTAAATAACTGAATGAGTCATGTCATGACAGGGTCATATAAGAATTTCCATGAGGGATTATTGTGTGTGCTTGCAGTAACAATGAGAAGGGTTGAACTAATGTTAAATAAAAGCTTTGAGGACAAGGAAGAAAATCATTCCACTTGCTTTGGAAAAAAAGTTTCTATATTTATCCAAGATAAAAAACCCAAAATACAAAGCTTAAAGCAATACAGAGTACTTGATATTTGATGATTAAATAACTCAACGTGATCAAAAACTGTCAAACCAAAACACCAGTGTCACATGAGCAACCTTCTGAATGAAGAAGTTAAAACCTGAGGCTAAAGTCTGTTACACTGATTAGAGTCCATCCACAGTCTGTTTGGCTGTTCAAGTAAATAAGGTCTTGAGGGTCTGTCAAACTGCTGTAGAGCACTCTGTCCACATTATGCATGTTTGAATCGGGGGTGGGGGTGGGCACGACATTAGTCGTCCGAGTCTGTGTCATGGCGCCGCCTGTGGCTTTGTGTAGCACCAGCAGGGGCCTTCTTGTGGCTGGCAGGGTTGCGAGGGACAGGAGATCCTCCATCAGAGGAGTCTGTGTCGTGCCGCTGCCTTCGATGATGGGGGTTGGAGCGCTGTTGCTCGGCCTTTGCTCCCCCCCTTGAGTGGCTGTCATGGGGTCTGGCTCCGCTCTGACTAACGTATGATGGATTATGATGATGGTGGTCCTTTCTGTGCCTAAAAAGTACAAGGAAACAAATAGTGTTGGGATTAATGCTGTGAGGGTATGGAAGAATAAACGGCACCTGCAAGTGGAAATAACTGGCTGTTTTTTTGTTTGATAAAATTGTGTTCAAGTTTATTGTTATTCTTTTCCTATCGCACAAGTTACTGAAGCATATAAATAACAATGTTTAATCTGCCTCTTCAATTGAAATATAAAGAAAGTCTTGTGACGCATGCACCCCATATATAAGACAACAAGTGAAGTTGTTGTATGTAAGACAGTGCCTCACTGCCCTCTAGTGCTGACACAACAATTTGGCTCCCAACAAAAAGACTGCAATGTAATTTAAAAATATAAACAGGGCTGCACATAAGTGGTTCGCTATCAAAATAAAAGATGCGCACCAGATAAGAAGTTGTAACGCACGTTTGCGTACATAAGATGTTCTCGAGGAAGACAGACATTTGTTTAGAACTCTTAAAGATGTCAAAGAAGCAAGCTCCGTAAGCAAATACTTTGGTGTTCCTCCACCGCAAAAGAAGCACATATTCCAGGATAATCCGAGAATACGCACTTCTTTTGCTTTCTTAATGTAAAACTCGTTCACCTACACACCTACTTGAGGAAGTGCTTTTTTTTTTCATGCCTAAGCACTTTTAACCTAATACGCACACGCTCACATTCCAATGGATGCATTGAGGGCAGACTGGCGTTCTTTGCCCAAAGATACTTCCAATTAGAAGTGGGAGCAGCCAGGGATTGATCTACCTCCACAGCCCCCGTCTTTACAAACACGATTCTAAAAACATATTTTGAGTTTGGTCCAGACTCATGCTGAAAAATGTTAAATGCAGAAATAAACCAACCTCTTCCTGTTGTCCTCAGAATCGGAGGAGGATGAGTCTCTCCTTTTTCGTTTTTTCTTTTTTTCCTTTTTCTTTTTCTCCTTTTTGTTCTTTTTTTCTTTGTTTTTCTTATTACTGTCATGCCTTCAGAGAGGGAAATGAAAGTAGTGAAGATTACATTTCAACAAATTACATTATTTTTTAATTTCAAATGTATTATTATCAGTATTGTTATATTTATGCATTCTCATTCATTTGTTCACTGGCTATTATTAAAAGAAAACTTAAGAAACTGGACACAGGGTCAGATTTTGTCCAGTAAATCAAAAAGTTTGTGTGTCTGAAACATTTTACAAGTAGTAATTATCCAGTCTCACCTCTGTTCCTCCACCTGTTTTACTGCACTCTCATTTGTTTTTGCTGCTGAAGCTTCTGTATGACCTTCAGTCCTGACGTGCTGGACAAAAAGCATTTCTTAATTTTTGCACAGAGTGTAAAATGCCTCAAAGCAGAGTAATGTCTAAGCACCACTACCCCAAAAAAGGTAATAACACAATCTTACTGTAAAAACCGGCAAGCCCATTTTAGCAACCTCCTTTTCTTTTTGGGACAGGACCATTCTCCGAGACCCTGCACTGCAGAAGGAAACATTGAAAACACAATAAGACACTTTAGAATCAAAACATTGAGAAAAGCTCTTTTGACACCACTTTTTCCATGATGACAGTTTACATTTTTGCTGAATTATCAAATACACTAACTGGCCACTTTGCTAGGTACGCCCGTTCAACAAATATCTAATCAACCTGTCACAAGGTAACAACTCAGTGCATTTAGATGTGTAGACATGTTTAAGAAAACGTGCTGAAATTTAAACTGAGCATCAGATTGGTGAAGAAAAGTGACACTGAGCAAGGCATTGGTGTTGGTCCCAGACGGGCTGGTCTGAGTTTTTCAGAAACTCCTGATATACTGGGATTTTCCAACACAACAATCTCTAGCGTTTACAGAGAATAGTTTGTTTTGGGTTTTTTTTTTTTTTTAACTTAAAACATAAGATATCCAGTGAGGTACTATCATGCCAATATAGACCAAAATCTCTGAGGAATGTTTCCAGCATCTTGTTGAACCTATAACACGAAGAATTAAAGTATTTCTGAAGGCAAAATGGCGTTGAACCCTAATAACCCCCCAACAAACTAGCAAGTGGGTACCTAATAAAGTGACCAGTGAGTGTATGGTTAATTTAAAACAAGAGTCCCTGATAAAGATTAAACTACCTTCACCTTCAGGTTCTACCTTCACCTTAGTGATGCATACTGTCCTTTTAACAAATGTTCATTTATTTTTATGTTGTTGCTTTTCTATATTTATTTATTTTACTCCAAAAATAAAGCACCTTTAAACATCACTGTTTCATGTGGAAAAAGCAAACATAAAAAGAAGTCACCTGGAGCTTCCTAAACCAGAAACACGGTCAACATTTCTCTCATCGCCATCAGCCTCGTCCCTCCTGCAAACCTCTACAAGGTCCTGCCATAGAAAGTCAAATAAAAATTCACATCACTAAGCTTTTGAACAATAGCAGATTTTTTTTTTTTTTAAATCATTCATAATTTAAGTCACACACCTCTTTGGTTAGACCAGTCGGTTGTCTCTTTATATTCTTGTGCCCTCTAAATTGATAATGGAAAATGAGAAATTACTGAACTGGTCAGTTTAAACTTCCCGTTTTATCTCTTTTATGGGAAGTTGTACATACAGTGCAGCCATCAACGCTTCTTCCTCTGCTGCCTTGACAGCAGCAAGTTCCTCCTCCCTGGACAAAGGTGCACCACCCTTTTTGTCCTTTGCATACCATGTCAGATCTTTGCCTTTTTGCCATCGCCCCACTGGTGCCATCAACGAGTTACCTGGAAACAGAGGGAGTGATGACACGTGATAAAGATGACGATTCCAGAATATGATGTATGATAATTTCCTTTTCATTCTTAAGTAGGGCTGTGCGATATGACCAAAATCTCATATCCCGATATAAAACATCTATCGTCCGATAACGATATAAATCACAAAAATTTATCATTTTCTGTAAATTCTGTGAATCTCGGGTAGCTGAAGTGTTTCTAGCTGGGCGTTGTGTATCTGGAGTCGAGTGTTTTACCGATGCATGAAACTACACATTTTTAGACATAGGTTGTAACGGCCGTCGTTTTCTTTGTTACACGTATTTATTACACGGCGAGCTGCAGGTTAAAGCCTGTTCTAACGTTTGAGTTGCACCTGACGGCTCTTTTTTGCTTCTCATCAGTAAATACTCTGCATACTCTTTCATGAGATTCAGTTTATTTTGAAAAGTATCAACAGGATCTTGAGCTTTATTGTGAAAGGTTTATGTTTTGGGCCATAGCATAACACTGAATGAAGTCTGTGTTACAGAAATCCAAATGGTGTCAACATTTTTTTCCCCAAATAGTCAAGAATTGTGCATTTTTGTTTTGAAATTATTTACAGTATGTATAGCAGGGTAAAGTCAATTTAAAAAAATGTCTTGTGTACACACGATAATTGTGTGTGTACAAAAAATGTGCACAAACACAAACTTTATTGGGTTTTAGGGGGCCCACACTAAAATGACTTATTCATTAGTCGTGGCAAAGATGATGCTGGTATGGTATTGTTAGTATTGTCTCTTTTTTTTTAGTTTCCTTTTTATGTACAACTTAAAAGAAAAAATACTTTTTTTAATCTTTCTATTAGCATCCTCCCCTCCACAGTCACGTGTTGAAACAATACATTTTAATATCTGCTGCTAACATCATGTATAATGAGGACCTTACTGTACAATAATATTAATATGATGTTTTTCCATGAGTGCTTTTTAAAATGCACGTTCCTGAACAATTTAAGTAGGGTTACTTTTGGGAGTCCTATTTTTCATCAGTGGTGGCCGCTATGTAGGCTAGCTGCTGTTGGTTTGCTGGGCATGCTGGCAACTGTGTAGGCTCACATAACGGAGAGACTACGTGTCTGTGCTCAGGGGTGGGAGCAATGAAAGCTAGGACTTGCTTTGTGTAGACTGAAAGACAAGGCGAAAACCGAGCCATTAGACCCATCCAGACTTCGTGTAATGAGGGAAACGACAACAAAAGGTATGGGAGAGTTGCATGTGAGGCCGTGGTGTGTGTAGTTTAAGAGCTCAGTTAAAGCGATATGAGCAGCACCGCATCTGGTTGCTGCTGATAGCAGACAGATGGCTACCATCTCCTGTACTTACCGAGATAGTTTTCTCTGTGTTTGTCGACTTTCACTTCATTCCAGTTGAACTGGTCCTGACCTCCCCGTACACCTCCAGATCTCGAGGAACCGAACATTTTAGTAGGGTATCTCTAAAAGTTAAGGCAAAAACAATGTCTTGTTAACGCGAAGAGCTAACTTTTAGCCACGTTAGCACATGACCCGCACGACCGGCTAGGCCTTCAGCTAACACTCATCCAGGGAGTTTTTGTGGTAAGTTTAAATTCCCTATGGTTAGTAGGACCTGTTGGTGAGAGGCTTGCTTCTTAGTGGTAATGCTTCCTTTGCCTAGAGGCACTGCTTCCAGTTTCCCCAAGTCTCCGCGGAGCGCAGGGGAAATAGTTTGTTTAAACGCTAGTTAGCTTAAAATCGTTAATATGCGTCTTTAGGTTATAGTTGTTACTGCCAGCCCGCGCACATGTCGGTATTGCCGCTTTTGAAGAAGCTGCCTGATTCCAGTTGAAAGCATACATACATTCACAATAATAATAGCTTTAAAATATCAGCGTCTTCGTCATTATTTGTTTGGCTAATGTTGCTAAAAGCCCTGCTTTTTCAGCATTCTCGCGCGCGCATTCTTGACGCTCGTAACGTCACTTGTTGGTGTTTTGGCCTGTGGTGATGACGTAGGCAGCACGGGTATCTTTAATGGCTCTCGCGGTGAAGACTCGGAGCACAGCAAGGGAGGGAGAAGACACGCAGGAGACGGTGCTTTAAGTTGTGGATTAACTCTATTCCTGTCCCATAATGAGACATTTTTCCAGGCTATTTTCAGGTAGGAATGAGGACATTTGGTGGGGTTTTCTGCTCTCTCCAAATTGCGTGTTGTATCACGATATCTGAGCGTGCCATTCATTCCTGGAGTCCCATAAGAGAAGAAGATGGTTCATGTGTTTACCAGAGTGTTTTAAATTAACATGGCTGGCGCAATGTTACCCGTGGTTTAATTGTTGGCAAGTCTGGTTTAGGAAGTGTCATTCAGGCATGGAATAATGGAAGAAGTGCATTTAAGCCTATTTTAAATCCCCATTTCACTTCCAACAACTTTAACTTCTTGTTACAATAATGTCAGTTTTTATATGACTATAACATACAGACTTTGCAGTTCCTGTGTGCTATATATTAACATCAAATGCATATGAGAAACAGATGACGAGGCCTCACTATGTGAAAAAGATACGAACTGTTTGTCCTCCTGATTAGAATAAAGCCACTGTTATCTTGATGTTACATACTGTTAGGGCGGCCAGATGTCCCCTCTTTTGTTCTCCTGCCTTTCACACATCTTGAGACAGTGTCCCACATTTTGGCTGGGTCTGCAGGGCACACACTTTTCTAAACTCTTGGTCTTACCCAGTAAATATGAAGGGCAGGCTTCTTATTACAGTCAAATTAAGTAAACCATCTAATGTTGGGCCCATCAGCGAAAATTACAAATTTACCCCCCCCCCCCCCCCCCCCCCAAAAAAAAAAGCTATAATGGAAAATACTATAGAGAAAACGAAGCAGCAGCTAAATTGTCTGTGTCATAATCGCCTAAAAACTGCTGAGAAAAATGCATACCAATTTGTGGATCCCTACAGAAACTGGCAGACTGTTACCAGACAGAATAGAAGCTGAACTTAGAGAAGATACAGTAGTGTATATAAAAGCTTTCACGTGGTGCAAAAGCGAACTTTAGCTGCCTTTTATCCTTATTGTGTTTACTTAGTAAGAGATTTGGAAAAGCTGCACTAATCTATTTGACTACCTCCCGTCATTGTTTTTCCCCACGTTTAGTTTGTTGTATCTGTTCACCCAACATCCTGTGCGTGGTATTACAGGATTGTTACAAGATGGACCAAAGCTTTGTAACTTATTTTCCCAGCTACATTTTCCCAGTTCAATTAGACATCAATTAGATTTTTTTTTCAATTCAGTTTTAATTATATAGCACCAAATAACAACAGCAGTTACCTCAAGGTGGTTTGTATTGACATAATCATTTTTGTTTTGTTTTGGGGGTTTTTAGAAAAATTCCAGAGACCAGGGATATTATTATAATGTCTTTTTAAGCCCATATAAGAACCAAATATGCAAAATATCAAGAAATATTTGCTTAAAAGGAGGCTGCATAAACTTTCTTTAAAGAAAAATATCCAGATTTTTATTTCTTGTAACGTTAACACTGAACATGAAGCGGATTGTCTCTGACTTTAAAAATGCAACATTGCATGTGATTTTCAAATTGCGCTTCAGTAAATGATTGCATTACATGCAATTTAGTGCACATGGTTAAAGTCAGGCGCCATGCAGCTTCCAGTAAATGCTGTGTGTTGATTATAAACTCACATGGCTCTCATTTCCTCTCAGTTTATGTAGGAAAGGTGTTCTGTGGGTATGACTTTATGTGGGAGGAAAAATTGCCTTTCGATGTTGTGCTGGTAGGTTGCAGTTAATTATTTTAGTGTCTTGTGTTCTTACTTAAAGGGTGCACGCTATGCTCTTTACAGCTTGATAATTTCATACTCGGACTCCGCTTGAGTAGCTTTGCATGATTTACAGTCTCAGTCCAGCCCTGCTGGATTGAATAATCAAATATTAAATTAAAATCCTATAAATTTGTTTAAAGAATCCAGTTTTTGCAAAAGGAACTCCTACATCCTTTTATTAGCCATTATTCTGTTTATGGGAAGCATTCAAAAAATGATGGAGGAAAACTGCTTGGAAATCAGAAACCTCATAATAATGTGAATTTTATTCTCTGCTCTTAAAAGATCACACGAGCATCCCAACATGCAGATCAGTTTACTTTTGCTTTCATTTTAAAAGATTGCTTAGACTTTATTGGGATTCAGTGCATGAATCATGTGACAGAAAACCTCATTTTTGGATTAATTGCAGACCCGTCCGACACCTCACCTTGGCGTAGTAGTGTAGTTAAAACTAGTGTTTTAATGCCTTTTATTATGCTGTGTTATCTTCTTTACTAGGTTCAGTGTTTTTTCAAGACACTTTGGGTGTCTTTTAATGAGAGGTTGTTTGAGCATTAGGGCTGAAACCAAAATGCATACATGGCTGCATTATAGCAAGTCACTAACAAGTAATAAGATATTTAAACTGAATCATAAGATGGAACTTAAAAAAAACTAGTGCAGTAAAATTGGCCCTGCCCACTCCCCGTCTCTCCACCCATCTGCTTTTAAACACAATCTGCAGACACACAATCGTTCCCTTCCTGTTGACTTGATTTTCCTGTCTGCGTCAGCTCTGTGTTTTTTGAGGTAAGGGGGTAAGGAGGAACGTGACACTCATTGCTTAATTCTTTACTTTTGGTTGATAGTCAAGCAATTTGTAATAAAAGAAATGTGATGTAACAGGGAAGAAAAAGACAGATGTAGAGAAACAAAGAACTCTGACTGCCTGCTCACAAGATTGTTTGCAGATTTTAGTTTGAAGGCTGATGAAGGTGTAGTTTGAGTAAATAAAAATATCTGTTAATTAAATTTAAGATAATTTCCTTTTCTTTCTGACACTCCCAACCGGAGTTGGGTGCTTCAATTAGTAGTTGTTCCTCGACAGCACTATGGTAACGTCACAGCTTGCTTACCAGTTGATTGCTTTAGCTCTCCTGAGGGCTGTTTTGCTCTCATCATGAGGGTTTTTTTTAAACATTGCTGGCTTAGCATTTTATGGTGTGTCCCTCACTTCGCCGAGGCTTCTCTTTACTTGCCTTTTACTAACAAAAGAAGAAAAAACCCTTGTGACTGCACAGAGTAATGTTGTTCCAGTGATGACTCATATTGTGTGGTTACAGATTTGCTCTGCAGCCTCGCCCGTTTGTTTCCTATAACAAACTACACTCTTCTTTTCCGCTGTTATTTCAGTTATGGCTGGACCCAGGCCCGTGGTGTGTAGTGGCCCATCAGGGGTGGGAAAGAGCACTCTGCTGAAGAAGCTCATGAAGGAATATGAAGGTGTCTTTGGCTTCAGCATCTCACGTAAGTGTGTCTGTCTATGTCCCTGTAAAGAATTTCACATTACTTTTAATATTTATTATTTTGCTGTTGAGGTTTGTTAGTCATGAGTAAAGCTTTTATTTTTTCCCTAAGCGAGTAACAAATTGTTGCAGCGCCAGATTTTTAAACTCTAGTGTGACAGAAGTGTCTTTTCCATTCTCAGATACAACAAGAAAACCCCGACCTGGAGAACAGAACGGCATAGGTACGGCATGTCACTGCTCTTTCACAACCAATGAACCTGAAAGCAGGCTGATTAAACAGTTGGATTTTTTCTCAATTGTCCTTTTTTGTGTACTTTCTTCTTCTTCTTCTTCTTCTTCTTCTTCTTCTTCTTCTCCTTCTTCTTCTTCCCTGCTGGGTTTCAGATTATCATTATGTTACGCGGGATGTGATGCAGTCAGGCATCGACAATGGCGATTTTATTGAGAGTGCAGAGTTTTCCGGGAACCTGTATGGGACAAGTAAAGCAGCTGTCCAAGAGGTCCAATCCAAGAACCTCATCTGTTTATTAGACATTGATATGCAGGGTGTGAAGAACATCAAAAAGACAGACCTCAATCCAATGTTCATTTCCATCCAGCCACCATCCATGGAAATTCTGGTAAGCACATAAGATTTGAAGTGTGCACAGCATGTGTCTGTAGTTTCCCATTTTTGCCACCAAACAAGTGGGTGTTATCACCAGTTAAATTTGCATCACAGGGATCAGGTAAAACAGGTTTTGGCTTCTGAATAGCTTCTGTAGGTTGAACCTGTTCTCTTGCTTCAGGAAAAGCGTCTAAGAGGCAGAAAAACAGAGTCGGAGGAGAGCCTCCAAAAGCGTTTACAGACAGCCAAAATCGAGATGGAGTTTAGTAAGTAGCTGTGATTTGCTCTCAACAGATCAAAGTTACAAACTATAAATCTGCACGTCATAACCGACCATGAATGGATCTCTTTCTAGGCAAAGAACCTGGTGCATTTGATGTTATAATCATCAATGATAATTTGGACGATGCTTATGCGAAGTTGAAATACACTCTTAAGGAGGTGAGTTACGATTTCACAACACACACTTTTTATTTATTTTTTTGTTTTTTGCAATCTGTCAGTTTAAAGTTTGGCAATTAAAGTTTTAACATTAACTTTAAATGTTATGCCAGGAACACTTTTAATTATTCAATGTATTTTATTCTAAACTAAACATCCAAATAGGGATATTTACTCTGTCTTCAAAACAACAAAACTGTGATTTATAAACAGCAATAAGACGGAGATGGTCTGCAGTTGAATAGGGGCATATCAGCAAGTGCATGCAATTTTTGTAACAAACAGGTGAAAAGTGCAAATCTGTTGCCATCTGCATACAAAGAAATTCACATTAAACAGAAATTTGATATTAACTGTTCACATTCAGTCCACCAGGACCTCATGGAACCTCTGAAACAAAAATTCTGTCCGAACTTTATGAATCTGATGGCAATCTAATCAAATTGAGAATGACTGCAGTCATTACAGGTTTCAATCATTTCAGAGAGGTTTTAAATTTATAGTAAGCCCTCTGTACTAGATGGACTTGTGTAAAATGCATTTAATCTTAGATGTTTGTCAGAAAGATGTTACTAAAAGTTGATGAAGAATAAACCTTTACTGAATCCCGTTAGCTCAAAAGGTTTTCGTCCGTTATAACTGGTAGGTTATGGATAAGAAAAATATTTGGACCACATCCTGTAAAAAAACTACTTGCAGCCAGAGTGATTACTGTTCAGCAAACGTTGCATAGGCTTGCTTTCATGTTCTTAGTCTGTTCTTAGTTTCTTGCCACAGATCGATGTGTTCCCTGACTAATTATAAAACCTTTTTTTTTCCTGCAGGAAATTGATAAGGTCAAGAAAGTGTCCTCATAGGAGAAAGCAGCATCCACATAGGAGAAAGCAGCATCCACATAGGAGAAAGCAACATCCACATAGGAGAAAGCAGCATCATGGTCATCGTTCAGCCACTCCACCGACACACACTTTTCCACTCTTGTACATTCCCTCAGATAGTGGTCTTTGAAACTAGGACAATTTCCTTCAGCAGATATACAAACAGCTTTTGTTTAGAAGTAGTTACTAATAAATAACTTAGTGTAAAGTGGGACATTTTTATTTAATTTGTTTTTACAGACAAAGTGCTTTTCACATTTTTATTTTTACACTGAAGAGGAGACACTCTGAGAACTCTTACTTGAAGTACAACTGGCATGATAAGCGGGAACAATTTGATGCAGACAGAAAATACTGTGTGCAACCGTAATTCTTTTGCAGAAGTATGATTCATTGCATCATCTGGACAGACTGGGTTTTCAAGGATTAGTTTCTTTTGAGGGGGGCGGGGTTTCTTTCCGTCTTTTGCAACCAGCTACACTGTGTTGATGTTTAATGTCTTAGATGCAGTGAAATACACAAGTGATGGTCAGAGTTAGAGATTAAAACCAGCACTCGGGCCCCCCTTTAAAATTTGGTAAGTAGGTTTGGGCAGTATCTTAGTATCGTGTCGTACCAGGCTATTTTTTTTTTTAGACAGAGTACTTTCTGTACTGTTAAAAATACAGACACTCCTTTGTGTTATACTTATGTGATGTATTTAGGTCATATTGTAGCGCACAGCACTCGTCACTCACTGAGTGAGCTATGAAACATGGCAGTTGCAAATGTTGGGGTGGATTTCGAGTTTAGTCTCATCTCCCTGAAGATAAACAGTTTGCTTTGAAAGATTTACGCCTAAAGATTGTCATAGTTCAAAATGAGCACCACCTGCCTGTACTGAGTAGTGTTGCTACGCTCTGGCTGTGTAGTTAAGCCATTTATTCTGACACAACTGTTCATTGTCAAGATCAAAATAATCAGGAAAGCTGATTTTATTTTATTTTTAATTTGGCAGATAGCTGCTTAACCTAATCGTGAACCAGTGTTGTGTTCTTATAATGTTCGTGAGTTTCATAAACTAATATTTCTGGTGCCAGCTAGCGAGGGTGAGAGAGATTAAGCATTCAGCCAGCTAATCTCTCACCCTCCTACCTGAATTGCCATCTGTCATCATCACCTTCTAGTTTATTTACATAAGTGTAATTGTATACTTGCTGAATTGTGAGGAAGGTATGAAAGACTCTATATTGCCCAAGCCTATCAGGAACATGTGGTGACTCTTTACTTTTAGGGGATACATACAAGTCAGCTATACCTTTGAAACAGTAACATTATTCCAGAGTTGGTAAACGCTTTATGTTTTTATTATGTTATATAACTTGGCAGGTAATGTCCTGGTTCCTCACACTTTGTTTGCTGGAAAACTATAAATACTGCTGTGCTCATGTAGAATTGAATCCCATCACAGAGTTAGAAACAGTACAACTACATTGTATTCTTTTATAACACGTGTTTATTTAATGTTGTACATTTGTGAAAACTTTATATTGTGTAAGTTTCAGTTTTCAGTTTTAGCTGTACAGTAAAATGACAGCGAATTTGTTGCTTTTTTTATTGCTTAGAATTGAGAAAACAGTAAATATTTTAAAATTTTCCTTTTTAGATTGGATAGTGAATTATGCCTAAATCGTTATATTCCTGTACCTTGTAACATTCATTCCTTTGCTCAGAGTACTTTATGTTCCTGATGCTACTATTTAAATTCAAGTCTCACAAATGTTACATCATGCTGAACAAATGCACGAAGGCCTCTTTAAAACCAAACTAGCTGTTATAGGAATGTGCTTGTTGTAAACATGTACTCAGCACTATGACTTTCATGTTGAAACATCAGTAAATGTTACCATACAACAATGCCGAATTTGTGCTATATAAAGAAATTACTACAGAAGCTAATTATGTGGCGTATTTGCAGTACTTTTATTCAATTGAACACGTTGTACTCAACCATGTTTTGTCCAAAACTACACATGTACAGTACAAGCAAGTACAATCAGTTTGTGATTTAAAATTATTACATAAAATCATCCTTTTAACAGACACCTTTTGATCAACACAAACACCACACATGTTTAATTAGGAAGTTACTCTAGTTACTTTTAAATTGCACTAAAAAGTTAGTAAATTATGTCAGCTGAAGTACTTTGCATAAACATCTGCGCTCAATCAAATATAGGATGACAACTGGTTATTCTAGAGAAACACATCTGTCTTGGAGAAGCAAATACATGCAGTCACTCATCTACATATTTGTCACTTGCATAGGAATATCCCTGTAACAGCCTGAGTTTACAGGCTGTTTCACTGCACTAGCAGACACAAATGCCAAAAAAGTTGAGTAAAAAATTCAGTTAGTTGATGGTAGGAACTTGGAAACAGGCATCTGTTCACCTACCAAATGATTTGCTCGCACAAATGTCACGTTTATAAACTGCTCACTAAGGAATCATTCACAACACCACAAAATAATGTAGTAGAGACTTGTGATTCTCCAATTTGATTAACTAACAGGTCCTGAAACACAACAGTCCCCAAGTTTACACTACTTTTATATTCAGTGTTGCTTACTTGAAACATGCATCTCATTACCTCCCAATATTTCCAGCTCCAGGAATCCAAAGTGCCATAGCATGACCTGAATGGTACCAAAGTAAAACCTGAAAAAATCCTATTCATGTATGTTGCAATGGACTAAGGATTACATCTGGATCAGTTAATACTGGGGAGTAAAGCTGATCATTCAGCGTAGGTACACTGTTAAACATCACTGTAATTTGTTATCTCTCAAAAATGCATTTCATACCCAATAAAGACCAGTAAAAAATAGACACTAGATTTCTTCTCAGTCACAAATTAATTATAACAATCATGCGAGTAAATAACTGTAATATGGCATGCCAGTGGATTCACCATCACAGAAACATAAAACTGATTTTGGTAATCACCAGTACGGTTAATTTAGGAAGCTGTGACATAAACCTTACACTGGGGGTGGCAGTCTCATAAATTTGTCAATCACTGTATGTATAACCAAAAAACATTTCTTTTATTTAAAGACTTCAACTCACCATTAGATATGAAGGTTTTAATCAGTAAATGTCAGACCTTTCTTAGCTTCTGCCCATCATGCATATTGTACATCACACAACATGTATATGTTTCATAGCAGAACAGCATCAGACTGAAACCTGCCTACAGTGAAACCATTATCCCTATAGTTTCCATCTCATCTGTAAGCGACTAAAAATGGAATGGTTTGTCAAATGCAGTAAATGTTGCTCAGGTTACGATCTGTATTTTCATGTATAGTGAATGTCCCTATTTAAGACTAAGAGGGTTTGTGATGCCAAATTAAATGTTTGCTTTTCACTGGTTCTGATAAAGGTCATCTCTAATTTGAAGAGTGACAGGATTGCCAACTGATGTGTAACCATAGGTCTGAGTTGACACTTTGGTTTTAAAACTTTGCTGCCTGCCCTCAACTCTCTGCACCTCTGAGCAGTAAGAAGGCTTCACTTCCAGCTTTGCATGGCTCACTTGAATAGGCACGTTCCTCTCCGCCCTGGGCCGAGCCTCCCTGGCCTGCGGTGGGACAGCAGATGAGAAAAGGCTGCTGGAGAGATTCTCCCTGAACCGACTAAAGAAGCCAGTCCTTTGCCGGGGCACCGAATCAGGCCGGCCCACGTTGAGAAGCACCGGCTGTCCCACTGTAGAACCGCCAATCTCTCTCTGAAGTACAGAGATCTCACACGGCTTTTCGTCAACGTGTTGCGTGTGGGAGGAGCCATAAGTCTCTCCTTCCTCTGGGACGTAATCCTCCAAGTCCTCAAGGGTTAAAACATGATCTCCTTGTTTAAGGAACACAGGCTCTTGCTTTCTTGCAGATGTATCCTCCTCATCATCGGGTTCAAAAATTACAGTTTGTTCATCATCCTGGTCGTCGTGATCTTCTCCAGCTGTAGCGAGGACAGAAGAGAGCTCGTGCGGCTCCCCAGAAGCAGACCCAGATGCAGCATCAGTCACCTCTTCCTCCCAGGAGAGCGGCTGGCTGCTGATGTCTCCCTGCAGGTGGGCTTGTGCTTGCTCCACAAGCTTGTTGTTGGAATTGTTAGCATTTGGGTTTTCCACTGGAGACCTTTTGGGTCTCGAGGGTGTGCCTGCACGATCAGACCCTGCTGGCGAAATACCTCTCCTCCTGGACAACCTGGGAGACTTATTGACCTTATACTCGATGACCTCTTCTACTTCAACCCACCTGGGCTTGCTCTCTATTCCCCTGGCTTCCGCCCCCTGGGGATCAGTAACATAGAGAGTTGGGATAGTGGTCTTTCTTGGAGTGGGCATCCTCCTTGTCCTTGCTGTAGGAGGCTCGGGGGTGGAAGTCTCAGAGCGGTGGACACCAGCAAGAGTCAAGCCAGGTGATCTGTGTCTTCTCATTCGAGGATTCTTCACCACGGTGGTTATAGTCTCCTCACTGGAATAAGAAGTGCATTAGGCCTATGTAAATAAAATCCACCTTGCTTGGAGTCTTGGATTTAAAAATAATATGATAGTAATAAGCTGCAGTAATTAGGCTGACAGTTGAAGTAGACAGCACCCTGATGAGAACAGCCCACCCTTTCATTATCCTTGTGATAGATTCCTTTTGCATCGAGGCTATAAATACTACACAATGCATACATGGAGCCAGAGGGGGAAAACACACACACACACACATACAGAAAAATACCCCAAATGCCCTATGATGGGCAATGTTATCTAATAATAAAAGCAATACCTACACGGATACATGAACCCAAAAACTGCAGTGAAACTTTATCTTAAAAGAACCCCCTTAAAGATTCCTAAAATATATATTATATAGAAATTATTTTATTAAAGTATACTGTAGTGTTAAGTTAAGAAAATCCACGATTTTTCAACATCCAACTATTCCTACCTGACAGCATTCATCTTACTTTGATCATACTTACATGATGATGGTTTTCTTTGGTATTTTCGTCTCCTGCTCGGTAACTGTGGGAGGAACATGGACAAAGCATGATGGTTATTTTGCATTGCTAAAGCTGCACTCAAAGCATTTTCTGCTCAACAAAAACCACAAAACGTCCAAAAAGAGTAAGACTGTATGGATAAAGCCAGACTTGCTACCTTCAATGGTGATGGCCTGCTCACCAGAGCGAGCCACAGCGGAGGGGAGGACCAAGTCAGCAGCACACTTTGCACTGCCCAGACGGTTTGACAACTGAAATCCAACAGATATATTTTTAGAGTCATAAATGTAACTCACTGCTGCTAATTAATATCAACTATCTTGAAACTAATTTATAGGCACAAAGGCAAATGCATGACCTACATTAAAATCTCCCCTCATTGACCCTTAAAAATAAAGGAAATTTTATTTTTGTAATTATCTGAGATATTTTCTTGTATTGAGACCTCTTACTGTAGAGCTCCAAATTCTGAACAAATAGATCTTAGAGTTTTAATTATCCTAATATATTTGGAGTACTTCTGTCAATCATTTAACATTAAGTGTACAAAACTCGAGGTTCACGAGTCTCCCTGTCTCACATATTATAACTGCCCTCCCAGAGCCTCTTCATGCCAGACATTTCTTCCTCTTAAATGTATTTATTTTACTGTTACTTGCAACAGGGCTTTCAAATTGTTGGATCTCTCTATGTAATGCTGTATGGTCTTAACCTTACTAAGTGATTGCCCAGAGATTATGTACACTCTGAAATGTCACAAAACTAATACAGATAAATGGAAATGAATTAGTCTAGACCAACCTCGCACTCATAGTGCCCAAGGTCTCTCTCTGTCAGGTTTTTGATTACCAGAACCAGAACGCCACTCCGGAGCTCACTGTAGGTCTGATATTTCTGCTGGTCAGTCAGCAGCCTGCCCTCCTTGAACCACCTTGAACAGGGACACATGCAGAGAGGAGACAAGATTAGAGGACGGGGTTGATATTCAAAAAAAATTGCAAAACTGAATCAAAATGAAGGAAAGAAGAAAACATAAGGAAGGTATCCATACCTCACTTTGGGCTTGGGGGCGCTTTGTATTACACAGGTGAACTGAGCGTCCTCACCGGCAACAAAGATGGCATTCCTTATTTTATTTACAAAACGAGGAGGTACTAAAAGAAACACATGACAACGTTTTATGTTTTAGACTATTCATCATTTTTCACAAGAAAAGTGTAATGAAGCAGTAGAAAACAATCTACCTATATATAGGTATGATGTGCCACTTACCCTGAACTGTGATCTTTCCCAGAGTACTGGCATTGCCAGCTGGACTTGTGGCAAAGCACATGTACTGACCAGAATCATCTGCAGTCATATTGTCCAGGATTAGTGTGCAGGAACCATCAGGGTCCTCGATGATGATGTGATGAGGATCTGCCCCCACTGCGCGTCCATCTGCATCCAACAAGTAAACAAAACCACTCGTGAAACAATCTTTGAATGTCACTCCACATGGCTAATAACCACAGAGGAAATGCCTCACCCTTGTACCAGGTAACCGCAGGTTTGGGTACTCCAGTAACTTTGCAGGCCAGCTTAACAGTCTGGCCCAGCTCTGCTGTGCAGTTTGCCAGAATTTCATCAAAATCAGGGGAACCTGGAAAATAGTTTGGTATAAAAAGCTGTGCTAGAAATTCCAAGCAATAGAGAGGTAAAGAAAAAAGTAAAACTGCATGGAGTCCCACTCACTCCATGCAGGCATGCTGTATCGCTGCTGCAGTTCTCTGAGGTCTCTCAGCCACGAGTTCTTGATGGTAACAGTTCGGGCTTGTAAGGTGTACTTCCTCACAGAATCCTCGCGCTCATGCCAAATCTCAAAGGCACGGTCATCACCCTCCACTGTCTCATTCACATCAATGTTATTCAGCTGAAACAAGATAAAGAAACCAACCAACATCATTTAGGCCGCTGACCATGAAAGAAAAGATGAAACTAGATTATGTTAAAAACACTTACCTTCATCATGTTCTTGAAAATATATGCTTGTGTATCAGTGTTGCTGTCTCTCTTGGGCTTGCAGATAATGCAGTAGTTCTTAAAGAGGAAGACGTGACGGTGGTGACCTCTAGAGGACGTTCTAATTCCAGGAGCACCCTCCCACACTTGGAAAGGCCCCTGGTGGGAGAGAGTAAGCATATGCAGACAGTCAAACGCTTATGTCTAATCAAGACCCTGCACAGTCGGCAGCTACGTGGTACCTGTCTAATTGGTTCTCCAAGAACTTCGAGTGTGGCAGGATAGTTCTCAATCATGGAGACATGGTGTGTATTCTCAGAACGCTGAGGGAGTGCAGACACCATTGCAAAAGCTTCTTCCAGCAGGCAGCAGTTCTGACCATTTCTTGCTTTGTTTCGAATGAGCTCCTGAAGATGTTGCAGCAGAAATTTCAACAAAACTTAAATGTTACACTGATCCTGGACATAATTTAAAGGTTCTAAAAGCAAATGACTGAAAAGTAAATAACTGACTCTAAGATGATTGTATGCATGCACTTTATTACCTTCAGGAAGGCCTTGTACTTCTGAATCCTCTCCAGTGGTTGTTGGAGATAGGCATTTATGCTTCTTACTGGTGGATCTGCAGGGTCTGAATTAGCCTGCGCTGTGTCAGTATATTCCTGTTTTTTGGGGTTTTAAAAAAAACATTTTAACAGTTGGCACATTTGTAATTCATAGTATAGCAATAACAATTCTGCTATTCTGCTGTCACCTTAAAGAAGCTGTGGACAGTCTTGTCACTGATGGCAGATTCAGCCTGACTCTGACCTACAAGATACTGAAGGTACTTCTCAAAGCCCTCCTTGTTCTTCAGGAAACACATGGCTATGTCGTCATCAGTGTCGCAGTCATTCAACTTCGGAAGGAATGCCCTAAAAAGAAAATCATAGGAATGATGCATACACACACGCATACTTCTGATTATACTAAAAAATGGCTGAAAATAACATTTAAGAGGTGAGCTCACTTGTTATGGAAGGATTTGATATCATCAATGTTTCTGAAAATAGCCTCTTTCTGGCTGGTGACGTCAGGCGGTGCATCAGAACTGTCTGCATGCTTCAGGTGATGGGAGGTGAAGAATTCCACCTCCTTGACAAACTCTGATTCTCCATTTATCAGTTCCTGGATCAGTTGGCTAGAAGCACGAATTAATAGTTTGTTATGGTTCTTTGGTTGTTTTGCTTTGTCACGACAAATATGCTTCACTTACAATAATTTTCTCTTGTATTCTCCTTCAGACACCTCTTCCACACTTGTTTCTGGAAGATCGCCAGCATCAGCGGAGAGCTGTAATAGAAATTTTAAAAAAAAAAGTAAATATTACCCAATGCATGCAACATGCAGTGGCAAGCTGGAAGCAATTGTCTTGAGACATACTTTGAGTTTTTTGTCCAGGTAGGCCGGTGAGACCCAGCCTTGGCGGGATGGTGTCGTTTTGGTGGGTTTGGTCCGAACTAACCACTTGAGTGGGTGAGCCGAGTCCAAAACCTCAACATACTGTCCCTCTTTTAGAGAGATGGAATCTTTGCTTGCCACGATGGGGTTGTAATCAGCTGTTGCTACATAGATATCAAACATCTATAAAAAAAATATATATATATATGTGTGTATTAATGACAGGATTGCAGGGGGACTGGAAGCTATCCCAGCTGTCAGAGGGTGAGAGACAGAATACCAATCTGCCTAGGCTAACACACAGAGACAGATAACCATTCACACCTGTCTAAAAAAAAAAAACTTAATTGAATTTCCCTTTATTTCTTCAAATAAACTGCACCATTAAAACTTTCATTTCCTTGTTTTATATAGTATCCTGCCATGGTGTGTCAGAATTTAATTGATGAAATTCTGATATAAAGGCCAAAAATTTATGAACATTATGAACTTAATGGAAATTTTTTTGTATCTCACCTCTCCCCTGGCGTCTCCTTCATCAGACTCAGAGGAGGAGTCAGCAATGAGGGAGGGAGGACGGGAGCGACCGTGATGAGGTGATGGAGAAGGTGTCTTGGTCTCATCATCACTGTCACCACCTGGTACGCGTAATGAAGCTGGAGCAGTAAGGAGGAAGTCAAAGGAAGACAGGTCAATTGTACGGAAATGTCCAATTAGTATAATCTGTCCTTTAAACCTATGCAGTAGGTATTAGTACCCACACTCACTCAGGTCCATCAGCTTAAATATATATTTAAAACCATAACTGTGTGCTAGCGTGTACCAGTGTTGTATTTACCTGGTCATTTTGAATTTTTCTGTATACTGAAGTAACGACATCGTTTTTACGATGCAAAAACAGAAGGGAGAAATCCACAGTGGTTAATCATTCAAACGCTCTAACATGTATTACTGTATTAGTATCATGACAACATGCAGCTTCACTTTTATCTCAGCTCTCCACATACATGTCTGCTTGGTGAGCATGTATTCCACTTATACAGAAGCTTCATAGGTTATTGCAAAAACTATTTTAGTAACAAGAGAAAGGATGAGGAAACTCATTGAAGATGAGTAAGGAGATATAGAGGGCACTAATAGAAATAAAAGGGGATGGCTTAGCTGTTATTAAGCTGACACTGAAATATAGTTGTTGTATGTATAACTAAATATTTCTTGTATGTAAAAGGAAATGTAAGGAAAACTGTTTTATAAAGTCATTATTAATAGATAGAAAATATTTCAGTGGAAAACTGCAGAGTATCTGTGATGCTGATGCACTTGGGATACATACTGGCAGATTTGGGCCAAGATTTCATCCACTGGAGCACTTCATGATTCTGTAAACTGTCTGAATAACAAATTAATCATTTAATGAGTATTTATTTAGTGGGAGTGATAAACTAATGGGTGTAAAGGTGGTTAGGAAATGATGTCTGTATGAAGGAATGGGAGATTTTATGTCATAAATGCATAAATAAACTAAAGCGTGCACTAGATAAGCACTAACATGGCACTAAGAAACATTCCTCGGTCAGGTTTGGTGTTCAGAAACAAAGGAAAGTGATAGCCAGTTCAGTATTTAAGCATTAAAGCATTCGGATTATTAAACATTTCTTAAACAGCCAGAATGAATTCAAAGAATTCAACCAAACCTGACAAGAAAATAACAGAGCAATGCAACAGAAGCACTGTATGCAACATAATTTATAATTCATACTTCAGTCTTCAGCATTAGTAACTACCAAATGCAGTCACTGCAGAGGGAATATTGATAGTTAACCTGCACATTTTTAGTACAACTACAGACACAAGGTAATTTAAGTGATTGAAGGTGTTGTGATCGTTCAAGTCATATAATTTAATGTTTGTTCTCCTGAGAATGTATGTTCTCTTGAGGTGAAACCTTTTGTTTTTTTTAACTATATCCTAATTTAAACTGTTTATGAGACTTGTTTAGAAGAAGCTACAGTCCAATGCTAGCATAATCATTTATTTATCTTGGTTTAAACCAGACTTGAAGCCGGAATAGACCAGTTCTGAAATGCCTTATGGACATAAAGGTTTGTATTTTATAAAGTACTATGAACTCATTAGTCTCTGAATATTTAATGCAGAGCTATAATGGTCAACTTACCTTGGGTGATCTTGGCTGATACCATTTCAGTGATCTGAGAGGTGAGTTTCATGAGGAATTCCTCTGAACCTACTTCACCTAGGAAAGGCATTTTGCCCTCTTAAGGGTTGGCAAAAAGTAAAGAACACCATAAATATCTTAACATTTATTTTTATGCATTTATATATCTTATCAAAAATAAACATTACTGGGCCTGATGATTAGCTAGTACGTCTTACCTTTTCCTCTGCTAGTATCTTCCTGTGGAGGACTAACTGTAATCCCAAGAACCCTGAGCGGATTTCAGTATTAAAATTTGTCATGTATTTACATTTATATTAAATGTACTTACTACAGACATCTTTTTATGTGCAAGGCAATCAAAAGGTTTCAAAAATAACTTACTCTGAAGCCGCTGTCTCTTTCTTGGGCTGAGGAGCTAGAGAGGAGGGAGAAAAGAAGCGGAAGGGTGTTTTGAAAAGTGCTCTGCTAAGTGTTTCTGATATAAGAAGACACTCATTTAACCTGTCATTTCAAAATAAAGTGTCTTGATGACGTTATTCTCCTTACTCTCATCCACCTCCAAGTGAGCAGTGCAGATGGACTGTCCAGCTTTATTTGTTGCAATGCAGGTGTAGGCACCAGTGTACTCTGTGCCCACATCCATCAAGATGAGACTGTGGTGGCGCCCAGAGCTTGCTATTTTGTATCCTTTAGTGTCAGGCTTGATCCACAGGACATCCTCCAAAGATTCCTCCTTTAGCCAGTTGACCAAGGGAGTAGGAGATCCTAAGAGAGAAGAAGGGTGATTATGGAGACTTTGTAATAATGCTGCGTGGCAGGTAGAGCCCAAAATCTAGACTTTCTTCTTATCTAGAAAAGTGTAGTAACGCACCTTCTACTTTCACAGACAGAGTGATGCTTGTTCCTTGTTTCACCTTCCTATTGCTGAACCTTTCAATGAAGCGGGGTGGCACCAGGGGCTCTTTAGGGTCTGTGAGAATAAAGTGTATAACGTGACATTTTGAATATATGGACATGTCTACTGAAAGTACATATACTTGTGCTGTGGTTTGTAGGATAAATGTTAAATTACCCTTTTTCTCTTGTGGTAAAATCTCCCCAGGACCTGTTGCAAAAAGTGTTGCAAATGTATAAAATGTATCTCATCGTTTCATTTGAGATTTGTATTTTGTATTCAGGGACGTGTATTCATACTCAATACTATCATCCGGGCAGAGGAGTAAGCAGAACCGGCTGCATTGCTGATGTAGACGGAGTACTCCCCCATATCCTCTTTTTTCACCTCCGTGATCTCCACGCCATGAACGTCTCGCTCTGCTAACAAATGAATTCTTTCTGAAGGTCGTAGAGGGTGGCCATCTTTGAACCAGTATATTCTGGGTTTTGGGAAACCTGGAAAACAACAAAAATTTTACAAACATTATTCTTAAATCATATGCTATGTTTTTAGAACACTGGGATGGATTAACAAGTCTTTACTTTACCCTTTACTTTAAGCTGCATCTTTGCAATAGGTGAACCTGGACAGACGTGAACATCATGAAGCTCCTCCACAACCTGCGGTAGCTGATCATCTTCAGCTACAGACTCAAAGGTCTCAGTTTCCCTGTTGGAGGAGAGTAAAGCACAGCAGCTCCAGTATATCTATAACTGTATGTGAAGGCCTCAATATAAAGGTTTAGTTCATATAAATAAATAAATAAATAAATTTACCTGGACATGTATCCTTTGGCACTGACGTAAGAAGACGTCTCAGTGGCATCAGCAGCAGTGTCATAATCTGAGCTGCAAGACACTGATGGAGGAATTTTATTATAGTGTTATACAATGCTTAAGGTGTAAAGGGACTCTGCTTTTTTAAGATGTTGATTTATGGTTCGGAAATTAGCTTCATGCTTCAGTTAAATGCTACATCTGTATAGCTGTAGGTTTTGTGGGTTTGTTTTTGTTGTTTTTTTACCCCTGCCTAATATAAAGGCAGGGTGAGAAACCTGCCTTTATATTAGGGAAGGCTCAAGGTCCATCTCACATATTCTGCATGCTAGTTTTGCTCTGACTTTGTCTGAAGTTCTCTTCTGTTTAAAAAAAAAACAAGCTATGCAGAAGTTTGCATACATTTACGGGCATGAATATTGTAGTAATTTTGCCCTTTTAACAATAACAATAATAATGGATTGCATTTATATAGCCTTTTCGAGACCCTCAAAGCGCTTTACAATTCCACTCTCACATTCACACACTGGTGGAGGCAAGCTACAGCTGTAGCAGACTGACAGAAGCAAGGCTGCCATATCGCGCCATCGGCCCCTCTGGCCATCATCAGTAGGCAGTAGGTCTGTGTCTTGTCCAAGACAGATAGAGCTGGGGATCAAACCGGCAACCTTCTGGTTACAAGATAAGCTTCCCAACCCCCTGAACCACAGTCGCCACATTTAATGCTTTCTTTGAACTGTTCTTTTTCCAGGGTGGAATGATGTACAGCATACATCTCAATGACTTCAAAAAACAAGAATTTGGTGTCCAAAATAAATTCAAATTTGTATACCAAATTCTCCTTTTTTAAGTCATTAAAGATGTACACATGCTGTACAGTTTGCCTGGTCAATTATCCCAGGACAGGTATTTAAAAAGCAAATGTGTGTTTCTTGTATCATCTGTTCACTTACTGTCAACCCTGAGTTCAGCTTTAGTAGATGCAATGCCACTGCTGTTTTCAGCTGTGCAGCGATAGACCCCCATATCAGTAGGCAACACAGTGGTGATGATAAGTTGGTGGCAGCCCTCCTGGTCTTCATTGATCATGTAATGGTCGTTCTCCTCCAGCAGCTTGCCATCCTTATACCAACGAACAGTGGGAGGTGGCTTGCCAATCACAACACAGTCAAAGCTGACTGGATAACCGTCTGGAACATCCTGACTTTGTAGCTCAGTTAAGAAGACCGGTGCAGCTGGCAACAAGAGCAAACGGAAAGCAAATATAAAAATCCCACCCCTTACAGAGAAACTATTCTTGGTGTATTGAACTTGGTGCATTACTAACCAGACAAAATGTGTGTAAGAATAAAGAAAGTTATGATTAACAGAGAACAAGCTGCTTCTTACCTGGAGCTCCAGTCATGAAAGCAGGAGGCTGTCTATCTTGTGTGGGCGTCTGTGTACCATCTTGTATGTAGCTCATCTTTTTAATTCGCAGCTCCACTTTGTGAGGCCCTGCAGGTAAGATTGTGGTCTCCACAGGAACCCCATGGACTGTAAACATCTCCTGAAATCTCGTAGAGGCAACTTCAGCTTCTGTCCGTGAATCAAAACGAATGTAGATATAATTGTCATCTTCACGGTAAGATTGTGGGTCTGGGGCTCGCAAGTCTCCTTCATCTGCACTGACAAATGGTTCTTCCTCAACATCTGGTGGGAGACGCGTGCGCAACAGGCGCCGGAGGCGTCTGCTTGCCTGTCTCAGCGATTCATCCATCTCACTTCCGGAGGAGCTCTCAGGCTCACTGTCAGCACTGTAACCTACAGTAAGCGGCCGTCGGCCCGATGATTCTCTTACCGTTCCCACAGTCACCTTACCACTGTGAGAAGCTACCCCAAACTTGTTAGTGGCTTCACATGTGTAAACTCCAGTGTCCTTGGTGGTGATTGCAGTAATGACCAGTGAGCAGGTGCCATCATTATAGATATCAATATGATGATGCTTGCCATCCGTCAGTGGTTCTCCATCTTTCAGCCAGCGGACCTTATCAGGTTTACCTTCTGTCACACATTCCAGATGTATGGTGCCATTAGGTTCTTTAGTCTGGTCTTTGAAGACTTCTTTAAAAACAGGACGCATGTCCTTGCGGGCCTTGTACCCCTTGAAGGCAGCTTGAATCTTAACAGCAGCTTCTCTGAGCTCAGGGTCATCCTCTTTACCGATCTCCATGATGCTAGTTTCCTCTGTAGACACGTGTTTTTCTTGGGTTTGCTGAGCTACAGTTGTTTTCACTTCTGTCTGCTGCACAGTTTTCTGCTCTGACATTTGGAAATGTGCAAAGAACCTCTCAGTGGCTAGAGTATCTGCTTCCTTTGTCACTGTCTCAGTAGTCTTGCTGCTCTTTTTGAGGTAGGAAACAAGTGTCGAACCCCCAGAAACAGACTCATCCTCAGAGCTGGTGCACAGGCTGGTTTCTGTCTGCTTCTTTGACACAATGGCCTGCTCCTTCTCTGCTGATTTGACTTCCACTTTCTCAGATTGTGGAAGCTGATTCTGGTCTAATTTGCTCTGACCCCTTTTGCCATCCTCCTCTGGTTGTTCAGAGATGGAGTCCAGAGTTGGCTCCCGACTCATGCGTCGTTTCTTGGCTGATGCTTCCCAAAGTTCATGGAGATCACCTTCTTCAGCAGCCTCAGGAGGAAGACTGGGCTGTCCCAGTGCCTCGGTCACTTCCTGTTTTGCATCTACACATATGACCACAATGAAGTTACAGTTATGGTCCATACAGCACCACGCCCTCTTTAATTGGTGCTTAATCCTAACATTTAATATTTATGTGCAGGGCTACATTAGGGCTACAGCAGAGCTTGTGGAGAAATACAAAAAGTACCACATATACAGCGTACAGTGACCTACCTGGAGTAATCGGTGGCAGAGGAGGTGCTTCTGTGTTTCAAGAAGAGAAAAAAAAACAAATGATATTAAAGTTTATAAAATATCAAAATTCCTTGGTTTCTAGCATTACATCTTTGGCTAGAATGTTGCAGTTGCATAAAGCTCAATCTCATACCACCATGTGACATAAAACATGAACTGCAATTGCAATTATAAACACAACATCACAGAAAAAAGCAGCTACACTGTTGTGTTAAGTGAAGCGTACATTCACTCACCAAGCTGAACAGTCTGAGGCAGCTCAACAGGCTCCCCTATCCCTGCTCTGTTGATGGCTGCCACTCTAAACCTGTAGGCACTGCCTGGACTGAGATTTTCAACCACAAATTCGGTGTTACGCACAGGCTCAGAATGACATGGAAGCCAAAGGGCACTGTCTACCATTCGGATCTCCACTCTGTAGCCCAGAATGGGACTTCCTCCATCATGCAAAGGTGTGAACCAAGAGAGGGTAACAGACTTTTTTGTCTTACTGAGGACCTCCGGATCCTCTGGAGGATCAGGCACAGCTATGGGGAAGGGAAAAAGAAAAACCGCCATTGGATATATTTATGAACACTAATTGAAAACCAAATACTCTACAGTGTTAATCTGTTATGAAAGTTATATGGAAGGTGTTCCAAATGCTCCAGAACTTTCCATGTTTTTTGTTAGCTTATCTTTTCTAAAGAATGTATTTCGCTTAGGCCGCTGTAAACTTGCACATGTTTGCTGCTTCTTCAAAGAGAAAGCTCTGTACTGTTTGGCTTCCAAAAAGCAGAAGTTAAGTAAAGACCTGATATTCTTAGAGATCACAGCACCGTCTGGGATAAATATTTACTAAGCATAAATTACAATTAAGAGGAATCTATTACTCAGAAATTTGGTTACATATTTCCAGCAGCCTTTTTCAAAAACATTGAATCAGAGGGCATTCCCACATAAAGTTGGAACAAAGATTCTTACATTTAATGCAAATGTTGAAAGTATTAGCGTTAACACAGCCTTGTTGGAGCAATGCATTGCCTATTTATCCATTTATATTGCCTAAATTTGGAATATCTAGTTTGTGTTGGAACTTAAGACCACACTTCTGACCATTGTTTCTTGTTTACATAATATTTGAAATCTGTTCTCCATACTAGTGGCATGTAGTATGTTATGAAATGACACGTTGTACCTACTAGCAAACATGTTGTTTAAGACGTCCACCAGGCCACTAGACTGTACAAATTTCAAAGTGAAATCTTCAGTGGTGGATAAAGAAGAGACCTTCAAACTACTACTGAACTGCCTAGCTAATATAAAACTTCACAGTTGGAGGTATTAAGAAAAAGCTTTGATGGTATGCCATACCTGCTCCATAGTTCTTCAAAAGATTTTTATTACCTTAGCTTCCTACTATACCCCGAATTGTCCAAAATTTTAATTCTGGTTCTGCGCTCCCTGGTCGAAACTCAGAATTACAAAAAATTGGAGTAAACTCTATATACAGGTTTAAATTGATATTTGTTAATCTTTTCATAGACATGACAGATTACATAACTGAAATAAATAAATATGCAGAGAGATAGTCTAATACCTTACAGAGATATGGTTAGCAGATTGAATTTATGATTTATGTATCATTTACTGTAACATTTCCAATCTAAAAACATAAAAAAAGCACCTAACTGGAAGATTAAAAACACTATAATTACAACTGTTTAAAAGTAATCTTAGGCAAGTTATTCATTAAACACTTACTGATGATGGTGAGCTTGGCCAGAGAGATAGCATCTCTGGCAGCAAATGTAATTTCCTGCTGGGGCAAAAGAGGCGCCTGTCTCAGGACAAGGCGGTAAGACCGACCATCGGCCCTCATAGCCCAGAGATCACTGGGCTTCAGCTCAACTCCATTAGCATACCAGACCACTTCTGTCGTAGGGACCACCTCCGTGAGCTCAACACAGAACTCGACTTTCTCCCCCACTGCAGCCACTCTGTCCTCCAAACCCTTCACAATGGCCAACTGCCAACCTTACATGGGAAAAATCCACAAGAAAGTCGTAATTCCCAGCTGACTAAAGTCAAGATTATAATATTACTACAGCTTCACTGTTGTACAGTCTTCATTTTGATGACTTACCTTTAACAGTGAGCTGGGCAGATGTGGACGCTGCGCCAGCTCTGAAAGTCACCGTGCAACTGTCTTTGACGCGCAGCTCTTTCAGCAGGAGCAGATGGCGACGACCGCTCTCGAATGATACAACCTCAGCATTAGGGGATTCTTTCAGTGGTTTGCCATCAAGGAGCCACTGGCAGTTTTTGCTCTCAGGACGAGACAGGGCACACTCAAAGAGCGCTTCGCCTCCATCAAAAGTGTCCACATTCTCCAGGCCCTGAACAATGGTAATGGGTTTGGCTGTAGAAAGCAAGAAACCATGGTAACTTAGTAGTTACAATAGTTAAGCCTTTGTCAACCAAGAGCAAAAATGCTGTGATGATCAGTAAAAGGCCTGTTTTTGGTTTTTTTGGGAAGAAGCAGAGAAGATCCCGTAAAGCCTGGTGCTCTTTCCATGTGGAGGGAAGCTCACCTTCCACATGAAGTGAAGCGACCACGCAGGTCCCCTCTGCCTCACAGGAGTATGTGCCCCTGTCCTCAGCAGACACATGGCTAATGTACAAGCGAGCCACATTCCAGTCCTGCTCCACTACCACCCTTCGGCCATCAGGCTGCAAAGGCTGCCCATCTTTCTTCCACTGAGCCTTCACTGGTCTTGAGTACTGGCAGATGAACTCAGCCGGCTGGTTTTCAACCACCCGAAGGTCCTCCATCTCGCTCACCACTTCAACTGTGGGATCTGAGGTTGGGGTCAGGGGATCATAGGATCAAATCCTGGCCATGAGATGTAAGGATAAAAGCGGGCCATGCCGACTGACATAAGAGCTTTATAACCCCCAAAAGCATGTCTGAGTGTAAATATGTGAGTGATATTATTTTGAAATTACTGATTGTAAGGTATCAATACTCTATGTATATGTTTTATGTATTTTCAAATCGCCCAATGCATTAAACTACATAAGCTCTCAGGGGGTCAAAAAGTCCAACAGTCAAAGTTCACAACCAAGGGTCAAGACTTACTGGCAGCTCATAGAGAAGAAGGGAGTGATAGTAGATGCCAAACTCAAAGTGTATCTACAAGAGTTAGAGATTTTAATGCTGGAAGGTTAGAAGAAGGGTTTGGTAGGATTGGGACAGAGGAGATGAATAGAGCATGACTATTTGAGAGCAGCCGGCCTGTATGGATGGGTGGAGCAGCACTTTCTTTCAAGCATTTCAATATTCTGGTTCACCATCTGTGAACTTTAACATGACAGAAGCCAGATCTAGATTATGTTTTTTTTTTTTACTGAATCCAAACATCAAATAAGACAGGCTTGTTATTTACATTACTGAGGGATACTTACAGTTAGGGCTGCAGGTTAACATTGTAATAATCACGATCATGCTTTAAAAAGCTTAAAATGAATGAAGAAATCCCAGATTGATGATGCTTGTTTTCAGCATTCTTGTATTAATTGGTCTTCCCTTCCCTGTTGTTGAAGGCATGGTTAAAAGGAGCTGCTTACAACTTTAATAGCTGTTTGGCTACAACATTTGCAGTCAGAATATGGATAATAGTATACTGTATAGATACGAGTGTAATTAAAGCTTGAATCTGGGCATATAACCTTAAATTGAGCATGAAAAAACCGGCAAGATGTTAAAGCAGGAAAATCAAACACAAAAAGTCACAGGATGTGGACCAGAAACACCACCCACCAGCCAAAAGGTCAGCTAGCCTGATAGCTAGACTGACTAAACCACAAGGGACTCACAATGAAGACTAAACTAATAAGAAGCACTCCGAGAGTCCAAACCTGGGCAGTATTTACTTTTCAAGAGAGTAGTACTGTATTTTGTATATATTCATTTTGTTTTCTTTGCTCTTTCTAAAAGTACTTTTGGACACCTCCCTTGTTAAAATCATTTTAACACACTTGATATCATTCTGAGAATTATTTTTCAAATTTCAGATGATATTTGGATGCAAACTATAATGTTGTATTTAATATGTTTTATCCCTGTATACTAGTATTATTTCCCAAATGTTGTCAATACCAACAAAGGCAGTAAACTTTAAAGCATACTTTTAAAGATAAAAAACATTATCATCATTATTAAGTTTCAACATTATTTTATCTTGAAGAAGAACTCAATGCACACACATGCCCATTTGCTGACAATACAAATGATGGCAGTAAGAGACATAGTTTTAAATACCTCCATATATATCATTATTGTCACTTTAACCCTCAGATTGATCTACTGACCTTGTAGGAAACACACATGCACACTAATGCCTCTAAAAACATTACCTCCTTGGGAGAGGTTTTAGACCAGAGCGTCACTCTGAATCAATCATTTTGTGTTCTGTTTTACACCAGGCTCAAAGTGAGGTCTGTCTACTGTAGCTTGAATGTGAACAATATAAGGCTAGCATCATTAGAAAACTAGTGTTTATATCTGTTTGTAAAGGATTTTATCAACAAAACTGTCACAACGTTGCTAGATTTAGTCAGACCAGGTGTGGGGGGCTTGTGTGATCCCATTGCAAGTTGCTCTCTAGTTGTCCTTTTCACTATTGTGTAATTATACTCATTGTTTACACGTCAATGATGATGCATCAGAAAGTACTTCTTAAGGTATAACAATGCTCCACAAAATTAGTAAATCTGATTGTGTTTCAAAGTGAGAAACATAACCGTGATTATTATTTTTCATCATTTCAGCAGCCCTACATTTAAAAGAAGAGCAGCATTTTTAATACTAGTTAATTGAGTCGAAAAGGTTACTAAAGCTTTACTGTGGTGCTGCACCCAGTTGTATTTTTTAGATTATATCAAAGCATATGGCATAAAACATAACTTCTTATTATTAATGAAATGCAAACTACTGCTTCTCATGCATGATGGAGTATTAATAGGTCAAATAGCTGAACCCTGCAGTAAAAATATGATTATATATGAAATATAATTATATTTCATAGCATATAACCCCATATTCTTCACTAAGAATGGCACATTTTGTTGTAGTAAATGCCAGTTATTAAATAGAAAACATAAATATATTAGTTTCCTGCTTCTACTATTTAATTCAAAATAATAAGAAATACTGAAGTAGGAAAATTGACCCATTAAGATTTTAAATGTAGAATTAAAACACTGCAGGATCCTTAGAGATTGTATAAGACACAAGAGACTGTTTTATCTCAGTCTCTGGGAAAAAGCTTATCTCAGTCTGCAGTTAACATTTTTATGATACCTTTGACCAAGAGCTTGGCTGTTGATGTTAAACTGCCAGCTTTGAAGGTGACAGTGCCAGAGTCATCTGTGGCCAGGTTCTTTAAGGTGAGTGTGTGGATGTGGCCCTGGGCCAGCCCTATCTCACTAAAGGGGCTGTTCTCCAACAAGCTGCCATCCAGCCACCACTGCACCTTGCTGTGGGCTTTACCAGAGAGCTGGCAGGAGAAAGTTGCCCATTCGCCAACAAAAACATCGGTGGACTTAAGGCCAGAAACAATGAAGACTTCTTTTGCTGTTGAGTGGAAAATATGAATACATTGAGCCTTAAATGTACTCATAATCATCATAATGCCAACTCTAAACAAAAAACACACAACATATGAGCCAGATAGAAGTTTCACAATTAAGAAAAACTGCAACAGTACTGAATAGGAGGCTACCTTGCACTGCTAAAGAAGCTGTAGTGAGCTGGTCTCCTGCATCGCAGGTGTAGTAGCCACTGTCATCAGGCTCCAGATTCCATATACAGAGCTCTTGAATACACCCTGACTGTCTCATCTCATACTTCTTACCAGGCCGGAGGACTAATCCTCCTTTCCTCCACTCAACACAAACACTCGGCTTAGAGAGCTCACAGTGCAGAGTAATATCATCACCCTCTATGGCATCCTGGTTCTTGAGCTCTGTCTGGAAGAAGACTGGAGCACCTGGTGAGAGTTTAAAGTAAGAAAGGTTGATATAACATATTGAGATGGCAAGTTCGATGTCAAATAGTGGAGATGATGAGAGAAACATCCCTGAGGGCTTCAGACTATACTGGGTGGTTGAAGGAGGTGGACGTTCAAGAATATTTTAGTTGTCCATTTCAATCCAATGTTTTTACCTTCCACAGTCAGCGTGACATCACACTGTGCATCCCCAGTGTCACAGGTATACGTTCCGGCGTCCTCGGCCACCAGGTTGTGAATACGAAGCTGATGAAATGCTGCATTCTTCTTCAGGTCATACTTGAGACCCGCTTGGAGGGCCACATTGTTTTTGATCCAGGTAACCTTACCACTGGGGTCAGAGATGGTGCAGGCCAAAGTGACCGTTTCACCTTCTAATGCAACAGTGTTGTGTGGCTTCTCTAATATTAGCACTGCAAATACAGGACAAGTAGCATTTATATGCAACCTTTTCCGTTCTGCACTGGCATTATGCTTTCATTCTTGATTTCTGTGCACTACTGTAACACAAATTATACATAAAATAATATGACAATTAAAAAAAAACATAGAATTACTGTCTTGTGTTTGTATGTTTCTAGCAAGCAGTCAAATTGACTTTAAATCCATGTCTAGCTAGACTAATATAACAAGCAGAGGGATGAAAATTACATACAGAATTTAATGTTACTAATGTAAGAAATGGATTACCTCGCCAAATGGGAAATACAGTCACAATAATAACTATGCTGCAGAACTACATTATATATCTGAAACTACCCAGTTTTAAAACATACAATTTACAGTAATATTGATTTGTTGAGCTAAAGTACCTCTATCAGCCCTTTAAAATTAATAAATACTATAAAATATATTTAATGAAAATACAAAAAATGTAAAATGCCAGTGGATTTGAAAAAGAATAATAATAATTTGTGTTTTTTGATGAAGATGGCTCTGAGGGTGAAAACTCTCATCTCCTTTACCTTTGGGTTTTTCCTCCACCAGAAGACAGGCCACACTCTTCTCTTCTCCCACCACGAAGGCAACATCTCCAGATTCATCCGTGGTTACCATCTTGAGGACCAAGCGGTGCACTCTCCCTATAATGCTCATTTGATTCAGATCATTATTTTGAAGCAGGTTGTCTGAAAGCCACCATTCCCCATTGGTGACACCAGAGTGTGACAGCTCAACCTCAAAGACGGCGTCTTTTCCAGTGGTCACAGTAATATCGCAGAGTTCTCGAGTGATTCGCACATGCTCTGGGGGTGAATGGGATGATGGATGATCAGAGATCAGAGATCAGTTCTGTGCAGAGCTTCCAGACATCATGACTGTGAGGGCATATGCTTACTCAACATGTCATTCCCAGATCTAAGAAACATAGATCTAGTGGTGTTTTTAACACCCTAGAGCTACTAAACTATCAACAATGCATATAAATAAAATCAGATAATTCCAGTAAAGCACTGGATTCTCTAAATCTGTGAATCCAAGAGAATTAGCTGTGAGTAGAGGATACACTTTTCTCCAGTACTTGATAATGGGGTGAATATGAACTTCAGGAAGGATGAAGACAAGAGGAGAGGAAATGAGAGACACAGACAGATGATAGATGAAGATGTGCTCTGTTACCTTTTACAGTCAGGGTAGCAGTGCTTTTCTGGTCTCCAGTATCACAGGTATATTCCCCACTATCCTCCATGATCAGCTTGTGTATGATCAGAATGTGAGTGGTTGCTTTTTGCTCCATGATGTATTTCTCTCCCTGTGTGAGAAGAGTTGAGCCCTTCCACCAGGTCACCTTGTGATCAGGGCTTGATACCTCACAGGACAGAGAGGCTTCGCCTCCTTCTTTGGCCTCTTGACTTTTCAGCTCCTTCTTGAATACTACAGGTGCAGCTGCCAGAGACACCAATTTCATTACGATGACAGACTTTAAAACTTTAGAAAGTGAACACTGACACCAGAAAACACACGATAATCCACAGCGAGGCTGCACAGTCCTTCCAAAATTTACATACAATCAATCAATGTGCTCCAAGGAGACCAACAATCCACCCATTCATAAGTTTAAAGAAAGTCACAAATACAACTAATCAGAAAAAAACTCAACAATCAGAACAGTTTTGCTGTTGGTGGTGCATGGTGCATGTCTTAAATCCTTAATCCAAGTAACTCCAAACATGAAAAAGTCAAAGACTCAACACTTCCAGCTTCAGCTTAACTGAAGAAAAGTAAAACAACAGTTCTAACAACATTCGGTGATATATAAAAATTTACTGGATGAAAACACATTGATCAACAAGACCGATATGTAATTTTAGTACTAAAATGAAAAGTAAAAGAGTTTTATTAGTTCCAAGTTCAATGGAAAATAAGGTAAGCATGCATGTACTCTGGAAATAGAAATGTAATGGAAAGTGAGAATTTTCTTTAGATGCCATAGCAAGATGAAAAGATAACAAGACAGTTGTTGCTTTTCAGAACTTCTGAAAAAACAGAGAGAAAGTATCCAAAAACAAGAAGACTGAGAGCAAATGAGCAGAAGATAATCCCAAAATTATTGTAGAAGCCAAATGGAAGATGTTCCCAAGGAATACATTGCGTACAATTCCCTTACCTCTGACTGTCAGAGAAGCTGTGGAAGTGTGGTTTCCCACAGTGAAAGTTACTGTCCCTGAATCAGCTGTAGTGACGCCTCTGAGTGTGAGGCTGTGCAGCCGGCCCTCAACCTTGATCAGGTTCATTTCATTATTCTGCAGAGGGACATCCTGGAGTTTCCACAGTGCCATTGGTGCCTCCTCATGAGAAACCAGACACTCAAAGCAGACATCTTCACCCTCGAACACAACGCAGCTCTCCAAGAATTTCAGTATTTTAACCTCGACCTCTGTTTGACAAATACAGTTTAGAAGCACACAACGTTTGGTGAAGTTCAAGTTGATCATTTATGAAGATTTCTGATGAGCTACAATTACCAGTGCCAAGTGAAGAAAACAGAGTAGTGTTTGTTAATATTTGTGAAGACAGAAATGTGAAAGGCTCAAATGGTGAAATCAGTGATTGAGCTCAAGAGAAAAGTGCGTACAAATAACAAGAAGTGCACAAAAGAGTGAGGTGCTAATGAATATGAGACGAGCAGGTTTTCTTGAACACCGAAAACACTTCATGCTCAAGTGTTGCTCTGTGAGAAGATAGTCAATAAGAGGGAGTATGTTGGAAATGAAGGATGACTGGGCTCCAGCTCAAGAGAGTGCATGGGAGGAGGAGTCTTAAATAGAAAAAAATCCTACCCTTCACAGTGAGGACAGCTGAAGTCTTCTGCCTGCCTGTATCACAGGAGTACTCTCCTGAGTCAGTTCCTTGCAGTTTGTAGATAATAAGCTCAACTACAGTCCCTTCCTGCTTCAGGTGATACTTGCTGCTGGATGCCAGCACCTGATCACCACACCTCCAGACCACACTGACCCCCGGCTTTGTGATTTCACAACGAAGACAGGCGCTCTCTCCTGCTTGTCCTTCAAGGTTCTGTAGCTGGGTTTTGAAAAGGACAGGCTTGGCTGTAGAAAAGTGAGAAAAAATTAGGGAAATTTTTTAGGAGAAATGAAAGAATACACTTAGGCCAAGTTTTAGCCGTCAACTCGCACATATGAAGAAGTAAGCAGCAGAAGTTTGAGTCAAAGCTACATACTTTAGTTTATAGTTTAGAGTATTAACCCTAAGGTCAAGTCAAATATTTCGAGCTACATTCTAATAAAGATAAACCAAAAAGTCACTATTGCCACTATCTTTAAACTACTAACAACAGCATACCCTTCACAGCTAGCTGCGCAGTGCTACGACGATCACCGGCATCACATGTGTAACTCCCAGAATCCTCTGAGTCAACATCATGGATTATTAGTGTAGCCAGGTGTACTTTTTGTCTAATTTCATACTTTGCACAAGGACAAAGACCAAGTTCTCCCTTCCTCCACTCCAAAGGAACACCAGCTTTAGATAGTTCACAGTTCAGGGTGACACTGTCACCCTCATCAGCCGTTTGGCTTTCCAGCTCTTTTGTGAAAATAACTGGAAGAGCTGATGGACAAAAAAAAAGGAAAATGGAGTAATTATGCAAAAAGGAACAGGGATGATGAAGAAAAGAGAAATGAAGTAACAAA